>NC_083356.1:72297916-72926458 GCF_030254825.1 Meriones unguiculatus | reverse complement strand
CTGCCTGCATGTACATCTGCATGCCAGAAGAGGGCACCAGATCTCATTACAGATGGTTGTGAGCCACCATGTGGTTGCTGGGAACTGAACTCGGGACCTCTGGAAGAGCAGTCAGAGCTCTTAACCTCTGAGCCATCTCTCCAGCTCTTCCCCAAATTTCTAATGTCTAAGGTTACTGACATTTCCTGCCTCCTTTCCAGCCATCCTGCTGCTCCCCAAGAGGAGCCCCCACCTGACCTTGCTCAGGCAGAGACCAGGAACCTGGGGGCTTTGGGTTTGCATAAAGAATAAAACAGAAACAGCCCGCAGTATTGCTGCCTACACAAGCCAATGCCAAGCGCATGTGCTCAGAATTATCAAACACAGGGCTGGGATCACTGCATGCTTGGCCCTTGCAAGGTTCTCAGTTTTTCCTAATTTTTTGATTTTTGTCTTTTTAAACAAAGAGAGCCCAGTGTGGTGGTGCACACCTTTAATGCCAGCACTCGGGAGGCAGAGGCAGGCTCTGAGTTTGAGGCCAGCCTGGTCTATCCACAGAGTGAGTTCTAGGACAGCCACAGCCAGGGCTACACAGAGAAACCCAGTCTCAAAAATACCAGAATAAAAACGGGGCGAGGGTGGGGATGGAGAGCTGGCTCAGCAGTAAGAGCACTTTTTGTTCTTCCGAGGACCCATGCTTGGTCCCGCCCCCCTTCTGGCGGCTCACCCCTGTAGTGTCAGTTCTAGGGAACCTAACACTTTCTTGTGGACTCTGGGCAACGTGGCCCAGGACATACAAGCAGGGAAGCATAAAAACGAGAATAAAGACAGTCTTACAGATAAATAAGGAAAATCATGAAATTACAATTAAAAAACCTTGAGTGGTGTTCAAAACAAACAAACAAACAAAATAAACAAAACCCAAAGGCCCAGAATCAGGTTAACAAGGCACAGAGGCCCATTTCCGATAGTCTTGCACCAGTACCTGCACCGTCACCCCATTCCCCACCCCTGAACAGAGCTGAGAAGGATCCTCACGCCATCAGCAAGTTGGCACGGCACTGAGCATGTCGTGTGAACTATGGCCTGCACTCTGCGTGCAGCTTTCCCGGATGCCTGTGGGGGCAGGCACACTGCTGCAGTCTGTCCCACCCAGCACAGAACCTGGGGAACACCGCCTACCTCTGACGGGGCCTCTGACGAGGTGTCTGCGTGCTGGAGGCTGTCTCCTGGAGTGGGGGTGCTGCCTCCATCCCCTCTCTGGCCCACACTCAGTGCCTGCTCCCACTTCTGAAGGGCCTCCTCAAACAGCTCCATGCCTGAGAACACGAAAGAGAGGGTCAGGTCTCACGGTCTCAGCCCCGAAGGGAAGCAGCATAGCAGGGAGGCAGAGGGCCCTGGCAGGACCCTCCAGGTAGGCCTTGACTTCAGCATTCAGGCCTTTATCCAGGCAGAATGTGTCTTCTGAGCAGAAAGGGCTGCAGAGCCCTGAGAGGGATCTGGGGTGGGACAGGAACTGAACAAGTGACCTGCCTTGCCCAGGCTCCTAGAAAGCTATCCCTCCCTCCCCCCGCCACACTGCCACCCTACCACAAGGCCCTGGGTTAGCATCCTGGCCAAACCTTGCACATAGAGGCTCTCGGCACTGCCATCAGTGGTGGGCACAGACTCCTCCATCCCTCTGGTTTCCCATGAACCTGAGCACGCGGCTGTGGGGCTGGATGAATTGACCACTACCATCTGGGGACCAAGGATACAGATAAGAAGTGAGGCCCTTTGTGGGTCCCCTCTAAGCCCACCCCCATCGCCTGGACCACAGGCCACATGCCCTCCTAGATACCTCCCGAGTGAGCTAGGCCAGCACCCACATCCTCAGAACAGCTTGATAATGCCCCACAAAAACTCTCAAAGTGTGGAAAAACATAGAGGTCAAGATCAACGGCATGTGTGAAACCTCCCTGGGCCCCAGGCCCTGCCCCACCAGTCTGACAAGGAGAGACAGTTGCCACCTAGTTTTCGGGCCTCTCAAACACAAGAGTGGCCTCTACTCTTCCAGAGGGCAAGGGCGTCACCAGAGTGGAGCCAGGGGTGGGCTGGGCTTAGGGCTCCAGCCTGGTCCTTGCTGAATGGATTCATAATGAGTCAGTGAACCCAAAGCTGAGCTCCAGGGAGATGGGCCTCATCTCTGTCTCCTTTATCTCCAGACCCTCACCCCTGCCCCATCCTGGACACCTCCCAGGTACTTGCTCAACGTCTGACACCCAAGCTTGCTGATAAGCGTTCTCTCTCTGGCACCTACACACCTGTCTCTAACTGGTCCCTCCAACCATCAATAGGCTCTGAGCCAGAATGCACAAGTTAGGGTGTGAAGAAGCGAAGGGGCCTCTCTCCCATCTAGTCCAAGAACGCCCTGGGGGCCCTGGCCCCACACATCCCGCCCTGGCTCCTCACCGAGGCCAGGCTGTGGGAGGAGCCTGAATGCTTGCTGGGCTCAATGGAGGAGATGCCGCTGAGAGTGTCGTTGCTCTTGCTACTGGGGCTCTGAACCCTCCGGCTGGAGTAGCCTGTGAGGAGAAGGGTGGATGGATCTTACGTGTATCCTCCAACCTGAGCCTCCCTCCCCATCCTCATCTTTCTGGAAGTGTGTCCTGACCCTCTAAGCCAAGAGTGTACATTTAGCAGAGAACAGGGCCCTTCCTGTGGCCTTCTGCTTAACCCAGATTCAGGTCCACAGGAGGGCCCCAAATGCTGGGACAAGCTGACAGCAAGACGGCGGGGTCACTTCCCTACCTCCTATTCAGTGTGTCTGTGTGCCTGCTGGAGTGACTGATAAAGAACTCTCTCTTCCACATGGCTCCGAAGGGAAGGGCACTTGCTGCCAGGCAGAACTACTGAATTTAACCTTCAACAGAAGGCAAGCACCAACTCCTGAGAGTTGCCCTCTGACCTGCACACACCCACCAGGGCACACACACACATGCCATGTAAATCCAGGTTCAGTAGCCTACGTCTGTGATCCAAGGGCTTGTATGGCAAGAAGGGAGGCCAAGGCCAGAGAGTCCCAGGGGCTCAGGGCAGCCAGCCTGTGAATGGAGCTGTGAATAGGGCTCTGTCTCAAAACAGCTGCAGACGAGCACCTGAGGCTGACCTCTGGGCACTACAAGAAAGATGTAGATGAGCACCTGAGGTTGACCTCCGGGCACTACAAGATAGGTGTAGATGAGCACCTGAGGCTGACCTCTGGCCGCCACACTTGCTTGGGATGATCTCATACTCCCCTACAAAGGCCTGAGCACACACAGAACACAGGCGCATACAAATTAGGCAAAGTAAATAGTGTATGAAAACAAGCTCAAGGCTGGAACCGGAACACTGTGTTCCATGCCAGCCAAGGCTACGCGAACCTGTCTCAAAAACGAGGCGAGGGCTGGAGAGATGGCTCAGTGGTTAAGCACACTGGCTGCTCTTCCAGAGGACCTGGGCTCAATTCCCAGCACCCATCCGGTGGCTTACAAGTGGCTGGAACTCCAGCTTCAAAGGCTCCAAAACCTCTTCTGGCCTCCGTAGGCACCAGGTGCACACATGGCACACAGACATGCACGCAAGCAGAACACTCACACACATAACATAATAAGTAATAAAAGGACAGAGAAACAATTCTCTTCCTGGAAAGGGAAATGAGACAGACAAAAACTTCAAGTAAGAAAAGCAGGAGCTGGGGTCCGGCCCACGACAAGACTGTGCTAACCACAGATGCCGCTGAAGCAGGGAAATCGAGCAAAGGGGTGAAGTCAGGACGGAGATGGTGGAGCCAGGCATGAGGAACTAGGCTTGTATCCAGACCCCACGTGGCGGCTCACAGCCATCTCTAACTCCAGTCATGGGAGACCCAGTCCCCTCCTCAAACCTCCACAGGCACACAGCGTGCACACACACAGCAAAGCACTCGTACACATAAGATAAAGCAATAAATCCTCAGGGTCAGCAACAGGATCGGCAGGCTGGCTCAGTAGGTACGGGTGCTTGCCACCAAGCCCAGCAGCCTGCGGTTGACCCTTGGGAGCCTCATGGTGGGTGGGGAACCAACTCCTGAGAATTGTCCTCTGAGGGCCTCATGTACACCATGGCACATGTACATACAAGGAATAAATAAACCTCACTTTCCTTATCTTTTTTTTTAAACATTCTTTAAAGATTTATTTACTTATTATTTATACAGTATTCTGTCTGCATGTGTGCTTGCAGGCCAGAAGAGGGCACAAGTTCTCATTATAGATGGTTATGAACCACTATCTAGTTGTGGGGAATTGAACTCAGTACCTTCCTTGGGAAGAACAGCCAGTGCTCTTAACCTCTGAGCCATCTCTCCAGCCCCTCCTCATCTTTCTTAACTTTCCTTATCTATTTTGGTTTTTTGAGGCAAAGTTGCCCTTTGTAGCCCACAGTGGCCTTAAGTGCTACACACTCCTGCCTCACCCTCTCAAGTGCTAGGATTACAGGCACACACCGTCACATCTGGCTTTAAGATTTGTTTTCCAAGAAAACTGTTTCTCCCAAGTCGAGAACCTAGGAGAACAGAACGTTTTGCCTTGGAAGGAGAGCAACATGACATTGCTCTCGATTCCGTAACAGATGTTACGGAATTACCAGGGAATGAGTTTTCTAGGGCCAGCAAGATGGTGCAATGGAACCCAGCTCGGTGGTGCACGCCTGTAATCCCAGCACTCTGGGAGGCAGAGGCAGGTGGATCTCTGTGAGTTCGAGGCCAACCTGGTCTACAGAGTGAGTCCAGGACAGCCAAGGATACACAGAAAAACCCTGTCTTGAAAAAGCAAAATAAATTTTAAAAAGATGATGCAAAGGACAAGGGCACCTGCTGCTGAGCCTGATGACCTGAGTTTGACCCCAGAACCCCCATGTGGAAGGAGGAGAGAACTTACTTATTCAAGTTGTCCTCTGACCTCCACATGTACACCACAGCACACACCTACAAACCTATGTATGCATATACGCAAACACCAAAATAAAATTTTAAAAAGGTTTTCCCACAGATGCTTGGTTCTGTGATGGCACTGCCCAAAGTTCAGGACACACTGAAAAGGTGACTCTCACCACATGCAAATCCTTCTTTACCCAGAAGAAGAGAATGGGAGAAATGCCATGGGTTCATGAACCCCATGGCTCTCTAGTCCACGGGAAAACTGATAGCCCTGGTCCTTAACCTGGGTGTCCCCTACAATAAGGACACCCAGAACCAATGCCATCCACCAAGACTGAGCCTAGTATCTCAAGGAATGGCTCTACTATCATTTCTACCGAGGGTAACTTGGCCGTGAGCCAGGAAGGCAAGAGCCTGAGACCCTACAGTGAACAGTGCTGAGATGTGAGCATGTCAGGGATCCTACCAAACACCTACCTTTCTTCACTGAAGGCACCTTGCGGGCCATGAGGATGGGCATGGGTACCGTGCCCAGCTGTTCACCTCCCACCTCAGGGCCCACCTGCTTCTTCTTCCGCCGGCGCCTCTTCAGCTGGTGGGCAGCCAGGGCCAAGGCCACAGTCCCAAGGGCTGTGGCAAAAAGAACCTTCCTCAGGCCTGGTGTCAACCGCAGTTGAGAGAATGCCGACTAGAGGAAAGAGACAAGTGGCCTGGTTATGTCACCCAAAGGGAGGCTCTAGGTGTGGGCACAGTGCTCCTCGGCTCATCAAAAGAGACAAGGGACACTGAACACTAAATCAGGCCAGCCTCTCCAAGCATGAATCAGAACTAGAAAGACAGCAAGTGCATTGCTGAGGAGATGAATACTGGGAGCCAGTGTACCCACATATTGCCCGTGGGGTGCACTGCACTGGGCTTGACCTGTGTCGCTTGTCAGAATCCCTGCCACCTTCCAAATGAGGACACTGGGGTTTGCATCGGTGGAGACACTGCAGACAGTGACCAATATACAACTCAAACCCAGCTCTGACGACCCCATTTCCCAATGATATCTGGAGCTGATGACATTCACTGCCCTAGACCACTCCAACCAAACAGGCTCATCCCAGCCACCTTCTGCTGCTGGCCCAGCTGGGATTCTGTCCCATGAAAGAGAGGATTAGGGGGTGTCAAGAGACTTGGTCAGCACTCCCATAGACAAACTATGAAGTCAAGAGGTCACCTAGTCTTAGGACAAAGACTAGGGTCAGTCTTAATGTAATCCTGCTTTGAACATAGGACCAACTCTTTTCTGTTGTTGTTTTGTTGGTTTTTGAGACAAGGTTTCTCTGTGTAGCCTTGGCTGTCCCGGACTCACTGTGTAGACCTCGAACTTACAGAGATCCGCCCACCTCTCCCTCCCCGAGGCCCAACTCTTAATGACTGTCATCCTGACAGAATCTACCATCACCTAAGAGGCAAGCCTGAAGTACCTGTGAAGAGTCACCTACATTAACATTAGCCTGTGAGAACGCCTGTGACGGTTATCTTATGACATTTGGTGGGAAGAGTCATCTTAACTGTGGAGGGGACCATACTGGGCAGAGCAAGATGCCCTGTATGAAACAGAGAGCGAGTGAAACACTGCTGAGTAGGCGTCTGCTATTTTGTCCCGAGTACAGGCACAGGGTGATGAGGCAGCTTCCTGCTTCCCCCACTGTGCCTTCCACACAATGGACCCTCTGGAACTGTGAGCCTAAATAACCTTTCTGCCCTAAGTTGCTTTGGTCCAGGTGTTTCGTCACAGCAATGAGAAATTAATCGAGACACATGATACAGCCTTGACAAGAGCTGACAAGGACCCCTGGACAGGTCCACACCCATCTTACCTGACCAAATGTGGTGTACAGGAACACTGGTATCTCAGCCACAGTCATGGCGAGGGCCTGGATCATGGACACACCCTCAGTCCGACGGAACGCCATGGCAGACCCGGCACCCAAGGCAGGAACTCCTGGTAAGTGCTTCCGAGGAGAATGTCTTCAACTGGTCTCTGGCTGGGTCCTGGGCACCATCCACGCCCCAGCGGGATGAGGGCACACATAACAAAAGGTCCTCCCACAGAGCTGATGGACAGATAAGCAGGTGAGACACTGGAAGGCGCTTCCAGGGCTGGGGCTGAGAGGTAGAATGCTCACCTCCCTACTTTCAATACCCAGTCCTACCAAAAAGCTTTGGGCCAGTGAACTAGCTAAGCAAGTAAAAACCTGCTGAGCAAGCCTGACAACTGAGTTCCCCAGAATGCAAGGTTGAATGTGCTGCTAACTTGAACAAATCTAAAATGACTTGGGTGATGGGTCTCTGAGCATATATATCCGTGAGGGATTCACTACGTTAGCGAAGGTGTGAAGACTTGTCCACAGCGGGCGGCACCATTCCCTAAAGGCAAGCATGCATCTTATGCTCTCTGGCTCTTGATGGTGGATGTAAGGTGAGAGCCTGTCGTTGTGATGTCCCCACAATGATGGAGTACCACCCGGAACTGTGAGCCAAAACAAACCCTTCCTCCCCTAAGCTGCTTTTGCTGGGGTATTTTAGCTCAGCAGCAGAAATGAAACTAGATATGGAAGAAGAGAACTGACTCACAAAAGCTCTTCTCTGGTTTCCACATGTGCCTAGAGCAGGTGCTTCTGCACTCATATACACAAGTAAGTCATTTTCTGTATGTATGTGTATATGATACATATGTTCAGATGCTTGCAAAGGTCAGAAGTGGGCACAGGATACTGTGGACCTGGAGTTACAGGAAGTTGTGAACTGCTTGGTGTAGGTGCTGAGAACTGAACTTGGGTAGGACCTCTGCAAAAGAAGCAAGTGTGCTTAACTACTGAGCCATCCTTCCAGCCCCAGTAAAAACTTCTTCCAAAAGAAGGTTGGGACTGGAGCGATGGCTCGGTGGTTAAGAGAAACAGATGCTCTCCCAAAGACTCAGGTTCAATTCCTAACATCACATGGTGGCTCACATCTGTGACTCTGGTTCCAGGGGATCCACTGCCCTACTGTGGCCTATCCCCCATGGACACCAGACATGAATATAGTGTACAGATAAACATGCAGATAAAACATCCATATGCAGAAAATATTTAAAATTTTGGGCTTAGAGAGTTGGTTCAGCAGTTAAAAGTGTTGGCTATTCTTCCAGAAGGCCCAGGTCAATTCCCAGCACCCACATGGCGGCTCACAACTGTCTGTAACTCCAGCTGAAGGGGACCTGACACCCTCTTTGGCCTCTGAAAGCACCAGGCACATGCATGGTACACAGACATACACATACATGCAAAATGCTCATCCATGTAATTTTTTCTTCAAAGGTGCACACAAGAGCACAAAGAGATGCAAACGAGAGCGTTCTCAGGGGTTGGGCACCTGGGGCAGAAACTACAGGCCTGTGAGCCCAGCTGAGGCAGAAGTATTAAAAGTTCAAAGAATGACTGGGCAATTTAGGCAAACTATATCTCAAAAAATTTTAAAGCACTTGTCTGGCTTGTAGCAGTGAGGGAAAAGAGTGCCTTCAGTGAGGAAATGAACACCAAGCCTGCATCTGGAATCCCAGGCTCCAGCCCTCTGTCCCCACAGGCGGATAAGCAACCTACCACACAGACACCTCAACAAGCCTGGGAGCAGAAGGCAGCATGTATAGCATGCTAGCAGCAGAAAGAACCCAGAGACAGGGGGGTAAATAGGTCGCTCTGTAACTTAGGGCCTCCAGCATTTTCTCAGCCTTTTTAAACACACAGGCCACTTTCTAAATAAAGATCTCAGGCTCCAGGCTGAGAACCATGCCATCCTTTTCACAAAGCCAGGAATGCTTCACTTCCTGTTGGCTAAATGTTTCTGCTGATTTTGTTGTGGTGGGGTTTTTTGTTGTTGTTGTTTGTTTTTGTTTATATTTATTTTTGAGACTCACGCTGTAGCACAGACTGGCCTTGAATTCAAGATACTTGTCCTGCTTTTGTCTCACAGTGTTGAATCTATTGCCATGAGCCAATTGAATCAGGATAACCATCCGGGCAGGTGTTTCTCCCTGCCTTTCCCCACCTTCTGATGAAGAGACAGTCTGGGTAAGCCAGGAGTCCACAGCAAACTTAGCAGGAGCAGGCAGTGCAGCCCCAGCAAAGGCACAGAGGCAAACACACCCTTCTCTGGGTCTCCACACCCACCTCAAGAACTCCCCATTGCCCCATCCCAAGAACATATCAGAGGTTTGATCACGTAAAACCAAGACCCCAAAGCTACACAAGGTGCTCCTCAGGACCCTGCAGGGTGCTCCCACTGCTATGATCAAGTTCAAGATGCTTCCTGGGATCGCCAGAGGAAGGAACACACAGGCCAGGACAGACTCTGTCTCCCTGGGTAGCCAAAGCTCACTAGGCCAGCACAAGAGATGAACAAGGAACAAGCTTATCCTTGGTGACTGGGGAAGGCACACAGCCCTATCAGTTAGTCCTAAGGCTGGGGGTTGGGGAGCAGGGCAGGAGGGAGGGGCGACAGAGGCAGAGGGCGGGCCAGAAGAGTGAAGTTCAAGGGCTAAAGAAATTGCCACATTGTCAAGGACAGGAGACATTTTGACTGGAGGCTGTGAAGTGAGCTAAGTTTCTCTAAACCTCTAGCCTGGGTTGGCCTTGAGGAGGAGACAAGGACACCAGATAGGGTGAGCTAGACTTTTCCTTGCCTTTCAATAGGCCAGTGCACTAGCTCTCTGTCACATCTCTGAGTGCAGCTGTTCTCAGAGCGCTCAAAGTAACCATCATTTACCACAAGGATGTGAAAACTGAGGCTTTCTAAGGTGAGGCCCCAAGGCTGTGGTGGAGCATCCTAGCCACTGCCCACTGCTTGCCCACATCAAATCCGAAGTCCTGGAACTTCTGAGAAAGCCACATGAAATCGGATGTGAGCCTATTCTAGAACCAAGGCAGGCGGAGGTGGGGATGGAGGCCAGTCATCTGTTTGTCTGCAGGACAGTCCAGTTAACCTTGGCTATGCCCATCAAGAGAAAGGTCACACTTCACAGAAAGAAAGTGTCCAAGCTCAGCACCATCTCCTACCTGTCTCTCCCTTCTAACGCTGGCCCTACCTGGGCAGCCAGCCTCCAACTGTGCTCCACATTTTTGAGTGGGCAGGGTGTCTGCTCTTCCACTCGGGCACCCTGGGCCTGATATCCCGGCTTTCCAATTCAGGCCACCCTCTCTTGTGCAAGACAACCCTACTAATTGGCCTGGGCATTCTCTCGTCCCACCTTGACCTAGCTATGTTCCCAGACCAGACAGCCCTAAGCCACCCTCGGCCTCGCGTCCTGTTTTTCCCATCCCGGGTCATCTCTGTGGGATCCCACGCAGCCTGGCATTCCCCACAGTGAACCTCAGCAATATTTCGTCCGAGCTTCAGTATCTGCTCCTTGGAGAGAGCCCGGCCAGGGACCTTCCTCTCCGGCCCCGACCTCCCTAGAAAATCCTTGAGGGTCGTCCACATACAGCGCTGCTCACAGCCGGCACACCCGCTCCTTGCAGGCTGGGGAGTACCTGCAACCCTGCTTAGATGCCCGCGGCGTTCCAGGCCCGGGAGTCTCCTCTCTGACCCAGCTCCCTTCTCGTTCTACCCCCGGGGCCATGCATCCTCTCGCGCAGCCTGGTCCGGGGGATCCACTCATCCCACCTTGGACACCTCCGCGGACCGGCTGGACCGCGGACCCCTGCGTGGGCCGGGCTCCATCCTCCGCAAGCCTCGCTCCTGGCCCTGCTGCGCTGCTCACCCGCGCAGTGAGCGACACTCACCCGGGATCCCATCGCTGCGGAAGGGCAGCGTCTCCTTTCCAGGCGGCAACACAACCAAACCAGGCCGCTGGGGGCGTGGGGGAGGCGTGGCCTCGATCCGGCCCACACAGCTCTGACCAATGAACGACTCCAGATCGCTCGGCGCCGCCGTGGCCCTCGGCCAATGGGCTGGGCTACGTGGCCACGTCGGCCCCGCCCCTCCCGCCCTCCCTCCCGCCCCCTAAGTGTGGTTGCGGTGTGGACGTGGCCTCTTCTCGCCTCCGATTGGCCACCAGGATTAGACGGACGCAGGAAAGTGGGACGCGGCTGCTCCAAACAGACGGCGGAGCGGGAGGCTGCCCGTGGCTCGCTGGTCGGCGGCTGGTGCAGCCTCGCTGCGCGGGGACCCGTCCTCTCCGAACCTGAGAGCCCGGTTTTTTCAGAAGTTGCGACTTCAGGCTTCGCTGACAGTCGCTGCTTCGTTCTGTGCACCCCACCTTTAGCGTTGTCGTCCCTGGGATGGACTCTGACTGCCACAGTCCCCTGTGCAGCGCGCACACGGGCACACAGACGGACAGCTGCAGCCCCAAGTTGTTTGTGTGTTTTTTGGTTTGGTTTTGTTTTTATGGGTTTTTTTTTTTCTAGACAGGGTTTCTAAAGGATCCGTGCTTTGGAGCCTGACAGACTGGTGGGGTTTTTTGTTTTGTTTTGTTTTGTTTTTCTTGTTTTGGTTTGGTTTCTGGTTTGGTTGCTTCTTTGGGCTGGGTTTTGTTGTTGTTGTTGTTGTTTGTTTTTGTAGTTTCGGGACAGGCTTCTCTTTGTGGGCTGGCTGTCCCGGAACTCCTGCTCTGGCATGTGCCGCCACCGGCTGGACGAGCTTGAATTCTTGATCTTCCTGCCTTCAATCCCCAAAGTGCTGGAATTATAAGCCTGTGAAATTCTGCCACGATCCATCCAAGTTCTCTGTCGTAAATATTTATTGTTTTCATATCAAGAAGGAAAATTAAAAGGCTAAAAATGACTTTTTTGGGTTTTTTTTGGTAAACTATAGTGTACATGTAGTGGCTGTATGGGCCAGAAGAGGGCGAGCCGATCCCATGGAACTGCATTAGAACTGTGTGTGAGGGATTATGTGGGTGCTGGAAATTGAGCCCTAGTTCTCTGCAAGCGCAATACACTGGGTTTAACAGCTGCACTGTCTCTCCACCCTCCAGTTACTGATCCATTTTCATTCAGTGTGAGTTCCTGAATGAAGGAAGGAATATGTAATTGTAAATGGCTCTACAAGACAGGGTTTACAAGACAGGAGGTAGCAAACACCTTTAATCCCAGCACTCAGGGAGGCAGAGTCAAGCTGGATCTCTTGTCAGTTCCAGGCCAGCCTGCTCTACAAAGCGAGTCCAAGACAGCCAAGGCAAACAAATAAACTAGAGGCTAAAACAAAACAAAAAAACAACAACAATAAAACACAAGTCTGTCAGTCTCCAAAGCATGGACCCTGTCTGGGAAAAGAAACAAAGCTAAACAAAACAGCAGCAACAAAAGAAGACAGGGCTGGGTGCTGTCTAATGGTCACTGTGGTGAGCTACAGATACTGGTGAGTAAAGGAATAATCAAGATGAACAAATCTTTACACAAGACAGTGAACGCAGAAACTTGGGACTTGTGAATGACAGGGTGAGTGACAGCGCTGACAGAGGTGTACATACAGACTAAGCCACTGGTCATTGGCTCTGCCAGTCTCTAGAGTTCCAAACTCCGCATGTCTGGGCCCCACCTGTTCTTAGGACAACGCCCAGAGGCCTGGGCCAACGCCCAGGTAACTCCGGGGAACCCAGACAGATGGACAAAGCTTACCAGCCGAGGAACAGTTCTGGGCAAAAAGATGAGGCTTTGCTGGGCCTGGTGATGCACACTTTAATCCCAGCACTGTGAAAGCAGAGGCACGTGAATCTTTATGAGTTTTTGGCCAGCCTGGTCTACATACCAAGTTCCTGGGCAGCCAGCACTACATAGTGAGACCTTGTCTAAAGAAGAAAGAGGAAGAAGAGGAAGACGTGGAGGGGCAAGAGGAAGAGAAGAGGAAGAGAAAGAAAGAAAGAGGGCTGGAGAGATGGCTTACAACCATCTGTAATGGGATCTGATGCCCTCTTCTGTCTGATGCACTCTTTTCTCAGGAAGATATTCATGTAAATAAAGTACTTGTGTACATAAAATAAGTAAATAAATCTTAAAAAATAGAAAGAAAGAAAGAAAGAAAGAAAGAAAGAAAGAAAGGAACTTTAAGGGGTTGGAGAGGTGGCTCAGGAGTTAAAAGCAGTTGATGCTTTTCCAAAAGTCATAGGTTTGGTTCCTAGCATTGAACCTCCAGTCCACGGGATCAGACACCGATTCTGGACACCTTGGGCACTGCACACATGGTACATGCAGGCAAACACCCATACACATAAAACAATACTAGAAACTAATGAAAATGGAGCCAGGTGGTGGTGGCGCACACCTCACACCTTTAAGCCCAGAACTTGGGAAGCAGAGGCATCTTTCCTGGGATGAGTTTGGCTCCCGGCCTCCTCTTGAGGCTGCTCACAACTGTCTTTAATCCCGGCTCTGGGAGATCTGGCAGGCTCTCTTGGTCTCCACAGGTGCCTATTCACACATGGCACATGCATTCAAATAAAAACAGAAGCAAATGTTAATGGGAGGGAGGGGCCAGAGGGATGGCCCAGCAGTTAAAAGCACTGGCTGCTCTTCCAGAGGTCCTAAGTTCTGTTCCTAGGACCCACATGGCAGCACACAGCCTCTGTAACTCCAGTCCCAGGGGATCCAATATCCTCTTCTGGCCTCCGTGGGCACTGCATATTCAGGGTGCATATCACACGCAAACAAAACACCCTTACTCATAAATACATTTAAGAAATTAACAAAAAAATCAAACAAGGCCAGGCCTTCAGGACCTGTCTAAAAGTAGGAGAGACCTGACTCTGGAAAGTTGTTCCCTGACCTCCACACCTGTGCTGCTCCTTTCTTGTCTCCCTAACACACACACACACACACACACACAAACATAAAAACATAAAATTTAAAAGCAAAAACAGGTTTGGGAAGATGGCTCCATGGTAAAGAAGTTGAGGCACAGCCTTGAGAACCCAAGTGAAAGAAGCCATGTAAGATCCAGGAGCATGGTTGCAGGGTTCCTCTAGCCAGCGACCCGAGAGGCAGAGGCCTGAGAATCCCTGGAAGGTGGAGGCCAGAGCAACACCCGAGCTCATCTTCTATTGTACAGATGTGCCCTGTGCCCCATGTGCTTATGAGAGCTTATGTACCAGTGTACACACAGACACAAATACAAACATGCAGCCACACACAGAGAAAAAAGATTAACAAAAACAGGAATGATGGCTCAGAGGTTAAAAGCACTGGCTACTCTTCCAAAGGTCCTGAGTTCAATTCCCAGAAACCACATGGTGGCTCACAACCACCTATGAGATCTGGTGTCCTCTTCTGGCCTACAGGCATAAAGGCAGGCAGAACACTGTGTACATAATAAATAAATCTTTAACAAAAAAACCAAAAAACTAGGAAGCAAAACAAAAACAGGTTGATGTGGTAGCACACATCTTTTATCCCAGGACAGTTTCTGTGAGCTGGAGGCTAGCCTGGTCTACATATGGAGTTCTGGGCCAGTTGGGGCCTACAGAGACCCTGTTCAAACAAATTGATCCCCACTATTTAAAAATAACGAAAATTAGTATAAGAGTCTTACCAAAATAATGCATAGTATACATGTTTATACAATTATATATAATATACATATGTATATATAAAAACAGTGTATATACTAAATATTACATATGAAATAGTGTATATACTATATATAGGGCGTACAGAAAGTCTATTAGAGCGAGCGGCCGGCTGATTTGGCCGGCGGCCGGCAGGGGACAGCAGCGCTCCCAGCAAAGCCCAGCCCCTGCTGGCCCCGCCCCCGGCCCTGCCCCGGCTGGCCCCGCCCTGCGTCCGGCTGCTCTGCGGCCGCGCGCGCGCAGAGGGCGGGCGCGGGCAGCAGGTGGGCGGGGTGCGGGCAGGGCAAGCGAGGCGGGGCTGGGGGCTGCCGGCTACTCGGGTGCCGGCTGAGCCGCCGTGCGTACTGGCGCGCCATGGACTTCAACATGAAGAAGCTGGCGTCGGACGCGGGCATCTTCTTCACTCGGGCGGTGCAGGTGAGGCCTGGCGCGACGCTGCGCTTGGGGCCCGGATGTGGAGCGCGCCCCAGGAACCCTGCAGCAGGAGCGGCTTCCCTGTAGCTGCGGCCGTGCGTGCTGGGGATAGCTCGGGCCCCTGCTCCCCTGTCCCTGAGTTACCCAGAGGAGCTCCCAGCGGGGTCAGCTGCACCATCCTGGTGGCCCGGGGCCGATGGGGTCCTGGGCTCCGGTGCCTGGCGCCTGGCAGTGCCCGCTTGCACTGATGAGTTTTCCCACTGCCCAGGCGCCTGCACAGACCGGGATGTGAATGACCACTGGGTGGTTCCTACCTCCCTGCACTAGCCCCCGAGGGCCACACAAAAACGCCCAATCCCTTCAGTGGACCTCAGTCTTCATAACCGTGCAGTGGGCAGGTTGGTGCTATGGTTCCATCCGGTACCTTTCGTTCGCTTGGATAGTCAGGCCGGAAGCCAGGAGTTATTTCCTTTCTGCTCCACGGGAGGCCTGTTTCCTTTTACCTCCCAGGCCTAAAGCATGTTGAGAAGGCTGGGATCTGGCTGGGCGCCCTGTTTGGGTTCTGTCCAGACCGTTAATGCTGATATTGGAACAATCCCTAAACATTCGGGATGCGAAAGAGAAACTGAGGCGAATTAATGTCACAGTGAAGTGCTGGAGTCAGATATGGATGTGAATGCTTCCTGTGACCTTGGGGGCAGAGGCTTTACCTCACTGGGCGTCAGTTTCTCACTCTGAGAAATGGGGTGAGTGGCCCTCTTTCCCGGGGCGGCTGCAAATGCAGTTGCCAAGGTTCAAAACACCTGTACAGCGTGTGACCTTGCACAGCTCACCTCAGCCTGACTCTGCCCTTCCGTAAAGCAGATCTTACTTAGGCTCAGGTTGGAGGCCCAGGCTCAGGTTGGAGGCCCGTCCCGCTCCAAGGGTGCCTGTGGGATTCCTGGGGTTTCTGCACCCCTGGGCTGACCCACCTCAGTACTCCAGGAACAAATTCCGTATGCTGTCCTTGCGGTGCTGGTCGACTCTGCCCGGTCGACTCTGCCCGGTCGACTCTGCCCGGCACGGTTCCCCCTCCCACTCAGAGGCGCATGTGGCCGTGTTTACTAGAAAGCACAGAGTTCCCATGAGACTTAGTGTTCCCATTGGGATTACCATCCCTGTCCCCAGTTCCAAGCTTGGTGGGTAACTGTAGCGGTGGAAGCAGTTCTGGGTGCCTGGGACTTCAGAGCCTTGCAGTTGGGGGAAATCCTGTCCCAGTGTTGGCATGGCAACCACACTATCGCTCGCATCTGGGAAGAACCTGATCTGCCGGTTTCCTGCCACTGCTGGGTCCTGCCACCTGACCTGGTCAGGCCCACAGACAGGGCTTAGAGGTAGTGGTGGCTTGGGCTTCCTGGCCCGGCTCTGCCTGATGGGGGCGGGCCCACAGGGTCACTCATTCACACTTGAGCTGGAGCCAGGGCCCAAGCTGGGGTGGAGGAGGGAGCTGGGAGTGTTATAAATAGAGGCTTTCTGTGCTCCACACACCCACCCTCCTGCTGATGCCATCTTGCTGGAAACTGCCTTGGACGGATTCAGGCGTGGTCCCCTTCCCCTTTGAAGGAAAGGGACTAGGTACCTGCAGTGTGACCTAGAGTGGTGTCTTCCGTGGGAGCCAGCAGGAAAGATGGAGGTGTTCTTTGTTGCCAGTATGTGGCAGCGCCTGTGGGTCCATGTTCCCGTGCCAGGCACCAGGACTCGCACCACCTGCATCCCAAAGGAAACAAGGCCTCCCCAGCTTGAAACCTCAGGGCAGGATCCCTTCTTCTAAGAGTTGATTTTGGGGGAGGGGGGTGGCCCTTGCCAAGGGCCCCAGAGTTGTGTCTGAAACAGCAACCAAAGTCTGTGAAGCAGGTGGCAGAGTGGCAGGGTCAGGGCAGGGAGGCAAGGAAGGCCTACCGACAGCACCCTAGAGTAAGTAAGGTGAGCAACACGCCTGTGGGTGGGCGTGGGCAGCTACTCTGCCGGGACACTGAGCCGTGATCTCAGTACTGGCAGCAAGGCTTTACCTCGTCCCAGTCGGGCATTGCGTAAGGCTGGATGCGCGGCCTCAGGAAGCCCAGTAGGCAGGGGCACCTGCATGTTGGGCAGCCGTTCGCACCCAGGGACATCACTGGGAGACTTCATAAATGATAAAGCCGGCTAACACTACCCCTGGGTTGGGTGTGGCTCAGCAGGAGTGTTCTGGTCCAGGATGTTTGAGGCCCTGGGTTTCATTCCCCAATATTTCCAAAAAGAAAACTGTTAAGCCCATACCATATGCTGGCCAGGTATTCTGTGAGATGCGTTTTTGCCACTTTACAGGGAGAAACTGAGGCCCAGGGAGACGATGTGGCCTCTCTGAGCCATTTGCTCAGCTGGAAAATGAGGGCAACAGCAGGGGGCAACCACAGGGGCAAGGGCAGGCACTGTGAAGACAGGGAGAGGCTGGGCCGCACAGGGAGCAGCCGAGGGAGGAGGCTCTAAAGCAGGGAGAAGCCCAGGGCCTGCTGCATAATTGATGGCTGCCGAGAGACCTGGTGGCTCCTTGCTCAGCCTCTGGATGATTCATCACAGGCAGAGGCTCTGTGGGGCCTCCAGCCCACTCGCCCCTGACTCCAGCACAGCCCTCCGCCTAGCCTCAGTGCCGGGATCTGTGTAATGGGAGGTCTGCTGCTGCCTGCTTTGGACGGCACAGACACCGTGCCCCGGGCCGCACAACATAGCCCCGTCCCGTCCCTTACACCTGTGGCACACTCCACCTTTTGCTGTTGGATGATGACGTTGAGCCTGGTCAGCCGGCTGGGAAAGCCTGTGCTTAGGGAGATCTGTTTCTGGGCTTTTCTAGGTTAGATGGCTTAGACCAGTTTCTGAGTATTCCTAGGTGGCCCACAAGACTCCAACCAGCTCTGATGGGGTCCCATGCGACTTCCCAGGTCCTGGGTACACCCAGCCGCTGGGCTGGCAATGTTCTCTGTTTACCACACCCAGAAGCCAAACATTTGGCCAGGCTCCCTCCCTAGACACACTGCCTGTCAGCTCCCGGCAGCAGTGTGGGCGCTTCACGCTGGGCACAGGCTCAGGTGCCAGCCCCCTCCTGTCTGCACACATTTTTTCTACCTTACCCTTTACAGCCTGTGGGAACCATTCTCACTATCTGCAGGGGAAACTGAGGCCCAGAGAGGCAAAGCCCTTTCCCAGTGCCACGCAGCTCAGCAGGAGGAGATATGAATAGGGCCTCCTTAATTCTAGAACCCAAATTCTTGCTATCTTCTGTCCTCGCCCCTCTTCCCAGCAGCCCCTAGCCGCCCATGGAGCCCCATGGTAACTCAGAGCCCCGTCTGTTCCCTCAGGACTTGCTACCACACTGTGTCCCTCAGCCCTGGTGGCCTCCTCCTCAGGGCTCGTACTTACTGGGAGCGGACATGCTTTGTGGGGCGTCCAGCAGCCCTGATCCCAGCTCAGCCTAGAACAAGGCAACCAAGACCCAGGATAGGCTAGAAATAGGCCCTCTCTGACGGTTTCTGACTCAGGACCTCTCCTGCTCTTCCTCCCCAGTTCACAGAGGAGAAGTTCGGCCAAGCCGAGAAGACCGAGCTCGATGCCCACTTTGAAAATCTCCTGGCGAGGGCAGACAGCACCAAGAACTGGACAGAGCGGATTCTGAGGCAGACTGAGGTGCTGCTGCAGCCCAACCCCAGTGAGTGGGTGCGGGGCAGAGGCAGGTGGGCACCGGTCAGGCCTAGGGCCACGGGTGCAGGGCGCCAGAATGCCCTCTGAGCAGAGGGAAGGCTAGGCTGGCAAGAGAAGCTGAAAGCCTGAACTGAAGTGTATGTGGGGAAAGAGGCATGCAAACTACAAATGCTGGCATGGGCTCCAGGCCAGAAGTGGGAAAGGGCTTGCCCAGAGTCATACAGAGCCAGCCTGCAGGAGAAGCCCCACAGTGAAGGCAACCTGCGTGTCGCCTGTAAACCTGCAGTGTCCCTGAAGTGTCCAACAGGCCTGGGGACCAGGGAGTTGTTCAGATGTGGGTTACACACTGTAAAACCTCTTTCAGCAGGAGAGACGTGGACGGTTCTGGCTTCTGTGCTGGACTGCTTGCAGGCGTTCTGTCTCTGAGCCTGGGCCTCCGTAGTCTCATAGTGGGGGTGGGGGTGAAGGGGTGGGTCTGCAGGTCTTCAGTGTTGAGGCTGGGGTGGGGCTGGCCAGGCAGTGCGCTGACGCTGTGGCAGTCATCTTTGGCTTACACCGGAGAGCCCCGTGGTTTGGTGTTGTCTCCTCGCAGGTGCTCGAGTGGAGGAGTTCCTGTATGAGAAGCTGGACAGAAAGGTGCCCTCAAGAGTCACCAATGGGGAGCTGCTGGCTCAGTACATGGCAGAGGCGGCCAGCGAGCTGGGGCCCAGCACCCCGTATGGTGAGTGGACCACAGAGCCGGGGCCAGAGTGAGGGCGACTGCCTCTTGCTCCCTAAGTTTCCCCTCCTTCCCCCTTCCCTCTTTTTTTATTTTGAACTGGGTTTTGCTATTTAAGGCTGGCTTTAAAGACACCCAGCTTTGACCTCTGAGTGCTAGACTGAGGGTGTGGGGCAGCAGGCCAAGTGCCTGCTGTTAAACAGATAACCCAAGTGAGTTCATCCCAAATGCAAGGTCTTCTGTGAGCGTAGAAAAGAATAAAAGAACAAGTCCTACCTTCATTAGTATATATGTGAGGTGTGGTGTATGTGTGGTGTGTGTGCATGTGTGGTGTGTGCATATGTGGTACATGTGTGTTTCTGTGGTGCTGGAGTTGGAACCTGGGGCCCTGTGGATGCCTGGCAAGCACTTTGCCTCTGAGCTGCATCCCAGCCTGCAGTGTGTGTGTGTGTGTGCACAGGTGCGCGTACATGCAAGTGGTGGCCAGAGGTCTAGCCTCAGGCACCTCTAAGGAGGCAGCTGCCCTGCTGTGCGAGACAAGGCCTCTCTCTAGGGCTTGGTGCTTGCTTGCTGACTAGGCTTGGCTGGCTGCTTCTGGAGCAGTGAGATTCCAGCCACACGTCACCACACAGCTCCACCTCACGCAGAAGTCCCCCCTTCACACGGGCGGTCCTGATTCCCAGCTCAGGCTGGTAGTAGCATGGGTTTTTGGTCTGTCTTCCATTGCTCCAGCATGTATTTAACTGTTTGAGAAATTGCTGGTCCTGGGCTCTAGCTCCGTCAGTTGATAAAGTGCTTTGTGGGGCCTGTGGCTTGATCTCCAACACCATAAACCTGGTTTGGTCGCAAAGAGAAGGAGAGAGATTGCCAAATTGTTTTTGACAAGTGGTGTTGTGGCTCTATGCCCCACTAGCAATAAACTGTTAAATCTTCAGCTGTCTGGATTTTAAAGCTCTGGACTTTTTTTCATGGCCTACAACAGTGGTTCTCAACCTTCCTGATGCTGTGACCCTAACAGTTTCCCATGTTGTGACCCCAAATTAAATACTTTTTATTGCTATTTCATAACTATAGTTTTGGTACTGTTACGAATTGTAATGTAAATATCTGTGCTTTCCGATGGTCTTAGACAGCCCTGGTGACCTACAGGTTGAGAACCTCTGCCCTAGGGGCTGGAATGATGGCTCAGTGATTTAAGAGTACTGACTGCTCTTCTAGAGGACCCACATGGCAGTACACAACTGTCTGTAAGTCCAAGATCTGACACCCTGCACAGACATATAAGCAGGCAAAATACCAATGCTCATAACAAAGGTAAATAAATTAAAAAAAAGAAAAAAAGACAGAGAGAGAACTTCAGGCCCTAGCATAAGACCTGTCTGGGGATTGGTGTGTGTTCACTTGGCAGCATCTTATATTATGTGTTACTGGGTGAAGTGTTGTTCGGGAAAGTTGGCTGCTGATGGAGTGTTCTTGCTGACTGTGTCTCACCATGGTCATTGAGAAAGAACATGGAACTTTCCAGCTGTGTTTTACACTGCCTTTTTTTCCCCTGCAGTTTGTCAGTGTTCAGTGTATATATTTTAGAGCCCTCCCTGTTAGGTCCTTATGTTTATCTTCCTGATGGATTGGTGTGTGTGGACATGCATGTGTAGGCCAGAAGTCACATTTGGATATTTTCCTCCACTGTCCTGTCCTCTCGCTTGGCCTGTAGCTCATTTATTCTGCTATGCCATTGTGCATCAGAGATCCACCTGTGCCCACTGCCTTCTGCAATAAAGGTTATAGATGCATGCCCTTGCACTGACTCCCCAGGCCTGGACTGACTGTATTGTCTCTGTAAAACAGCACTGTAGCCATCAGTGCTATAAAGCCTGCATTCCTACAGCCTGGGAGGCTGAATATGGAAACCATACAAATCCAGAAGCTTGGGATCAGGCCGGTCAAGAGAGTAACACTCTATCTCAAAAACTAAAATTAAAATGCTATTCATTGTCTTTAGTTAAACTTTTTGGCTGAGCCAAGTGTTGGTAGCACACGCCTTTAATCCTACACTGGGGGAGGCAGAGGCAGGCGGATTGCTCTGAGTATCAAGACAGACTGGTCTACAGGACAGCCAGGACAACCCTGTCTCAAAAACAATACAAAACAAACAAACAACCTTTTTACCTGAAAGTCCATTTTGTCTGATGACTGTATGGCTACTTAGCTCTCTAGTGCCAGCATTTCATAGTATCATATTTTTTCTGTTCTTTTCTTCTCAGCCTGTTTATATCATAAAATCTCAAGTATGGCTCTCATCTGTGGCATTCAGTATAGACAATATTTAGAATTTGTTTGTTTGGTTGTGGTTTTTTTTTTTTTTTGTTGTTGTTGTTGTTTTGGTTTGGTTTTTGGGACAGGATTTCTCTGTGTAGCCTTGGCTATCCAAGACTCACTTTGTAGACCAGGCTGGCCTTGAGATCACAGGGATCTGCCTGCCTTGGCTTCCCAGAGTGCTGGGATTACAGCATGCACTTTAAATATGTCCAGCATATTTAAAGTTTTTAAAAATACCTATTCTGATAGTCATTGCTTTTTCATTAATGTAATTATTGATGTGTTGGATTTACAAGGGTTGTTTTGTTGTTTTGGTTTGGTTTGGTTTGGTTTTGTAGGCAGTGTCTTACTAATTTGCCCAGAATGGCCTCTAACTGTGGGCCTTCCAGTCTCAGACTCGAAGTTGATGAGATTATGTGCCTGCCCACCGTTCCCAGCTTGCTTTTCTCATTGTAAGCTGGCTTCCAAGGAGCCGTCCTTGGGCACTGCATGTTAGCGGTCAGCCCTTACCAGGCAGAGGTTGTTCTTAAGTACCTTCACCCACTGAGACTTTACCAGTGTGGGTGTGCGCATTGGGAAACTTGTCCAAAGGTTGAGCAGTTTACAAATCCTTTGCCTCGTGGGTGCAAGGCTTTCTATTCTGTCAGGGGTGGGAAGTGGCTGATGTGCTCCCCACTGTCTCGGACACACCAGAGGTGTGCCTGCTGGTACATTCATGATGCCTTAGACTTCCGGGTGGTGTTAAATTCAGGCAGGGGTCATGCTCTTAACACCAGGCAGGCCTCCAGTTGCAGGCTGGCTCCTGTTGGCCTTTCTTAGTGATTTGCAGTGAGAATGGCACAGTTGTCAGTAGTGTACCCAAGGATCCTGCGTTTTGCTTCATACACGTCAGCCCCAGAGCAGCTGCACTGGGGCAGTGGCCATGCCACTCGGGTAGAGAGCCACAGACAAGGAAGAGATGGCACGTGCCCAGACTAATGCCACTTCATCGTTCTTACCAGGGTCCAGTAGTTGTGCCGCAGAAATGTACCTCCATTTGTTTTTGTGCCTTTGGTCAATTTCCAGAGCCTGGAAGTCGACATCCTTGACAACTGTGTTCAATTAGTGTGCTTTGTCGGGGATACTTGTAAAACTCCTTTTTTCTCATTCTGGAACTCCCCAATCATTGGTTTGTTTTGAGACACGAGGCCTCACCCCCTGCCTGATAGGCAAGGCTTCACACCCCAGCTGCCCCTATTTTTTGGGGGGGGGGTTCAAGACAGGGTTTCTCTGTGTAGCCTTGGCTGTCCTAGACTCACTCTATAGACCAGGTTGGCCTCGAACTCATAAAGATCTGTCTGCTTGTGCCTCCCCGAAAGGCATGTGCCACCTTGCCCTGCTCCCTGTCAGTCTTTTTAAGGCTGATGTCCAGCATATCTGCCCGTCACAGGTTGGTGACTCTGAAGGTTGCCTATGCTTGCCTGGCAGCCCTTCTGGTGGCAGAAGTTCTGTCCTCTTCTCACCCTGTGACTCTCTTCCTAGGGAAGACACTAATCAAGGTGTCAGAAGCTGAAAAGCGCCTGGGAGCAGCAGAACGGGATTTCATTCACACTGCCTCCCTCAGCTTCCTCACACCCTTGCGCAATTTCCTGGAAGGGGACTGGAAAACTATCTCGGTGAGGAATCTGGGACCATGCCTCTGTACTCTGCACAGGCTGTCATCCTAGGCAGGGAGCCTGGACCTTTTCAGAGGTGGCTCCTGTAGGCTGAGTGCCCAAGAATGGCTGTCCGTTTCCAGGTCTGTTTCCCAGGGGTCTCTGGCCAGGTCTCAGCTGGCCTCACTGTTCTTTTCATCCACCCTGCAGAAGGAGAGGCGACTCCTGCAGAACAGACGCCTTGACCTGGACGCCTGCAAAGCTCGGTTAAAGAAGGCCAAGGCAGCAGAAGCCAAAGCCACGGTAAGTGCCCCGGCCCTGCCTTGCTCCCGGGCTCTGTTGGGGAGCCCAGGTATGGGATCTGGAGAGACCTGTGTTTGGCATGCTCTTTCTCCTTGACTGGGGCTAGACTGTGCTGAGTGGTCAGGTCATGGTTTCTATCCCCACCTGAGGGAACCCTGGTGGCTGCAGGGCAGACTTACAGTGCCTGTAACTGGGCTGGGTGCTGTCTAAGACATGAGATGGAATTCTTGCATGCCTTTCCTGCCTCTGTGGATGCTCAGCCTGGCCCTGCCTGGGCATGGCTTCCCTACTAACTCTCCGCCTGCTGCTTGAACATGGGGTACAAGGTGCCCTGTGCTTAGGCTCTCCTAGGCTGCAGGCTATGGAGAACACTAGAGCTGGCCAGCCCCCATATCTTATGGCAGGGGCTGTGTGAGGAGGAGGCCTGGGCCATCCTGCTGCTCCTTCACACGCAGCCTACTGGGGCCTACTCAACCAGGACATGACAGACAGAGCTGATTTGACAAGGCTAGGCCAGGAGGGTTGAGTATGCAGGCTGCTCAAGGTTGTATGGGATCTAACAGCAACCTTAGGTTCTGAGAAGGAAACTCCTAGGCCCAGGCATGCTAGGGAAACTCCTCCATGCTTCTCAGCCTCTTGAGGAAAGGTGGGCCAGACCAGGCAAACCTCCTGGACTCTCCACTGCCCAGAACTCTTGCTGCCTTCATTGTTCTCCCTATTACATGGTCAGCATAGTCGTTGGGGCCTACACTGCCTCCAGTGAGAGCAACAGCAGGGTCCCAGGTCATCTGTGTGCATGGTGCATATGTGAAGAGAAGTCACCTGGACAGAACAGAACAGCCCCACTCTCTTTGTTACCTATGTTTTTCCCTTGTCACTGAAGGGTAACTGCTTCTCCCCATGGGGCCCAGAGAGCCTTGGGCCTGTGAGTCAAGTTAGGTGTGAGTAGTGTCTCTACGGACTCAAGCCCAGCAGATCACTCCTGGGCAACATATATGCTACCTAGGAGTCCTGAGGGTGGCTTGTGAGCATTCTTCCCGTCCTCCTAGGCCCGCCTCATGCTGGGCTGGCCGTGCCTGCTTTCCCCTGCTGTGATTTACTAACTCTCTGTTTTTGTTCCTTTCCATTCTGCTTTGGGTAACTTGGCTCAGTGTGAGGGAGATGTGAGTATACCTGTCCCATGTGCTGTGCTGCTTCAGTCTGCCTGTCCTGTCTGAGGGCCCAAGTGCTGTGGCCAGCCCAGGGCATCCCTCAGGCTTTTGCAATTGGCTGGCCTCCACGCGGAGTCTCTGGTTTGTGGAGATGCAGGCATTGAGGCCTGTGAGGCAGCTTCTTGCAAATGTCAGAAGCCTGTCACTGTCCATCGTGCATACATCTGTCTACTCTGTGGGGAGGGATCTGGCCTCAATGGAGGAGCCGGAAGCAGTGTGGTGAAGTTCTGCGTTGGAGAAAGCTGTGGTGGGGAGGGCTGGGGGTCTCCTGTGCCTGAACCTGGAAGAGGGGCAGGCCCAACCTGTGGCTTACTTGGGCTCCCAGTACATCTGCCTACTGGATCTTCATGTTGGACCCATTGAACCCCTAAGCCTGTCTCCTCTCCAGCTGGTTGGAGTGGGCACAGAGGTTCTGTGTTGTATCTGTTTGTGTCTTCCTGTCCCTGGGGCCAGGGTTTCTTGCATCTCCTTATAGGAGACTCCGGGGCCACCTCCTGGCCTCAACACTGGCCCTGGCCCAGGGTGACCCCTCCCCCATGAACTCTGTTCCCCGCCAGACGGTGCCTGACTTTCAGGAGACTAGACCTCGTAATTACATTCTCTCGGCCAGCGCCTCCGCGGTAAGCACCCCTCCCACCATGCCCTGCCCCACCCTGGCCTCTTCTGCCCACAGGTCCTGCCACTGGCTCTACCAGTGCAGGACCAGAAGCCAGCAGGTGAGGGAAAGGGCACTGCTCATGTTGCAGGTTGCTCTGAGAGGCTGAGGGGCAGCTCAGAAAAGGGGAATGACAACTCCTCCTGCTCTTGTCTGACCCAGCAGGCAGGCTGAGCTGGCTTTTCCCCATGCAAGGTGGAAGATGTTTTGCCCAGATGCACACAGCCACTCCACGTCCTAAGGACACAGCACAATATACCTGAGTTCTAAGCTCTCTTTCACAAGGGGACATTTCTCCAACCTCCTCATGGCTCTGGGTGGATCCTGGGGTAGGGAGGAGGCTGCCTGGGCCTGACTTCCTTGTCTCAGACTCCTAGACAGCTGTTTGCCATAGCTCCATAGTAGCTTGCAAGCTAGATGGCCTGGGAAGCTCCTGGCATGCAAGATGGAGGAAGGGAAGCTAGGCTGGGCAGTAGCCTGGTTGATATTGTGTGGGGGCTAGGCCAGCCACACACCTTCACTCTCTGTCCCCTGCACCAACCACCTGACCCTCCTGTTATGAGCATGCCACTGTGTGATTTGTGCTGTCTGTCATTCCATGGCTGGCAACTGTCTTAAAGATGTCAACAGTAGTTTACACTCAGGACTGTTAGCTAGCCCTCCAACATGGCACACAACAGTGTGCTCTCACTGTGGGCTGCGCACTGTGCTGGCCCAGTTCAACAGTCCACATGGTGTCAGGGTGTTATCCTAGGCCATGTTTCCACAAGTGGCCATAAATTGGGTCTCCTAAGTCATGGTGGGGGGAGGGGGGTCTTTCTTCCCTAGACTCTGGATGACACTTCCCGTTCCCTTCCCTGGGCCGAGTGGAAGGAGAAACATCCCGGAGGGTGGAGGCTGCCCTGTTTTTTTCTTTTGCCACTGACCCCCAGTGTGACTTTGGCCCGAGGCTGCCTTTCTCTGCCGGAGGACAGAAAGGTTCAGTGACTGGCCCAGGGTCACTTGTCCTGTCCTGCCTCCGAGCAGGAGTCAGGGTGGGGTGGGAACATTTGGTCTCTAAGACCCACTTGAGAGTTGGGGACGGCTGTAGGAAAAGTACAAGCAAGACTCCCTAGCTGGCTGGCCCTGCATGCAGCATGCTAGGTGGGAGGTGGTGTCACCTTCCCTGCCCGCACACCAAACCTTGTTCCAGCCTCAGCTCCTGGTTGGGCTGGGTTGTACAGGACAGCGTGTGTAAAGAGGTTGGGTCCCTGGGAGCTGGGGCAGGCACAGGCTCTGGCACCTGGCTGTTCCTGCTCCTCCACTGACCAGTGCCCACCTTCCCTTCCTTGCTGACCGGCGCTGTTGTGGTCTCCACAGCTTTGGAACGACGAAGTAGACAAGGTGAGTTGGGGCTTAGGGAACTTGGGAACCAAGGTTTAGAAGGCTGAAGATGGGGAACCAGACATAGCTGCTGCTGTAGATAAGGTATCTGTAGCTCTGGGTTCTGCCTTACATTCACGGGGATACTGGCCAGGGACACACCAAATGACCTTCTAGGCACGGTTGCTCCACACCATATTAGGTCCTGGAACAGATTCCTGACAGGATTCCACCCTATCGGTTGGGGAGTGTCTCACTGCAGCTACTCACAGGTCCCAAGTGGGCTCTGGCTTCTTTGGGGTCAGTTATAGGTACAAAGCCAGGCATCCACGTTCCTAAGAGGGAAGTGGTATTGTTCCTGGCAGACCTTAGGGCACAGGGAAGGCTGATGCAGGCTGGAGCTGCTCTCAGGACTGTCTGCCTCACCTAGGCTGAGCAAGAACTTCGAGTGGCCCAGACAGAGTTTGACCGGCAGGCAGAAGTGACTCGTCTCCTGCTGGAGGGGATCAGCAGTACCCATGTGAGTAGTGCATTCATGTCCTGCTGGGTCTTGCCACAGGCAAGGGTATCAGACTGGGCGTCCCACTCCCACCCAGCAGTGCCTAGAGTATGGTCTGGAGCACACAGGATGAGGATGACCTATGCTGAGGCCATGTTAGATGAAGAATCTTCCTTCCAGGTGAACCACCTTCGCTGCCTCCATGAGTTCGTCAAGTCTCAGACAACCTACTATGCACAATGCTACCGCCACATGCTGGATCTGCAGAAGCAGCTAGGCAGGTGTGGCTGGACCCAGGTCTCTGAGGCCCCCTATCTCCCAGACCCAGTGAGTGGCCCAAAGCTTTTGGCCAAGGGCCTTCTCTTCTGAGCTCAGAAAACCCCAAGATGTATGAGGTTAGACTGGAGGCTCTGCCTGGAACTCCACCTGGGAACCTCGTGTGGTGAGCCCTTAGGAACCAGAGTCCCCGGGGGACCACAGCAGTTTATAGTGTTTGGGCTGGGGAGGTGGGCAGGGACAAGCAGGTGGGACTATCTCAGCCTCCTTTGCTTTTCTTCTTTTGCTGCCAGTTCCCAGGGTGCCATGTAAGTTCTTGAGGGTGGGGCCTCCTTGTGTGTGAAATGGATCCATGTCTGGTGTTCCTTGTAGGGTATGTGGGACTCGCACAGGTTAGCGCTGGCTGCTGAGACCACCTCATTTCTCTAGATTTCCAGGCACCTTTGTGGGCACCACAGAGCCTGCCTCCCCACCCCTGAGCAGCACCTCACCCACCACCACTGCAGCCACCATGCCTGTTGTACCTACTGGGGCTGGCCTGGCTCCTCCAGAAGAGGCAGCACTCTGCCTGGAGGAGGTCGCTCCCCCAGCCAGCGGGACCCGTAAGGCCCGGGTGCTCTACGACTACGAGGCAGCTGATAGCAGTGAGCTGGCCCTGCTGGCTGATGAGGTGGGTCTAGGGTCCTGAGGGGGCAGGCAAAAGCTGCAAGGGAACCACCAGGCAGGGACCAGGAATGTTGGGTCTACACAACTCTGGTCATTGTCTTGGAATCCCTGGCCCCTGGTGAAGAGCTCTGGGAGTCAGGAGGGGAGATGACTTCAGGTCTGAAAAAGCAGTCCCTAACCTCCATGGCCCAATACAGCCCCGCAGTGTCATCCCTCACAGGGAAGTAGCAGTTCTGCCCAGGCTAAGTCCTGGGCCAGTCCCACCCATGTCCAGAACACAAGTTCCTTCTCTGCTCCCAACAGCTCATCACAGTCTACAGCCTGCCTGGCATGGATCCTGACTGGCTCATTGGTGAGAGAGGAAACAAGAAGGGGAAGGTTCCTGTCACCTACTTGGAACTTCTCAGCTAAGCAGCCCCCTCCCAGGCCCTACCATTTACCTTGTCTGCTGGTGACAGAGCTGTTTAGGATAAGGGACCCAACCCTATTCTGGCTGTGCCCCTGTCATTCAGCTATTAAGGACCCCACAAGACAGAATGGCTCCAGGCCCCTCTGCTAGCCCTGCTTCTGGCCTGCATCCCTGCACTCCAGGCTTCCCAGCTCCCTTAAGGCAGGAGGGACACACGACCCTACCATGGGCCCAGGATATCCTGGGGATGCTCTTGGCATTAAAAGAACATCTGCCTTCTGTGGAAGGTTGAGGGGGACAGGAACAAACAGATAGGGCTAACAGTCTGGGATTAGACCATGTGGCAGGAGACCAGAGGGGCCAGCCAGAGCAGCAGCGCTGACAGCGGCCCTCCCCACCTTCCCCCCTAGCTCTGGCTGGGCACAAGGGCTACAGCCATCATTCCCCCAGTTTCTAACTAGTGTTCTCACTTCTGCCTGTCTGCTTGCTCTCTGGCAAATAAATCCTACTTTGTGTGCAAATTGCCTGGGCTCTTGTCAGGGTCTCAGAGTGCATGGGCTGCCCTGAAAAGTGTGATGGTTAGACTTCACTGGTCTCCCTTCTTGGGATAGGGTTTCCTGGAGCCATGGTACAAGCTGCTCCCAGAGTATAGAGCAGAGGAAAAGTTTTTACAGCACCCGAATTCCCAGGAGTTTATACATGCAACTGCACAACACTTTATGCCTAAGGAAAGCTTCCCTAAATCTGGACCCACTGAACTTCAGCAGCTTCCATGTGCGTCTCTGTGTGAGTGCTTGTGCGCTTAATCAGCCAACAGCTGTGAGCTCAGGCTGGCGCTATGAGGGACAAGAGATCACCTACCTCTTCAAGGTAAGACAGTTTGTGGGTGGCAGGTTGGGGCCTCACAACAGGAAGAGCTATAAACTGAAGCTGTACGTTGTACAAGCGGTAACTGAGACATAGACTTGCTTTCCCGTCCTGATACTCTACTCAGGACTAAATGGATAGTCACTGCTAAGTCAACCATCAACAGGAATCCTGCCATCTCTGGACCACCCACCCCCAACCCCCTCACATCTGGATCCTCTGAGAGCTGCCACATGACCCACGCTCTGAAGGCCCAGTCTATAAACAGCACTTTAATATTTGTATAAATAGACCACAGTATTACCAAAAAAAAAACAAAAAAAAACTGCAAGAATAGATTATGGAAAATCCTCACTGCACACAGGTCTCTCCTGTGCTGCCAGCACCCAGGCCCTCCCTGGCTGGTGACACGGTGGGAATGCTGAAGGAAAGGGGCCACCTTGGGGTATTGTGCAGAATGTGAGCACCCAGACCTTTGGCTCCCTGCCCATGCTGTTGACCTCTTGAGCTATTAAAAAAATAATGTCAGCGGGTGGGCAGGAAGAGGACGAAGGGAGCTGTTTGCTCAGTGGCTGGCTCTGTGGTGGCAGCCCTCTGCCCAGGCTGCAATGCAGGTTGGTAGGGAGCATCAAGTAGATAGCACTCCATTGCACTATCTCTGCACGTGCCGGACAAAGGCTTGCACAAGTTGAATCAGAGGCTCCTGAGACTCTGGGCTGGCTTTGGAGAGAGAGGTGGCCTTGCCCTGCGGTGAGGGCAGGACTCCAGCAGCAGGGGAGCTGGGGGCTCCCCTTCTGAAGTATCTCGAGAGGCTGGAAAGCAACGTGCTCTGCAAGAAAAGCAGCAGCTTAATGAAATCCAGGACCACTGTTCCTGACCCCAAAGGACAAACCAGGCAGCACCTGAATAGCCTCCCCGCTGGCTAGCCCACCATCCATACCAGCTCTGAGCTCAGCTCCTGCTTCATCCGCTGCTTGTCCCGGGGATGCACACCTGGGTCCCTGAGGTAGCGTACTGCTTGGGAGATGAGCAGGTAGAAGCAGTTCTCCATGGTGAACATCAGGAGGGACCTGGAGGCAGGTGTGGGCAATGCTGCAAAGGGCGCCTGACTAACAGCTGAGCCACAGCCTGGAAAACGGCAGCCCACAAGTGCCCCAGGCCCTCAAGACTCAGGTCTTACTTTAATGTTCGGGTCCCTTCTGCTTGTGTGCTGAGTCCCACCGCCTGGGTGAGGGTTTCCTTTTTCTTGTCCAGCTAGAGGAACAGAAGCAAGCAATCAAAACTCAAACTAATAATAGCAGTGGCCAGGTAGAGGGCTTTTACTTGGCGGTCTTGCATTCCAGTTTCCCTGGTGCCTCAAAGGGAACTCCTAGCATGGCACTGTAGGAAGAGGCCTAGGCTCGGGGGGCTGGATATGTCCCATATTACAAGTGCAGACCAAGTGGAAAGTTTTATGTGGGGCCTACCTCGCCAGACATACCTCTCCAAGCATATTGAGGGCCACGTTCACTGTGGCCAAGAGGGTTCCAAAGGATGGGGCCACTTCAGAATCAAAAGTGGGAGTGGTAAAACTTAGGGCAAATAGGAAGTTGTATTCGGCAAGATCCAGGGACTGAAAGACACAAAATAGTAGTCTGGAACTTGCTGGGATCTCTCCAGAGTACAGCACAGTGTACTGCAGAGCCCAGGTTCAAGGCTGATGGTTGGGAACCTGGTATTTGTTATGAGGTGGCAGCTAGTACCTGGTCCAGCAGGATCTGGCAGACATCTGGAGTGAAGTGGCGCAGGGCTGCCAGGGTCCTGCTGAGAATCTTTAGAAGGCCATACTGGACTGTGTGTAAGGCTCGCTGTTCTGAGGCCTCAGTGTCAGCGGGAGGCTGCTTGGAGGAGCAGCCAGATGGGGTAGCAAGAACTGTGGTGGTAGTGGTGGATGGCCGCTGAACTCGAGGAGTGACAGCGGAAGGAAGGCCATCCCCATTTTTGTTCTGAGTAGAGTCAAAAAATGAAGGTTAAGTCACAAGAGATCAAGGGTGGCACTGCCAGCAGTGATGGCCTTAAGGGGCCTTGGTTACCTGTAGGTAGTGCTGCAGCATCTTTCGACTGTGTAGGAGGGAGGTACAGGCCTGGCACAAGTAACCTAGGTTCACCTGGGACACAGGGACAGGAAAAACTCATGGAGGCAACCCCACAAACAGGTCTCTCTCTCTCCAGGCACCAGCATGCCCGCCTCTCACTCAGTATCTAACTCAACAGCCACCAGCAAGGCTCAAGGCCTGGAATGTTTCCACTGCATTTCTGGCATATTTCACAGTCCTCACATATCAACAAAATGAGGGTTATTACTATTTCCACTGCAGAACAGAGGTGATGTGATCTGGCCAAGGTCATAGGGACAGTAGCCATGGCAACAGCCTACTGCCTCCAAAGCTTCAGGCTTCCTCCTGAGAGTTTTGAACCTCAGTCTACCCGAGTTCATAACCCACCCAGCCTCACTTCACTGTGGAGGGGAAACTAGCCCAAGAAAACAGCCTGAGTCAAACCTGTGTCCTCAGCAAGCCCACATTCAGAAACATTTCCCAGTTCATCAAGGCTATCCACTCACTCCCTGTCCCTCATCAACCCAGACCCTCCAAAAAGCAGTGTTGGAGGCCTACCTGAACATCACGCATGAGTTGAGGCAGATGGAAGTGCCACTCTTTCCTGAAGTGGGAGAGTTGTAGGATGAAGCCCACAGTGTGGTCTGCCTCCTCCAGGCAGGCTAGACTCTGTACTGTCCTCACTGCATTCAGGCACTGTGAGGACAGGACAGCAGAGAATGCTTAGGACCTGGCATTTGTCCCATACCTATACTAAACCTACGGAGACCAGGTCCTAGGCCCACAGCTGCTGAGGTGGCTGACATTACAATGAAGGCTTCCCCTTAGTCAGGTTTCTCCCAAGTCCTACAGCCACCTGCCAAGTGGTATAGGACCAGGCCACCCCTTCTGTGAGGCAGGTAGCCCCTCACCTGCAAGGTCCGCTCCTGATGGACGCCCACAAAGTCTAGGGCCTCAGTCAGGAAATTGTAGCGTAGAGTCTTAAGCAACCGCTCCATCAAGGACATGGACAGGCGGTAGACCCCTGGCCAGGACGGGGCATCCAGGGATTTTCGAGAGGTACTGGGTGTCTGTGACAAATGGCAGACAGGCTCAGGATGGATGGCACAGGAACCCACTCTGAGCAGCAGAGCCTCTTTGTGGCTCAGTTGCTGGAAAGAAAAAATCTCTTCGAGTGGACGGTTACCACTAGCATGAGCAGAGCTAGAAGGGGAAAGGCTACCAGATTTAGCCAGAGCAGAAGGTTCCAAACCCAGGTCCGTCACTAACAAAGTATGTCAGCTTGACCATCTCCCTGTCCTACTCTGGCCCTCAAGATGTTCCCTCAGGGAGGCTGGCCTAGATGAGGAAGACTTAACAGGCATAACAATTCCAACAGGAAGTGCTGGGAAGATGATTCCAGGCCAGGACACACTTGCTGGCCAGCCAGAGATCCCTGAGGACTTGAAGGAAGGGGGGACATGACAGACTGCAAATATAAACTACCTGTGAAGTGATGACAACTGCCCAGGCTAATAACCTGGTCCTGGTGATACTTGTATTGTGTGGGGTTAGAGGCAAGATCCTGGGCACTCACCTGTCCTGTGCCATTGCTGCTGAGCTGGTATACACTCAAGAGGGGCAAACAGATGCTCTGGGTGATGCCAGCTCCAGCCACTGCTGTGGCTCCCTAGAGGTAAGACCCAAAATTAAATGGAGTCTGAAAAGACTTCCAAGGACAGAAAGGGATCTGAGTCAGACTCTGGCTTCAGAGAGCATGGGAACCATTCAGTACGAGCAGGGTCTCTTTTCCACCCTAAGCAGTCTCCTACCTGCTGGGTGCGAGCCAGGGTGAGAAGCAGGTGCAACGCAGCCTCAGTAAAATGCAGGTTCTGCTTCATGCGGAGGCTCACCTCCATGGTGGTGAGGAGGGTGGGCAGAATGGGGAGCCTTCGGGTCACTTGCAGCCATGAGTCCCCATCCTCATCTACCTCGCAAAGCTCCTTAGCCAGGTGCAGTCCCAGGACACATACCTGCTGGTAGCCAAGGGCAGACAGATGAAGGTGGAAGAAAGCAGCTGAGGGAAGGCAGAGGAAGAATGTTGGCTGTAAGCCTTGCTGCCCAATGCTCCTCTCAGGAGTGTGCCTAATGCCTCTCCTGCTTCTTGCCCTGCTCATCTCCTGTGCCCATTTCCCTAGAAATGGCAAGTCCACCCAACACCCCCAGTGAAAGTCTGAGTGGTCTAACCTCTTGCTGACCACAGCATTTACCTTCATCTCCAACCACAGGTTCTATCCAAACAACAGTGTTTTACAACCCTTTGTTTGCTGTTTTTTTTTTAAAGACAAGATCTCTCTGTAGCCTTGGAACTCACTCTGTAGACCAGGCTAGCCTCAAACTCAGAGATCCACTCTGCCTCCAGAGTGCTGGAATTAAAGGTGTGTGTTACTACCACCTTTTACACATTTATTTAAAAAATGTTTATTATATGAGATTTTCATATAATGTATTTTGATCATATTTAGCCCTCAACTTCTCTCAGATCCACTTCTACCTCTCCACCCAACAAACTTTCTTTATCACCAGGCATAGTAACACACGCCTGTATTCCCAGCACTGGGAATACAGAGTTCTGTGTGAAGCCAGCCTGGTTTACATAAGTGAGCCCTAGAACAACCAGGGCTACACAGTAAGAGCTTGTCTAAAACACAACAAAAACTACCAGCAGGAAACAAACAGTTCAGTTGTATTGCCCAAATATAATTCAGTGTGTGGCCCTCCCCTGGAGCTCAGTCAACAGAGTAGGCTGTCACACCCTTAACGAAAATTCCCCCTTTCCCTGCAGCTATCAGTTGCCAATAATAACACAGCTATGAGTGGAACTTTGTGAACACCAAATAGGACAGGACCAGAAAAGAACCTCCCCACGACACATATCAAAACAGTAAATTACAGAAGAAAGGAATGTCTTCTTATAGGACACTTTTAAATGACTTTTTGTGGACAATTTGACCCACATCAGCCACCAAATACCTTTGTTTACTTTAAAAAGGGACTAAGCCCAATGATCTACAGTCAGTACACCTCACTTTTAAAAGAAGGATGGGGTGGAAAATGTTTGAGCAGCTCAGAACACTTGTTCTTGCAAAGAACCCAGCTTTGGTTTCCAGCAACCATATGGTGGCTCAAAACTATATCTAACTCCAGTTCCAGAGGATCTGCTGCCCTCTTTTTGTCTCTGGGGGCACCAGGCATGCATGCATGCAGTGTACATACATACATGCAGACAAAACACTCATATACATAAAATAAATCTAAAAAAATTAATTAAAAATAATGGAGCTAGAGCGATGGCTCAGCATCGAGTACTGCTTGCGATCCAGTCCTGAGGACTGTAGTTTGGGTGCTCGCACTCAAATAACAAGCCAGAAGTTCCACACATGCCTGTATCTGCAGCACTCTTCCTAGCTTACGGCCTCCCTGAGAAAACATGAGCTCCAGACTCAGGAAGAGACCCTTCTTCAAAAGAGTACACCAAGACAGAGGAAGACAATACACTCATTTTTAACTACAACTTATACCAAGACACTTAAGATTGTGCCCTAGAATAAACATTGTTTTCCACTAACAGTACCCGCTTTCATACCATGCAAAATATGCTCAAAATTCTCTTTAGACTAGTAGTACACACCTGTAATGTCAGCACTTAGGAGGCTGGGGCAGAAAGAGGTAGAGGCTAGCCTGGACTACACAGTAGGACTCTACCTCAAACAAAACAAAACAACCCTTGCTGGTAGTAACCAAACAGGTCATGATCTACAGTCAGGTGTGGTGGTGCACACCTTTAATCCCAGTTCTTGGGAGGCAAAGGCAAGCAGATCTCTATGGGTTTGAGGCCAGCCCTGGTCCAGGATAGCCAGGGCTGTTATACAGAGAAACCCTGTCTTGAATCCTGACCCCACCAAAGGGAGAAAAAAAAAAAAAAAAAGGAAAAGAACATTGTTCTATACTGCATCATCATCTTCTAGAGACTGAATTGTTTAAAGGTCCTCTGTCCTTACCCTGTAAAGTAGCTCCCTCCAGCCCACCCCTGCTGTCCTCATTTTACCCTGCTCAGATCAACCAGTGATCAGGCCACCAGAAGATACTGAGCTGGACAGACACTTCTTCACTTCTTATGGTCTAACCTTCCTGCCAGGCCCACGCTGCCTGTTTGACTAGTCATGCTGAAATGGCAGAGCATGATGCCGCTCCATGTGCTTTCCTCAATGCCCTGACCCCACAGGGCTCTGGGGATCCTCAGGCTCTCACCTTCCCATCTCCCCCCAGGCTAGTGGCAGCTGTGAGTATAGTCTATCTGCTGTCACAGTGCCTGCTGATCCTCCCTCACCCCATCACGCTGGTCCTTGTGCCGGGGCCGAGGGCAGTCATCCGTTTCCATGCTGTCCTTGTCCTCTGCAACACCGCCTGATGCCAGGCTGTGGCGGGTCTGATCAAAGAGTGTAATCACCTCTTCTTGGAGGGTCTCGCAGACATTGAGCACCAGCTGGGAGTACTGGGGGATATCACTTACTGCAGAACAGATGGGAAGGGGTGCTGTCATACAAGGCAGGCCATTTTCACTGTATGCCAAGGCTTTCGCTCCAGGCAGGGGCTGGAAAGGCAGTTACGTACCAAGAGGGAGAGTGTCATATTACTGGGAGAGGAAGGCACAGTGGGAAATAAAGACTGAAACCTGGAGACTCACAGAAAGCACGCGTGGCCCCATGTTAGGAGCTGGCGCCTAGGCTGCCTGCTCACCTCGCATTTCCTTCATCTGTAATACTGTAATGAATGCAGAGAACACCTTGGCCTTGGTCTTTTCCATGAGCTGCTGGTCTGCCTGGAGCACCCCTTCCAGGACCTCTGTCAAGGACCCAAGGATTTTATCCACAGCACCCAACTCTCTGAAGGAACAAGGGCAGAAGCAGCATACCTCACTCACTGTCCCCAGTGCACCTCCAAAGCCACAGGCAGGCTGCCTCACTGCAGGTTTGTATGCCGAGCTGCTCCCTTTCTGGCAAAGTATGCTAGAGCCCTTCTCCCCTTCAAGAAAGGAAGGGTCAGTGAGGAAGAGCTGGCAGGCACTGTTGAGGTCACAGAACTCACCTCTTCCATTGCCGCAGGAGGATGAGCAGCAGAGTGCACATCATGGAGCCCAGTCGGAGGCAGTTCACTGATGTTGCAACAAGGAGCTGAAGGGAGGAATGAGGAATGGCAGAGCAGTCACGCATCTGGCTGCCTATAAGCAGACACAGCTACAAAGATAGAATATCTTTGGCCTTGCCCGCTCATCATGTACTGACAGGTGCAATCAGGTGCAAGGAGCTGGGCCACCTATTTACCACTGCAGTCTCACCTCCCAGGCCACCTGACTGACCTCTGAGCAGCTGCCAGACTGTGAAGGCCCTATGTGACCTTAGGGAAAGGAAACTTCCCACACATACTTACTAATGCTTTGGTCCCATCAAGCACATCAAGAAAGAGCTGGCGACGCACTGCCATGTCAGTCAAGTGCATGATGTCTGCCTGCAAGTGGACAGAAAAAGATTATGTTTGGGTCAGACTTTAAGAGCCAAGAAATGAAGGGCCTTAAGAAGCAATTACCAATTTGGAAAGTCATGGTGTCCCGGATTAAAATGAAGCTTCTAGCCCTGCAGTTTCTTGGTTCACTCTAGAACTGTTGAGATGAAAACCATATTGGCTCCTCCTCAGAATTACACCCTTCCTGTGGTAGGCAGTTTTCAAAGGCTTCCCAGGGCTTCAAGCCTCACCTGCCACATGACCTTCAACCCCACCTGTGCCCACTGGAACCCAGCCCTCCCTACAACCTCCCTCCAGTTTTTCTGGAACTGGTTTCACCATGTTGTTCTGCAGGCTGTCCCTAACTCACAATCCTCTGTGCTTCAGCCTCCTGATTAGCAGGTGCCAACCACCACCTGGCTCTTCCATTGTTCCCATACATACCAAGTGCTTTCTACCACAGGACTTGACAACTAGAATTTCTTCTGTCTAGACTTCTTGCTCAGCAGACAGGCTTTTCACATACTTAGGTGTCTGAGTCCCTTCAGAGGCCACTGTGACTACTAGTACCTCATGTGCTAACCACCACAGCACCTTCTTAGCTATTATAGCTAAGTATTACAATCTCAAGTTATATTTTTCATCTGTGAATTTATAACTTAGCCCCTCTCTTTTTATTATTCTCTCATACATTACACCTGACTGCCGTTTCCCCTCCCACCACTCCTCTCAGTCCCTTCCCTGGCCTCTCCTCTCCTCTCCTCCAGATCTACTTTTTCCCTTCCAAGAAAAAGGAAAAGTGGGCCTCCCAGGGATATCAACTGAACATGGCATGAGTTACTGTAAGAATAGGCACAAACCCTCATGTTAAGGCTGGACAGAACAACCTAGTAGCAGGAGAAAGGGTCCCAAGCACAAGCAAGAGAGTCAAGAGACAGGCCCTGCTCCCACTGTTGGGAGACCCACAAGAACACTAAGCCACACATCCATAACATATATATAGAGAACCATGCTTAGACACATACAGGATCCATGTTTGTTGTTTCAGTCTCTGGAGCCCCTATGAGCCTTAGTTGACACTGTGGGCCACCTTTCTCCTCACCATAAGAGCAGGCCTTTCCTGCCTATTCACTGCTATATCCCTGGTACCTGCAGGTACAGAACAAATATTCTAATAGCAAAGGAGGGAGAGGGGGACAAGGTCCATCAGGTATAGGAGAGCAGAGGTACAACTTAAGAATTGCTATTTGGGACCTAGAGAGATGACCCAGAGATTAAGAACACTGGCTGTTCTTCGTGAGTTCAATTCCCAGCAACCACATTGTGACTTATAACCATCTATAATGAGATCTGGTGCCCTCTTCTGGCCTGCAGACATATATGCAGGCAATAGTATACTATATAAATAATAAATCTAAAAAAAAAAAAAAAAAAAAAAATTTTTTTGTTTGGTTGGATTCCCTCCCTCTACCCAGAAGGGTCTCATTATGTAGCTCTGGCTGTTCTGGAACTCACTCCATAGACCAGGCTAGCCTTGAATTTAAGAGATTAACTGGCCTCTGCATACAGAGTTGCTGGGATTAAAGGTGTGTGCGACTCTGCCAGGTCCTGGTTGGATTTTAAAAGGCAGTGAAATGGACATTACACTATCAAGTGGCTAAGCCTTGTGGTAGGCCTGAAGCCTCAGGGGTTGGTGGATATCACATCCCAACAAAAGCATGCCCAGACCTATTCCTTCTAGGCTCAAAACTCAGGGCACACAAGTTAGAGAGATGTGTGATGTTTTTGGAACAAAGAGGCATCTGCCAAGGTTAGGCTGTAAGTAAGTAAAGATACGGTCCAGATGCTCTGAAGAACACTCTAGCACTATGCACTATGACACAGCACAATAGTGTTAAACTGAAAAATGCCAAGAATGGTGCAAACTCTTCCCAAACAACAACTCTCACTCTTTAAAACCTAGCTGGGAGCCAGGTGTGGTAGCTCACAACTGTAACCTCAGCACTCAGGGAAGCAGAGGCAGGTGGATTTCTGTGAGTTTGAGGCCAGCCTAGTCTACAAAGCAGGTACAGGACTGCCAAGGTTACACAGAGGAACCCTGTCTTGAAAAACCTGGCTGAGAAGCTGTGGTTAAAGTGGTTAAAGGCACTTGCTGAACAAGCCTGATGACCTGAGTTCAATTCCCAGGGCTGACACATGAAGGTAGGACTGATTCAGCAAATTTGTCTTCTGACCACCACATACATTTGCATACACTAATAGTAAGTAAAAATTTAAAAGACTCACTATACAGTGAAGAGCCAATGGCCTGTCCTTTTTTTTTTTAGAACCAATGAAAACAAACAGCTAAGAGGTCCAGGCTCCTGCTGCAGCAGTCAAGGCACAGATACCTAGTGACCAGAAGGCATAGCACCAAAGCAATACCACCTTGTAAGAGGCACACCCCAGACCTATCCAGTCCCAACAGTGAAGGCCTTCAGGATGTGTCATAGATTTAGAACTGTTTCTCTGTCTTGTCCCCAAGATGTCCTATCAAGCCTCAGCCCCAGGCACCTGCCCATCCTCATCTTAGGGCATATACTCTGTTGCATTCACTTTACCCCAAGGATCTGCATGTGCTTACGTGGCTGGTGGCAATGATGAGCAGCATCCTCCAGGCCGAGACCAGCATTTGATACTCCAGCAAGGACGTGCAGCTGCTGCCCTCTGTTTCAGCCATGTAAACTGCCAAAGACTTGACGTACCCTGACCAGTAGGCAAAGCGTTTCTCGCTAGAAAACTTCTTGAGTATATCTTTTAATGACTGGTCTAATGAACCCCTATGATGTCAAGAAAACAAACTCCAGTCAGGATTCAAAATAGGTGGGAAGGAGATGAGCATATGGCACCCAGCTCTAGGATAAGCTCCAAAGTAATAAACAAAGCTGAGGCCCTTTCAGAAAAGTCTCCTCCATTAAATCCCAGGCATACAGAATCTGCTTTAACAATAACATTCTCTCTCTTTTTTCCCCCGAGACAGGGTTTTTCTGTGCAGCCTTGGCTATCCCAGACTCACTTTGTACACCAGGCTGTCCTCAAACTCATGGCGATCTGCCTGCCTCTACCTCCCTGAGTGCTGGGATTAAAGGTGTGCATCACCGCTCCCGGCTCAGCTCTGACAATCATAAATGCTACCAGTGCACTGGAAGGGACTGTTCACTGGCCCTCCATCTAATGAGCCAGACCATCTCTCCTTTGTGTCTGGCTTAGCAACCATGAATTCAGTGATAGGCCTCTCTACCATTCCACTCCCCACCCCCATCTTTGATTAAAATTTCATGGGAGAGAGCTGGCATGCAAAAAGCCTGGAGTTTGATCCCCAGCACTATGCAAACAGTAAAAAACAATACCAACAAAACCACTTTGAGGGGAAACACTCACTTAACTACATAGTATATCTCCAAACATATTATCTTCATGATTAGGGCACAGGTTTCCAGGATGCTGGGCTGTGGAGGGGAGAGCAAACCATACCAATTACATGGAGAAACACTCCCAACCCCTGCTGAGAGCAAGGACCTAACACTTAGAAAACAAGTCATCACATCTTTATGGAATGCAAATGGCACCCACCAATGCAGGACACCAGGTCCACAATGTTTAGGGGGCAGAGCCTTCCACCCAGAGCAGGCATGCCACCCTGCTTCCCAGACAACAGGAAACAAGACAGTGCTCTGCAGAAGAACCTTCTCATGAAACATTCTGTATCTAACTCAAGGATCCGTTTTTCCACCTTTCCTCCCAGGGACTCCCAGGCACTGTCCTACCCTCCACATAGCTTACCTCAGATGTCTCTGAGGGAGGAGAAAGACTTCCAAACAGTGGACTGGTTAAATTCTCCCAAAATTTGGGTCTAGAACAAAAACACTTGTTTAAATGCCACTTTTCCCCCACAGTGCCCATCTCACTAGTCCCCCTTGCTAATATTTTTTTCATATTTAATGGCCTAAACCTATAATGTTTTTATAAACTATTCCTTTATAAACATTAACAGTCCATAAATGAAACTACACCTTTCACTTAAGAAGTGCAGCTGGGAGCCAGGCAGTAGCAGCCCACACCTTTAACCCCAGCACTTGGGAGGCTGAGGCAAAAAGAGAAGATAGAGGTAGAGGCCAGCTTGGTCTATAGAGCAAGTTCCAGGACAGGCAAAGCTATACAGAAACTGTCTCAAAAAAATAAAAATAAACGAACAAAACAGAAGAGGAGGAGCAGCAGCAGAAACAGCAGGAGCAGCAGCAACAGCATCTGGGCTGGTGAGATGACTAAAACACTGATCACTAAGACTGATAATCTGAGTTCAATCCCTGGGATCCACATCGTAGAAATTGTCCTTTGGCCACACATAGCTCTGTGACATGTGCTTGCAATTCACAGTAAAAATTTAAAAACAAAAGGGCTGGAGAAATGGCTCGGAGGTTAAGAGCACTGGCTGCTCTTCCAGAGGACCCAGGGTGAATTCCCAGCACCCACACGGCAGCTCACATCTTAGAACTCCAGTGCTAGGGGATCAGACACCCTCACACAGATATACATGTAGGCAAAAGATCAATAAACATAAAATTAAAAAAATGTAAAAAAAAAAAGTGAAAAACAACAACAACAAAACATCTACCTGTGCTGGTAAAGCCTTTAATCTCTACACATGGAAAGCAGAGGGCTACAAGGTCACTATGAGTTGAAGGCAAAGGTCTACATAGCAAGCTCAGCCAAAGCTACACGAGAACTTGTCCCAAAAAAGCAAATAAGTAAATAAAGAGAAAAAGGAAAGAAAAAAGACATGTAAGCGTCCCCAGTCTGAACTGGGTACTAAGTATTCTATACATAATAAGATGACCTCACAACAAACCTACTTCCATCTTATAGACAAGAACAGATAAGTTCATGGGTCAGCTACTGTCCCGAGGGGACATACTTGGTTCTGAGGACAAGCATAGCACTATCTCTACGGTCTTGCCACAGGGCATGAAGGAAGGCAATGGCTGCACGATGCAACAGGGGTGGGCACCAGTATCGATCTTGCTGCTGGGAATCAATCAGCTCCAGCACCACATGGAGGCAGCTCCACACACCAAGGCTGAATTCCTACAAGAGGGACAGGTGGGCATTCAAGTTTCATAACTGCACTTCCAAGCAGCCATCACCCAGCTTCACTCAAAGTGCAGGCTGACCTTAGAGCCGTTGCTGCCATCCTTCACCTCCAGATTCAAAAACAGCTCTATGAGACCTGGCTGTGTCTCTACAGCAACTGTAAGGAATTCCAGAATCATGACTTTGATGCGCATGTCCTCAATCTTGCTCTGGAGGCGGGTCAGGAAGGCATCACGAATAGCAGCGGCATCACTGCCCAGGCAAGCATACACTGACATTGGTGCCACCTGGAGACCAGAACACACAGCTTTAAGGGTCTAATTGTAGAACTGTAGTCTGTTTTTTTTTTTCCCCTTTTTGGTTTGTGTATAGGATTGTTTGGTTTTGTTTTTTTCTTTTTTAAAAGATTCCTTCATTCCTTCATTCATTTTCATTACGTAATAGAGTTCTGCCTGCATGTACACCTGCTCACTAAAAGAGGGCACTAGATCTCATTATAGGTGGTTGTGAGCCACCATGTGGTTGTTGGGAGTTGAACTCAGGACCTTTGGAGGAGCAGCCAGTGCTCCTAACCTCTGAGCTATCTTTCTAGCCCAGGTTTAAGGCTCTAGGTCCAGAAAATGTCCAGCAGGGTTCCACAGAAGGGCATTAAGGAATTCTAGGAAATGGAAAATAAGAAAACAACCCAGACATACATTTCTAGGGTGAAAGAACTTACTAAAGGCTGGAGAGATGGGTCAGTTAGCTAGAGCACAAAGACCTGAGCTCAGATGCTCAACACCCACTAACAGCTGAGAGTAGCCTCTAATCTTAGTGTTGGGGAGGCAGAAGCCAGAGGAGCCCTGGTTTTGCTGATAAGCCGGCATAGCCAACAAACCAGCGCCAGATTCAATGAGACTCTCAAAAACTGAGATGGACAGTGATTGAGAAAGACACTAACGTTGACCTCTGGCTTTGACACACATATGCACCCATGTGCATATTCATGTACATGTGCATGCACACTCACGGATGTTAAATTAAGTAAAAAATAAGGTTATCAGTTGGGTGGTGGTGGCGAATGTCTGTAATCCCAGCACTCAAGAGACAGACGCAAGCAGATCTCTGTGAGTTCAAGGCCAGCCTGGACTACAAAACGAGTCCATGACAGCCAAGTCTACACGGAGAAACCTCTCTCGAAGAAAACAAACAAACAAAATGAGGTTATCTATCTATTAGACTGACAAAAAGAACTGCTGATGCCATCGGGTAAGGATATAAATTTTGGTATTAAGTGTATAAAGTGAAGGGGCTAGAGAGACAGCTCACTGGTTAAAAACACTTGCACTTAGCTGGACTGGTAGTGCATACTTTTAATCCCAGAACTCAGAAAGGATAGGCTGTGAGTTTCTGACCAGCTTGAATGTGAGATTGTCTCAAAAACCAAAACCAACCAAAAAACAAACAAACAAACATTTTTTTTTTTTTTGCAGAGAACTGAGGCTTGTTTCTCAGCACCCACATAGTAGCTTATAGCCATCTGTGACTCTAAAACCCTCTCAACACTTTGGACACCAGGCACACAGGTGGTATACATACATACATACATATACACACATACACACACACACAGTCAAAACACTCATGTACATAAAATAAAAAATCTAAAAAATAAACTGGGGCTGAAGAGATGACTCAGTGATGAGAGCAGGAGCAGGTACTGCTTTTACAAAGGAATTCAGTTTGATTCCTAGCCCCCCATCAGGCTGCTCATATCGGCCTGTGATGCCAACATTTCTGGCCTAAGTGGGTACCTGTACTCGGTAGACACACCCACACACATACCCACACAAAGGAGTACAAAACTTAGTGGTAGAGTGCTTGCCCAGCAGTATAAGGTCTTGACTTCCATATCAAGCACTACAAGACATTAAAAAAAAAAAAAAATAGAGAAGTGGAGGGCAGCAGAGAAAGCTCATGTCGCATGACTCTGGCTGGCTACATGGATCTTACCGTGGCCAAACGTTTCAGAAGCTGGATGGCCAGACGCGGCAAAGCTGGGTCATGTCTGTGGTAGATGTACTTGGCTAGGACAGCAATGAGGTTGTTCCCATGAGCACCTGCAGCAAAGAAAAGAGACAGATGGGTTCTGGCCACTAATTAGAGTTCCTCCAAAACACTGTCCACTGGGCCAGAGTAAGTCCAGGTGGCTAGTTCATCTTGTCTTGTTCTCAGGTACAAAGATATAAGCAGGATTTTGGGTCAACACAATGCATAGTTCAATACAATGGCACAGATAAAAATTTAAAGGAATATTCTTTAATAAATAGGTTACAAAGACCATTGTCCTGAAATTTAAAAGAAAAAAATCTGACAACTCAAACCTTAAGCAGTAAGGCTAGTGAGATGGCTCAGTGGGTAAAAGTCTGATGACCCAATTCAATCCCTCAGATCCACATGCTGGAGAGAGAACCAAGCTCCAGTCTATATACTTGTGTACGTATGTGTACACACATATACACACAAACTCAGAAAACACAAAAACCCTTTAGCCAGACAAAGCAGCACATGCTTGCAATCTCAGCACTTGAGAGGTGAAGAAAGTTATGACCAGAAATTGAAGGACCGAGGGGTCAGCGAAACGACCCAATGGATTAAGGTACTTGCTGCTAAGCCTGATGACCATAGTTCAACTCCCAGGACCCACATATGGGAAGAAAGAGCTGACACCCAGACATCATGCACATAAACATATTCTTGGCTACATAATCAGTTTAAGACCATCCAAGGTCTCCAAGGAAAATAAAGTAACTGGGCAAGAGCAGTAACTTAATAGTGGAGCACCTGCTAACATGCATAAGGCTCTGGGTTCAATCCCCAGTACAGCAAATGAAAAAGAATTAAAAGGTATAAATGGTCTTAGACATGATATAAAACATTAATGAAAATATGATCGAGCCATAGATTAAACCAACTTGAAAGTCACACAGTGATATGAGCTAAAGTATTTTGAAGGTCATTTCTGTGCTGTTGTTTCTGCTATAAAGACCACTGCCTGTGGAGTGCTGAAAGATAGGCAGGGATCACACTACTCATCTCCTCTGTATACTGTCACTGCAGCTATCCGTTATCAACTCACTTTCATCATCTCTTGTCAGGGACAGTGATGTTAGACCCACCCTACAGTTAAGAAATCTTTTTTTTTTTTTTTTTTCTTTTTAAATATGGTCTCACATTGGGTGGCCTAGCTTGTACTCCTGCCTCAGTTTCCAAGGATGCTGGGATTGCAGGCATTTACCACGATGCCACTGTGGATGAGAATCTGAGACAGAGCTTAAATATGCCTGAGGTTTTCACACGGCTGACCGAAACCTAAACTTGAACCAAGGAAACCTGAGTCCAGCCTCTATCTTTAAGTATTACTATGTCATCATCAGGAGGCCAGAATAAAGTATGATGCAGTCCTTTTGCTTCCAAAGCTAAAGAAATGAGCTGAGAACAACTCCTGATGTTCAAACATAGGGCATTTAATATAATGTCTTTATGGCAGAAATGTAGCTGAGGAAGAGAAATACATACCATGCTGTGTAAGAGCCTGTTCCAAGGGGGACACCACATTAGAAGGAGGTTTCAGCCGAATAACATTGTTGGTGACAGAGAATGCCAGCTTTACTGTCTTGATCAGCAGTTGGCCCTGGCCCTGACCTTCTGGCCCATCACTAGGTTGACAAATGGAAATTACATTTAATTTAGATAACGTGATTTTACTCATAGTATATGTGCTCACAAATCAGATTCCAACAAGAATTGCAAGAGCTCACCAGCTTCTATTAGGGAGCCCAGTTCAGACTAGGAAAGAGAAGAGGCTAAGCAGCAGCCACTAGCTACAGCTTAGGAAATACAAAGGTTTTGTTTGTTTGTTTGTTTGGTTGGTTTTTAGGATGGGTTTCTGTAGAGCCCTGGGCATCCGAGAACTTGCTCTATAGCCCAGGTTGGCCTCAAACTCAAGAGATCCACCCGCCTCTGCCTCCTGAGTGCTGGGATCATAGGTGTATGTCACTGTGCCTGGCTACAAAGTTATTTTTAAAAAGTAACTGGAAGGACCAGGAAAGCTATTATGAGATTGTGTATTCAAGAAATAAAGTGAAGCTTAACTCAGGATTCCTCATCAATATGGCTGTCTAAATTAGACCTGAAGGAATACAACACCAATAGACATGCTAAGGCTAAGGCAAGGAGGGGGAAAAATCTCACATGACTCCATGCTTAAACAGAGAACTACAGGTAAATAAGCAATGTTGAGAGCAGACAAATAGTCATTCCCAGAGATGAGCCCCCTAACTGATTATCTAATACAAACTGGTCTTCCCCAAATTACATACATAAAAGAAATACTAAATATACTAAGCAATCTCTATATCTATGTACACACATTATGTGTATATGTAGGGGCGTGGTGTAACAAAGAAAAACACACCATCAACTTGAAGGAGTGCAAGGCAAGGGTATGGAAGGAGTTGGAGGAAGAAAAGCAAATGAGGAAAATGATGTAACTGCATTTTAATTTTAGAAATATGGGGGGAACAAACAAGGCAACTACAAGTTAAGCTAAGATGGGGCTTAGAAAATGCAGGGTACCTTGAAGACCAACGGGGCAGCACAGAGGAAGGCCTACCTTCGAGGCTGAGCAGCCATCACCATATCTATGGTGTCCACACCAATTCCCATGATACTGATGACTGTCTGTCCAGCTTCTGTATAAGCAAGGCTGCAGATGCAGAGGGAAGGCAGGCTGGGCGTGTGGCTAGAACAGAGGGTTCTCAGTTACTAGGAGCTTTGGAGCTCTTAACCAGAAGGAAGCAGCACTGCCCCATGTGCCTCAAAACCGGACACAGGTGAGGCAGATTAGGGGTCTGAGGAAGGAAGATATTCTGGACACTTTTCTCAGACATGGTCCTAAAGACCACCCTGAAAAATAATTGAAAGCCCATCAATTAATGGGTGTGTTTTCTGAAATTTAGGACTAACCCATTCATGTAATGTATGGGATATAAAAACAAGGGAGGGCACAGCTACAGAACAGTGAATACATGGAGTAGAAAAGCCTGGGGTCTGCACTGACTTGGTAACAGGCCCCTCTGCAGTGGCACAACTGCATTCTAAGAGACTTTCTAATGGGCAGGCATCACTTTTATAATGCTCATAACAAATGATTACACGTGTACACACATGTACTTTCATCTGTCCTTCTCTGTCCATAGGGAGCAATGACAACTGAGTCAGTGGACAGTAAATCCTAAGTAGAGATGAATGAACTTTGGGTTTGTGTTAGTTAATTTTTGTCAATTTGACAAAGGCTAGTCAACTTCAATTAAGAAAACGCTCCCCTCCCAGAATGGCCCATGGGACATTTTCTTAATTAGTGATTAATGTCAGAGGACCTAGCCCATTGTGGGTGGTACCATCCCTGAGCAGGTGGCACTGGGGTGTATAAGAAAGAAAGCTGAGCAGGCTACTAAGCCGTGTTCCTTCACAGCCTCTACATCAGCTCCCGGCTCCAGGTTCCTGCCCTGACTTTCCTCAATGATGGACCATAATACGGACCTTTCCTCCCCAAGTTCTTTTAGAAATGGAGTTTTATCACAGCAGAAGAAATTCTACCTAGACAGGATTCAGTTTAGGCGAGATGCTGGGAAAAAAAACGAGGGGACCTAAAACAATCAATATACAGCATTTCCCCCTGCTGAGCCCCACAATCCCCCATTACCTGCTCTGCAGGTCTGTCTCTTGGCACAGGTTCAGTATTGCATGAATGAGCTCCAGAATTAGGCAACCTAGACTCCAGAAAAGACATGCAATGATTCAGCTTTCCTTGTGTTAATGACCCTACTCAAAGAAGGGAAAGATCTTCAGGGAGCCAGAAGAAATTTCTGAACACCCCAGAAATTTTGGGGTGTTCAGCCCATGTTGTCCTTACCAATCAGTTCCCGTACACCATGAGAGTTGTAGCGCCATTTGTGGTAGCTGGGAAGCATCTCCTTCAACACGAACATCACACAAGGCACCAGGCCTTGGCTCTGGGTACTACCAAGCTGTCCCTATGGAAAAGCATTGTGAGGGCCTTGGCTATGTAAGGTGGCATCCTTTATTAGTCAAGATTTAACCTCAAAAGCACAGACAGGTCCAAAGGAGAACCAGAACACCTTGACCAACAATAGAAATTCCTACTTCAGGGACTGGAGAGATGGCTCAGCAGTTAAGAGAACTGACTGCTCTTCGAGAGGACCTGAGTTCAATTTCCAGCACCCACATGGCAGCTCACAACTGTCTGTAACTCCAAGATCTGAGGCTCTCACATAGACAAACACTCAGACAAACCACCAATACACATAAAATAAAAATAAACTATAAAAATAAAATAAAATAAAATAAATTCCTACTTCAACTGAACCCACATTGTGAACAGAAAAAATAAATCAAAAGGTAAAGTGACAATATCACCAAAGGTGCTGACATGGGGGAGTAGAAAGAAAGTTACTGTGACAGAAGAGGTACCCTAATCACCAAAGATGCATGACTATCAGCAGCAAAGAAACCCATTCACTGCCAATGGCTGTCACCCGTACCTAAAGTTCAACCATCATTAAACAGCAGAGTGAGCACTGATGCCCCAAATTCCCTCTTCTAATAGTGCAGAGTAATTCCAGAATCTTAAAACTGGAGACTGCTCGCTTTGACTCTAGACACAATAATTTCTTGCTAATTCTTCACTTATTCCTACAGAAAGGATATGTGCAAGGTGCTGGGTAGTTTTTGTGTGTGTGTGCGCAGTAATAGCTGCATTAAACTCTGGTCAGTCCATCCATATAAGAAAGTCCTACCACTGCACTACACTCCCCCGGCCTGATTTTGATCTCATTCTAAGCCCAAGCAGACCTTGAACTTGTTGGTTCTGTGCTGGGCTCTTGAGAAGCCAGGGTTACAGTCTTAGGACAGCAAGCTGCTGAATATTTCCCATTTGTGAGCACTGTCCTAATTCCACATATGTGCTCAGAAATTCTCAACTGCCTAGGGTCACAGAAATTCAAGAAGTAATGAGCTTCAAGTGCCACCCTACTTCTACCCAATTCTAAAATTCTTGTTCTTAACTACACACTAGTTTTTCAGAGCCCTGATCCATTATCAGCTTACGGTCACAATCTGCATAAGAAAGAAATCAGAAAATGGATTAAGAAGTACCAAAGCACCTCTTTTGTGGTAAATACTAGACTTTGAAAATAGACCTGTGGCGGGTACAAACAGTCACACACTAGGAAAAGATATCAAGGGCATGTGGACGACAGTCAAAATAGCTTAACATGAACTGCAGGAGCCACACAGTTCTCAATTTTCACTACAAGCCTTCTGATTACTAAGAAAAACTCACACAATCAAGCAAGCCCCCAGGAACACAATGGCACAACTCTCAACACACAGAAGCTGATGTTCCATAACCACAGAACAGCTGTCCTGCATACAGATAGGATGACTACAATAGCACGGAACAGAGGAGCTATTCCAGAATTATCTGCTCAGATGGTACCTTGACAAGAGTAGTGACCAAGCGCAGAAAGGCAACTGTGACCCCATACTCGCCCTGGGGCTGCTCACTATTCATCAGAAGGCTGCCATACCCTCCAGCATTCATTCCCTCCGCACTGGGGACAGAAGCAGAGGGAAAAAAGGATGAACAATGTTCAACGTTTGAAGAAACTGATTATACAGCATTTTTGTTACTGTCTAGATGGCGCCAGCATGAAACACAAAAGCTCTTCAAAGGGAAATAATCAATTGTAGGCCAGGGAATTTTATACCCAGGGAAAAGTTAAAGATTATGCTTTATTGATGTACAATTCCAAGAGGTTTAGAGTGAAGAATCAAATGAGCCATTAGGGAAATGGCCATCAGAGAGCAAGGTGAGCATGCTCAGGTAGTAAGATGAAGCTTGTGCTTCAGTAACTGGCCTAGCTCACATACCCTCAGACTGGAGGAAAGCACACTGAGTGTGCTTGAGAATAGGACACCAAGTCTCTGGATCCAAACACCCCTGGATTCTCTCAGCTGGAAAGTAAATGCCCACATAGCTAATGTAGTTACAGCTGGATGAGAAAAGTTCCATTTTATCTCTCAAAGTTGTGAAACCATCCAGCACTCAAAAGGCAGAAGCAGGTGGATCTCTGTGAATTCCATCAAGACCAGCCTGATCTAAATAGCAAGTTCCAGGACTATATAGTGAAGCCAGCCTTATCTCCAAAACCAAACCAAACCAAACCAAACCAAACCAAAACACTGTGAATCACCTATGTGCCTTGAGAAAAGCAGTTCTGTGTCCCATCTTGTTTACCTCATCCTCACTCACCCTCAAGTCCATGAAGACAGAAGCTTCTTTAAAATGAATAAAGCCAGGCTAGACCTGACCAGGAATGATTTGTAGTTGGAGTAAGGTCTCCCTACCCAGGACCTGGCTCACCTAATCATCTGAGTCATGTTGGAGACAGGGTGGGCCACAAATGGCAAAAAACCTGTGTGACGAAGATCAGTCCAGACCTGTAAAGGAAAAAGAAATTAGGTGTCCATCCCTCCAGATACATATGCCAAATATAATACTCCTTAGCTGCTATAAAGACTTGGCATCTCACCTTTGCTGGATTCCGAGCAGCCAAGACAGTTAAGCAATTGACACAAGAAGCAATGACATTTACAGGAGGAGAGATGACTGTTGTCAACCTGGTTAGAGAACAAAGCACTGCATCCAGTGAAATAATAACAAGTAGTTTCCAGTTCTCGCCACACTCCTCTCAAAAAACAAGAAAGCCCTCAGCTGAGAAACTATTCTAAAGGCCTCTCACAGATCCCAGGGCCAGGTTCCTGGGAAGCAACAGAATCACTGCTGCAAGCTCTACCAACCACAGGGACTCACCGTTGCAGAAGCATGTAGATGCGGGATGTGATAGGCAACAGACAATCTGCTATGGACAAGTCTGTGCTAATGACCTTGTGTACCAAATCAATGATGGGTTTGACCCGCTGGCAATGCTGGATGACATCTGTGGGGAAAGTTGGCCTATAAATTCTCAGCATACCCTTCTATAAAAAGATCACTGAGTTCTCTGTAAGACCCAGACAAAGAAGATCCCGAAGACCCCAAGCTGGAGAGCTTTAAATTTACCTTGAAGTTTGGTTTATCCTTCAAATCGTGCAAGCACACCCACTCTTCCCATCACTTGTTCTCTAAGAGCAAACCTTACCTGCTGTGGAGACAACGTGAAGTAGCATTTCAATCTCACAGGTGAAGAGAGTCCAGCTGCTGTAGGAGTACTCCCAGCGTACAAGATAAGCCCTATCATCCAGCATGACTTGGCCCACAGTGCCCTGAGGAATTCGAAGGTTGGTCTGACCCCCTATGGAAGAGAAATTGCTGTGATCCTAGTACAAATGTGAGAGGAGATTCTTCTAGGAGACACAACACATACTCAGTAGACAGCACCCCTACAACTTGTACATTAAAGAAGAGTAAAGGCAGGAGTGTTGGCACCCACCTGTAAGCTTAGATACTCACTAAATAATAACTTTGTGGGGTATAGGGCAGATACAAGATCTCAGAGTTCTGCTTGGGCTGGTACTGAACTCACAGTCTCAAATCTTTCAAGTAACTGGGTCTACAATTGTGCTCCACCAAGCTTGGCTTTAAATTTTTTTAAACTGTGGTAAAATGCATCTAACATCCAATTTCTCGTCTTATTAAGAAATGCCCACCACAGCAGCAATAAGTACACTCATACTGTGTTATGGCTATTACCTTTGCTCTCACTCACAGCAATTCCCTGTTCTTTCTAGCTCTCAGTTCCTAACAATCACAACTGTATTTTCTGTCTTGGAATTTGGCTCCTCTGAAGTACCTCAAAACAGAAGAATAACACAAAACTAGATGTGCTGGAGGTTGGTCTAATGCTAATTACTGGCACTCAAGACAGGATTACTGCCCCCTGTATACACCTATTCTTGTTTGTGTAAACCTGCCTAAAACATTACCTGATTGGTTCATTAGACAGCCTATATTTGGGCAGGGAAGAATGGGGTACACATGGCTAGTTTTCCAGGCTTTTGAGGACAGAAGAATCACAAGAATCATAGGACAGACAGAGGATGAAGACGAGAAGAAGGAGGATGCCACTATGGGTTAACCAGGAGGAAAAAAAAAAAACAAAAAACAAACCACATGGCCTAGGAGGAAAACTCCAATATGGCATGAAAAGAGCCCAGGTGAAGAATATAAGCAAGTACCGTGGGATTATGGCTGAAAGGGAGAAAGGTTGAGGAGGATTGAGGTGGACGGCACTGGATGGGGCTGGGAGATGGATGGTGAGGTGATTTAGACAGTGTTGGTAGGAATACCTGCCTGGCCCAAGGTAAACAAGGCAAGTATAAAATCTAACAGGTGTCTGTGGCTTACTACGTGTGACAGCAGGTTAGATAATCATAGGGCTAATAATAAACATTACATAGCCCAACACCCATTTTATTTTTAATTTACTACAACATGGATGTAATAAGGCACCCTTTAGTCCCCTTACTCATTTAGGAGGCTGAAGCAGGTAGCTTCCTCACGGTGAAAACTAGTTTCGGCTATAAAATAAGACCTAGCTTCAAAATTACATGCACAAATAAGTTTGTGCTATTGTAACTGGCTTATTTCTCTTAAGAAGCTCCTTCAGGGTTTACACATGTTGTAGTCAACATCAGACTACATGCTAGTACATGTGCTACTGATGAGGCGTCCTCTAGGACAAAATTTTCTCTTTTCACATGAAATAATATCCCACTTTACGCAAACAGCACATGTTCATTTATCTCTCAAGCATACATTCCAAACCTTTTATTTTTACTTAACCATCTCGCGCTGAGAATTGTGTTTACTGAAAATGAAACACTAGTCCCGAAGAGTCCATATATCCAATGCAGTATTACTTGTAATGGCAAAACACTGCTGCAGAACCATAGGTGAGCCTGAGAGCTGCTGGTTCTTGTAGATGATCGTAGCAGAGGACATATAACCAAGACAAGCCATACAGAGGCTGGTTTATCATCCTGTCTGCATTGTACTGTGAGGTGTAGCTATCCTCTGGAAAAGCAGCATACCTGTCTAGTCAACAAGTCATCTCTCTAGTGCCAGATAGGTTTATAGAGCACATGAGCTTTAATTTTTTGTTTGTTTGTTTTGCTTTCTTTTTTGAGACAGGGTTTCACTGTGTAAAAGTCCTGGCTGTCCTGGAACTCCCTCTGTAAGAGCAGGCTGACCTTGAATTCAGAGATCTGCCTGCCTCTGGCTTCTGAGTACTGGGATTAAAGGCACGTGCCACCACTCCCAGCCTTATCTTTAAATATTTTAAGGTAATACCTAAAGACCACCATTTTGACTAACCTCTATGGAATAGTCTAAAACCAAGAACTAAACTGCCAAAATAACGTTTGAGTTTTTCCAAGTTCTAGCCTTGCACATTGCTATACAAGCTGTTTTTGCCCTAGCTACTTGCTGGATGCCAAGAGAAGGAGGTGGGATGCTCACTGGGTTGGTAAAAGGCAGGGAGACTATGTATAATTCCTATGGATGAAGGGTGTGCCCCAATACAGGACAAGACATAACACTATTTCAGCAACTGCTGTAGCTGTCCCTGCAGAATAATCCTGGAAAATGTATACAAACACACACACACACACACACACACACACACACACACACACACACACCTGGGATTGCAGAATTATGAACTGCTCCCATGTCCTCTTTCTGGGACCCCTCATCAGGGTTTTTGGGACATATCCAGACGTCAGGACCCTGGATTAACGGAAAGTTCTTTCTGACTACTCACATTTGTATCTTGCTTTATAAAGACTGTTAGGTTAGCTAGCTACTGTCTTGTCAACTTGGTACAAGCTAGAGTTAGCTGGGAAGAAAGAATCTCAATTGGGAAAATATATCACCAGACTGACCTGTAGGTAAGTCTGTAGGGCATTTTCTTGACTAATAATTGCTGTGGAAGGACCCAGCCCACTGTGGGTGATGTTAGCCCTGGGAGATGGCCCTGAAAGCCCTGAACAGTATAAGCAGCCTGAGCAAGCCATGAGGAGCAAACCAGTAAGCACAGTTCCTCCATGGCCTCTGCCTCAGCTCCTGCCCTGACTTCCTTTGATGATGAACTATGGCATGGAATTGTAAGATGAAATAAGTCCTTTTGTCTCCAAGTTACTTTTTGTTTATCACAACAAAAACTGCTAGGACAATTAATAAAACAAAAGTCCCCAATGAACTCTAAACATTCCTTACACAAAGAAATGTCAAATATGAGTGAGAGTAGAGGAAAATAAGCAAAAGGACATATACAAATACTTCAATGATCATGATGGACAGACCTCCTTACCTTGTTACAGCAAAACAATAATAAACACAGTAAGAGAGTCCAGTGATACATACACATTAGTTAAAGAAGAGAGATAAGTTCAAGGCCAGCCTGGTCTACAGAGTGAGTTCCAGGACAACCAGAGCTGTCACACAGAGAAACTTTGTCTTAAAACCTTCCTCCCCCCCCCCAAAAAAAAAAAAAAACAGAGAGAGACACAGACAGACGGACAGAATATGGTATACATGATCATAATCCTAGCACCTAGAAGATGGGGTAGGAAAATCATGTATTCCAGGTCAGCCTGGGCTAGTAACAAAAAAGATGCTCTCAAAACAAACAATAACAACAACAAAAATAAATAAATAAATAGATAAATAAATAGATGAATGAATAAATAAATACAGAAGAAGGGAAGAGAAAGCAAGCAGGAGGAAGCACTATTGAATCGTGGAGCACTTGTCTACAGCATACCAGGGCCCAGATGTGATGCTCAGCACTACAAGCTGATGCTCTTTTTCAATGAATCCACAAGCAGTGAGAACAGGATCAGCCAATATTAGGTCTAACTAGATTCCTTTAAAAAGGGATACTGCAGAGCATCTCTGCTTACCTAGAGGGTAAAGGAGTTTGGGGGTTTGTCTTCGCCAAAGAGTTCCATCTTCATGAGAGAGCACATCATGAGGCTTGTGCTTATGAAGTTCATTGTAAAATGACATTTTATCCAGGAAACTATACACCTGCCAACACCCAGAAGAAAGACAGTTACACGTTCACAAATGGGACACACAAAGGGTCCCATGCTCACTCTTTAAGTCAGACTGCACATGCTGGTCTGCTAAACTTCTTCCAGACCCCTTACTCCAAATACATGTAGTTGGCTCTCTCTGCTCGCCTCTCCTTTCTCACCTACCACCCTCTTCAATCAAATCCATGGCCTTGCAGACATTGGAAAGGCACATCTTCACCAATACCATTCATTCCTTGAATCCACTGTTCTCTCCTAAGCAGGTATCAGGCAACTTTACACTTCCTCTCATAGCACTTAGCAAAAGGATTCTTATGTCCAGAAACAGATCTGAAGTGACACCAGTCAAGAGCATCTTTCATTTGATTACAGACAACTTCTTGTCCTGGCAGTGGACCTCCAATGTAGAGTGCACACAGGAGTGCCAGTGAAACCTCAGCGAGCCTCCTCCCACTTCCCTTTAGAAATCTAACCAGATCACTCACCTTTTTGGCAGTGGACTTCCCTGACACAAGGGCTCGGAGCAATTGCAAAAGTGGAGAAAGGAGATGAGGAAACATCCCACACACACTGTCCAGAATGATCCCAAGACCAGAAGTTGGTTCCTAAGGTGGAAAAGAAGTCATCTGTCTTCATAAGTACTTAGCAAAGCTAAGAAAATCTAGAAAAGCTGCAGAGATGACTCGGCAATTAAGAAAACTGATTGCCGCAGCCGCAGCCGGCTGTGGTGGTGCACTTTTTTTAAACCCAGCACTTGGAGGCATGGAGTTCAACACCAGTCTGGGGTACAACTGGTACCCCAGACAAAGTGAGTTCAGGATAGCCAGGGCTATTACACAGAGAAATCCTGTCTCCCCCATAAAGAAAAGGAAAGAAAGAAAGGAAAGGAAGGGAAGGAGGGAGGGAAGAAAGAAGAAAAGAAGGGAAGGAAGGAAGGAAGGAAGGAAGGAAGGAAGGAAGGAAGGGAGGGAGGGAGGGAGGGAGGGAGGGAGGGAGGGAGGGAGGAAGGGAGGAAGGAAGAAGGAAGGAAGGAAGGAAGGAAGGGAGGAAGGAAAACTGATTGCTCTACCAGAGGACCCAGCTTCTGTATGGCAGCTCCCAGCTGGCTGTAACTCCCATCTCAGTGTCCAACATCCTCTCCCGTCCTCTAAGGGCACTACATGCATATGGTGCACAGACATAACATCCATACATATAAAATACAAATAAAGATAATTTTTTCTTTTCTGTTTCTGGTTTTTTGAGACAGGGTTTTTCCATATAGCCCTGGCTGTCCTGGAACTCACTCTGTAAACCAGCCTGGCCACCCAAGTGCTGGAATTATAGGTGTGTATCACTACTGCCTGGCAAAATAAAACCTAGAAATATCCTTTCCTTTTCATAGGCACAAATAACACTTTGTTAATAATTTAAGATGTTCATATTTCATTGAAAAAAGATATAAAAGTATTCATGAAAAGAGAATGCCTGTCTATCCAGTGTCCTCCTGGTCACCCTTTCTACAGGCAGACAACATAATTCCTTCCATTATGCTTCTATTAAACTGAGAAATACTCCAAATCAGGCCAATGCTTAGCCAGCATACAAGCAACAGATCCCAATCTAAAACAGCTTGTGACAGCTTCTCACAGGAGTCTGTGGGCCTCCGCAGAAGTCTGTAGCATCTCCGGAAGGAGGGAAAAGCTATGTAAGCTTTCAGTCCAGCTGGGATACAAAGGAAAAGAGACTGACCAGCTGGACCGCGAACTCTAAATGCTAATCCTAAAACCTCTCACAAATGTTTGATCATTTTCTTTGCTCTAGAGCAAGCAATTTTCAGTCTCAAAGGACCCTTTCACAGGAGTCTCCTAAGACACCCAAAACATGGCTATTTATATTATGATTTATAACAACAGGAAAATTACAGTTATGAAGTAGCAACAAAGTAATTTTTATGGGGTCACCACAACATGAGGAACTGTATGAAAGGCCCACTGCACGAAGAACCACTGCTCTAGACAATGTCATAGCATGAGCCCCTCCAACATACTTACTGTCCCCCAGAACAGCTCTGGAAGAGAAGGGTCTGCCAGGACTTCACATGCTGTGTCAATTACATCCTGTGAAGAGAAGGAAATGGTTTGTCTTCCATGCATGGACTAGTTTACCTACTGTGTCATATTACCATGATACCAACAAACATGTTGCACAGCATGTCAAGAACTCTGCTTTTCAGTTACGGCACAATGCTGCAAGGCTGTGGTCCTAGCACGACTTGAGAGGATGAGGCATGCACATCTTATCTACACACAAATTCACCTTCCTTTTCTTTTTCTCTGTATAGTCCTGGTTGGCCTGCAACACACTATGTAAACCAGGCTGGCCTAAAATTCACAGAGATCTGCCTGCCTCTACTTTCCGGGTGCTAAGATTAAAGACGTATAACACAATGCTGGCCTATCAAATTCAACATCTTGATGTGTAAATGCATTATTTGTAGAATGGAACTAAAAAATAAAAGCTGGTAATACTGTGTTTCGGCACACCCTGTCTCAAAAAGAAAATGATACTGTTGTTATGCTTATGTGGCTCAAGCTCTTAGGTAGAACAAAATTTAATTTATTGTGTCCTCAGTAAATAGTTCACAGCTAGGCACACTTGGCATCTATCAATTGCTTATAGAATACATAAGAAATACACAGAGAGAGAGAGACAGAGATGATAGATAGATAGATAGATAGATGGATGGATGGATGGATGGATGGATGGATGGAGAGTGAGAGAGAGTGAGAGAATATGAATCATAAGTGCATAGGAGTCCACGGAGGGCAAAAGAGGGCATCAGATCCCATGGAAATAAAGGTACAGGCAGTTGTGAGCTACCATGTGGGTGCTAGAAACCAAACTCAGGTCCTTTGTAAGAACAGCAAATGCTTTTGACTGCTGAGCCACATTTCTAGCCCTAGAATATTTTCTTCCTTCCTTCCTTCCTTCCTTCCTTCCTTCCTTCCTTCCTTCCTTCCTTCCTTCCTTCCTTCCTTCCTTGCTTCTTTCCTTCCTTCCTTCTTTTGTCTTCAAAACAGGTTTTCTCTGTGCAGGCATGGCTGTCTGGGAGCTCACTCTGTAGGCCCTGCTGGCCTCAAACTCACAGAGATCAGCCTGTGTCTGCCTCTTAAGTGCTGGGATTAAAGTCATGCGGCCCAATACCCAGCTCTTCTCTCCCCCCGCACCCTCCCACACAAGCAGGGTCTCACTATGTAGCCCTGGTTGTCCTGGAACTCACTATATAAACCGAGCTGGCCTTAAACTCATACAGACCCTCCTGCCTCTGTCTCCTGTTGTAGCATCAAAGGTGTGCACCACCATGACTTGTAGAGAACACCTCTTGTGTACTGTATGGAAGCATCACCTGACAATTAAAGCTGGTGGCCTATTAACTGAGGCAGGAAATAGGAGGGGCAGTTCTGGGAGAAAGACAGGAACCCTGAGATAGTGTCAGAGGTGGGAGATTCACCCCTTACACTGAGGAAGACAGACATGAAACTGAGGAGAGGTAACCAGCCATGTGGCACATAAAGAATAGAATAAAGGGGTAAAATAAGTTATGAGTTGGGAATGAGCCAAACCTTATGGCTTGGGCATTTATTCATAAATATTAAAGAGTCATTATTTCAGAACTAGGGCTCAGGTAGATAAACCCACAGACACGACGACTAGCTGAACATTTTCTTTCTATCCATGTGCCAGGTCTTCCTGATCAATCTTAAAGTGTAAGATAAAAGCTGAGGTTACAAGAACTTTACCACTTTTAATTGACACCAATCTCATCTTCATCAATTTATAAAATATTAATAATTAACTATGAAGCCAGGCAGTGGTGGCACACGCCTTTAGTCCCAGCACTCAGGAGGCAGAGGCAGGTGAATCTGAGCTGGAGGCCAGCTTGGTCTACAGAGTGAGTTCCAGGACAGCCATGTCTACATAGAAAACCCTGTTTTGAAAAACCAAAACAAAACAAAACAAAAAAGCTTAAGGAGCCAGTCATAGATGGAACTCATTAAGGAAAACACTACTCTGAAAGCCTGACAACAGGTTATGAACAATAGAATCCATGTAACGGTGGAAGCAAGGCTGACTCTGAAAAGCTGCAGCCCACACTCAAGCAATTGCTCATGTGCATAATGTGCATGCATGAATACATACACCATATATCTACATATAATAAAATTTATAAAAAATAAAAAATTTAAAAGTAGGGATAAAGCCAGACACAGTGTGCACACCTATATTGTTAGTACTCAGTACTGCTCTCTGGATCCCTTGAACCCTGGAGCTCACGTCCAGCTCATGCAACACAGTGACTAGGTTAGGTGGTAGACACCTAATCCCAACACTCAGGAGGCAGAGTTCAAAGCCAGACTGCTCAACAAACCAAGTTCCAGATCAGCCAAGGCTATACAGTGAGACCCTGTTTCAAAACAAAACAACAAAACAGCAAAATACATACACAAGCAGGCAGCATGCAGCTTGCCTGTCAGTGGGTCTCAAATTGTCAGGCCGCACATCCAAAGACTCAGCCAACCTCAAACCAAAACCATTTGAGAAAAGTGTCTGCAACACATGGCAGGTTGAGACCAGTCTGGGCTACCTAGGCCCAGGCCCACCTGACTATAAAATGAGACTATATCTCAAAATACAAAATAAGACAGGACAAAAAATTATGCATTTTTTTCTCTATCATTATTCCCTGAATATGACAGCATAACTATTATTTGCATACTAGGTATTATCAGTAACCCAGAGATGATTTAAGTATACAGAACAACATGTACAAGTTTCATATGAACACTGACATTAATACATGAGAAGTGGGCATCAGTAGATTTCAGGACTCTTTGTAGTTCCTGCACTTAATTAGTGATGGATACCAAAACATAATTACTGGAGGATGTTTTGTGCACTGTGTATTCAAATGCTGATTTCTATTCTCCAACACCTTCTAATTGGTTAAATATAGAGTTGAACAGCCAATAGCTGGGCAGAAGAAGAAAAGGCTGGACTTGTGGGCCCAGAGAGAGAGAGAGAGAGAGAGAGAGAGAGAGAGAGAGACAGACACAGAGAGAGAAGGGGGAGAAGGGGATGTTCCAAGTAGAGGCCATGAGTCACTATGAGGATACGGATGAAGAAGGAAGTACCAGAGCTAGACTAAGATGGCAGGTAATGGGGCTACATGGCTAGGAAGTGGGCCTAGGCAGTATTGTTGGGTTAGAATAGTTGAGTATCTGTCCAGCTATGTGCCATAAGCTTTTAATAAGTTAAAAGGTCTCTATGTCATTATTCAGAGCAAGGGTGGGCATAGAAAGCCCGTACTTTTACACATCATCATATATACCATGATTTCAATACTGAATTACATTAGAATGAGAGTATATATGTATCTATGTATGAAATGGGAAGGACACATCCAACTGCCAATGGAATATTTTGTGTGTGTGTGTGTGTGTGTGTGTGTGTGTATGCCTGTGTGTGCACATGCGCATGTGTGTATCATGATATAATCCCATCCTGTGTGACAGGACTATATCCTTTTTATTGCTTTCTGGGTTTGTTACAATTTACATCTCATTAATATGATAATAAATGAAAACAAGCCAGGTGGCTTGATTAAAGGTGGCACACCTTTACTCCTAGCGTTGGGGAGGCAGAGGCAGATGGATGTCTTGAATAGACCAGGGGCCAGCCTGGTCACAGAGCAAGTTCTAGTACAGCCAGGGCTACACAGAGAAACCCTGTCTTGAAAAAAGAAAAAAAAAAAAAACATCAATAAACAAACAGCAAGGAACAAACCTGAGGGTGCTGTGAAGTGACTGGAGTATAAATGGGAGGCAGTCAGACAGTCTAAGGAAAGCCATGTACTGACCTGCTGATTGCCCAGTGTGTGTAGCTCCAGTGAGGTCAGAGCAAAGGAGAGGAGGCCATAGACACACATGCAGGCGGTGCTCGTGGTACACTGGAATGACAAAGCAGTAAATGACTAAGTCTGAAAAATACAACCCTCTCTTCAAGACCTGAAACCAACCCAAAAGGATTCTTCTACTCGGTAGGGTAAAACCCAATGATTACAACCAACAAGTCTGTTTTCTTTTCTTCTGGATTAATTCCAAGGCCCCACATATGTGAGGTAGACAGCTGACCAGCCAGCTCCTGACATTCCACTTTAGCACATAAGTGAGCTGAATAAATAAACCAAGTGAACTCCACTTGAGCCTTAATTAAGACTCAGAAGAGTTTCTCACTCATTGTTACTACTGAGCAAGTTCCCAATCAGATGTTCCCTAGTCGTCCTCTAAAGCCGTGTTCTTAACCTTCCTAATGCTTCGACCCTTTAATGCAGTTCCTCACGTTGTGGTGACTCCCCAACCATAAAATTTTCATTACTCCTTCATAACTGTAATTTTGCTACTGTTATGAATGATACTGCAAATATCTGTTTTCAGATGGTCTTAAGTGACTCTGTGAAAGGGTTGTTAGATCCCTAAAGGAGTCAAGACCCACAGGTTGAGAACCATGCTCTAGAGCAAGAGTCAGACTTACCGGTTTAACTTCTGTTTACCACTTACTTGTTATTATTGCTTGGGTCAAATTACATCTTCCTGAGTCTCAGTTTTCTAATGTGAAAGTCAGGTGGTACTCCAACACAGAGCTGTCTTATCAAGACTGAGTATGATACCACCAGGGAGTGCTAAGAAAGCTGTCTGACCACCTTACCAAAGCCAGCGAAAACATTATCACAAAGCTGGCACACTGGCACATGCCTGTGAGTTCAGCCCTTGAGAGGCTAGGGCAGGAGGACCAAGACTTCAAGGCAAGCCAGGGCTACTTACTGAGATCCTACCTCAATAGAGAATAAAAATCACAATGACCATGTCACTACCACCCTTCTCCTTGTTCTACAGGCCTGCCCTCCTCATGCTCAACTACCAACTTAAAGACTTACATCATTTCCCCCACTAGCAAGAGACCGAAGCAGTCGAGTCAAGTACTGAAACACGTTCAGCTGGATGGCTGTGCCGCCTATCTTCCGGACCACACTGCTAGTCTCTTCTGGGTTCAGTGTATGACGGAGGAGAGCCCAGGCCAAAAGCACAGGGGCATGATGTGGAATGTCACCCAAGGTCAACATCACACGGTCCATATCCTATGTAAGGAAAGGTCCAGCTTCAGCCAGGCAGGTCATCATGCAGCAAGCCTCTCAACTAGAGACCCTCTGTCCCCCACACCAGCACTGCACAACCCTTCACTCCAACCACCCTATTCTTACTGTCACCCACAATTTCTACTGATTTTACATAATCTTAGTTTAAAACTATGAAATACACGTTCAATTAGAGACTTTAGAGATGTTATTGGCCTGATTCTTCTTAAACAGTTCATAAACTCTCATTTTTTGTCTTTCTCACTCAGTGTTTATCCCTTTTTCTTTTTTCCACAAAATCCACAAATGCCCATAACCTCAAGGGTTTTGTCCTTGGACCACCTCTGTTAGTGACTCTCGTCCCTATTGCAGATTCTATTACCATCTCCCCGCAAAAAGACTTCTCCCAGACCTAATTAAAAACACAGAACTGACAATTCTGTGCATCAGGGTGGTCAGTGCTTAAAAACTAACTTTAAACCACCTGAGCAAAGGAAAAGGCTCTTCCAAGGTCACCTGACAAATAAGCCCATCTTGAGCAAACTGGTGCAGCTCTCTCCTGTCATCCAGGGCACACTTGTGCAAGGACTCAATATCCATGCCTTCCACCAGGACGAGGGCACTGAAGTACCTGGAGAGGAGACCCATGCCACAGTTTTATTCATGTTGTTCTGAGTTGTTTTGAAACTAACGGAAGATAGAAGGCACCTGCTAATAATAGCTATTAATGAGTATTTTCACATTCTTTGTTTCCCTGTGCTTTTGAATACAGACGTTCGGTTTTGCGGGGTGAGGACAAACCGAGGACCTGTGAGCCAAGCATGCACTCCACCACAGAGGCTGTATCTCAGATCCTTCGACTGTACTTTATGCTCCTGTTTCCAGCACATTTCAGTTTCGAGGACTTGACACTGTGCCTATCATTCAGGGCAGCTCAAAACTAACACTGAAGTTTTCCATAGCTATAACCTCACCTGACCCAGCTGTCACTCCTCAAATGTATTTCTTTGTTCACTGGAGAGTATGTCTCACCGTGTGGATGCATCCATGGCCATCAGTACAGAAAATACATTCAAAGACTACAGACAATGACCTCAAAGGAAGCAGAAAATGAGCATCTTGCCCATCGCATCATCATGGTACTTGTAACCTAGCAAGTACTCTTGTTGAATGGGTGAATGACATTCTTCTTACATTAAGAATGTCTTTGCCAGACAGTGGTGGCACTTTTCTTTAATCTACGCACAGGGGAGGCAGAAACAAGTAGATCCCTGAGTTTGAAGCCAGCAGGGTGTACAGAGTGAATTCCAGGACAGCCAGGGCTACACAGAGAAACCCTGTCTCAAAAACCAAACAAAGACTGAATGGCTAACAAGATGGCTCAGCAGCTAAGAGCACTTGCTGCTCTTGCAGATGATCCAGGTCAGTTCCCAGCACCCACATGGTGGCTCACGACCATTTGTAACTCCAACTTCAATGGATTCAATGCCTTCTTCTGGCCTCTGAAGGGACCAGGCAAGCAAACAGTACACATACATACATAAAAGCAAGCACTCATACAAAAGTAAAATAAATAAAGGACAACTTTGAGAGAACAAGTCCCCTTAACTCCAGGCTATATTTCCTGTGTGAACAGGGACATGTCAACAGATCCACCAATTGTCTAAACACTGTACACACTTCATAAACCGCAACTCACTCAAACTTACCCAATTCGATCTACAAAAGGGTCCATGGTTTCATCTACCAGGTGTCTATTGGTCTGTCTACTACCAAACCCTTGTTCCTTGAACATCTTGGTTAGTACCAGCAGGTCACTAGGTGCCATCTCGAAGTATGCATAATAGAGGAAAATAATTTCTAGCAGCATGGACTGTTCCCGGAGGCACTGGAGAAACCATCTAGACACCTGGCGTTCAGTCTGCACCAATATAAAGAAAACAAGAAATACAGTTAGACTAGAAAACAAGTTTAAAAAAATTTTTTTTTAAAGAATAGATTGGGTCTCACTAAGTAGTCATGGCTATCCTAGAACTGGCTATGTAGACAAGGCTGACCTTGAATTTAGGGATATCTTAATTTGCCATCTTAAAAGTGCTGGGATTAAAGGAGTGTACCACCACATCCATTCCCAGAAATGTTATTTTTATTAGATAATATATGCACAATAAACGTTTTTTAAATACAAGAATAAAGTATAAAAATTATGTCTCTACAATTTCCATGGCCAATTCATCTACATTTCTGTACAAAGCAACCAGTCTTCACTTCTGGCCTCCTTTCAGCAATGTGCCAAATATAATAATTTATTCAGCCCAAATTCTTTCTCTAAACTAAGTAACATTGCACAAATTACTTGGCAATTTATCTATTCATTTAACACTGTCTCAGGGATGACATCCTTTGACAGAGTGTTTTCCACTCCTTTTCATAGATGCATTAAGCAGATATGCTAGTATTTAGCTAGTCAGCTCTTTTTAATGATACACAGAATTATCCCGCATGTAAATGTCATAATGTCAGAGTCTTAATGGAAGAGTACTTTGTATGTGTGCATGCATGTGTTTTGAGACAGTCTCAATGTTGTCCAGGTTACCCTTTGACCTTACTACATAGGTGAGGCTGATTCTGAGCCCTGAATCATTTTAGTCTGCCTCCCAAGTGCTGAAATTACAAGTATGCCCAACATCAAGCTTATTACCAATCTTTGCTAACATAATCATGCTATGAACCCTAAACAACCAGCAGACAGGAGACCTAAACAACCTGAAGAGGCTGATACTTATAGACCAGCACACTCTCTTCAAGTACATATGAGCATAGTATATTCACCAAGAAAGATCCTATGGTGGGCAATAAACCATGGGCAATAATTAGAGGTAGAATTTTAACTTAGCTACCCATGCTATGTGACTGAAACATGCCATAAGAGCTGGAGGGACTTTAAAACACTACAAGGAACTGCTGGGTGTGGCTCATGCCTATAATCCCAGGACTATTCAGAAACTAAGACAGTAGGAATAATCTGAGCTAAAGGACAATCTGGGCTACTGACTGAGTTCTGACTGGCCTAGATTACGGAGAGATCCACTTAAAAAACAATCAGGCATCAAAACTCAAGAGGCAGGAGGACCAAGAGTTCAAGGTTATCCTCAGGTACAATCCAGCTCAAGGTCAACTAGTGTTACAGGAAACCATCTTGGATTCTCGGATAATAAATAAGCACAAAGACTGTAATCAAAGTTTTGGTTTCTTTAAAAACTCAGTTTTGTGGGGCCTGGAGAGGTGGCTCAGAAGTTAAGAGCACTGGCGGCTCTTCCAGAGGTTCTGAGTTCAATTCCCAGCAACCACATAGTGACTATAATGGGATTTGATGCTCTGTACTGCCATGCATGTGTACATGCAGATAAAGCTCTCATATACATACATACATACATACATACATACATAAATAAATATATTGTTTTTAAAAACTCAGTTATGTTACATAAATATATTTTTGTTTTAATCCCAAATGTGGGATTTTAGTTTGGGCATTAGTTTGTCCATAGCTGATACTTGCCTCCTGTGGGGGGTGGTCTAAAAATCTGAGGGACATAAATACGAGAGCCCAGAAAGAGAAGGTGCGGCAGTTTGGAGAGACATGGGAGAGATGCTTCATGGCACAGAGGCTTGGAGGAGATATAGGGAGGAGACTGCTGGCTGCATTTGCTGTTGATGGAGATTGATATAGCCCTAAAAGAACCCATTGACCTTAAACAGCCAGTAGAACTAAAGGGGTCTGCACCCCCTCTTCCCACTAACCTTCTCTCTCTTACCTAGGGTTAAAAGGTGGGTGGAAGGGAGGTAGAGACTTAAACACCACAAATAAAACAGTTTAAAAATGAGTGAAATAAAAGATACTAATCATAACAGAATCAACCAAGCATAAAAGGCGTATCTTTATAATCCTGGCACTCAGGAGCCTGGGCAGAATATAACTATGAGTTTCAGGCCAGCCCAAACTACAGAATGAGACTCTATATCAAAAACTGACAGGATACTCAGCGGTTAAGGTACTTGTTGCCAACTTTTATGACCTGAATTCAATCCCCAGAACTCAAGAATGGACAAGTGAGAAGCAACACCTCCAACATTTCCTAACCTATATATGCAAGCGCATACACACACAGACACATTTCTTTTTAATTTTAAGAAAAATATCTAATGTCTGAGAATTAAATACTAGCTCTCAGTTTTTAAAATTTTGAAGGGGTGGTGGTAGGAGAAAGGGCATTGAACCTAGGACCTCATGTATTCAAGGCAAGCACTCTACCACTGAGCTAAAACCACAGCTAGATGTCTCTTTTAAATACTATAGTTACTGATTGTTTTTTTGTTGTTGTTGTTTTGTTTTGTTTTTTAACTTAGATTTTAGGAAAAAGTCTTCAGTAGATTTAGACTTTGGCTCTCCAGATGGCTATCTACTAGCTTTGGTACAATTTAACTGCATGATCTTAGTTCCTACTAGTCAAATGCCACTTTCTTTTTCTTAAATGTTTTGTTTTGTTTTTGTTTTTGTTTTGGGGTTTTTCAAGAAAGGTTTTTTGGTTTTTTTTTTTTTTGTATAGCCCTTGGCTGTCCTAGAACTCTCTCTATAGACCAGTCTGGCCTTGAAATCACAGTGATCTATCTGCCTCTGCCTTCCAAGTGCTGGGATTAAAAGCATGTGCCACCCAGTTTTTTAAATGTATTTATTATTTTATGTGTCTGTGTGCCACATTTGTGCAGTATCTGCAGAGGCCAGGAAGGTGGCATTCAATTACCAGGAACTAAAGTTACAGATGACTGTGAGCCACCATGTGGGTGCTGAGAACAGAACTCACGGTCCTCTGAAAAACTAGCCACTGCTGGCATAGTGGTGCATGCCTGTAATCCCAACACTTGGAAGGCAGAGGCACTCAGAGCTCTGTGAGTTCAAGGCCAGCCTGGTCTACAAAGGGAGTCCAGGACAGCCAGGGCTACAGAGAGAAACCCTGTCTCAAGAAACAAACAAACAAAGAAAAACAGCCACCAAGCCATCAACTCTCCAGCCCTCAGAGGTCAACTATTGCACACACTAATTTCCCATCAGTTTTTCTGTCTATGTAAATGCCAACTTATAGCTTTATATTACTATTTTTTTTCTGTTTTTTTGTTTTGTTTTATTTTTCTCCCCCCTCCCCCGCAGTTAAATCATTACACTGTTAGGGAGCTTAAGCACAGAGCAATAAAGGACATTACCTACCCTATTTCAATTCTCCAGTGGCACACACACACACACAAATTATAGTTGTATTATCTGGTAAGGATAATTCCTTGCTCCCTTTTATATGGTGTTTAGAATCATTCATTTCAAAACAATAGATTAAAACAAACACAGAAGTACTTTTTCCAGGGACTATATGAGATTTCTGAGTTAATGGCAGGCAAACCAAATCACCCCCCTTAATGGTGCTGAATCTCTACACTCAAGAATGTGAAATGGAGCCAGGCAGTGGTGGCATTTAATATCAGCACTCAAGAAGAGGCAGACGGATCTCTGTAAAGTTTGAGGCCAGTCTGTATTTGGATTACATAGGTAGTTTCAGGACAGGCAGGGCAGCGCAGAGCACCCGTCTCGAAAAATAAAAACAAAAACAAACAAACAAAAAGAATGTGATACGGAGCCAGGCATGGTGGTACACACCATTAATCCTAGGACTCAGGAGGCAGAGGCAGGATCTCTGTACATTTGAGGCCACTCTGGTGTATAGAGCAAGTTCCAGGACTATACAGAGAACCTATGTCAAAAAAAGAAAAGAATATGGTGGTGTGTCTTCCAACTCAGTTATGACTCCCAGAAGTACCTGCAAGTTCCATGCATTTAGACTCTGTGTTTAACCTTTTTCATTATTTTCTGGTTTCATGACTATTTTATGCTCTTTATTCTAAGTTTCCTAAGGAGACAGAAAAATTCTATATATTATGCTGTAAATGGGTCTATTTTGAAATTTATTTATGTATATGTATCTGTGTGTAGTCCACATATGTGTAAGTGCCCTTGGAGGACAGAATAGGATGTTGGATTCCCTGTACCTGTACTTACAGGTGCTATTGAGCCACCCAACATGGTGCTGGGAATAGAACTCAGGTCCTCTGGAACAGCAACAAATACCCTGACTGCAGAGCCATTTCTTCTGTAATGGACCTGTTTTTAATCATTTTCTTGGAGTGGGGGAACGTTGGGAAAGAAATCAAGTCCTCATGAATGTACTAGTCAAGTGCTTTACCACAGAAACAGGATTTGGTGGGGGCAGTAACGCACATCTTTAGTCCCAGCAGGCAGAGGCAGGGGGACCTCTGTGAGTTTGAGGCCATCCTGGTCTACAAAACAAGTCCAGGACAGCCAGAGCTACAGAGAAACGCTGTCTCCACAAACCAAAAGCAAAGTTATTCAAGTTGGCCTTAAACTCAGTATCTTATAACAGAAGTTTTGGTTTCTATAAAAACTCAATTATGTTATATAAGTATGTTTTGTTTCAATCCCAAGAGTGGGATTTTAGTTTAGGATTTAGTTTTTTCAAAGCTGACTACTGCCTCCTGCAAGGGGTGGTATGTTTGCTATCTGGTAACTGCCTGCCTCTACAGCAGAGAGAGGGGCATGGTCTAGGACTCTTCGGGATATAAATATGAGAGCCCAGAAACAGAAGGTGTGGCAGTTTGGAGAGACCAGAGATGGAAGGTGTGGCAGTTTGGAAGAGAAAAGTTTCAATGTAGCAGGTTAAAGGAGACTGCTTGCTGCATTTGCTGTTGATGGAGATTGGTCAATGGCTCCAAAAGAGGTTTTAACACTATAATCTTAACACACATGAGGAAAGAAAAGGAAAAGAAAGAGGTTCAGAGTTAAGGACTATTAATCAGTGTTTCGTTCTGCCTCTTGTCTAAAAGGCCCACATATGTGCTCAGTGATGTAGCTCCGCTAGGGCTCCCTGTACAAGGCACGCTGAGCTAGAGATGAGCGCAAGCACTACATACCATTAGGTTGCCATGTGTCTCCCAGGTCGGTGCTTCCATTCTGTACAGCTCCTCAAATTGCTGTCTGTATTTTAAAACTAGCTCCTTCTCCAGTTTGTCAACACAATCTGCATATTCAGCCTTAAAAACCAGAACATAGTAACTTGTGTGTATCAAAAAGTAAACATTCAAGTGACTAGGAAGGATATGAAATTATGAAAATTTGAAGGCATGAGGTAAAGAGAACAAAGAAAACGAAGCAGGCTTACCCTGTAGGGATGTCGTTCATCTTGGAAATATGTCAGAAGATGTAAGACACAACGAAGAATGCAGGTTCTTTCTTCATAATAATAATCTGCAATCTAGGAGGAAAACCCCACAAAAATTTCAATATCAGTTACTCACTCTTGCAAAAAAACTCAACTTCACAACTGCTGATAATCAGATGCTTCAAAAATGTGAACAGAAGGCAGGAAAGATGGGTCAGCGGGTACTGATCAACAAACCTGGCAACCTGAGTTCATAGTCCAGGACCTATAGGGTAAAAGAGAACCCACTCCCACAAGTTGTTCCTTGACAGCCACATGCTTGCTATGAAGGTATATACAATAAATGGGTATTTAAAAATTCATCTCATTTTATTTTTGTGTGCATGTATGTAAATGTGTTATGTATGTAGGTGCCTATTAGGACAGAAGAAGGAAGCAATGCCCTGGAGCTGGAGTTACAGGCATTTGTGAGCTACCATGGGTGCTAGGAACCCAACATAGACCTCTGGAAGAGCAACAAGTACTCTTAATCACTGAGCCACCTCCATGCCCTAAAACACATTTTTAAACATAAACAGAAAAAGCTGATGAATATCAGCAACGCAAACACATTGAATTAAGCAAGACTCTTCCACAAAAAGTCATAACCCAAGGAAGATAAAAGGAATTATTAATAATTTAAACAAATTTCCAAAACAATTTCTAGTAGGAATTTTTAAAGGGTCCCAATAATAGGGAAGTTACAAACTGGCACGTCAAATACATGAAACAAATGTACAATTACCAGGGCTACATGCTGTAAACACAAGCAAACAATGGAATCAACAGGAAACTATCCAGAAGTCAAATCTAGGGAACACACCTGAAGTGAGAAGGCTGCAGAACAGGCAAGGAGGTTGGGAATACAAACTAATCCTGGCGAATTTAACCGAAAAAGTCTAAAGTGGGACTCAGTGGTGGAATGCTTGCCTAGCATCCCTGGGGCCCTGAGTTAATCACCAGCACGCCCCCCCAACCCCCAAAATCTCAGGTTAACTGAGCCTCAGAGAATATTCATCCATAAGTGAGTTCTCAGCACCAGCAGCAGAAGGGAAAAACTCCTCAACTGGGTCTGGAATTCAGAAGCCTCAGCTAAGACCTAAAAACTGGAGAGAGGAAGGAAGGGAGAAGGCAGGAATGCTCAGAAAAACAGGGTCAAGGAGCTGTCACACAATTGTCCACCAAAGAATCCAAAAGCAATGACTTCTTACCTTCAGGGTTAAGGCCTGGCTCTGCCTCTCATCTTGCAGGACTGTCTGAAGGAAAACAGAGTAGTCAAGAAGCTGTCTTACAGGCAGAATTCAACTGGCAAAGAAAAAGATGCACCACACCCTCTGTGACTGTTCTTCTATTTTGTTTCTGTAAACATCTCTAACTTATGTTTAAGCCACATCTAACCAAACTAATATTCAACTCCTTGCGCTGTCCTCTGCTCTGTCTCTTTATACAAAACAATAAAGTTGGGCGGCCTGGATTCTCTCTCAGATCTCTCATTTATATGTAATTCTTTGACATTTCAACCCCTGCAAGAATGAAGACAGGTGTCTTCTTAAACATACATTGGGATCTCTGCCCAGGAATTAAAGTACTGCCCAGCAGGGCAGTAGTGGTGCACATCTTTAGTCCCAGCACTCAGGGGACAGAGACAGGCAGATCTCTGAGTATGAAGCCAGCCTGGTCTACAGAGTGAGTTTCAGGACAGCAAGAGCTACACAGAGAAACCCTGTCTCAAAAAAAATCAGATAGATAGATAGATAGATAGATAGACGAACAGACGGACAGACAGACAAAAGTCTTGCCTAACACCTGGATATTTCTAATCTCTTTTGTAAAGGGCAAGTGCCCAAACTCTACAAGAAAAAAAGAAAGGCAGATGGGAGCGGGCCACAAACCTTCAGTGAGTCCCGAGTACCCCTGTAATCCTCCTGAAGGTAACACTGCAGTAACTGCACACTCTGCTCTTCATCAAGACCCTGAAGCACAGAAGCCTTAAGTGAGTAATGGCCACTGAAGCTTAAACTTTTATTAACATCATTAACAATGAAGCCAGAGGCACCCACAAGCAGCATACACTGACCCTGTGCTAACTTTTACTTACCAAGAATTTGCTGATTCGTAAGCCCAGCTCCTTCAGCGGTGATGCTACATCTTTATTAGCTTTCACTCTTTCAGCTGAACTCTGACTACAAGAAAAACAGTCAGTTATTTCCTCATTCACAAGGACCTCCGAGGGTATAAAATAAAAACACTCAATGATACTCTAGTACTGGGCTTTTTCCTTTAGTGTCTGTAAAATGCACACACATTCATGTCTACAGACTTTATAACAAGAACTAGCTATGCCTATGTAACAAAATCATGTATGGCCATTATAAACTAGTTACAATAATGTTATCTGTAAGATTTATTAAGCTACATTAATTTTTACAAACATGTTGTAGGCAGTGTATGTGGAAGCCGGAGGTCCTTCACCTTGAATTTCTCAGTCAGTGGCCAAAGGTAACATCACCACTTGTTCTATGGGTTTAGCACCTACACTCTGAAATGATGTAGTAAGAATGGCATTTCACCTCTTAAAAGCCCATACTTCAAGATGAGAAAAACCTTAGACAAGTCCAAGTGGAGGACACTGTGTAAATAACCTGCCAGTCTTCTCAAAACTGCTCAGTCACGAAATGAAGGAAAAACTGAGATGCAAGAACAGCTGAACCCAGACAAGGAGACATGACAACTAAATGCGACAAGTTGCTCTGGACTGGATTGTAGCACAAGAACAGGACATTCAGGAATGGCAGAACACATGTGAAAGGCTCTTCTTTTCAATCCCAGAACTCAAAAAGACAAACAAAAGCGGTTACTTGACAGCAAAGTCTAGAGTTTAATTTTAGTTCTTAAAAAAAAAAAAAAAAAAAAAAAAGCCAGGCACACCGTTAATCCCAGCACTCAGGCAGAAAGAGGCAGGCAGGTGGCTCACGGTGAGTATGAGGCCAACCTGGTATACAAAGCTACACAGAGAAACCCTCTCTTAAAAAAGCAAAGAGATAAAAAAAAAAAAAAAAGATTAGCTGGGTGTGGTGGCACACACCTTTAATCCCAGCACATGAGCGGCAGAGGTAGGCAGGATCTTTAAGTTCCAGGCTAGCCTTTTGGGGGTTGTTCTTATGCTGGCCCTCGAGAGTTCTTATACTCCCCAGACATACTTATCCTTGTATAAACCTGCCTCAGACATACCTGATTGGCTGACTAAACGGCCTATGGGCAGGGAAGAATGGGGTAGTCATGGCTAAGGTTTCCAGGCTTTTGAGGACAGGAGAATCACAGGAAAGACAAACAGGAAGAGAGGAGGAAGGGTTATCGTGGAAAAGGAACCACATGGGCTGGGAGGAAGAACTTCAAGAATGGCATGAATGGAGAAAACAGCAAGATGAGTAATATAAGCAAGTATACTGGAATTATGTATGGAAGGTAGACCAGATGAGGGTGATTAAAGTGGATGCTTTTGGATGGGGACTGGGAGATGAATGGTGAGGTTACTGAGACAGTACAGGTGAACTATCTGCCCAGCCCAAGGTAAAAAGGCAATTATCTAACAGGTGTCCATGTCTTATTTGTGACAGCGGGTCAAATAATACCACCACAATAATTATAGGGCTAATAATAATAAACAGTATAGTCCAGTACTCTGTTTTATTTACAACAACACTAGCTAATCTACATAATGAGTTACAGGACAGTCTAGTCAAAAAAATTTTACTACACTTCAAATCCCATGTTATCATATTGTCTTTTCTCTCTCTCCCTCTTTTTAACTTTTTCCCTTTATTTTTACTTTATGTATACGGGTGTTTTGCCTGCAGTGTCTGTTGCCACCAGAGACCAGAAGGGGGCATCAGATCCCCTGGAACCAGGAACTTTCTGATCCTTGTATCGTTTTTCCCAGTAGACAGTGGAGAATACAAGCAGCAAAAGGGTCACTTTGAAGATTAAATAGCTGGGAGGTGGTGGTACACACCACTGCTCCCAGCACTCAGGAGGCTAAGGTGGGCAAATCTCTGAATTTGAGGTCAGCCTAGTCTACAGAGTGAGTTAGTTATAGGACAGCCAGGACTACACAAAAAAAGCCTGTCTCAAACAAGATAAGGGAGGAAGAAAAAGAGGGGGAAAGGACTGGGAGAAGAGGGAGGGGAAACTGTAGTCAGATGTACTTACTATATGAGAGAAGAATAAGTTTTTAAAATTTATTTTAAAAATGCATGATGAATATACAGGTCCCTGTTTCTGTTGTGCTGGAGTTTTAATGAGAACCTTAGGCACAACAGCATTTTACCACTGAGCAGTATCTGCAGACCCTGCTGACTTTTTTACTGCACTGATAAATGCTTGGAAAAAGAATTGTCAGGAGCTAGAAAGATGACTCAGTAGTTAAGAGCACTCTTCCAAAGGATCCTCTGGAATTCCCAGTACCCACATGGCAGCCCACAATTGTGAGGATCTGACACTCTTACAACAAAAACATAAAATAAAATAAAAATTTAAAAAGCTGGGTGTGGTACAGGCCTTTAATCCCAGCACTCAGGGAGGCAGAGGCAGGACATCTACAAATTGAGTCCAGGAGAGCCAACGCTACACAGAGAAACCTTAAAAAACAAAAAGACAGAAACCTTAAAAAACAGAAAGATAGGGAGGGAGGGAGGGAGGGAGGGAAGGAAGGAAGGAAGGTAAGTAGGTTGGTTGAATATTCAATAAACCCCACACCAGCCTGGTCTCCAGAGTGAGTTCCAGGGCAGCCAGGACTAAAGAGAAACCCTGTCTGAGGTGGATGACAGACAACTGGATTACTATGGAGGAAAATACCCTTTCTTTCAACAGACATCCAAACTGCATTCTTGCTCATTTACTAGCACAGCAATTTTAAAAGCATACAGGACAGTTTCATCTATGCTGGAGTCCTTGGGGAAACTGGCATTACTAGACACAGAGAACAGCCATACCTGGGAGGTTTGTAGTAAGAAAGCCCTTCTAACAACCGCTGCCAATATTTATTCAGTTCTGCCTCAATCTGATTCTGCAAAAGAACAAGGCAATTATACAACTATAACTGAAATCACACTTCAGGGTTACACTACACACTGAATATTCCTTCGTCTTTTTCAAATGTTTTCCCTAGAGTTTAAAGCAGTATTTTTCAACCTGTAAGTCACCACCTCTTTGGGGGTCAAACAATCCTTTCACAGGCTCTCCTAAGACCATCAGAAAACATACACATTTGCATTATGATTCATAACAATAGCAAAATTAGAGTTATAAAGTAGCAACAAAAATAATTTTATAGTTGGGGTCACCACAACATAAACTGTATTAAAGGATTGAAGCATTAGGAAGAGTGAAAACCATTGGTTTAAAGCACTCTGAACTCAGAATTCTGTAATGTTTTCTTTTATTAATAATGTAGTATCATTTATAAAAATATTTATAAGGAGACTTTCTGATGATTAAATATTTTACCAAATAGCCAACCTAGAGGACTCAGGTTCAATTCCCAGTACCCACATTGGCAGCTCACAACTGTCTTTAACTCTAGTTCCAGGGAATCTAACACCCTCATATAGATACACGTGAAGGCAAAACAACAATGTACATGAAAACAAGTAAATCATTACATAAAAAATACAATTACTTTATTGTAATGAACTTACAAATAAAAATACCACATACGTAGATTAAGGCAGCCACTCAAGGCACAAGAGAGACAGCTAAAAGCACTGACTGCTCTTGCAGAAGACCAAGTTCATTTCCTAACACCCACATGGCAGCCAACAATTGCTTGTGACTGCAGTCCTCTTCTGGCCTCCTTGGACATCAGACATGCATATGGTGTATATACATATGCAAGCAAATACTCGCATACGTAAAATAACAAACAAACATCTATGCAGTCCTAATTACTTGGTTTTTGTTTTGTTTTGTTTTTCAGACAATCTCACTATGTAGTTAAGCTGGTCTAAATGTGGGATCATCCTTCAGCCTCTGGGGTGCTGGAGTTAAATGTGCAGTAAAATGCTGTTCTGAGCACAAAACGTTTCCTAAGATGTCCTTCTTTTAGGATTCACTCTAGAAGCAGAGTTATCAGACAAAGGCATATAAGGTTCTAGATATGTGTTAGTTACAACAAAAAGTAACAGTACAGGAATGTCATCGGAACACCCTCACAGGGTGAGAAGCGTGAACAGCTAGCTTTCTCGGATCCTATACTTGAAAACATCTTAGAACTCACAGCCTCTCTGATTTGGAAGCTAAAGGCAAAGGAGGCAGGCAGGCAGGCGTGAGACAGGATCCTGAGAGCCTTCTCAGCCTGAGCAGCAGAGGCTCTCTGCAGCCTGCTCTCAGGTAACCTCACCGTCGGCATCAGAGTCTTTACAGAAGAGGAATCAACATGGTACAAGCAAAGGCTGACTTAGAAAATTCCAGGAGCTACACAAGAAGACAAGTCTCCAGTTTGGGTTTTTCTGTTTTTGTTTTTTAATCAAAGCTATAAAAATTCCTAAAAATCACTCAAGAACGCTGCCACTCACCAGTTCTCTAAGAGCTGACCTCCCCAGGAGTATTGTCCAGAGTTCTCTGCTGCTCCTGAAAAATGAGAAAGCACAGACATAATTTTGTTCTTCGAAGAAAAAAAAAATTAAAGAAATTTGATATTTAAGATAAACATAAAAACATAAAATTTTTAATTTTTTAAAATTATTAGTAGTAGTTAGGCTTTTTTCTTAAACCAGAGACAAGTCTTTGATTTTTTTTAAAGATTTATTTATTTATTATTTATACAGCAATTTGTCTGCATGTGTGCCTGCATACTAGAAAAGGGTCCCAGATCTCACTATAGATGGTTGAGCCACTATGTGGTTGCTGGGAATTGAACTCAGGGCCTTTGAAAGAACAGCCAGCATTCTTAACCTTTGAGCCATCTCTCCAGCCCAGTAGTAGACTTTTTGATACAAGGTCTCATACTGTAGCACAAGCTGGCCTGAAATAAATAAATAAATAAATAAATAACCAATATATTGCACCCTGGTCTCAAACTTAGAGCAATACTCCTGCCTCAGCCTTCTAAGTGCTGGGATTACAAGCATGAACCATTATGTTTGGTCTAAAAGTGTAAGATATAAACTTTAGCCACAGAGACAGTAAATGAAAAAAACAAAGACCGCTAATCCCATAGAGTTCAAGGCCTGCCTGAGCTATATGAGAATGCCATCTTCAAAAACAAAAAACAATGGGCTGGTGAGGTGGCTAAATGCATAGCTGTGCTTGCTGCCAAGCCTTGCCAATACCAGGAACCCATATGGTGGGAGAGGAGGAACAAGTCTACAAGCTGTCCTCTGACCTCCATAGTCTTGCACACACACAGAATATTAACTGTAATTTTGGGAAGGTTTTGAAGGAGCTGGAGAGGTGGCTCAGTCAGCACGGTGCTGACCTGGCATACACGAAGCATCAGGTTTGAGTGCAGCACTACAGAAACGGGTGGTGGCTCACACCCCTAATCCCAGCATTGGGAGTCAGAGTAAGTTACAGGTATACCACAAGTAACAAATTTAACATCCTTAAGAAACTGGAGATCATGGCTCAAAAGCAAAATCTAAGAGCCAATGAGATCACGCACACATACATAAATGTAAAAAAAAAAAAAAAAAAAAAAAAAAAATTAAAACAAAAACTTATGCTGGAAAAATGGTTCAATTGGTAAAATACCTGTTCACTTATTGCCCAAGCAGAATAATGCTTTGTGTGTGCGTGTGTGTGTGTGTGTGTGTGTGTGTGTAGCAGATACCTATAAATCCAGTATTCAGATGGCAGAGACAAGAAAGGATCCCTGGAAAAACTGGCTGGCTAGACATGCCATACTGAAATGTCCAGATTCAATTTAGATTCTAAATCAATGAATAAAGTGGAACATAATCAAAAAAGCTCCTGTCAGCCTCCATACAAACACATGTGTCTATATACACATGACCAGGAATTCATGCACAGACACACCCATTGACAAACTCAAAAGAAAAAAATAAACTGAAAACTATTTTCTTCATTAAGACAAAAACACAAAACAAGGGCCAGTAAGATGGCAGCTCAGTGTAAAGCTGCTTGCCACCAAGCCTGCCAACCCGAGTTCAATTCTGGGACCGACATGGAAGGAGAGGCCAACTCCTGCAAATTGTCCTCTGAGCTCCATACTTATACTGGCATGCATACCCTCACTCATGTGCGCAATAAACAAACAAATAAATGCAATGTTAAAAGAGAGGGGAGGAAAGACTAAACACAAGGTGGTAGAGCCATGTACACTAAAGCCGTCATTCAGGATTTTTCCATCAAAGAGGCCTAAACATACCTAAAAATTATAAATCCTTCCTAAACGTTAATGCTTCTAAGAAAAAAAAAAAAAAGCTTTGATTCTATTAAATCCATCGCTACCAACTCCCACACCAGGGCACTGGAATCATTATAATCTTTTTCTGATAACAGGATAACATTCACAGTTCAAAAATAATTAGATTAGATATAGTTATCGGAACAAATGTTTCTTTTTATGCTGATAATGAACCAGCCTCAAATAACACAGAGGCAAGGTCACTAAAGAAATTTAGTGATGTTTTAAAAATTACCATCAAGGCATATTTATCCTTGGGCTCACTTATTTGAAAAGCCCTACTTAGCAGATGTAAAGTGAGAGCTTTATTTAAAATGGCAATTGCTGTGTCTGGTATGCATGAAGCCATGGGTTCAGTGGTTTCTTTTTCTTTTTTTCTTTTTTGAAAACAGTTCCTGCTCAGTTGCAGGAACTGTTGCTCAACTGACATGTTGCTTGCTCAACAATCACAAGCTCTTGGCTCTACCCACAGCACCATACAAAGCAGACTCGAGCACAACACCTGTGATCCTAGCACCATAACAAGTTCATGGACAGCTTGGCATACATGTGACCCCATAGTAGGAAAAAAGGAGCTGAACAGATGGCTCCACAGTTCAGAGTGCCTGCTGCTCTTCCAGAGGGTGTGCACTGGGTTACCAGCAGCCATGTCAAGCAGCTCACAACTGCCTGCAACTCTACCTTCAGGAGATCTAACACTATCTTCTGGCTTGCTTACACAGATATGCACATACACATAAATTTAAATTAAAAAAATTTCAGGCAAGGTACAATAACAAATGCCTGTAATCCCAACACTCAGCAAACTGAGGCAAGTTCAAGTTCAAGGCTGGCCTAAGCTACAAAGTGAGACCCTACCAAAGAGAGAGAAGAGAGGAGGAGACAGAAATAAAAATTCTTGGTGAAGGGGTCTGGGGAGATAGCTCAGAGGTTAAGAGCCCTGGCCGTTCTTCTAGAGGTCCTGAGCTCAATTCCCAGCAACCATATGGCGGACCATAAACCATCTGTAATGAGATCTGGTACCCTCTTCAGGCGTACAGGCAGAACACCCACCGTATACGTAACAAATAAATCTAAAAAAAAAAAAAAAAAAAAAAAAAAAAATTTGAAAGGAAAAAAAAAAAAGATTTCATCTTGTGCTAGGCATGACGGCTCCAGCTTATGATTCCATAACTTCGGAAGATAGAAGTAGAATGATCAGGAATTTAAGAGCAGCCTCTGCTGCACAGTGAGTTCCCAGACTAGCCCTAGGCTATAGGATACCCTGTCTCAAAAACAATTCATCCTGCAAATCAACAAAGATGTGCCGTGAAGCTCCCAGTTCTTAGTGGCCAACCATTCTTAATACAGTAGCAGACACACAAGAAGCCATAATGAATATATACTGAGGGACAAGAGAGATGGCTCAGTGGGTAGAGGCACTTGTCATTAAACCTGGAGACTTAAATTCTACCTGTGGGACCTCCATGGTGGAAGGAGAGACATAACTCCCTCAGGCTGTCATCTGACCTCCACAACATGCTGTGGACATGCATATATCCACATATACACACAAAATTCATTTTAAGAACAGCATGAACTGAATGAAAGTCTGCCAGAAAACAGTGACGTACATCCCTTTCCAGACTGTAATCTACTTGGAACACAAAAACAAGTTTGTGAAAGTGCCAAGAGGCAGAATGGAAGAGAAAATGGTACTTTATGAGGATCAGAATCTTTGTTGAATTAAGTGTTAATGGCATCTTTCTCAGACACTGCACTGGTCTGAGAAAGATGAAGGTGTAAATTAGAGACTTGATGCTGCTTACAAGCTGGGAACTGTTCTCAGGCATGTTTCTTGATGTATAACATGCCCTCCTGATTGAAACCTTTCCTCCAGGAGGGAAAGCAAGGCTTAGAAGGCACAGGAGGAAAACAAAGATCACAAGGGGTCACTTGTCAGGGAAGACAAGGTAGTATAAAGTGAGGAAACAGTTGCTGGGCTTACAGACCTGACCTGCCACACTGCCCACAGAAGAGTTGGTCCAGCTGTGAATTCCCGGCAAGGTCTGTAAGCTGGAATTTTCAATTGTCACCTATGACAGGGTGGATTTTCTGCTGATGCAGCTGCTTTAAATTTTGGGGTTTGTTTTTGTTTTTGTTGGTTGTTTTGAGTTTGTTCATTTGTTTGCTTGCATGTTTGATACAGGGTTACCCTGTGTAGCACCAGCTGTCCTGGAATTTACTTTGTAGACCTGCCTGCCTCCCAGAGTGCTGGGATAAAAGATATGTGCCACCACACCTGGCTTCAAAGATGATTTTTCATTATCCTTGCTCCTTGTAAGTAATCCCTCACCCACACTCCTAAATAACCCCAATAAAAACCCATTGATTCACCAAACTGGACAAGGTACAATCATCCCTTTGTCTTCCATGGCTCCCTTTCTGAGTTAAGTAGAGGTGTATCTGCTGCATCTCCCCAGGAAAAGTCTGTCACATAACAGCACATTACACAACCTGCAAAAAGCAAGTCCTATGGAGAATATACTAACCATGAGAGACTCCAGGACTCTGCAGGACAGAATAAGAGGCCTTAGAAACTGCCTCAGTAGGAAAGACTACCTCCCACTGTCAAGTGAAGGAATGTGCAGACAAACACGACAGAGGAGGCTGGTACTGGGGGCAACCCAAAGACTCGGGAAAGAAACAGCTTCTATCTACACTCTCCGGGAAACAAGTGTGCACCACGTCTCAATTAAGTAGATAGGGGAGAAACTAAGGCACTGAAATCAAGTACTAAGCTTCAAAGGTTAAGATTTTGAAAATGTACTGACTGAGCCTGAAAGGCAAAAGCCTTGCAACCTGTATTCAAGTCCCAGACCCTATAGTAGAAGAGAACTGACTCACAAAACTGTCCTCTGGTCACATGTCATAATACCACACTCCTGCTCCCCCCACACACAGACACCTTTGTTGGTTTTTTGTTTGTTTGTTTTACTGTATTGATGGGCTAACAGGATGACCCAATGGGTAAAGGTGCCTACTACCGAGCCTAATGAACTGAATCCCCAGAACCCTTCTACATGGTGGAAAAAGGAAACCAAATCTGGCAAGTTGACCTCCACATGTACTCCCTATCAAACACACCCACATATATACAATAAATAAACACATATATGAAAAAAAATAAACATCAATAAACACATAAATGAAAAATAAACAAACATATAGACAAAGTTCTAGGAGACAACATAGAACTTTATTTCTAAGAGGCAGAGGGCCAGCCAGAGGGCTCAGTGGACACAAATACTTGCTACTTAAGCCTGGAGACCTGAATTCAACCCTGGAAGTACATTAAAGTGGAACGACAGGACAGGCCACGATTCATGCCCTTTATTCCCAGCACTTGGGAGGCAGAGGCAGGCAGATTTCTGTGAGTTCAGTCTACAGAGTGAGTTCCAGGACAGCCAAGGCTATACAGAGAAACCCTGTCTCAAAAAAACAAAACAACAAAAGATGGAAAGAGAGAACTGACTTTTGAGGGCTGTCCCCTGACCTGTACACACACATCATAGCACAAACACACACACACACACAAACACAACAACAACAACAAAAACAAAAGTGGGAGAGATCGGCTGGTACTGAAGAGGACCTGGGTCTGGTTCCCAGCAACCACATCAAGCAGCTCACTACTGCCTATAACTCCAGTTCTAGAAGAATCAATGCCTTCTTTTGTCCTTTGTGGCCACTAACACACATAGTGCACATAAATTCTTGCTGGTACACACACATATACATAAATAAATTTTAAAAATAAATGAAAAAAGCACATTGTACACTGAACATTATCCTCCTTAGAGACATCCATCTGGCTGAAACTTTTCTAGGGGAGGGAACTGACCTTGGGTCCTCTTAGAGAGAGAGTCCAGGTTCAATTCCCAGCACCATAAGGTGACTCACAACCCTCTGTAACTCCAAATCCAGAGCACTACACAAAGGCAATGCAGACATACATGCAGGCAAAACAGTCACAATACACAAAAATAAACAAAATGCTCAAGAAAAAAAAATTAAAGAAAACTTTTGGGGGCTGGAGAGATGGCTCAGAGGTTAAGAGCACTGACTGCTCTTCCAAAGGTCCTGAGTTCAACTCCCAGCAACTACATGGTGGCTCACAACCATCTGTAATGAGTTCTGGTGCCTTCTTCTGACCTGCAGGTGTACAAGCAGTACAGGAGACTGTATAAATAATAAATAAATAAATCTTTTATTAAAAAACATTTTCAGATAGAATATAAAGACTGCTGAGCTAGTTGAATTCTTCTAACAAAAACAGTCCTTCTGAGAAAGTTATATTCTTCATAAAAATAATGCAGCTGTCTTCTACTTGACTCCAGAGAGGCTGCACAGACTCTTATAAACCAGGACTTAAGCTCAGCAGCAATAGCTTTTAGTTTTTCCGAGACAAGGTTTTACTGTGTAGCTCTGGCTGACCTGGAACTCAGAGATCAGCCTGCCTCTACTGGGATTAAATGTGTGCACCAGCGCACCCGGCCCACCAAGAGCTTTTCAAACAGTGGCTTTACTTTTTTCACATACCTTCACCAGACTTCTACAAAGTAACTGAAGAACACCAAGAGACCTCAAAATGCCAATATTCAAATCAAATTTGGGCCAAATCCTGAGTGACTTTCACAAGATTCTGGGTGTTTTAAAGAGTGTTATTCCAGCGTCAGCAGTGGGCTCCTATGTACACATCTGCAACTGCAGTGGCAGAAAGACTGAGGCAGGGGGTCACAGGGCCAGACTAGCCCAGGCTACATACAGAACATTAGGTTTCAATCAATAAGCTCGAAAAAGCAACACAGGATTAAGAAGATGGCTCAATAGACAAAGCACTTGATGTGAAGACCAGATTCATATCCCCATCTAAAAGCCAGGCAACTGTGGCAGCCCAACAATAATCCCCATGCTCAGGAAGAGGAAGGGCAGCCCACGGCAGGCCAGGTGGCTAAACAAGCTGAGTGCGCAAGCTCCGGGTTCGGTAAAAGAGAGACGACCAAGAAAGGCACCCCAGCTGCCACATTCACATATGTGCGCACAAAGATGAAAAGGGTTATCATCTGGAAAAGCAGGGACTCAAAATGGCAAAGTAACCTCAGCCTTTCAAACAGAGCCCACTACTCCCAATTGCCAGGAAGCTAAAAACCACTCCTAACAGACAAAGGCAGTGAGTGCCTAGAAGGCCTAGCATTCCCACCGCCCTCGGTTTGATCCCTAGGACCTCACAACAAAAATAAGATAAAAAACCCTATGGTCAGTTAAAGGCCACCCTCCAGGCCGGGTTTGGTAAGTTCCACAGAAAGATCAAGGCCTACTGGCAAGCAAAAATTTTCCTTCCCTTTTGAAAAAAAAAATTAAGTTTTCATACAAGATGTACCCATGGCTGTGGAGACAAGGGCTGGCATGATCAGCAGAGGGAAGAAAACCAAACTGGCCCTCACAAGGATCACACTTTACCCACAGGAAACTCCAAAGAAGATCTTACCTCTGGAGGTGAAGCGGCTAATCTAAAGAGAGACAGGCAATGTGAGGGAGAGTCACATGTTTGTCTGGGTGTTCAGCAGGGAACAAGACCAAATAAAGCTAGCAGAGTCAATTCCAGGTGACAGGGATGTGTAAGTGATTTTTTTTTTTTTGGCGGGGGTGGGGGGTGAGGGTGTATGAAGACTCATCTACAACGTAGAAGATGTAAGCACAGAGGTATGGTTCAATTCTGAACCCTCCTAGGGATTATCTCGAGGGACAGTCGAGGGGGGACTACCTACGTGCGAACTAGACTTCTGAGTCATGTGTAACACGAGGCGCCTAGTTGGGAGAAATGAATGAGATAAGGCAGCCTGCATGGCACTTTCCCAGGGTCTGGCGCTAGTGAGCGCTCTTTAAAGGCAAGCACGGCTCGTAATTCTTGTCTGTTATTTCCGTAGCAAGGAGGCAAAAACAAGAGAACAAGGAGTTCAAGGCCAGCCAGTAGACAGGAGACCCTACCGCAAAAAAACGGAGTGGGGGGGGGGGAAAGCACTCCTTCAGTGAGAACCGTATGTCTGTTTTCTGTAATTCATCTGTGCCCGAAGCCTGGCACAGCAAGCCTGGCACAGCACCGGAATCGACTGGAAGATGAAAACCTGTCGGCTGATTCAATCAATTCCGGCATTAGCCAAAGAGAAAAGAAGGCGGGAACTAAGGACGCCCGCGGGAAGAACTCGCGGCGTGGGCAAGGCTCACCCCAGGCGAAGCAGGGCGCGGGGACGCGGCGGCAGGGCTCGGGTGGGGGCTGGGGCGCCCTCCAGGCAGCCCCGAAACGTCTCGCAGTGCTACGAAGGGCGTAGCCGGGGAAGCGTGGGGAAGGCGGGGGGGGGGGGAAGGGAGCGCGGAAAGAGACGGGAGAGCGGCCGGCCCTCTCCAAAAGTGTCCTCAGAGCCGCGAGCCGGGGCGGTTTGGACCTAACCGCCTCCCCGGCGGGTGTCCGTCCACCCAGCCGGGGCTCGTTTCCTCCTCTGCCGCCGAATCGCGTTTCCAGCTCCCGCCCGACTCCCCCCGGGCTCCTCACGCCAACCCCGCCGCCGCGCCCCGCTCCGCACCTCACACACGGCCCACCGGCGGCGGTCGCCATCTTCGCGCGCGAGTCCCAGCCCCGCCCCCGGACGACTCGCTCACGTGATCGCGCACCTCCAGAGCGGGGCGTGGCTTTCGATCACGTGGCTGTGGGCGTGGCCGGGATGGGACTGTCAAGATGGCGTTCCCCTGGGGTGAGAAGAGTCCGCGCTGGAGGCGGTGGAGCCTGTGAGAGGTGAAGAGTGTAAGCGTCCTGCTACAGCGTGGGTTGAAAGCGGTGGAGGGTGACTGGGCGCCGGCTCCCAGGCCTCAGGGTGGCCCACGGCGGAGTACCCTTTTGGAAGCTGGAGAAGGTTGCTGGCTGGGTGAAGTTGCTGCCCTCTGCTTGGCGGGTTGAGGGCCCCAGAGACCCAGGCGTCTCTAGTCACCAAGCTTTCCCAAGAGCCCCAGGCCTAGAGACATGACCCGACAGTGCCCTCCCCCAGCCCCGGAGTCTGGGTTTCCGCTGAGCGGGTCCGTGCTGGCAGAGGCTGCAGTGGTGTTCGCAGTGGTGCTGAGCATCCACGCTGCAGTATGGGACCGATACTCCTGGTGCGCGGTGGCCCTCGCAGTGCAGGCCTTCTACGTCCAGTACAAGTGGGACCGGCTGCTCCAGCAGGGGAATGCTGTTTTCCAGTTCCGAATGTCCGCGAACAGTGGCTTACTGCCGGCCTCCATGGTCATGCCATTGCTCGGCCTGGTCATGAAGGAGCGCTGCCAGACTGCAGGGAACCCGTATTTCGAGCGCTTCGGTATCGTGGTTGCAGCCACTGGCATGGCAGTGGCCCTCTTCTCCTCGGTGTTGGCACTGGGCATCACTCGCCCGGTGCCCACCAATACTTGTGCCATCTCGGGTTTGGCGGGAGGCATTATCATTTATATTATGAAGCACTCGCTCAGTGTGGGCGAGGTGATCGAGGTCCTGGAAGTCCTGCTAATATTCGTTTATCTCAACATGATCCTGCTGTATCTGCTGCCCCGCTGCTTCACTCCTGGGGAGGCACTGCTCGTACTGGGTGGCATTAGCTTCGTCCTCAACCAACTCATCAAGCGCTCTCTGACTGAAAGCCAGGGGGACCCAGTGGACTTCTTCCTGTTGGTGGTTGTGGTTGGGATGGTGCTCATGGGTGTCTTTTTCAGCACCCTCTTTGTCTTCATGGATTCAGGCACGTGGGCCTCTTCCATTTTCTTCCACCTCATGACCTGTGTCCTGGGCCTTGGAGTGGTTCTGCCCTGGCTGCACTGGCTCATTCGTAGGAACCCCCTGCTCTGGCTTCTTCAGTTTCTCTTCTACACAGAAACGCGCATCTACCTCTTAGCCTATTGGTCTTTGCTAGCCACCATGGCCTGCCTGGTGGTGCTGTACCAGAATGCCAAGCGCTCATCTTCTGAGTCCAAGAAGCACAAGGCTCCTACTGTTACAAGAAAGTATTTCCACTTCATTGTGGTAGCCACTTACATCCCAGGCATCATCTTTGACAGGTCATTGCTGTATGTGGCTGCCACTGTATGTCTGGCAGTCTTCATCTTCCTGGAGTATGTGCGCTATTTCCGAATCAAGCCCTTGGGTCACACTCTGCGGAGCCTTCTGTCCCTCTTCCTGGATGAACGAGACAGTGGACCCCTTATCCTAACGCACATCTACCTGCTTCTGGGCATGTCTCTTCCCATTTGGCTAATTCCCAGGCCCTGTACACAGAAGGGCAGCCTAGGAGGAGCCAGAGCCCTGGTCCCCTATGCTGGGGTCCTGGCTGTGGGTGTGGGGGATACTGTGGCCTCCATATTTGGCAGCACCATGGGGGAGATCCGCTGGCCTGGAACTAAGAAAACATTTGAGGGGACTATGACATCTATATTTGCACAAATCATCTCTGTAGCTCTGATCTTAATCTTTGACAGTGGAGTAGACCTGAACTACAGTTATGCTTGGATTTTGGGGTCCATCAGCACTGTGTCCCTCCTGGAAGCATATACTACTCAAATAGACAATCTCCTTTTGCCTCTCTACCTACTAATATTGCTGATGGCCTAGCAGCAGTAGCAGCTGTGATGGGGGAAACAGGGAAATAAAGAGAATAAATGGTCCCCACAGCAGCTAGATGCTTGGATACCAAAAACCAAAGGGTGAAAAACAGATTGGGTTTTTCAGTTGATCCAGACTTAAAATAAACATGCAAAGCTCTCCTGGTATTATTTTTGCTAATGTTTAAAATACAAAAAGGTTTAAAGGCATACTCCAATTCAGGGACATTGACTATGCTACAAGAGCCCCCATCTTGTCTGGGAAAAAAATGGCTTGAGTGAATCCTGCAGGCAGCAGAACAGAAAGCCTAATGCTTAGGTATCTGGTGTCAAACAAATCTGTCAGCATCCTTGGCCATACAGCCTGACTTTGTGGCCTTAGGTGAGTCTAAGCCTGGATATCTTACAGATAAAAGAATTGTAATAATGACAGCCTGGATACTGGAAGGCTCTGTTTAAGAGGAGGTGGGTGAAGTATCTAAAGTATTTAGCCTGGGGGCTAGCAAATGGCTCAGTGGGTAAAAGAAATTGCAACACAAGGCCAAGGACCTGAGATCAATCCCCAGAACCTACATAAAGGTGGAAAGAAAACTGACTCCACAGAATTGTCTGTTGACAGCCACGTGTGCATCCTCCACAGATGTCACACACACATACACTAATAATCATTTTTTAAGTGTTCAGCCTGCCAACTACCTATGATGGGTCAGTAAGGGAAAGTGTCCTTATTACCCAAGAGTAATCCTGTCTCAGCCAAAAGCCAGGCAAGATAGGAGGATAAGTTGTACTTGGAAGCACAAGTGACCTTTCCTCTCCTGGCTTCACTCAGAGGAAAACACAATAGGGAAAGGGCTGAGTGCATGCAGTGTCACCTCCCTGGACTAGGAAGAACCGAAGAGAGCCATAGGTCAGCTTGTGTAGATAAAAAGGCTGAAGAAAGCTGGCGGCACCCTGCCTCTGCTGCCTAGAGGAGAGGTAATGATAGCTAGCAGGATGAACCCAACATTCCTTCCAGTCCAGACCTGTGCAAACCTGTATCCTCTTCTAGTGCACAGTCCAGATCCACAGAGGCTCGGGAGTTTCTGGAGATCTCGTAACAGTTCACTGCAGGTGTGGGTGCAGGCTGTCTTAGTTCCCTGCCCGAGCTTCCGCATCTCCCAGGGTTTGCACAGAGCCTGGCCTGTGGCAAGAACTTGGTAAAGATTGACCAAACAATGAACAAGTGCCATCAGTGAGTGGTAACAGCAAGATTCCCATGGCTTCCCCGCAATGTGGCAAGGGGAGGCAAGAACAAGGCCATAAGCCAGGATTGGAGCTCTAGAAAGCTGAAGTCTCTTCCTGGGAACCTCTGCCAAGTACTTTCCCTCACAGCACTGGCCTGTTCCTCTGGGGCCAATGGGAAGGAACAGGCTTCCCTCCCTGTGTCAAAGGAGGTGGCCCAATGTTGGAGAAAGGGCACCAGCTTTACTCCCTGGCTAGCTTTGCAGAACATTCAGCTAGGCTTCAGAGTTGGTAGAGGACTAGATCTGGGCCAGCCAGGTGACTCAATGAATGAGGACATAGAGCTGTGCTGGGCCTCTCAAGTCAGTGAAAAAGTAGGGAGGCAAGCTTTTAACCATGGCACTCAGGAGCAGACAGTGGAGGATCACAAGTTTAAAGTTATCTTCAGCTACATATTAAATTCAGGATCAGTTTGGATTACATGAAATGCTATCTCAAATATATATATATATTTTTTTTTTATTTTTTTTTTAAGATAGGATCTTACATAGCTCTACTCTGGCTGGTCTGCAAGTTGCTAATAGGCTGGCTTGCAAGTCACAGAGATCCCACTTGCCCTGCCTTCCCCTCTAGGACCAAAGGCAGATGCTAAAACACCCTGCTCAAAATATATAATTTTTAATGTTGTCAAGACAGCTCAGTGGATAAAAGCACTCATCCCTTGTTAGGGCTGGAGAGATGGCTCAACTGCTAAGACAGTTCCCAGAACCCACATGACAGCTAACAACCTCTTAGAACTCCAGTTCCAGGGGGATTGATTGATGCCCTCTTCTGGATAGCAGGCACATATGTATCCAGGCAAAACACTCTTTGGAAAATACAAAACAAAACAAAAAAGCAAGTCAGACATGGCAGCAGATAGCTTTACTAACAGCACTTGGGAGGCAGAGGCAGGTAGATCTGTTAGTTCAAGGCCAGCCTGGGCTACATTGCAACTTCCAGGCCATCCAAGCAATAAAACCCTATCCAAAAATAGAAAAAAAAAAAAAAAGGGGGGGGTGGGGGGAGAGTTCCTGGAGAGATGGCTCATCGGTAAAGAGCGCTGACTGTTCTTCTATAGAATCCAGGTTGAACTCCCAGCACCAACATGACAGCTCACAACTGTCTGTAACTCCAGTTCCAGGGGATCTGCGCCCTCACACAGACATACATGCAGTCAAACACCAATGTATATAAAATTAGAATATGAAGTTTCTGGTAGCTCCAAGACAGCTACATTTGCCTAGTATGTGTAAGGTCCTGATCCTTCACTACCAGCAAAAAAGGAGAGAGGGGAGTCCAGCCAGCAGTCACCATGTAACGGTACTAGCCTGGTGTTGCCAAATGCCCACTCACTGAAGAAAGCTTGAAAACTGGAAGTTTCCCAGTTTAAGAAGAAGTGTGTGGACTGGGTGGGGCGGCATAAGTCTTTAATTCCAGCATTAGGGAGGCAGAGGCAGGTGGATCCCTGCGAGTTTGAAGCCAGCCCGGTCTACAGAGGGAGTTTTAGAACAGCCAGGGAATGCACAAACCCTGCCTCAAAAAACCAAAACAACAAAAAAAGGTGCGTGCATGTGTGTATATGTGTGTGAGAGACAGACAGACACAGGATGGAGCCCATGGCCTTGTGCAAATATCACAGCTGAGCTTAACAACAACAAAAGCTTTTTGCTTAAAAACAAAATCAAGACCAATACATCTGTGATTGCAACCAGCTAAGTCCTCGCTGACTGCAGTATCTGGCCAGTCCTCGGCTCAGCGGGATTGGAATCTAGTAGTTCTGGAAGGTGCTGGAAAGCATAGCCTATCAAGAGTGACCAACCAGCAGGGCCTCATTGGCTCCTGACTTCATCACACAGGTCTAACAAGGCTTGAGAGAGGAAGGACCTGGCCTGATATCCAGGGCCAAGAAGCCCTGGGACTGGATTCCTCACCCCAGCAAAGGACAAAGGAGCTGGAAGTTAGCTGCTCAGGCCTGGAGGGGACTAGGGAGCTAAGCATTTGTGTGACTTGGGCATGTCACTTGCCCCTTCCTGTTCTCCAGTTCTGGATCCATAAAGACAGAAGAACTGCCTCTCCTTGGAAGGGCTCTGACATAAAGCCTGTGCACATTGCCCACTGGTGCATGTAAGCATACCAAGCAGGGCGGGGTGCTCTTGACAGCTCTGTAGGGCTGTTAGTGATGTAGAGAAGCCATGTTCAAAAGTCATTGTATGGACAGGGTATATACTCACTCACAAGTGGATATTAGACATATAATATAGGATAAACACACTAAAATCTGTACACCTAAGGAAGTTAATCAAGGAGGACTCTGGCTAACATGCTCAATCCCCATTCAGAAAGGCAGAGGATGGACATCTGAGGAGAGAAAAAACAGGGAACAGGACAGGAGCCTACCACAGAGGGCCTCTAAAAGGCTCTACCCTGCAGGGTATCAAGGCAGATGCTGAGACTCATAGCCAAATTTTGGGCAGAGTGCAGAGAATCTTATGAAAGAAATGGGTGATAGTAAGACCTGGAGAGGACAGGAGCTCCACAAGGAGAGCAACAGATCCAAAAAGTTTGGGCACAGGGGTCTTTTCTGAGACTGATACTGCAGCCAAGGACCATTCAGAGATAACCTAGCACCCCTGCTCAGATGTAGCCCATGGTAGCTCAGTGTCCAAGTGGTTCCATAGTAATGAGACAGGGACTGTCTCTGACATGAACTGATTGGCCTGCTCTTTGATCACCAACCCCTGAGGGGGGAGTAGCCTTACCGGGCCACAGAGGAAGATAATGCAGCCACTCCTGATGAGACCTGATAGACTAGGATCAGATCAGAGGGAAGGGGAGGAGGACCTTCCTTATCAGTAGACTGGGGGAGGGACACAGGTGGGGAAGAGGGAGGGAGGGTGAGATTGGGAGGGGATAAGGGAGGGAGCTACAGGGGGGATACAAAGTGAATAAACTGTAATTAATAAAAATGAAAACACCAATCACAGGAAAGCCCTGTGCAGGAACAGCCTACCTAGAGAGTCCACTCAGTTCAGAAATCACTCACCTAAGCAAAACCCTGGAAGGACTCAAGATCTCAACCTAGGGAAGAAGGAGCCAAAGGGATTTCTGTCTATATGTTTGTCCTGTGCCTTTCATTACAACTGTCCAGTTTTTCTTATGATATTAAAAGTAGCAAATGAAGGGGCTGGAGAGATAGCTCAGTGGTTAAGAGCACTGTCTGCTCATCCAGAGGTCCTGAGTTCAATTCCCAGCAACCACATGGTGGCTCACACCATCTATAATGGGATCTGATGCTCTCTCCTATCATGAAAGCATACACACAAATAGAGTGCTCATATGTATAAATAAATAAATCTTGGGGGAAAAAGTAGCAAATGAAACAAACACACACACGCACACACACACAAAAAAAAGAAAATAATTTTTAAAAAGTCATTGTGTGGACCAAAGAGATGACTCAGCCGTTAAGAGCACTGGTTGCTCTTGCAGTTAGGGGTTCAATTCCCAGCAGGCACATGGCAGCTCACAAACATCTGCAACTCCAGTTCTAGGAGTTCCAACACCCAGTTCTGGCCTTCAAAGGTGCTGCATGCATGTGGTGCAGACATATATACAGACAAAAATACCCATACACATAAAATACATTTTATGTTGTTTTATTCAGTGCCTTACACAGTAACATCCATCCAAGAGAAAACTGAGCCTCGACCAGAATTCTTTCATTACTGAGAGGCCAGTTCAGAAAGCTGGGTTGGGACAGAAAGGTGACAGAGACAAAATTTTGAAGGAAGCTCTTCAACCAGCCTGGGCTGCAGCCCTGTCACTTCTGCTTCTTGGCTATCTGCTGGACCAAGGTCACAGACACCATCAGAAAGAAAGCCGAGGAAGTGCCCTTGGGTTACCACCAGAGGCCCTGGTGTTGAAAGCTCACCTTGTGGGAGGCCAGTCCAGTCCTGCCCAGGCCTTTAGGTGTAGAGTGGTGGGAAGGGCAGCTCAGCTGTGGGCTGGAGCCTGCAGAGTACAAGAGGTGGCCTTAAGGGATCGCTGTGCCAGCCTCGAGGGTCTTCTCAGGAGGTTCTCTGGGCACATACCAGGCCTGCTACCTACCAGTTCCCTGGGCTCCAGACAGTGCCACCAGCTGCCTCCATGAGGTGGAAAGTATAGGCCTCACGCGAGTGGTCGGAGAGGTTCTGCTCACTCTTATGCACCACTTCTCCATGGATCAGGACCAGACCCCCTTGTGGGATACACCAGTTACCAGCAACTCACCACCAGCTGCATAGCAGTCCTCCTCCTCCTCCTCCTCCTTCTCCTCCTCCATCAGAGGGAGAAGTGTCCTATCCTTAGAAACTCGGGCTCTCACTCCTGCTCCAGGATTGGAGGCCATGCTGTTAGACAGAGGGTCCCCTGGCATCAAGTCCTCTCCACTGTGGCCTGCCTTGGAAGCATTATGGAGGGCTTCCCCAGGCCGGGCATGGTGGTGCAAACTTTTAATCCCAGCACTTGGGAGTCAGAGGCAGTGGATCTCTACGAGTTCAAGGCCAGCCTGGTCTACAGAGTGAGTTCTAGGACAGCCCGGGAGTTATGCAGAGAAAACCTGTCTCAAAAAAACAAAAGGGGGGCTCCCCAGTTGAATAAGTCAACTGAGACCTGGTGACAGGGAGTTGGAATCCAGTATCCTTTCCACAAGGAAAAGTAGGTACTACCTGCCGACACACAGGGAGTGCTTGCACACCTCACACATTCCCCGGAAACATCCTACATTCATTGCCTTCTGCCTGGGAAACGAAGGCTCTGACACTCAGTGACATGGCCCCTAAGGACCTGACCTTAGAGAGCCTGCTGGAAGCACAGCGCTCGCTGACATCCACGCCCCATGCCAGCACTACCATCTTCCAGCCTGCAGTTTCATGGTCCTCAGATGACAAGCACGACAGAGAGCCTTTTGGATGCCAAGCTTGGGGCAAACACAGACCTCTCAGCATGACCACCTGCCTCCCAGTACTCTGCCCCCAACCTACCTCTCTTCACTGGCAAAGGCACAAAGAGGTTGTTATCCCAGGCCGGCTCTGACCCAAGGAAGCTGGTGCCAGGCCTGGAGCCTTCAGGTGCTCGGATCATCCTTCTTGACACCCCACCTGGGGGCCAACATGGAGCCTTTAGCCTCTCTCTTTACATGCCCTCTCCCTGGGGGTAAGTTGGGCAGGGATACACCGGTCTCACTGGTATGGGAGCCAGGGATGAACCACAGGCAGCCGTTCTCCAGCATGGCATCCTCCATCGCAATCCACACGCCCAGCACGCGGCCCAGGGGCTCCGTGTACAGGAAGGTCGCATCCTGATGAGGGGTAACTGTAGGAGACCCACCTGGGAATGAGGTACAAGGCCCTTGGCCAGGCCTCACCTCACCCCGGCCAGGTTCTCATTCACTATCCTCCCCGGGCCGGCCTAGCCATTACCAGCTGAGAGTCTCACCACTGCCTGGCCTACCAGCTCCGGGCAAACTAAAGTTTCCATCTCCTCAACTCCAGTGGTTCCAACTATAATCTGCCTCAAAGGCCTGCAAGAGGATACTGTACGATGAGCTGTTAAAATTGCCTACTATGGGAGAGGCAGCTGGGGAGACAGCATAGTGGCAAGAGCACTGTCTGCTCTTCCAGAGGTCCTGAGTTCAATTCCCAGCAACCACATGGTGGCTCACAACCATCTAGATGTAATGGGAATTTCGGTTTCTGTAAAAACTCAGTTATGTAAATATGTTTTTGTTTTAATTCCAAGTGTGAGATTTTAGTTTGGGCTTTAGTTTGTTGACAGTTGATAATTGCCTTCTGTGGGTCGTGGTCTTTGCCAGCTGGTAATGCCTGCTTTGTGCAGCAGGGAGAGGGGTGTGGTCTAGGACTCTGAGGAATATAAATACAGGAGCCCAGAAAAAAGAAGGTGTGGCAGCTCGGAGAGACCAGACACAGGTGGTATGGTGCCTTGGAGGAGACAGAGGAAGAAAAACCTTTCAATGTAGCAGCTTGGAGGAGCTCGCTTGCCGCATTTGCTGTTGATGGAGATTGGTATAGCTCCAGAAGAACCCATTGACCCTAAACAGCGGGGAGAAGTAAAGGGGTCTGCACCCTCTCCCCACTAACCTTCTCTCTCTTACCTAGGGCTAAAAGGTTGGAGGAAGGGAGGCAGAGGCTTAAATACCCCAAATAAAATCATGTTTAAAAATGAGTGCAACAATAATGTGATCTGATGCCCTCTTCTGGTGTGCAGAAGTAGATGCAGACAGAGCACTCATACACATAAAATATAGGAATCTTTTAAAAAACTGCTTACTACAAGGCCGAAACTCATAATACAAAGAGTAGCAATTTTTTAGTCCCAGCCACATCACTAAAGCTACTCTTCTTTTTTCTTTTCCTTTCTTTTATTTTTTTCCAAGACAGGGTCTATATCTGTATAGCCCTGGCTGTCCTGGAACTCACTCAGAAGACAAGGCTGCCCTTGAACTCAGAAATCCTCATGACTCTGCCTCCTGAGTGCTAGGATTAAAGGAGTGTACAACCACTGCCAACTAAAGCCACCATTTTAATTTATTTATTTATTATTTATTTATTTATTTATTTATACAGTATTCTGCCTGTATGTTTGCCTATACACCAGAAGAGGGCACCAGATCTCATTATAGATGTTTCTGAGTCACCATGTAGTTGCTGGGAATTGAACTCAGGACCTTTGGAAGAGCAGCCAGTGCTCTTAACCATTGAGCCATCTCTCCAGCCCCAAAGCCACCATTCTTAATCAGGGGTCAGCAGATTTGAACCACCAAATGGCCCACCAGTAGGATAAGCTAGAAACAGAAGCAGAGCAGAGCACAGACTATGAATGACCAAGCCACTACATTTCCTTGCTATGTTTTGTTTTATGACAGGGTCCAGCTATGTAGTCCAGGTTAGCCTGAAACTCACACTCCTTGTGCCTCATCCTCCAGAGTACTGGGACTACAGTATCACCAGACCCAGATAGAACATTTGCATTCTAAGTACATGCTCTCCAGCTGAACTATAGCCCTAGTCCTTTTCACTTTTGTTTTGAGACAGGGTCTTCTCAGTAAGTTGCTGAGGCTAGCAACTGAGTCCTCCTGAGTAGCTGGGATCACAGGCATGCATCACAGACACTAGTATCCTGTTTTACTAGTCAGAAGACAAAGCCCTAGCCCATTTGCATCTACTTTGTAAAACCTCCTTGGGATGATGACAGGCACACCCAGAATGAAGACGCTCCTGAACAGAGCTAAGTCTACAGTAACAAGTATGGGGGGGCCAATCTCACCTTCAGTCTTCTTGGGTAATTGTACATTCTAAGCAACCACAGGGACTTTGAAATCCCCAATGCTATCCAGAGGATAACAATTAAAGGAGCTTCAAAGTACTTGAGGGGGAAAAATAGCCAGGGTGCTGGATGTGCTGGGCTTGGGCACAGTAGGCACAGAAGGTGGGAGGGTGCAGTGTGGGAGGCTGATCACAAGGAGTCAGACTTGAGTTTATGCAAAGAAGGAAAAGGGCTGCATGTGAGTGGGGTCACGGGCACTATTCCTTGACAGCAGAGGCACCTGCGCAGGGCACTATTCCTTGACAGCAGAGGCACCTGCGCAGAACACCAGCCACCTACCACGGGGTCCTTAAACTCCTTCAGTCAGCAAATCCCATGCTTAATGAATTGGAGCAAGGTTATTAAAAATACATGCCACTGCTTCCTGGAGTGCTGGAGTGCTGGGGTTACGGGAATATGCCACGATAGCAGGCATAAGTAATGACCCAGGGTTTCTCTGTGTAGCCCTGGCTGTCCTGGAACTCACTCTATAGACCAGCCTGGCCTTGAATTCAGAGATCTACCTGCCTCTACTGGGATTAAAGATATAAGCCAACACCATCCAGCTTTAAGTAAACCCTTTTTTAATAATACAGCCTTGTAGGCTCATGCTGACCTACTCAGTTAAGATCTAAGGGAGGTGTTGCAGGATATTGGATTACAATGTGTGCTGGGAGCCAAAGCTATCTAGCAGAGACAAAGGTATCTACGGAAGCCAAAGTCAATTAGTGAGCCAAGGCTATCTAGTGGAGACAAAGGTAGTTACTGAAGCCAAAGCCAAGTAGAGAGCAAAGGTCATTTAGTGGAGACCTAAAGCTATTTAGTGAAAGAGTTATCTAAGACCCTAAATCATGGGTGACAGATTGTTGAGGACATCCATTTGTTAGAGCATCTGTAAACATCCTTAAGAAAACATCCTTATGGTATCTTGCAGGTACAATATTTAACCCATGAAAGCACTCTTCCTATCTCCTGCAGCAGTAGATTAACCTTCCCCCTTTCCTGCCTTCTCCCTATATAAGTTGGGTAAAAATTTCTAATAAACGAGGCCTTGATCAAACAGACTTGGCTTCATTCCTGTGTCTCTTGTTCCCTGCCCCCATTCCTTCCACTCTCCACCTTAGGAACCCCATTGAAGCCCCGAGGGTTGGGGTAAATGTGAACCCTGACATTGTGTCGTTTACTGGAAAATCCCATTTCTAGTTGTGGTGTGGCTCAGCTCTAGCACATACCTTTAATCCAAGAGCTTTCTGCTTGAATATTGTAAACAGGATTAAATAAAGTCAACCATAGGTCAAGAGGCAGGGGAAGCAACCAGTTGACAGGAAGTGAACATGGTATTATTAAGAAAAAAAAAAAAAAAAGCCAGGGCTGGAGAGATGGCTCAGAGGTTAAGAACACTGGCTGCTCTTCCAAAGGTCCCCTCTTCTGGCGTGTAAGCACAGTGTTCATGCAGGCAGAATACTGTATATATAATAAGTAATTAAATCTTTGGGGAAAAAAAAAGCAAGCAAGCAAGAAAAACCAAAATCAAAAAACCTAAAACAAACAAACAAAAACAAAAAAGAAAAATACATAGAGAGGAAGAGGAAGTCAGGAAAACATACAGAGAGACAGACACACAGGAAGTAGAAGGAAGGAACATTCAGTTTGAAGGATTTTTTTGAGACAGTGTGGGAGAAAAAGAAGCATTCCTTTTGGGACATCCACTGAGGAGGAAGACCAGCAGGGTGATTTCTCTGCCTCTCTGAGATAGTCGCCTTCCACCCCAGAATCTGGTTGAGTCTTTTGGGGAAAATCAAATGATTGGAGCATTTGGCGCTCCAACACTGGGCACAGTCACATGGACACAGAAATGATGCCAACTGTGTACAAACTGAGAAGCCATCAGATTTGTTAAGACCTGGGAATCCTCAAGGAAAGAGTTAAGTAATATTAAAAGGAAAAAAATCTTTTCCATGTTAAGGATGGGAAATATCATGATACAGGGCATTAGAACACTGTATAGTGCTACCTTAAGAAGCAGAAAATGAAAAGATAAATGAAATCATTTAACTGAGACTGACATAATACTGATTATAATTACCATCATTATTGTAATTCATATTTTATCCTAAATAGCAATAGGTTGTTTTTTGTGCCAAATATGACAAGTGGTTTGATAATTGTGCCAAATGTGAAAAGAGCAGCCATGCAGGAAGAACTTCAGTGAGCAACTGAGCTCCCTTGGAGAGTTGCATGGCTGTGGTGAGTGTGTCTTGGAAAGGCTTCATCTCTAGATTGCTTCTTGCTGCTGCTGTGCCTTCCCATGCTTGTCATTTCTGTGTTCCTCGTATATCTGGCATGGTGTGATTGGGTGCGGGAAGACCCTGACTGTCTGTAGTCTGGTGTGACTGCTTCCACGGTATTGGCCCACCCTGTTGGGCAAACTTCCTCAGGTCAACACGAAAATGTACTTTCATGAAATAATGTTGTTTAGATCAATTGATGATTTTATCATTCCTGATAATGATCTTATACAATTCCTGATTGATTCAAGCACTTTAAGGAAAAAGTTAAGATAGTTGATAGAAAGTTTAAACTTAGAATCAAAAGTAGAATAGCAAAGGCTGCACAGGTTAGAAAAGGAGCTCAGTGGGCATTCATGTGTTATAAGCATATATATTGCACTAGAAAAAAAAAAAAGGCTTGGGATAGATTGATGATAAGGAAAACATTCACTCTAGGTTAGGTCCAGGTATCAGATCACAGGTCTCAGTATATACCATGATAAGAAAAACCATGAACAATAAATGGGTAATTCTATTATGAATATAAGAACAGAGAATGGATGGTTAGCTAATTCAGTTATAGAAGACTTTAAAAATAAGACATAAGATAGATGACCTGTTTCTTGGTAAATAGAGGTTGTAACCAGCTAGTAAAGGGGAAAAAAACTGGCTACTATAGGCTTGTCTTACTTAAACCTTGTTACCTGTGACATAAAAAAAGCTATTGCTTTGAATTTTCAATGAATTTGTAGAATAAAAGATAGCTGAGGAATGTTTAATTAGATACAAGTCTTAATGGAAAGACATGTAAATAGTAATCCTGTTGTAACTCCTTAAATCTTGTTAACCTATGACATGAAAAACTATTGCTTTGAACTTACAATAAACTTGTGGAATGAAGAGATATAAAAAAATGCTTAGTAAGGTACGAGTTTTAATGTAAAAACATGCAATCAATAATCCTGCTGTAATCTTGTGTAATGAATTTATCTGTTTTGTGATAACTGCTTTTATGGCTATGAAGTAATTTTTCTTATGTAGAGAACATTACATTAGGGGTATAAAAAGAGCTAGAGAAAAATAAAAGGTTGTTGGAGCCTCTGGGGTTTGCTCCATCCTCTGTATATCTTCATGGTGGATGGAGGTTTGTATATGTATATGTGTATGTATACACATACATATGTGTATATAAAAATGCTTGGGACAAGGTTGAAGAATCACAAAAGAGGTAACTGAGTTATTTACAAGGACCAAAAGAAGCTTTCACTGATTTTTTTTACAAAGATTGACTTCAGCTGTATATGTCTGAATGTCTACAGGTATATGTCTGTATGTCTATATGTCTGTCTGTATATATGTATGTGTATGTGAGAAGCTGTTGAAGCTTGTTGGACCGTGTTGTTGGAGCTCTTTAGAGTTTGCTCCATCCACCCAGTATGTGTGCGTGCATATGTGTATGTATGTAAAGTTGCTGGAGCCTGCCTTGCTTCATCCACTGTGTGTGTGTGTGTGTGTGTGTGTGTGTGTGTGTGTGTGTGTTTTCTTATTTTTATTTCTCTGCAATCTGGCCATCATCAGTGGCCTGACGACCATCATCAGTACTCCAGATGCAATTGGCTCCAGTCTCTCTCTGCTAGCGACTACCAGTGGCAGTCACGTCAGGTACAATCAGCACTGACTTTTCCCTCCTCCTTTTCCCTTTTTAATCACCTGCTGCTATCAGTGGAGGCCAATGCCCAAAGCTATCAGCCTCAGGCTTCAGTCCCAAATCTACATGCCTCCTCATTTTACTCTTTGTGACAAAGCTGGACTTTGACAAGCCTTAGAAAGACTTAAGACTTATAAATGAAAATAAGAAAAATACTCAGACACAGACAGAGGAATTTAGACAAGAACCTACTGTGCCATTGCATGATGAAAATGAGGAAGGCAGGCCCCAGGTTGTTGGAAAACCAGCCTTAGTTTATCCAGTTACTATACAAGAACTACTGGTAGATAACAGGCACCCGCAAAGGTTATAAAGAAGTTAAATGGAATCCTATAGCCATATTAGATTTGAGGAGATCTTAGGAAGCAGTCATTTCATATGTGTGCATTTATCTTATATGAAACATATTAAATTCATGGGCAACTCAGAACAGAATTATCCCCCAAAACTGGAAAGAGTTGGCAAGAACAATATTGGAAGCTGGCCCACAGTTACAATGGTGAACATGATGAAGAGGAAGCCAGGGTGATAGAACAATGAAATAAGGCTAGAGGTATTAATATTTCCCAGGGCGAGGTGAGGGTCAATATGCTGATTTACAAAAGCAGCTTGAATTTCATCATCATACTTTGGCGCTATGTCATTTAGCAGCTTTATTTGTTTTGTTTTGTTTTGTTTTGTTTTGTTTTGTTTTGTTTTGTTTTCTTCAAGATTGGGTTTCTCTGTGTAGTCCTGGCTGCTCTGGAATCACCCTGAGCCCAGGTTGGCCTCACACTCACTGAGATCGATCTGCCTCTGTCTTGAGTGCTGGCATTAAAGGCGTGCACCATTACTGCCCACATTTAACATCTTTTAATGCTTGGGATAAGGTGAAGAATCAGGAAAGAGGTCTGAGTCATTTACTAAAATTATATAAGGCCCAAAAGAAGCCTTTGGTGATTTTTTGCAAAGATTGACTTAAGCTGTAAACAGAATAGTATCAGATTCAGAAGTCAGACAAATATTAACCATATCTTTGGCTTTTGAAAATGCTAATTCGGAATGTGGAAAGGGTGATTAGGCCTTTAAAGGCAAGGTCAACAACAACAGATGAATGGATTAGAAATACAGCTGCTATTGAATTTCACATTTATGATGCTGATAGGTGAAGTAATTTTTAAACATTTTCAGAAAAATCAAATGTCAGATGTTTTAATTGTGGTAAGCAAGATCATTTGAAAAGGGATTGTAGGCAAGGCATTCCTAGAATTAATGCTTTTTAGACATAATCCAAAAAGAAGGCCCCAGCATTCTGGAGTATGCAGAAGGTGTGGCAAAGGCAGGCATTGCTCTAAGGACTGGAGATCAACAAGGTTCAGGCAAGCTAACCCTTTCCTATCAGGAAACGCCTTAGGGGTCCTCCCACAGACCCCAATATCAAAATTTGATTCGTTCACTCCCTGTCAGCATCAGAGAAAATCATCTAAAAAGCAATTAAAAGATTTAATGTCTGACTGTCTGATGATCTCTGGGCATGGTGGCCCATGCCTGTAATCCCAGTACTTGGAGAGGCAGAGGCTGGAGGATCTCTGTGAATTCAAGGTCATCCTGGTCTACAACACAAGTCCAGGACAGCCAAGGCTACACAAAGAAAGCCTGTCTGATTTCATGTCTGTTGTTAAAAACAGCACTGCTTTGGACGTAATCGAGAACACAATAGCTTCAACAGATGAAACAAAAAATTCAGGAGCAACTAGGAAACAAGTATTTTGGCAAATTGCTATAAATGAACAGAATCAAAAGCTAAAAAAATACAAATAAATAGCATTAAAATTGAAGATTTAGTAGACAAAGGAGCAGATTTAACAATAATTTCACCCAAACCTTGGCATTTACATTGGCCTCTTCACAAGGCAAATATTCAGCTTTTAGGGATTGGAACTTTATCTCAGGTAAAAACAAAGCAGAAGTTGGGTCAAGAGGAACAAATAGAAAAACTAAAGCCATCTGTGGCTAATGTAGGCATGAGTTTATGAGGATGTGATTTGTTGCAGCAATGGAAGACACAGTTTAGCATGCCTCTAAGCTCAGAAACAAACCATAAGAATGCTTCTGCAAACAGACTAAAAGGTATTACTGAGCATAGTCACAGGCCATTCAGATTTAGGCTGTACATAAACAGGGCACAACAGCTGTTGGTGTTTCAAAGGCACCAACTGCCTAGCATTAAAATGGTTACTATTAGCTTTACAAGTACAGAATAACAACAGAAAAATTGCCTTCACAGTGCAATGTTAAAGTGTTTCACCTGAGGGGAATGTGGTGGCACATGCCTGTAATCCTAACACTCTGGAAAGAAGAGGTAGTCAGATCTCTGTGAGTTCTTGAGGTCAGCCTGGTCTACAAAGTGAATCCAGGACAGCCAATGCTACACAGAAAAAAAAAAAAAGAGTCTCACTTTGTGTCAATATTTTGTGCAACAGCCGTTAGAAATAATTCATGAACAGTTTCCTCAATCTAAAATTTACCATTATATGGATAAATGTTACAGGCTGGTTCAGATGCAGATACCTTGAAATGTTTGATGAAGTAAAGAGAATTTTGCCTTGCTGGGGATTAAAAATCGCTCCTGAAAAAATACAAAGAGGAGATCCTATCAATTATCTAGGATATACAATAGGTTTACAGAAAATTTGACCACAGAAAGTACAAATCAGAAGAGATAAATTACAAACTCAATGCTTTTTAAAAATTGCTGGGAGAAATTAACTGGCTATGGCCCACAATTAGATTAATTATTCAAGAGCTAAGTAATTTATTTCAAACTTTACAAGGTGATAAAGTCTTAAACAGTCCAAGAAAACTATCAGCTGAGGCTGAGAGAATTTGCTCTGGCAGAAAAGAAACTAAAGGATGTGCACGTGGATGGCTTGGATCCAAAGCTGCTGGATTGTATTTCGTTTTTCTGCCTCTACTCATTCTCCCACAGGAATTCTTATGCAAAAAGATATCTTAGAATGAGTATCTTTAGCATACAAACAGAGTAAAAAAATTAAAGACCTATGCAGAAAATTCTGAATTGATTCTGAAAGGAAAAATAAGACTTCGTCAATTAGCAGGAATAGACCCAGCAAAAATTGTGGGTACCTTTTACTAGTACTGAAATTGCCTCATTATGGGCAGAAAAGGAACACTGGCAAAGAGCTTGCAGTAATTTTTTGGGCAAGATTAACAACAAATATCCCCAAAGCAAGCTCCTTCCATTTAAAAAAAGAACTAATTGGATTCTCCAATTTCTAGAGCCCCTACATTCCATACTGATGCAAATAAGCCAGGAAAGGCAGGATATAAATCAGAAAAAAAGAAATAAAAGTGGCTCAAAGCCCTTGTGATTCAGTTTTAAAAAGTCAGAGCTGTATGCCATTCTATGGTGTTACTAGATTTTCCTGGTTCTTTTAATTATATGCAGAAAGGGTTGTTTTACAGATAGAAACTTATTCCAGGTGATTCAGAATTAGCATCATTATTTATTCAACTACAACAAGCAATTAGAAATAGAAATCATACCTTGTATATAACACATATCAGATCTCATACGGGTTACTAGTCCCTCTAGCACAAGGTAATGATGAGATTAATCAGCTAATTAATAGGAAATATTCTAGAAGCTTCAGCATTTCATAAGAAACACAAAACAGCAATGGTTTGAAGAAAGAGTTTTTTATCACTTGGCAACAAGACAAGGAAATTATAAGGAAATGTCCTACTTGTTCTTCGTACAGCCAAACTCCATGGAAGCAATGCAAAAGGTACCCAAAGAAATAAAATTTGGCAAATGGATATGTATCCTTTTGCAGAGTTTGGAAAAAGTATGTATACCATACATACCATAGATACATATTTAGGTTTCAATGGGCAACTTGAAATTGCTTTAAGTTTTGAAAAGTCTGATTCTGTAATTACACGTTTATTAGAAGTTATGGCTCTTATGGGATACCCGCACAAATTAAGACTGCCAATGCTCCAGCAAATGTCTCTATAAAATGAAACAGCATCCTCTAACATAAAGCATATTACAGAAATAATATGACACAATAAATGACACAATCCTACAGGACAAGCCATTATAGAAAGATCTAATTGCATTTTAAAAGGCAAGCTTAATCAACAGAGAGGTAATAAACCCCCAAAGACAGATTACACAGTGCTTTGGTAACTTTAAAGTTTTTAAATGCTAATGAGAAAAGAACAACAGCTGCAGAGAGACATTGGATAATAGGAAAAAAACCTGCTGAATTAAACCAACATGTATATGTTAAAGATGTGGAAACCAGGATATGTGTGAGGATCGACAGAATGGTCACAACATTTGGTTGACACATGGCTTACTGATGGTTTATCAACCACTGGTAGAAACAAAACTGATGGAAAGTGGCAGCCTATAAGCCGGGGGATGGAATGGCCAATTCTGTGGCAGCACCCAAAAAATCAGCGCAGCACTATTGGCGCCAAGACGAACAACTAGGAAAGCAAAAGGAAAATCTCTGTCTACTCCAATTCACAGTGCGTGTGCAATTGTATAGCTATACGATCATCAAAATGGAAATCCACTAATTGGCAGATAAATGGCAAAGATATCCAGTCATGGGAGGAATGAATGGAAATGGCAAAACCTAGCAAAGACATCAAATTTTATCTAGCTCATACAGGAAAAACAGACAAAATGTCTGAAAATAATGAAATAGTGGACAAACTGCCATCATGTTTAATTAAGACTAGAATATTTAAATTTGCCAGGGAACAAATTCAGAATAAATCAGCAAAAATGATAGATTGTATTTTTGAGAAACTTGAAAGTTTACTCCTAACACTAAAAAATAAGGGGAAACAAATGGAGACCCAAATTAACCCAGGACAACCCTATGAGAATAACTATTATAAGGAATCCAGAGCCAGGCTGTGGCTTACACCTTTAACCCCAACATTTGGGAGGCAAAGGCAGGCAGCTAAGGATTACAGTGATTTAAATGTAAAAGGCAGGGTGAAATTCAGAGTGAATGTCCTTTGTAATCTAAAAAGAAATACACTTAAACCTTGAATGTATATATAAAGAAAAGGACTATTGCTATATTTATCCCCACATACAAAGGTATATTTAGTTTCAAATTTTCAAAAGAATTTTTTTAATTTCAATTGATACTTTTTTTTTTTGAGATAGTGTTTCTCTGTGTAGCCTTGGTTGTTCTAGACTCTGTAAACCAGGCTGGCAGGCTGGCAGAGAACTCAGAGATCCACCTACCTCTGCCTCCCAGAGTGCTGGGATCATAGGAATGCACCACAGTGCCGGTCCTAACATTTCAATTGAAAGACAACACTTTTTCTTTTGCCAAACAATAATTTTGCCCTAGGAAAGATATAACCTACGCCCCCTCCCCCCCACACACACACAAAAAGGAGGCTCCTAGAGTTAGGGTTAGGGCAGGGTTTTGCTTTTATCTTTGCAGGAGAATAAAAGCATCCAATTAAGGAATCTGGAGACTACTGGACAAGTAAAACATCTGAAGAAATGTTTTGATGGCTGGACCATCAAAAGAATAGGGCCCAAGAGAAACAGCCCCGATTCAACTAAAAAATAAAGCTGGCTTTGGGGTTGGAGGGTGTCTCTCTCCTTCCCTAAACCCATGCATGCTGTTAAAGGAAAATCCAAAATCTCTGTCTCCTATCAGAAGAGCCACCTGGTATGGGACAGAGGAAAACAAAAAATAAGGGACTAATCTCATAGTTTTTTGTTTCCATTTGACTCTTTAAAAAACTTTTCTTTAAAATCATAAAATAAAAGAATCAGCCACTGAAAGTTTAAAAAAACTTTTCTTAAGGTATAAATAGTACCTCAAAACCTGTAAGATTATTATATATATATAAACTTTGTTGTGATGCTAGTAGTTATACAGAGTGCTAACTAATTCTAGAAATCAGTTTTATCTAGCTTCCTGTATGTTTTTCAGGTTTGAAGCAGGTAACTAGGAACAAAGTTTGTAGAACTCAAATGTACTTAATAGATTATGGTCCTCAAACCTTTCAGAGATCTGCTGAGTATGGCATTTAAAAAGTTTTCTACAATAAACCATGACCATCCCTAACAATAACCTTTAAGGTCTTCAAGAAGATGATGGGGCCTGAAACAGTGAATCCACCTGGATTATGGTAACGCTTAACCACTCAGAAAAAACTGCCCCATGCCTCTTCTCCCCCAGGTTCTGTACAAAGAGTGGACACCTTTGGGTTGACTGTGCACTCTACCTAGCCAGGATTGCCACTAGGCTGACAACCACCACCCAAAGCTCAGCTTCAGACTACAAACTACTTAGGACATTCAAATTGCCGTGTTCGTATGAGACTAACAGGAACATTTCACAAAACTTTGAACTAAAAAACACTGAATCCTAAGACTGCCAAATACAACCAAGTTGGACTTTGTGGGAAGCGTGGCAGAAATAGCTTCATTATTGTATATGGTTTTGCTGTGTTAGAGTTAAAACCTTTCCTTTTTTATTTAGATAAAAACGGGAGATGTGTTGCAGGATATTTGATCACACTGGGAACCCTGAGATTGGGTAATTTACTAAAAAAAGCTTGTTTCTAGTTGTGGTGTGGCTCAGCCCTAGCACACACCTTTAATCCAAGAGTTTTCTGCTTGAATATTGTAAACAGAATTAAATAAAGTCAACCATAGGTCAAGAGGGTGGGGGGAGGGAAGCAACCAGTTGACAGGAAGTGAACATAGGATTATTAAGAGGAAAAAACATAGAGAGGAAGAGGAAGTCAAGAGGACAGATAGAAAGACATGCACAGTAAGTTAAAGGGAGGAACATTTTGTTTGAAGATCTTCTGAATGCACTGGAGGTGTTTTCTTCTGGGATATCCACTGAGGAGGAAGGTCAGATGGGTGCTTTCTCTGCCTCTCCTAGCTAGCAGGCTTTCACCCCAGCATCTGCTCCCAAGTCTTAATTGGTAAAACTGAACAACTGAGGGGCTGGAGAGATGGCTCAGTGGTTAAGAGCACTGTTGGTTCTTCCAAAGGACCCAGGTTCAACTCCCAGCACCCACATGGCAGCTCACAACTGTCTATACCTCCAGTTCCAGGTGATCTGATACCCTCACACCAATGCACATAAAATAAAGTTAAATAAATTATATATTAAAAACTGAACAACTGAGATTTTGTTAAAAATAGGGATGAGGCTAGAGAGATGGCTTAGTATTAACAGCACTAGCTGCTCCTCCAGAGGACCCAGGTTCAATTCCCAGAACCTACATGACAGTTCATAAACTGTCTGAAACTCCAGTTCCAGGGGATCTGACACTGTCACACAGACATATGCAGGCAAAACACCAGTGCACATAAAATAAAAATAAATAATACATTAAAGAAAGGAAGGAAAGTAGAAAGAAAACCAATTTCTTAAGCTATGCATAGTAGCACATACCTGTAATCCCAGCTCTCAGGAGACAGAGGCAGGTGGATCTCTGTGAGTTCCAGGATAGCCAGGGCTACACAGTAAAACCCTGTCTTGAACAACAACAAAAAGAACTCAGGGAGAAGGACCAAGGGTTCTATTTTCAATCAGCTAGGTAGGTTTCCTGTTGGAATTGGGATTACTATATCAAAAGCTCTAGGGACCCTTCCCCAATCTACTGGCAGGGATGGAAGGTGGCTGTTCCGCCCAGGTTCTTGCCCATTCTACAGACCCTGAGGAAACTTTTTTCCTCCCTTCAAACACCTGGTGGCTACTGATGTCCCATCTACAGCCCGAGGCCTTTGCTGACCCCCACAGCACGGATCTCAGCTCACCTTCGCCACCAAAATGAGGTTGCTGCAAGAGAGAAAAAGGACCTGGTGAGGATGGAGAGGAGCAGAAAGGGGATTGATCTGAGTCTTATGGGTTGGTTCCTACAACCCTGCACTAGCACCCATCTTCTCAGTACCTTCTGTGTGCTCAGGAGGGTTACAAAGAGAAATCACCCCACCCAAAAGGAGTTTGAGATCTTTATTACCTTAAGTACTCAATCTACAAGACCAGAAACAGAACCCAGTGATGGCCAGGACAGGCTTTGATAGGCCTGAGATTGGACCTTTTCACCCCAAAGTCAGATGTGGGACCCTCTTTCCCCAGGAATTTAGACAGTTACTTAGAGAAGGTGGCACTGAGGTGGCCCTTGAGAGCTGAGAGCGGAGCATTCAATAGAACAAGGAAGACTGGGCTCCCTTTCCTTCTCCTATCATGTTTTATTTTTTTTAAAGATTTATTTCTTTATTTTACATATGAGTACTCTATTTGCATGTACATCTGCATGACAGTAGAGGGCACCAGATCTTATTATAGATGGTTGTGAGCCACCATGTGGTTGCTGGGAATTGAACTCAGGACCTCTGGAAGAGCAGACAGTACTCTTAACCTCTGAGCCATCTCTCCAGCCCCCTCCTATCATGTTTTAACTGAGCATCTGTATCGTGCCAAGCAGCTCAGCCAGAGGCTGGCCTTACATGTCCTCCCGGCAGCCTGACCCCAGTTCTGTTGTAAGAGAATGCTCTGTATGAACAGTCTCACCTTAAAGATATACATGCTCTGCACCACCACCGGCATCTGGAGGCCCAAACTTCTCACCAAAGCCTAGACAAAGAGGAAAGCCACATGACTGGCCTGTCCCTTTGCCTCTTCCCACCCTCGGCTCCCGTTCCCCCTCCCCCTCCACTCACCTGCACCTTGGGAGAGTGTGTGATGCTCCTGAAGACTGGGTCATGGGCATGCAGAGCTGAGGGTCAGAAATGGGTTCATGGGCTATTTATATATTACCCCTGTACATCCCACCCGTATCCTGGGCACTAGACTCAGGCCTCACTTGGAATCCTCACCTCATTTAAGCTTTAGGCTTGTTTAAACTAAGTAAAGGGCCACAGACACCTTGATCCTCCATCTACCCCGGCCTCATTCCTTTTTTGTTTTACTTTGCTTTTACAACAAGGTCTCATGTACCCCAGGATGGTCTGGACTTATTATGTACCACAGAATGACCTTGAATTTCCCATTCTCCTGCCTCCACCTCCTGAGTGTTACACAGTGCTAGGGATTAAGCCCTGGGCTTCATGTGTGTGTCCTCGGAAACACTCCACCAGCTGAGCTAGCTAGACCTCCAGCCTGCCCAAGACCTTGTTCATGACCTTCTGGCCACCTAGAGACCTCATTCCAGCCCTCATACCTCCCATACCTCATGGAGTAAAAAGGACCGGCAGAGGCCTGTCTCTCAGTAGCCACCTCAGCCCTGCCACCTTGTCTATGAGAACTGCAGATGCTAGGTGTGTCCTGTCAGCCTCAGTCTCCTCTATAATGTGGTGGTGAGAAGAACAGCTGTGTCCCCAGGGGTGCCACAGGCCTCAACGGGCGAAGCAACATGCAACAGCAGCCCAGATCCTACCCTGAGACAGCCCCTCCTCATAAGCACTGCAATTGTTATTACAAAAAAAAAAGGTTGAATGGACTTAAGTCACTGAGTTATATACTTTGAAATGGCGGTGATGAACTAGTATCATGGTCCACATCAGTAATCCCTAAATGAACTCCACAGGTTGGGGCAGGAGGTTCTGGCCAGCCTGGATTATACAATGAAACCTTGTCAAAAGAAAAAAAAAAAAAGAAAGGAAAAACAAAATAAAAAGAGGGCCAATGAGCCCTCAATGGGTAAATGTACCTGCCACCAAGCCTGACAACCTAAGTTTGCAGCAGAAGGAAAAATGTGATGCCTATAGGTTGTTTTAGACCTCCACACGTCCTCCCTGACAAACCCATGCTGATATATACCCACACTTTCACACACACACACACACACACACACACAGAGAGAGAGAGAGAGAGAGAGAGAGAGAGAGAGAGAGAAATTAAAAAGTAAATGTTTAATTAAAAAAGTCTAAAAATAAATTGTAATGTGTCATCCTGAGAAAAAGTTATGAGTTTGCATACTTGTCTTAGAATAAGGACTGGGATGTTCTTCAAAGAAACTCCAGGAAGTAGCTGGAGCCAGAACCCACATGCCCAGGGATCATCCCCAGGGCAGGCAGTAGAGAGTGGAAGAGCTTGCACTGCCCATTTTGGGGGCCACACAGGTAGAGCCCTCTCCCAGCGCTCAGTATCAAAAGGCGCAGAGGAGAGAGCGCCTGTGACCAGAATGTCACATGGCCAGCTGCCATCTTTTTTGCTTTGTTTCTTGAGACAGACTTTCTCTGCGTAGCCCTGGCCATCCTGGAACCTGCTCTGTTGACCAGGCTGGCCTCAAACTCACAGAGATCCGCCTGCCTTTGCCTTCTGAGTGCTGGGATTAAAGATGTGCACCACCACCACCCAACTAGCTACCATCTTATGGTGGGCTTAGGTCTTGAGTCTCCTAAACTCTTCAGATCTCAGCTGCCCTACTTTATTTTCTCCACTCCCAGGCCCCTGCTCACCGTGGCCAATTTTGTTGATAGAGTTCTCTGGTGGGACCAAGAAATTTCCTGTGACACACACAAGCAAAACAAAGGCAGAGGACCTGGAGTCCAGCTTCCCACGGGTAGCTGGTCTCAGCTGTCTCCCAGCCCCAGGACGTAGCTGCCCTGATCCAGCCCCCCAACCCTCATATCTCCAGAGGCCCACTCCAAACCTTTCTTGTCAAAAACGCCTTTTTCAAAGAAGAATCGAATCTTGTCACCACTGCTCAAGAAGTAGTCTGTGTTGCCCTATGGAGAGGACATAGGAGGGAGTAGAGAATGGCTGAGGGATAGAGCTGGGCCTACCAAAGAAAAGAGTGGAGTCAGAGCTGCCCCCGGCCACAGTACTACAGATACCTCCAGGGGCTTCTCAAACATGATCCCTGAGGTACAGACAGTGGACTAGAACTCCAGGTACCTAACTCTACAGATTGAGATTTCCTGGATATCTCTGATTACAAATGCTCCTTAATTTACCACAGAGCTGTGACCAGATAAGTTCACATAAGTTGAAAATCCTATCCATCAAAAATGCCTCTTACATATGTATAGGTATGGGGGGTTCTTCCAGACCCATCTAGCTTGTTTTTATTCAGACAAGGTCTCTCACTGGCCTGGAACTCACCAGTTAGGCTGGGTTAGCTGACCAGCAAGCCCTAAGCTGCTGGGACTACAAGTGTACACCCCAGCTTTCTTATGGGGTCTTGGAGATTGAATTCAAGTTCTCACCCTTGTTTGGCAAGCAGTTTACTGACTGTGCCATCAAAAACAAAATCCTTTAATACATCTCAGAAGTTCTTGCAGTGTATATACAAAAGCATCCTTCCAAAAGGGCTTGTGCATTGGAGGCCTGGCCCCAGCTTTGGCCATTATTGTATAGGAAAGCTACTAATTGGGTTGCTGTATTGCTCCATTGATGGCTGGGTAGGCTCTGGGGAGTTTAAACCTTGTTGGAGGTCACTGGGATGAGGCTTTCAAGGAAAGGCACATCTTGCCACAGACCCTTCCTCTGCTCTCTCTCTGCTTCCCAGCTGCCGTGAGGTGAAAAGCTCTGCTCCAGCATGACCTCCTGCCATCATGCTGTCACCACAGCCACATGGTATATGAAGCCACGTGACCACAGACTGAACTGTCTAGAGCCTAATAAATCTATCCTCCTTCTGATTGCCAGGTTTCATCATAGCAACAAGAAGTCACAGCCACACCTGCCCAAAGAACAGCTTTACCTGGCCTTATACATGCTAAGAAACTTGCATAAGTAGGTGCTTAAGCCTGTTTTTATGTTGAGTATCTTATCTGACATATGGAGTCCAGAGCCTAAAGTGACTGAATGGCTGTGACAGGCATGTACGTCTCTGCATGTCTGAGGCCAGCCTGGTCTACATAGCCAATTCTAGGACAGACAAGGCCATAGAGTAAGACCCCATATCAAAACAAACAAGTAAGCGTTCTGCCTGAAAAGTGCTGGCAGCACATACCCTATAGGACTTCGTTGTTTCCCCTGCGGGAGGCGCCGCCCCTGCCTCCACACGGCATTGCGCTGTGTCTCCAGCGCAAGAAGCAAAGTTAAAATGCACAGTGGTGCTGAAACTGTATGGCTTCTTAGGGCTGGAAAGATAGCTCAGTGGTAAAGAGCCCTGGCTTCTCTTCCCAAGTACCCTGCTTCATTTCCCAGCACCCACATGGCAGCCCCCAAGCTTCTGAAACTTCGGTCTCAGGGGATCGGACGGCCTCTTCTGGCCCCCCCGGCACGACGCCACGTTGTGCGCAACTTGCGTGCCAACAAGACCTACACGTAGCTTTATTTTTTTAAGTATCTGCTGTTTTCAAAACAGGAAAATCCCAATCATTCTATTTTACCAATAGACTCAGTAGCCAGATGCTGGCTAAAGCTGAAGCTAGCTCAGAGAGGCAGAGAAAGCAGCCTACTTTCTACTCAGCTGACATCCCAGAAGGAAAAAGACTTTTTTTTTTTCCAAGACAGGGTTTCTCTGTGTAATCTTAGCTGTCCTGGACTCACTTTATAGACCAGGCTGGCTTCAAAGTCACAGAGATCCACCTGCCTCTGCCTCCATAGGTGCTGGGATTACAGGTGTGTACCACCGCACCTGGCTGAACATTCTGTTTTTAATTTAAAGGTGTGTGTTAGGGCTAAGCCACACCAAACAAGAAACAGGTTTTTACAGTTCACAATGGGATCAAATATCCTGCAACAAGTTTCCAGAAACCACAATACCATTTCCTCCTCCTCCTCTTCTTTTTGTTTTTTGAGACAGGGTTTCTCTGTATAACAGCTCTGGCTGCCCTGGAACTCACTTTGTAGAATAGGCTGGCCTAAAACTCAGAGATTTTTAGGAGATCCAGACTCTGCCCCCCTGAGTGCTGGGACTAAAGGTGTGCATTATCAGGGGGCCCCTCTCTCCCTTAATTTTTATTTTATGTGAACTGGTGTTTATTGTGAATTTGCCCACATATATATCTGGATGTGAATATTGGGCCCCTTGGAACTGGAGATACAGGTAGCTGTGAGCTGCCATGTGAGAAGGAACTGGGAATTGAACCCTGGTCCTCTGGAAGAGGAACCAGTGCTCTCAACTAATGAGCCATCTCTCCAGTCCTACCTCTTCTTTCAAGCTTCCTACTACTGCTATCTACTTGACTGCTGCAGTCTTTCCAGTAGACAGCTGGGAAAGGGGACAAGATTCAGCTCCCTCACTCCTTAAAGTGTGTATATCCTATTTGGAAAACAAAACAAAACAAAACTTAGTCTGTTCTGTGTTTTAGGAAGATTCCATCTTTCCCTCTCCTGGAAAAGGCAGTTTCTGGCTTTTGTAATTCTGTTTATGCCCACCAGATGGCAGAAGCTCCTTGGCATCAGTATGAGTACGCCCTGTTACCTGGACCCTTAGAAATCCAGACTAAGAAGGGTTAAGGGAACTGGGTGGAAGAACCACCTATCCTGTCAAACCGCATTGAGTGTGAGGAAGAATCTGGCCTTCCCAGTCTGACTGGGAGATGACTCACCCAAGAGTGGACCATCCCAGGCCTGTCTGGTCACAGAAGGTTCTTTGTGACCAGAGAACTTGAGAAACCACAGCAGGTCAAAGACCAGCACCTCCTGATATCGGAGAGCTGGGTTTAAGTCCTGGCTCTATCAGTTACAAACTATGTGGTTGGAGCAACACAGTATTACCTAAAGAAAAGTCTTGCTTTTCCAATTTGTCAAATGAGAACAAAACCCACCTTATAAACTCCTGGGGAGGAATGATACAGCATGCTCGCAGGCTGATGGGACCTGGCATGCAGATGGCTGAGGTCTAATCACCTATCAGAAGCCTGCGGCCTCAGGGTCCTCCGGTTCTCATTGCCTACCTGAGTTCGAAGCTGTTCGTCTTCCTGGGTGGAGAACTCTGTACGGCAGTGCAGAGGGACGTCCATCTCAGCCACTATCTCCCCAATCCTCTGCTGCAAGGCCGCACACTCATCTGCTGTCAAGAATCCTTCCAACAGCAGAAACCCATCCTCCTGGAACTGCAGATAGAAACAAGAGTCCCTCCACCCTCAGCCATTCCTTGTGATCCAGTTTGACCGAGATCCAGCGGCCTGCTCACTGTTTCGTCCCCATCCTGGATACGGGTGTCTGTTACTTGGGGAGCAGTTAGTACTGGCTGCTTGGATCTGAGAGAAGGGGTAGGGGCAGTGGCCCCTGCTCTTGGCCTCCAATGGGTTTGGGACATATGGAAACCACAACTTTTTTTGTTTACTTATGTGTAAATGTGTCACTGCAAGTACGGAACACATGTGTGAACTTGCAGGTGTACATTTTTTTGTTTGTTTCGAGACAGGGTTTCTCTGTGTAGCCTTGGCTATCCTAGATTCACTTTGTAGATCAGGCTGGCCTCAAAATCACAGCAATCCGCCTGCCTCTGCCTCCCAGAGTGCTGGGATTACAGGTGTGCGGCACCACACCCTGCTAACAGGTGTGCACTTTTACAAACGTGCAGGGACACCAGAAGAGGACATTAGGTATCCTCCTCTACCACTCTATTTATCCCTGAGGCAGGGGCTGTCCTTGAACCTGGTGGCTGGTAATCCCTAGCAGTCCTGTCTCCACCTAGAAGATGGGGTTACAGGTGTGTGTAGCTTGTTAAGCGGACACTGAGATTCGAACTCTGGTCTTCAGGATTGCATAAGTGCTCTTAACCACTGAGCCACATCTCTGGCTCCCGAGTTTGTTTGCGGACAGGGTTTCTTTGTGTAGCCCAGGGAGACCTCAAACTCAAGATCCTCCTGAATGTTGGCATTACAGGTGTGCACCACGACATCCGGCTACCCCAGTGTTGACTGCGTGCTGAGTGTGTGAGACAGTTCTAGCAGACAGAGCTGTGGTATGAACAAGCCACCCTCACACAATCTCCAGTCCAGTGAAGGAGACACACGCATGTGTCCCTAATCATCAGGCAAACACACCATCCCACATTATGCTGAGGACCAGGACACAGGGGCAGGCTTTGAGAACTAAAGGCTGAGAATCTAATGAGGTGGAGGGTCAAAGGGCAGCTCTGAGGAAGTGGATTTAATGAAAAGTGAAGGATATTGGGAAGCAAAGAGATAGGGAGGACCACTGCAGACAGACAACAGGATTTGTGAAGCCTCTGGGCTCTGGAAGAACATGAGAAATTGGTAAGGGCTGGAGCTCAAGGTGAGGGGAGGGCTGGAGGAATAGACAGGAGGGAGGCAGGGCCTGGCCAGACAAGGAGCTGGGCTTTCTCCTAAGTGTAGCTGGGGGATAGTGGGGGTGAACACAGGTGGCGTATTCTGATGCAGCCCCGGATCTTTTATTCTGAGAGACATAAGGTAAGAAAGCATGCCTCGTGGCTGGGGTGCCCCTTGCCTAGCGTGTACAAGGCTGTAGCTTCAGTCCCCAGCACTAAAGACAGAACAAAACTAGCAACTAGGGGTCAGAGAGCAAAGATCTAAGTATGGCCAGGCATGGTGGCCCTTTAATCCCAGCACTAGGGAAGCGGAGGCAGACAGATCTCCGTGAGCTGGAGGGCAGCCTGGTCTATATACCGAGTTCTAGCCCACACAGCGCTACACAGGAAGACATGGTCTCAACAAAACAACAACAAACCAGAACTTTGGTTTAACATATGGGAGGCCCTCAATTCCACAGTCAGAATCACAAAAACAGAACAAAAACTCAGCAAAAATCATACATGGGGCTCTGTTCCTGGATATACTATGAGATAGAAAAAAAAAAAAAGGCTGACTTCTGGTCAGTATTTAGCCAGATAAAATTTAAGAACGTCAGCAACAGTGGCAGCTGTCAAGAGAGAGTAGTGTGTGTGTGCGTGTGTGAAACTTTGTTAGTGTCTGTTTCTGTGAGTGCAGCTGTGTGGTTTATCTGTGTGTTTGTGATGTGTGTGTCTGTCTGAGTGTGAATGTGAGCGTGTGTTGGAATGAAACTCAGAGCCTCCAGCAAACACTCAAGTACTGAGCTACACAACTGTGTACTCAACTACACAGCTCCAGGAGGTACTTTGACTGAAAAGAATCCCAAGGCTAGATCTAAAACATTAACAGTCTTGGCATCTGAATTTACGGGTGGTTAAAGTGTGCGTAGTCCAACCCGTATACATTAGCCTTTCCTAAAGTGACTCACCTATCCTGTCCCCAGCCAGGTTCTCTGCCTTCACCAACAGGCCCCTTATGGCTGGACTGGCTAATCTGAATTCTGGTTCTCTACCTCCTATCCCCCAATCCCCACCATACCGGACCTGGGGGTGGCCGTGATCTGGCTATGTCAGAAGTTAGGGTTCTGCCCAGGGAACCCACTATCTTCTGTGAAATGTCAGGGGTTGTGCACAGGTCACTAGAGATCTGCACCCCCTTGTGTGACCCTCCCAGCCACAGGCCCCTACCTTCTTGAGTTGGGAGGGACTCAGGCAGGCCATGGGGAATGCTGCCGGAAACTGTTGGCCTGGGTTGCTGATTCCAGAGCTGGATAGGAGGGGAGAGACCTGGTGACTGAGGCCCAGAGGACTTAACCCTTCCCTACCCAGAACATAGTCAATCCCACTGCTCCACCCTCACAAACAAACCCAGCCTGTGCCTTCCATCCAAGGCCTCCTCCCCTATTTCTGACCTTGAAAGGGGGGGCCGGGCTCTGCCCAACCAGCTTCCAGTTAATTCAGGGTTGGCTCTCACCTATTTCTCTTTGTGGTCAGTCTATGATCCCTTGATTCTCTCTAGAATCCACTCCTGGGCAGTACTGGGAAGTGTGCTATTTAGTGTGGGGGCAGGCAGCAGACTGCCAGAACACTTAAGTCTCCACTAGCAAGAGGAAGATAAAGGCTAGGAGTTCCCATCACAGGATCTAAATTTACCCTAAAGGGGGAGGGAAATCCACGGGACTGCAGGGCCTGGGCCCTGAGTGGCTTTGTGAAGGCCAAAGGGGCCTCCAGCTCTGATCCAAGCCCTCTAGATGCTGGGAGAAAGCCTATGGAGAGGTGTTAAGAGAGGGCAGGTGAGGGGGTCCCAGGGAACAGAAACTCCAGGCCTCAGAATTCAGCCTTCCAGCTCTCTAGCCTTACAGCCAGGATGACTGGTCCGTCAGAACCACCTGCTGGCTCTGCGGCTGACAGGGACATTGGCCTCTGAAAAGATGTCCACTGGCCTTCCCAGAAATGGTGCTTTGAACAGCCAAGGGACAGAGTGTCTCTGGTGTAAGCGAGGGGACAGTGCCTGGCTGTCAAGAGTCTTGGCTCTATATCAAGTTTTCTGGGCCATAACACTAGGAGCTACTGCTTTGTCTAGGCTTTCCAGGCCTCAAGAAAGCCAGTGAGGGGTCTGCCTACTGGACCCTGGGGCTGATGGAAATTCTCTGGGGTGAGGCTGAGGAAGGCCTGGAGACAACCCGGGACAGTCACAAGGCAGGCCATGCAGAACTTGTCCTTTCTGACGCAACAGCTGAGCAAAAACAGACACTCAAACAAGTTCCAAGAACAAGCCCCAGGGCAGAGAAGGCCCCAACTGCTGAGCCAGCAATGGCCTGGGGACTTCACCAAAGTGGGGGCAGGGGTGGGCCAGACTTGTGCTTCCATTCTAATCCTTTCTTTCTGCAGCTGGTGATAACAGGACCTAGGGAATAGCAAGTACCAGTCACCACTGATATGGAGCTAGGCCTGGGGCTACCTAGAAAGTGCCTCCCAACTGGTTCACACAAAGCTAGCAGGGTAGGGGCGGGGTGTGGGTGTCAGGGAGTTGAAGTATTTTGTTTTTAAAACTGTTCTTCAGTTTCTCCAAAGGTTCTAAGTTGCTTTTGTAAGTAGGGTTTAGGCCAGCATTGAGGTTTGAGCTAGAGTGGAGAGGCCTGGGTAGGGAGGAAGGGGCCTCCATTCTATCCCTTCTGCTGGCCTGAAGGGAGGGTGGGTGGTGTTTCCACATAACTGTTTCTCAAAAGCTAACCAGTTCCAGATTGAATTCTCCAGGTCTGAGGCATAGGCCTGAAGGTCTCTCCCAAACTCCACTCCTACCCCCAGTGGGTGGGGAAGGGATCAGATCAGACCAGACCAGACAGGAAGCTCTCCCTTGAGTTAAGGGGGTCTTTCTGTGAGTGCTGCCCTCCCCCGCTCTTCGGCCTCCCTATCTGCTAGAAATTCAAGGGCACAGAGAAGAGGTAGAGGGAATTTTGACTTAGGTCTGAGGGGTCAGTGCCTGCTGGGCAAGGAGACAGGCTCTAGTCAGTTTCAGAAAACCTGCCTAAGCAGTTTAGGCCTCATTTCTAAGGTTACACTTTGGTCTCTTGCTCACCTCAAAACTTGTGAGGTAAGTTACTCCTGATGGTCCAGAAGGTGGGAGACTACTGACTGTACATGCTATGGCTGGGCTTATAACCCAAAATCCATCACTAAAAACTTAGTTCCACTTATTCTGATAAACCATCAAGTGGTCCTCGCCACTTTTGTAAGTCTGGCAGGGAAAATATATATAGCCCACACTGGCTCTGGCTTTCTGGCAGTTCTTTCTGACTCAACTTCCAGACCTGAGATTACAGGTCTGTGCTGTACCTGGTTTAGACGCTTAACTGAATTCAACAGCACAGGGAGGTAGGGCATAATGGGAAGTATTTCAGTCCGCCCTCACGAATGGGGACAGGCTGGCCCTGAAGCTCCCAAGTCCTGTGACATTCAGAAATAGTATGTATTCCTCACTGGGTAGTCCTCAGACCCTGGCCTTCTAGCCTCTGCAACTGTAAACCTAAGGAAGTATTCCTCTACAGATCAATCCAGGGCTGCGGCGTGTAGCTCACTGGGTGAACGGGACACCAGTTCAGCATGTTTGAGGTCTTGGCTCCTTTCCTAGCAATGACTCCTGTCCTCTCTGTAATCCATACACCGTTCTTAGGTACTACAGTGATGATGGAGAGAAGAGTGGACACTATATAACCACGGCTCCTTTAAATAAGCCTGCAGTGCCATAATTATTCCAATGAGAGAGAGAGAGAGAACACAAACAAAAATTAAGGGGAACTACAGTCTCAGTAGAGCTAAGATCTGAAGACAGTCCTACCTCTCAGAGCCTCTGCCCTTGACCCCAAAGGGGCTGGGAGCCAGGGAGGCCTCCCCATGGTGACTGCCAGCCTTACCTTTGCAAAACAATGAAGACTTGGGTGTTGGAACCCCACGCATCTTCTGAAAGCAGCATGGAGACACCCAAGATGCACAAGCAGGAAGAGATGGGCTTAGCTTCATGCACAAGAAAACCAGGCTGGAACAAGGACTTCTGGCTCCCATTCTGGATGATGCCTCTTCCAGCCCTAACTAATCAAAGCTCACAAGCACCCAAACAACAGGCGCTTGGGACAACAGAAAATATGCTGACCACATGACCCCTGGTCAGGAACCATGCCTACAGCATACAGGTGCTCTGCTTGGCTCATAGCATCCAGCAACTGCCTCCAAGTTTCACAGGGCAGAGAGGTGAACAGAGCTATTCTGTAGGTGCCCGAGAAATGGTCCCTCAACAATTAGTCCGGACCAAAACACCTCAGAGAAGGGACAAACCCACATTCTATGGCATGGAGACCTCCAAAGGCAATTGTGTTATAGATTTATTTGATATCTGAACTGAGTCTACAAGTCAGACCCATGTGTAACGGACTGCTTCATGGTTGTCAGAGGCTAGTGTGCAGTGTTTCCAAGGGTTACATCCAACGACACGGCGCAGAAAACACAAATGGACGGAGACAGACATACTGGTTAAGACAAGAGACGCTAAAACGTGCCTTAGTGTCCATGTGATTGATCTAAGGCGAGGACCCTTCTGAAGTGGGGATCCTAGTGATTGAGCTAAAGCAGAGTGGCTTACCACCACTAAGTGCTAGCTGTACTGTGTGCAAACCAGGTGCCCAGTATCAGAACTGTCCTGGAACCCAAAACTGGGGAGCCTGCCCTCCCAGTGGTGAACTCTCCATGCCCAGCCTGCCTCTAAGTATCTGCTCTTCACGGAGGACCAATGGTGACAGAGCCAGTATAAGCAGCAGAGGTGCATGGTGGCACTGAGCAAACCCACATGACGTGAGGGCAGGGTCTGGGGGAAGCAGCTGCTCTGGGCTCCTTAACACTGTGCATGGAGGGGCATTGGGAGGGCATGGGGGGATGGAGCACCGTTCATCTGGGGATTAGCCAGACCAAGTCTCCTCCCTTCTTGGCAGCTCCAGAGCCTTCCTTTTTTTGGCTGACAGCCATGAAAAGGGTGCCTGCCAAGACCCATGGAGGAGAGTAAAAAATTTAACAAAACACCAAAAAAAAAAAAAAAAAAAAAAATCTAAAAGCAAACAGCAGGAGAAGAGAACAAACAGCACTTCTGGACCAAGGTCAGGACAGACTGGGAAGACATCCTGGCCCACACCCAAAGGACAGGAAATTTCGTTCAATGTCTTGCTGCTTTGCTCAAGGGGAAATACCACCCACCCTGAGACTTCAACTCACTGGCCTTTAGTGTCTTTTTTTTTTTTTTTTTAAGTTTTTTGTTTGTTTGTTTTTTGTTTTTTAATACCCAAACCATCATTTTCAAAGCTTAAAAAAAAAAAAAAAAGTCTAAAATTGCTTCAAAAACTGATGGGGCCAGCCCCAGGCCTGACCTTTCCACCTGGAGGCCTGATCTCCCACAAGCTTTGCTGCCAGAGGCTAGTCCAGTGCCAATAAGGCGACTGTCCTGCAGCTGGCTCACCTTACCCAAACATGCCCAAGTCTGGGTGGGCACATGATTCTGTCAGCATCACCCAAAGAAGGCGAACACTGCTAGGTGGCTTAGACACTTCCCAGAGGCAAACCTTGTTGGGAATGTGTAAGTTATCTTGCACAGAGGAGATGGGAGTGGAAAAGAACACCCAGATCTAGGTTACTGTCCTGGGGCCTCTGCTGCTGGCTCAGCCTCTGAGGCAAAGATGGCCTCCAAGGTGAACACCCTGACTGTCCAAATACTGTACTCCGAAACTAGTCTCAGAGACTCTGGTCTCCAGCAAGTATCTGCCCTGGGTGTATGAGTCCCAGAGGGAGGAAAGGGACCAGCCCTCAGTCCCGGTCTTCTGCCGCGGCTCAGTTCATGCCTGGCACGGGCTCTGCCTATCTGGACCCAGCTGGCTGTCCAGCAGTCTTGGAGAGCTGGGTTGCCCCTTGGCCTGAGGGCGCACTGAGGGTCCTTGCTGCTCCTCCAGGCTGTGCTCAGGCCTGTTCCTTGTCAGCTCTCCAGAGCCGTTCTTTCACCTCGGGTGGCAACGTGCTGAACAAGTCCTCCTCCACCACCAGGCCACTGCGCTTGAGCAGCGGGCACTCGCCCAGTTCCACGGGCAGGCATTCCAGCCGGTTGCCCCGAAGCTCAATCTGTGTCAGGTTGGTCAGCTCGCCCACTCTCGAGGGCAGTGACTGCAGTACATTGTTGCCCAGGTGAAGAGCCCGCAGCTTGCGACATTGGAAGAGCTCAGGGGGGAGCGCCTCGATCTGCAGGAGGGAGCAGAGGGTGAGATGGATGGCTGGACAGGGCCTTGGACTTTCCCATCCACTTCCGTTTCTCTGAAGCCTGACAATCCTTACTGTGGGCTCAAATCTGGCCAATAGCTACTCCTAAAGTTACTTCCTCGGTCCTACAACATCCACAATGCTAATCCTTCTGCCCATCATTCCTGGACTGTGGGCTCTAAGAGTGCACAGTGGGTTTACCCAGTACCTTCCCTAGTGGGCAGATCAAGCTGGCAGCTACTGTCTACCCCACCCATTTCCATTTCCCAGGGTCAGGCCCTTGGTCCTGCCTAGCTTAACAGCAGCTTTGGAATGTAAGGTGGCAATTTCCGGGATCTGCAATCAGGGCCAGAATCCCACCTAGATCACTTCTTCCAGTGCACGGCTTCCTCATCTGTCAGATCACAGGGCTAGCAAGCTCGCACGGGGCTCAGTACTGAGTACTCAGGGCACCTCCTAATGTGACCACATGGGAAGAACAAACAATATCCACAGGCAGCTTACTACACAGCGAGCTCACTCTTAGCACGGGTATTGTTTTGTTCTTTAAGATTTGCATGTTTTTATGTATCTGAGTCCTTGCCTGCATGTATGTATATGCATCCATGTGCATGCCTAGTGGAGGACAGAAGAGGGCAGTTGATGCAGCACGTGCCCATAACCATGGTATGGTCCCTGTTTGTTTTGAGACAGGGTTTCCCTACATAGCCCTGGCTGTCCTGGAACTTACTATGTAGACCAGGCTGGCCTTGAATCACAAAGATCTGCCTGCCTCTGCCTCCTCGCACATGCTGGGACTAATGTCCGCCACTACGTCTGGCTTAAATTTATTTACTTATTTTATGTTTTTGAGACAGGGTCTTATCATGTAGCCTTGGTATTTTTTAAGTTGTTTGTTTTTAATTCATTTAACTTTTTTGTTTTAGATGCATTGGTGTGACAGATCCCCTGAAACTGGAATTACAGGCAGTTGTGTGCTGCCATGTGGGTGCTGGGAATTGAACTCTCAACTTCTGGAAGAGCACCCAGTACGCCTAACACAGATGGAGACATCACTTCCTTCCCTTTTAAGTTTTTCCCCCTTTTATGTTTTTTAAAGATTTATTTATTCACTATATTTATATAGGTGGTTTGTCTGCATGTATGTCTACACACCAAAAGATGGCACCTGAGCTCATGGGACTACAGTTATAGGCAATTCTGAGCCACCATGCAGGTGCTGGAAACTGAACTTCAGTTGATGTTCTTAACCACTGGGCCATCTCTCCAGCCCCTGAAGATTTATGAACCCAAGTTCAGCGGGAACAGTAAGCACTGGTAACTGAGAAGGCAGCTCTCCAGCCCCTAATAAAATAAAAATAATTTGTGTGTGTGGGGGGGATCATTTGGGTGTGGGTGCCTGAGGAGAACAGAATAGGGTGCTGGATTCCCTAGAACTGCCGTTATAGGTGGTTGTGGGCTGCCTGATGTGGGTGCTAGGAACTGAACTCCTGTTTTTTAGAAGAACAGCAAAGAGCAAGATCTTAAGCACTGAGTCAGCTCTGTGACTCAGCACAGATAGCGCTCATTCAATCTTCAAGGCCAGCAGTAACCACTCTGTGAATGTTTCCCATCTCGGAAGCCTGAAGACAGTAACTTGTCCTGAAGTTCAGCAGGTGTTCAGAGGTGGTGCCACAATTTGAACCTGGTTCAACAGCAAATGCTCTGATGACTATATACAACAACAGCTGAGCAAGGAGCAAATCCCAGTTACACCAGAGCCATCCCAGGTGCCCTGGGCATGCAGGAAAGGCCTAGGAATGCCAGCCTCTTCCCTTCTGTGGGCAACCAGCTAGAGACAAGGGTCCTTACCAAACACCTGTCTGAAAACTGCCACCTTGAGAAGAATGGGCAGGAGGGGAGTTGGGCTTTAAGCAGGGACTGGATAGGGCTGCCACTCTCAGGGACTCCACCACTGTCCCTGTTTTCCTGATAAGGAGAGGTGACAGCCCATCTGAGGCTGTATGTCATTTTTGTGAGAGGATGCAAGCTTTGCTTTTGGCTGCCACTCAGACAAGAACCACATTCTCATTCTGCCAAATACACTCTTCCTTCCCAGGGCGGGGGGTGGGGTGTCCTCTTGCCCTCTTGGGCCTCCGTCTCTCCATTTTTGCTTTGCTTTGCTTTTTGTTTTTGTTTGTTTTGTTGAGACAGGACGTAGCCTGGGCTGGACTCATACTCATGGCAGCCCTCATGTTTTAGGCTTTCCAGTGCTGGCATTACAGGAATGAGTCACAGTATCCCCTAGTTTCCCCATTTGTGAAACACAAAGCTTGGACTAGAAATATTTCTCATCCCCAGCATTCCTAACTCAGGACCCTGTTTCAGTATTGGACCTCAACCCTGTAGGTTCTGGTTCCCATTGAGCAACTTAGTTTACTCAACAGAGAAAGGAGTGTGGCCACAGCCTCGGAACACGAGGATCACAGTGCTTTGTTCAAGGGGATGTCTGACCCTCTGTTGCAGTCAGGGGTCAGAGATGGAGTAAGATAGTTACACAGTGAAGCTCAGGGATATGAAAGTCAAGAGTAGATGGGAAGTGGACCCTGCAGGACCCAAGGACCAGAGCCCTCCTAAAAGAGCCACATTGTGCTGCCCACCCCCACCCCTCTTCTAATGATACAAAGTCAAAGGCAGTAGAAACAGTTCTGGCCAGTGAGTGGTGGAGTCAGGTCCACTTACCGTCAGTCCATGCCTCCAGAGGTCCCTTTTTGAAAGTCCCCTCCCCAGAACCCTACCGCTATCACTGTGCCACCAAACACTCCATAGGGCTCAGAGAAAAGTGCAGGGACTTTTGGTAGCTTGGCTCCCTGCCGTGGCCACACCTGTCTTTTAGATCTATTCTTTGTCTCCAAGTGTTCCTAGTTCATTGAAGGCTTAAAGTTGTTTCAAATCACCCTAAACCTCACCTATCTTGCCTCTCCAGAGATCTGAGGGGTTCCCTGATTAGCAGAGAAATGGTCTCAGGTCCATTAGGTCTTCAATAAAGATGGCCCTTTCAGGAGCCTCTGGACGGTGCCCACCTCCATGGCTCCTCAACTTTCCTGAGTAATCTTCTGGGAAAGTGCTGTCTGAGTTCACACAACCCAGTCTTGCTGCCAGCCAGTCACAAACTAGATCCACATCTGTCCTCTCACTGACTCTCCATGCATGAGGAGCGTATACTCCAGACTGACCTTACTTTTCACTTCAAAGTTCAAGACAGGTCACTGTCCCTCTATCTTCTCCTGGGTGGTAACACCAAAGACCCCTCTTCACAGTAAAGGTGACTCTTAAAGTCTCGGGACAATTCACTGAGAGCCCAGTACAGGATGCACACCTCATCATTCCTCTGAAGACCTGCACCTCCTCTCGGGTCCTGGCTCAGTGGTATAAGGCACCGGAGAACCCCACACTTCCTACTGAACCGGTGGCCTCCAAAGTCTCCCTCAGATTCATTGTCATTTCTGTCCCCAGCAGCCTTGTCCAGTTCAAGCCTTCCACCTCACTGCCTATCCATCCTACTGTAGTCTCAAATCCAGGAGGTCCCTGCCTGCCTATAATTGGTCCAATTATAATTGGTCCACATTTTTTCCCCATAAAAGGCCTCTGGGTACTCCTGGGGGTGGGGACAGGATGTGACTAAGCAATGTGCTAAATAGAGTGTCAGAGGGTCTCCTTCCTCTAGTACAGGACAACATGCCTCTGCCAGCTCCTTTCCTAAAGGGTGACCTCAGCCAACAGGCATGACACTAACAGGCAAGCCTGGTGTGTGAACTTGGGGGTGAGGGACAGGATGAGACAAGGCTGAAGGCTGGCGCACACCTTCCTGAACCCAGCCCAGCATCTGGGCACAGCACGCACTTCTGTGTGGTTGGCGACCATCCCACTCCCCAGGAAACCAGGCTCCAACACTATGCCACAGGGAGCCACTTAGGAGGCCCTCCCCATATTAAAGGAGGGATTGGCCTATGCAGTGCTTCCCAAATATTTTTTTTTCATGGGCCTCCAATTCCTCTTTTCAGAGGGTCCCACCATAGTGAAAATAACCAGAACTGGACCATCATCCTTGAACATTCTCAAATGCATATAAGCCAAGCCAAATACAGGTTGTCCCAACCCCTCTGATACGGAGGATCCAGGTTGGCTTACATTACAGGTGCTAGGGACAAAGGAAGGAAGCGCTACGACACCACCCATCCGTGACATGTAGAAGTGAGTCCCGAGCTAGAGCTAAGGCAGCAGGAGGCTGACTGTCACACCTGCTCAAGGCCACTACAACCCCGTCAAGAGCCAGCAGCGCTTTAAGGACCCCTGTATGGAGGCACAGAGATGGTGGAGAACTGGCACTCCAGCTGTCTCCTGATCCCTAACCTCGGGCTCTGCAATTTTTTACAAGAAGACCCTGAGGACAGGGAACCTCCCACCCAACACCCAGGAGCTGCAGCCTGGTCTCCCCTGGGAGGTCAGACCACAAGCCACAGAAGTGCCCTACCCTCAGCCACAATCTAAATGCCCCGTTACCTCTTGCTGGGGGCTTTCCAGTCACACAAAGGCTGGTGTACAGGGGCCACCTACAGTTTCAAGGGGATTACTTCCCACAGTGCTGCCCCAAATTTCCTCTCCAGAAAAGCAGATGGGGACAAGCCACCCCATCTAAGCCCAAGTTTGTCCTTTCCCACCCTGACGCAGAGAAGAGAGGGATATGAGCAATACTAGAGCTACAGAGACTGTCTGGCTTCACCTCAGCCAGCAAAGCCACCCACAGAGCTTCTTTTGCTGGGAAGACACAGGAAGCCCCTTAGCTCAAAATGCTGGGAGACAAGGTTAAGACCTGGGCCCCACCATCCCACTTCAAGAGAACCTCGGTGTCAGGATTCCTGTGTTACCCACATCTCTGAAGCACAGGCCCTGCCAGGCCACACCACCTATCAGGGCAGAACTCTGAGCTTCTGTGACAAAGCCAGACTCCCAGCCCGAAGTTCCGACTTAGCTCCTGAAACCTCTTTGTGTTTCTAGAAAGAAGTAAGGATCTTGACTCCAGAAGCATCAAGTGTCCTGAGACACACTCACCCTATTGGCTGTGACAGCCAGGTTCTGGAGGTTCTGCAGGAGGCCGATGTCAGCAGGGAGGAAGGTCAGGTTGTTGTGGCTGAGGTCCAGGTAGCGCAGCTTGCGGCAGTAGAAGAGCTGCGTGGGTATCTTGTCAATCTTGTTGCGGTTCAGGTAGAGGCGCTCGAGGTTGGTGAGGTTGCCGATCTGGATGGGGATGTAGGCAATGTGGTTGTACCACAGCTTAAGGCAGGTGAGGCGGTGCAGGTGCTGGAAGCTGATGATCTCCTCAATGGTCTTGAGGTTGTTGTCCTTCAGGTCGATCTCCTGTAGGTTGTGGAGGCTGAAGATGGAGTGGGGGATGCGCTCCAGGTCACAGCGGATGAGCTCCAGCTCCGTCAGGTTCACCATCTTCTTGAGGCTGTTGAGGACGATGAGCTTGGTGCCCTCGTTGTTGATGGACAGCTTCTGCAGGTGCACGCCCACGTCTGTGACCACCTGCGGCAGCTTGCTCAGGTTGCTCTTGAGCCGCAGCACCTTGAGGCGCTTGAGCTCCCGCAGGCCGTCAATGACAATGTAGCGGTTGTTCTCCGCACTCAGGTTGCCAGTCAAGTGCAGCTCCTCCAGTGTCTTCAGGCTGTAGATCCACAGAGGGATCTCCTTGATGTCAGTGAACTTGATGTGCAGCGCCCGCAGGTTCTCACGCAGGAAGGCCAGGGCGGGAGCCTCGATCTTGGCTGCTGTGTGGTACAGCCACAGCTCCTTGAGGCCTGTGAGCTGGGCAATGCTGGGTGGGATGGTCACATCGGGTATCAGTTCCAGCTTCAGGACCTCTAACTCGACCAGGTCAAACACGGTGTCAGGGATGCCACTGAGCATAAACAGGTGCAGCTCCAGCTTGTCCTGGGCATTTTTGGTGAGCCGCTGGCGCAGCTTGTCCAGCGTCCACTCGTTGTTGAGGTTCAGCTGACGCAGTTTGTTTTCACTCACTTCAGACAGGAAGACGGCAAAGCGCTTTGAGTAGAGGGGGTCATACTGGTCGATGAGGTGCAGCATGAAGGCGAAGTCGTTCTTGACGTCCGGGATGTCACTGTAGCTGCTCTCCTCTCGGATTGACTCAAACGAGTACTTCTTGAGGGAGCGCCGCAGCATCCACCACAGTGTGTACATGCAGATGAGGCCATAGAAGATGACCAAGCTGATGTAGAAGGACGCCAAGATCTTGAAGAGGGTGGCCAGGGGGTGGGCACACCGGTAGGTGCGGTAGCCTGTCAGGCTCTCGATGTCCACGGTGCAGTCCACATCGAACTTGATGTTGTGCACATAGTAGACAGTGTAGCAGATGATGAGGACAAACTTGATCACCTTGATGATGGTCTGGCGCATGTAGAGGCGGTACACGATGTCCCCCTCCTCCACGTGGGTCCGGAACTTCTTCACCTTCTCGAACAGTGCCTTCGCCTGCTCCCCTTCCTTCTTGTCCAGCACGCCTGTCTCTGAGCGGTCCACGATGCCCTGCTCGATCCGGGACTTGGTTCGTTGCAGCATGGGCACAGTGGCCTCCACATCCTCGCTGACCGTAGAGGACTTCTTGTCCATGGAGCCATTCATCTTGCTGAAGGCTGGCTTGGGGTCACTCTCCTCCACCACTGTCTCTGACAGGGCCCTTGTGGTCCATGGTGAATCAAAGCACTTGAGCAGGATAGACACAAAGTGTTCTAGCTTCGAACTGGTGCGTGGGAACTTGAACCAGAAGTTGCTACAGGCCAGGAAGATGAGGGTGTGCAGGAGCACGAGGTAGGGGAAATACTTGGCAAACCAGTGCAGACGGTTCTCGTAGCACACAGCGTCCACGTAGTTGTACTGGTGGCGGTCTAGGTCGTACTTGATACCTGTGGGGCCTGTGTCAGGAGCTGGCAGGACTGTGGAGTTGGGGTAAGTGGGCTCTGGGCTGGAGGCCACCCAGCCCCGGAACGAGTCGTTGCAAGAGTCTTTGGTGACCCACTTACAGGGTAGGCAGATCATCTTGTCCTGGGTGACTTGCAGCGTCCCCCCAAAGACAGCAATCATCAGCATGACAATGGAGATGTAGTCAGTGAACACGTCCCACCATGGCTTCAGGATCCGGTATGCTGGCTGTGTGTCCGCAAAGTAGCGGAGCTCTGTCACCGGAATCATGGTTTAACCTGAAAGGGAGCCATAAATGAGGGATTTGCCACAAGGCAATCTCAATTCTGGACCCCAAGGTTGAGGGGAGAATATAAAAATTCTACCAGTGCCCAACACTATCCTACAAGTCAGGTGTAGTGACACACACCTTTAACCCCAGCACTCGTGAGGCAGAAGCAGACAGATCTCTGAGTTACAGGCCAGCCTGGTCTACAAGTTCTGGAACAGGCAGGGCTACACTGAGAAGACATGTAAAAAAAATAAACACCAAAAACCTATTGAAACCATAGCCTGGCAACCAGCCCTGGGAAGCTGCGGCAGTGACACGGAAGGATTTCTACAGTGAGGAAGACCAAATATTCATTTCTCCCCTCTAGTTTTCTGAGACAGAGTCTATGCAGTCTTTGCTGTTCTTGAACTCAATATATAGACCAGGCTGTCCTTGCACTCACAAAGTATGCCTGCCTTTCCCTCCCAAGTGGTAGGATTAAAGGCATCTACCATCATGTCTGGCCAAAACAATTTTTAAGATTATTTTTTCTTATACATATAGGTGTTTTGCCTACATACATGTCTGTGTACCAGTGATGCCACAGAAACCAGAACAGGGTGTCTGAGTCCCATGGAACTGAGGTTAAAAAAGGTTGTGAGCCACCATGTGAGTGTGGGAATTGAACCCAGGTCCTTTGCAAGAACAGCCAGCATTTTTAACTGCTGATCCATCTTTCCAAGCCTCCCAAAACTCATTCTTATGAAAGAAATCATGAAGTTTAAAAATATACCAATGTAGTCAGGTGTGGCGGCATGCACCTGTAATCTCAGCAGAAGCAGGCCTATCTCTGTGCACCTGGGGCCAGCCTAGTCTACACAGTGAATTCCAAGCTGAGGGCTACACAGTGAGACCCTGTCTCAAAAACAAAAGAGACCAAAATGTAAACATACACAGTAGGTGTAGACAGGACTGTGGAGACAGCCAGGTCTAATGAGGGCCTTCTGGGAGTGGGGGTGCAGGAGGGAGGCTATGTGTAACTTCCTGTGAATAATGTGGGGTGGGGAAGGGAGCTGTAAACAAGAAGTCTCCCCAGAGAGCTCCGTCTGGAAGCCTGGGACCTAAGTCTAACAGTGGCTTCTGTAGTTAGCCCAGTTTAAGGTGCTGGACCAGGAGCTGCTTTGGGGAGAGCCAGCCTGTGCCGCCAACTTGAATATAACGGGAGGCTGCCAAGGAGGCTGAGCTTACTCTGGTCTACAACAACAACAACAACAACAACAAAAACCTGCAGTGAGCTGGGTAAAGGAAGTGTCTATGGCCAGAAGTTCACTAGAGAGCACCTGAAAAAACATATGTAAAAACAAAAAAGGCCCTGCTCACTGGGCTGCCGTCAGTGTTTTCACTAACTGGTAACTCTTGACTTCTGGTTTGGTCTCATCTGAGACAGTATTATATTTTATCTAGCCTTAGGCTGGCCACAGACTCATCCAGCATATAGCCAATGATGACCCTGAACTTCTGACCCTATCTATTCCCTAAGCCACCACGCCTAGTTTATGAGTTGCTATGAACCAAACCTAAGACTTCCTGCATACTATACAAGAGCTATATCACCACCCCTATTTTAGAAAGTAAAATTATGTCGTTACTTAATACCATATGTTTTTTTATCAAAATCAAGATTTCACACCAATTTGAATGTGTCAGGTAGGTCTCATTCTCTTGGAAGAGGAGTGGCCCTGGGGAAGGGACTGGGCTACTATATTTTCATACTGATATTGATCATGATAGTAGTAGCAGGTTCTTCATAATCCTCTCCACACAAGCCAAGTGCTCCCAGCCAACCTTGAGGGTGCCTGAGGAAGGGTGTGAAGCTGGAGGCACTGGGCATAAGTGGCATTGAGGTGGCAATAGCTCCAACACAGGGCAGGCTCCTCCCATACTGGTTCTGGTGGCCTCTAGCTGCTCTGTCCTCTTTAGCCCATTCCTCCTAGCTGAGCTTAGGCTTCTTTGCTCTGTGGAGTAAAGAAGCCCTCCTCTTGCCTGGGGTCCCATGCACAGGAGATGCCTGATACACATGATGTTGAGGAGACCCTCACAGGTGTCCACACTCTTGGGTTCCCACTGTTTAGGTCACCTCAGGGCCAGCAGACAGTAACAGCCGCCCTAGGCCAGCAGCACTGAGACAGCTCTCCTGGTGAGGCTGCGACTCTTGGGCCAGGATGAGTGCCTATCCCACAGGAAGGCCCCAGCCCTCTAATGACCAGCTGGCGCTGTACACCACCCACACTCCGGGGAGAGAGGGGCACAGTTGGGGGGGTAAAGCAAGCTGAATCACACAGCTGACCTCCAGCAGGGACCCACAGAGGGTATCTTTCCCGGCTCCAAGGCCTCATCCAGGGCAGCTAAAGATTGGAGAAGGGGTAGAGCAAATAAAGATTGAGGGCCTGAGGTAGTGAGTGAGGCATCCTGTTCCGCTCACCAGGAAATTGGTAGGAACAGGGAGCCAGCCAATTGGGGTAAGGGCAGCTTCTGGGTGGGACTTCTATTCCACAGTATTTCCTTTGATTTCTCATGGGAAGTCGATCCTGTCAATTCATGGGAAATATCTAGCCTCCTTATGAAATATAAGCTCAGCTGTGCTGCCCAGCAGGGCCGGGTCAGGCTCTAAGATGCAGGTGAGGACGCCCCGGCTCTGAGAAGTGAAACCAACAAGCTGCTTTAGGAAGGAGACACTCCAATCCATTCAAGTTTAGCTACCTGCGCCTTCCTCCAGCTCAAAGCACATTTTGGATTCTATTCAGCTCTTGGTTAGGCCCTGTGGGGATAATGAAGACATCCAAAGTGTAGTGTTCCTCCCCCCTCACAAGGCCAGAGTATGGGCTAATCCCGGAGCTGAGAGGGACAGGACGAGCCCAGAGGAGGCCCAGTGATGAGGGTGAATTACTTCTGCAGTTTGAGCTAACACGATCAGCTACCCTCTTCCACCTTCTCTTTGGGCAAGGCCAGGTGCTTCTTTAGCACAATAGTCCATAGCAGTAGGAAAGAAATGCAGAGGCACTGTTAAAAACAGGGTGGGAGTGGGCAGGGATGGGTGTGGACCTGGGTGTGGTGAGCCAGCAGTTTCAGGTGGATGTGGCTTGGGTAGGGCCAGCAGGGGGTGACCCCTCCCACTTCCTGCATCAGGGAGAGACTAGTGCTACAGGGAGTGCTGAGGTGCAGAACCCTCTAGCAGCCCGGAGAACAACAAGAGTGAACACCCACACTGGGAGCAGCCCTCCAAGCAGAGGCTGGGGATGGGACCCAGCCCAGAATCCGCTGTGGTTTTCTCAGCTGGCTTTGAGACATGATGAGATACGACTACCATGAATGTAGCCATTGCCCCACGTCTGTGTCTGGCCAGTGCCGTAAAGCAGTAGAGCTGTTGCTCAGCTCTCTCCTTAACATCTGCTTGTACAGCCTTTTCATCTTGCACAACAGAAACTCTGCTCATTAGTCACTAAGTGTCCATCCATGTTCATGAACTTGAGGGCTCTAGGTCTCTCTGGGACTCAGGTAGCACTGCAATGCTGTCATTAAGCTGTTCCTTCCTTAACTGGAGCCCTCAAGGTTCCTCACGTTGCAATCTATCTTTTTTTTTTTAAAGAATTTATTTTTTTATGTGTATGAGTATCTGCATGTACACTCACAAGGCATCAGATCCCAGTACAGATGGCTGGGAGCCACCATGTAGCTGCTGGGAATTGAACTCAGGACCTCTGGAAGAGTAGACAGTGTTCTTAACCGCTGAGCCATCTCTCCAGCCCTGTTGCAATTTATTTTAGACTTGACTTTTTGGAAAGATTTATTATCATCTCTATGTGTATGTATGGGTATAAAGCCACACCTCTTAATCCTTCTAATCTTTTAAAATATTGCCATTCTCCATGAATAAGCATTCAAATATATGAGCCTAGAGGGGCCATTCTTTTGGGGGTTTTGTCTGACGTTTGTTTTTCACAGCAGGATTTCTCTGTGTAGACCTGGCTGTCCTGGAACTTGTTCTGTAGATCAGGCTGACCATGAACTCCAAAATTCACCTGCTTCTGCCTTATGAATGCTGAGACTAAAGGCATGTATCACCACCACCAGATATACGGAGCCATTCTCATTTAAACCACACAGTGTATGTGTGAGTGTCCTCACATGCAGAAGAGGACACTAGAGTTACGGACAGTGGTAAGTCACTGACATGGGAACCAAATTCAGATCCTCTGGGAAAGTAGCAAAAGCCTTAACCACCAGGCCATCTCTCTAGCATCTATTCTTCTCTAAGAAAAAGATTTGGTTTTTTGAGACATGGTTTCACTATATTGTCAAGATTCGCCTCAACTTAGCAATCCTCCTGCTACAGCTTCCTAAGTGCTGGGATTGGAGGCATGAAGCACACACTCTGCTTCTTCCTTAAGCCTTAATACTGCCCAGATGCCCATTTTACATACACAAGCACACAGGCTCAAGAGCAGACTGGAACCTATGCACAGTGCAGCCCAAGCAATCCACATCCCCATGGCCATTCCAATGAGCAGCCCTACCTGCCAGCTCTCTTGGATGCCCTTGGGCATGAAGAGAGAGCAGCAAAAGGATGGCATGAGTATGTGGGGGCAGGATTTTTCTCAGGAAGTGATCTACAGGCTGCCTACCTTCTGTCTGGGAGAAGAGATTGTAGGACATGTACCCAGGTGGTATGAAATATGGCTCAAGGGCTTGAAAGGCAAGTGACAGAACACAGTATTTTTGCCCCCTCCTTTGAATCCTACTCCAGATTATTTAACAGGGCTTGGGCCTGGGCTACTGTCATCACCATAGACACTCCTTGCCTTGACACTCCTTGCTTGCCCTTTGCTGCTGCAGGGGAGAGACACTATCTCAGTTTCCTAACACAGTGAGGCCATTATGAAGACATGATGGGATCAAGGCCCTGGGTTCTGGAGAAGAGCAACAGACTAGGCCAGGCTGGCTCTCTACTGTTCTCTGGAAGACTGACCTTGGACAGGTGGCTTCACCTTTCTGAGTCCAGATTGCTTCCTGACAGAGTGCCAAGTTCTGGGCCAGAACCTGGAGATGGAATGAGGGGAGGTGAATAAAACAGACCAGTCTGGACCCCACCTGCTATTCAAAGTAAAGTATGTGGGAGTGGCCAAGGAGATGGAGCAGGGGAAGAGACTCCAGGACACCAGGCTGAGAGACAGATGGAGTCCAGCACACAGTAGGTGGGCAAAGGGCCAGAGGAATGGGAACTGGGAATGAAGCATGTGCTGTCAAGGAAAAGACAGTCCAGAACACTGAAGGATATGCTCCCACAGTGCTAAATAAGCCCCACCTCCGCACCCACCATGAGGAGGCTCTCCACAGAGAAAAGGAGGCAGACGCCTAAAAAAGTTTAGGTTTCTAATCAACATGCATTTTCCTCTTGATTAAAAAGCTGTATCGAGCCCATGGTGTAGCTTAATGGGCAAGTGCTTGGCCAAGCCCCAGGCTCTATTCTGAGCACCAAAAAAAGTAGAGCATAAAATGCAAAATAAACATTTATTTGGAGAGGGGATATGCATGGAGGTCAGAGGTCAACCTGCAGAAGTCGGTTCTCTCCTCCTATCATGTAGATGTAGGGCTGAAGTCAGCTGAGCCTTGGCATTAAGCACTCTGCCTGCTGAGCCCCTTGCTGGCCCTGCCATCCTCCTACCTGTTGCTTCATCTTTCTTTTCTTTTTAAAGATTTATTTATTTATTTTGTGTACAGTACTCTGCCTGTATGTACACCTACACATCAGAAGAGGGCACTAGATCTAATTTCAGATTGTTGTGAGCCACCATGTGGATGCTGGGAATTTAACTCAGAACCTCTGGAAGAACAGCCAGTGCTCTTAACCGCTGAGCCATCTCCACAGCTCACTTGCTTCAGGTCTTTAACTCACTGAAACTTACTATTGTGGTTCAAAGGGATAGGTTCTAATCATGTGACATTTGAGGCTGGCACTTGAGGCCCTGTTCTTTCCCCTTGAGCTGCAGAGGTAACACTGTCATGTCTGATGTTCCCAGATCTGAGTGTCTGTACTTTTTTCTGCTTTGCCCATTGTCCTTCTGTCAGCTCTCTGGGACCCACATGGTGGAAGGAGAGGACAGAGCCCTGATGCAGCTCAAACACTTTCCTATTTTCCTAAGCGGGAATGAACACTCCCGCTCTTCCCAGCCTGTTCACTCTCTGCCCAAGGACACTATCCCATAGCTGAACTCAGGGCAGCCCATCCATGCCAGATCCAGCACAAAGTAATCTTGTGGCCCAAAGCAAACTCTGTAACGGGGATGCTTCCTCTTCATTGCATACATTGACCCAGATGATATCCCAGAGATACTAGACTAAATAAGAAGCTGCTGCCAAGGGTGAGGGATACGATGCCCAAAAGCAGCCAGTGAGGACAGGGCTACTGCTGCAGGGTGACACCAACAAAAGTATCCAAAGATCAAATTCAAAGAGAAGAAAGTCTCCCAGAGAGTGGGGGTGTCTGACGGGGACAAAGTTTCTCTTTTGCAAGGTGAACCTCTTTGAGATAGAGGTGGTGACTACTGTACAGAAAGAAATGCATCCAACACCGCCTCCTGCCCGTCCAACATCCTTGACCCAAGCCACCAGCCTACGTCCTATGCAGTGAAAAAGAGGGTTTGATGTTACAAGTATAAAAACAAAGAAAAAAGTATGAGCCTACTCTTTTTTAGTTTTGTACCTTCTCACCTGCACATCTACTTTTTTTAAGCCTTTAAAATTTTGTTTATTATTTATCTATTTTGAGAAAGGAAAGAGGTGAGTGTGGTGGCGCACACCTTCACTCCCAGCACCGGGGAGACAGAGGCAGGTAGATCTCTGATTCAAGGCTGGTCTGGTCTGCAGAGTGAGTTCCAGGGCAGCCAGGGCTACACAGAGAAGCCCTGTCTTGAAAAACAAAACAAGAGGGCGGGGGAGACCTGCCAAGAAAAGAAAAAGCTCTCTGCAGCTGGATGACTCAAAAACGAGTTGGCCAATCTTTCCTGTTGTAACTAATTACATTTATTTGATGTGAGTGTGCACCCGTGCACAAGTGGAGGTCAGAGAACAGCTCAAGAGAGCCCGCTCTCTCTTTCCAGTGAAGCAACTAAGGAGTGAGTTTAGGTTGTTAGGCTTAGAGGTACCCTTCCTCACTGGCATCTCCTCACCTGCCATCTAAAATAGCCACTAAGGCACTGATTCTCAACCTGGGGGTTGTAACCTCTCTGGGGTTGAAAGACCTTTTCACACGGGTCACCTATCAGATAACCTACATATCAGGTATTGACATTACAATTCCTAACTGGCAAAGTTACAGTTATGAAGTAGCAACAAAATAACTATGGTTGGGGGTTACTACAGCATGAGGCTCTGTATTAAAGGATAACAGTGTAAGGAAGGTTGAGAACCACTGCACTAGGGCACAGGACTGCCTGCATGAGCTGTGGTCCCATACCACAAACCTACTCTTATCTGAAAACAGTCCATCGGTTAAAATAAAACAAAACAAAAACCCATCATTATTGCAGGTATGGAAAAGTACATAAACTGGATGAGGTTTAGTTAGAGGGTTGTTTCTTCTACATCTTTCTATTTAAATAGTGTGTGTTTGTAAGTAGGAAACACACTTAAGAAAGTTGCATTCAGCCTTGTGTGACTGCTGGGGACTCTAACAGAACCAAGGACGGGGTGCCACTATGTGAGGAAAGGTCAATCCTGTGCTCCCTGAACCTGTAACACGCCACAACCGCAGTAGCCTCAATCTAAGCCCTAATCCAAGGGGGCAACACACAAAGCAAGAAGAGTTTGGAGAGAAAGCACCATTCAGCCATGTCCTCTCTGCTATCTCGACTCTAAGACGGGACCATGGAGGTCCAGAGTAAGAACAAAGGACAAGATGAGCTCTACCTGTTTGCAACCCAGCACAGGACAGAGAGCACAGGCTCACATCCCAGCCTGCCACCCCAGAAGACCTTCTCAGAGTTCCATTGTTTCAGTCTAGTTGAGGGTGGAGTCCCTTCCTGGTTCCAGGGCCCAAGAAAGGCCCTTAGAGACAGCTCTCAGGCATTCTGTCCCAGCTTTAGGTCCTCCCTTTTCTATCCTCCTCTTCTCCTCAACCCTCCCCTCTCACACCTCTTTTTCTTCAAGAAGAGTCTATGTTGCCCAGGTGGCCCCAAAATCCTAGTATGGATGACCCTCCCTCATCAGCTACCTGAGTGGCTGGAATTACAGAAGTGTGCACTGCACCTAATTTCCTGTTGATACTCTTTACACACACACACACACAATCAGAAAAATTAACATGCTGCCTCTTCCAGCTGGAGAAAGACCACCCAAGCATGGCCAGATCTTGCAGAGACTCAGGCAGCTCCTCCACCTGGGCAACAGGCCCTCAGGAGCTGGCAAGCATGCAGAGCACAAAGAACCTTTTGTTGAAGCACAAACAGAGCCTAAGAGAAAACTTCCCTGCAGGCAGAGGGAGGCTGTCCCTCTACAATGCTCCCAGGGAAGGGGAAGGGCTGGTCCTTAGCGGCCCTGTTAGACACCGAGTGACTGGCTGTGCCCCATGGGCTCAGGCCTATGAATCTGCCCCAGGGTTTATGCTTCTTCATGTACCTGGTCAGGAGATGGGAGGTCTCACTCCCATGTGGTACACAGTCCCTATAATCCTGACCAGACCCCCACACCCAGCTAGAATGAGTCAGAGACTGGGCTAGGGACTTACCCTGCACAGGAGGGCTCTCCCTCACCTCCTGGGAAACAGCCTAGGGGAGAGAGCAGGCTGGAGCAGGAGGTTAGAAATATCTGAACTGATCTTGCTTTAGGGCAGGGCTTCCCAAACAGGTCCGTCCTCTGCAAACCTGTAGGGGTGTGGCTGCGTTCTGGTAAAGGGTGGCAGGCAAGGGCCACCTCCTGAACTACCCCTTCTAGCCACTGGACTTCAGTACACAGCTCAGCTGCTGAAGTGGCTTGATACTGTAAGACCTCGTGGGAAGATGGATCCAGATCGGACTTGCCACTGTGCCAAGCAGCTCCTAAGACAACAAGTCTCCTGGGCCTAGCCTGACCCACAGGCCTTTCAAGACACTCCTTACAAGCAAGCAGGTCATGCTCAGGAGCCTCTAGTAGTTCAGATGTTAAGGAAACTCTGGAGCCCAATTTTGGGTCTGTGTTCCTGGGGACAAAGTAGTCTTGAAGACTGGTCATGACCTGCTATGAACAGCTGCGCTGTCTTCTGAGACTGGCTAGGAAATGTTAGGTGTAAGCATCCCAGACAGGCTACAGAGACATTTGCTGTGGAGCCAGAAGAACAAGGTGTTGGCCTGGCCCAAGTGGGCAAGGGCATCCAGCTGAAGGACCCACTCTCCAAAGCACAACTCAAGGAGCCAGCATGGAACTGCAAGGTGTCCCAAAGGCCAGGATTTGCCACGACACCTGAGCTGCTAGGTGGCTCATTTATCATGCTGACCGTCAGACAGGGTGCAGTTTGGCAGATGCACCTTTGAGGTGGAGTGGCACGTGAAGCCATGGAATTTTACAGCTATTTTTACTCCAAGGAGATGTCATACCAAGTGTGAGGCTGTAATACAGCAAGCAGTTTAATTTTGAGATTTCAAGCCCTCAAGAGACAGAGAAAACTTACTACAAATAGGAGGTATAGCTGAAATACACCAGGAGAACCTAGGACATCTGTGGCGGGATCACAGCCCTTCCAGAACTCTCAGTCCTATGAATCTTCCACGAGAGAAGATGACACCCATCATGGACGCACACACACATACATACACAAACTCACACAAAGACAGGGGAAAACAGACATACACACACACACACACACACACAGACACTAAAACACAAATATCCAACCTGGTTCTGGAGGGAGCTCCACTCTACACTCTCTGGCTTCATTCACCAAAGGTAGAGACCAGGCTAGAGCTAAAAGTGGTCTTCTGGTCAGTGTCCCTAGTATATAGTCTGGAGACCACCAAGCCTGACCACATAGAGAGCTTCTGCCATTTGCAGATTCCTGGGTCCAGCCCTCCAGGACTGGGGCCAGGGTCAGTGGGCATCACATTATAAACAATCTGAAATCATCCCCAAAGTACAGAGACAGAGAAGAACCAAGAAGGTGGAGGAAATGAAGCATGGGTCACCAAGCCATACATGTTGGTTTCAGGCCTGGCGCTGAGTTGCCACTTACAACTTCAGGCAAGTGACCTTTGCATCTCTTTAAGCCTTGGTCCTTGCTCTCTTTGTCTGTCCAGTGGTAAAAGGACACCACACACCAGGCTGGCATGGAAGTGAATGCAGTGACCTGACAGGCTTCTTAGCACTAAGGATGTTAATGGAAGACAGGGTATTGGGAAGAAGGGGAAGTAGGAGCAGTCAGGAGCCAGCTCAAGTCTCTCTGAGAAGCAGGGAAACTGCAAGGGAGAGCAAAGGAGGAAATGGCATGAAGGTCTGGAGGACCAAGCAAAACCAGCAGGTCAAGTGGGCGGGCACCAGCAGCTCCAGCTGCCGGGCCTGCCATGTCTCACTATAAAACCCCTGCAGAGTATGGAGGCACACACCTGGGATCCCAGCACTTGGAAGGTAGAAGCAGGAGGAGCAGAAATTCAAGGCCAACCTGGGCTATAAGAGATCCCATTTCAAAAAACCAAAAACAAAACAAAAATACCCAATATATCAATTGTACCCAACAGTGGATCTGCAGACTCTGACCACTGGTAAGCCCTTCCCTTATCTTCCAACTGTTCATATTTATGTCTGAAAAGGACTCTGTGACCAGGACAAAAACAGACGTATAGGTGTGGTAAGGATAAACAGTCAGGGCTAACTTATGAATCAATCGTCTGTACAGGAAAGACACAGGCACGGACAGCAGTCCAATTCCACTCAAACATTTCACTTCTCCCTGACCTGCACCCAGGCCCACTCAGGCAGCCAGCAGAGGCCAAAGTTGGCAGGTCACACTTCAGGCCAGCATGGGGGGGCTCTGTATACTATTTCCAAGGAGAGAAGAAATTCCCATCTCACATAGGCACTTCCCATTGCTTCCTGTTCTCCACTGCCCAGCAAGGCAGGCTTCAGCTCAGGCCTCCTCTCCCCAGGGATAGAGTTCCTCAACAACCAACAGGAAGCTCCCACAGGGTAGGGCAGTCACTGCTGACTTGTTCCCATAAACAAAAGAGTACCAACAGCACTGCACACCAGGCGTTTTTCCACCTCCCTGTCTGATGTCAAGGCCCCACAGGCAGAAATGCCCAGCAGGGCCAGAGCAGGGCCCCAGGGGTGCTGCGGCAGGATGTGCCTTCTGTCTGCCAGGTTCAGCAGCCTGTCTGAATCTGTCCTGGGGAAGAGCTTTAAACAGTTGCTGCCCTTCCAAGAAACAAGAGAGCGAAAACGCAGGCAACCCGAGTGACCTGACTTTCATGAAGTCAGCCCTGACTGTTTATCCTTACCGTACTACAGGTCAGTTTTGTCCTGGTCACAGAGAGTTCCTTTTCGCAGGGAGGAGAAAGGTGTGTGTGTCTGTCTCTCTGTCTCCCACTTACCCCAGTCTCTGAAGATGGGGTCAGGACTTTACCATCTCTGACATAAAAATCTACACAATGGGATAGAACACATCTATGCTTCCAGCCCTCTAGAGGCTGAGGTGACAGGATCAAGGATTTGAAGTCAGGGCTGGAGAGATGGCTCAGGAGTTAGCACTCACTGCTCTTGCAGAAGACCCAGGTTCAATTCCCAACACACACAGATGTTTACAATTGTCTCTAACCCCAATTCAAGGAAAACCGAAGCCATTTTCTGACCTTTGAGAGAACCAGGCACACCCATCATGCAAAAGTATATGCAGACAAAACATCATCATTCATACACTTAATAAACTAAAAAAAAAGAAAAAAGGAAGTTTGAAGCTAGCCTGGGCTACACAGACACTGAAAAGAGCAACAGCCACCCCTGCCCCCAAGATGCCTTTGGGGGCTTTGAACCCAGTGCTGTTGTACTGAACCTGATTATCTTCCCCCACCAGACCTCACTGGTGGGGAGAGCTACACATGCTGCCTTGTGACACATTTCCCGAGATGTGCTCCTTTGGTCACAGAAGTTGCATGATTCTGCAGCTGCTGTGGGACTCATCAGAGCCTTGGAAGCATGGCCCTGGGCATGAGGAACGTGTGCAGTGCTCACACTTGGGCATTCATATACATATCTGCTGGAGATATACTTTGTGTATCTCAGACTTGATGACTAGCCGAGGATGGTCTCCTTCCTCCCAAGTGCTGGGATTGCAGAACTTTACCACAAAGTGTGGTTTATGTGGGTGCTGGGGGAGCCAGAGCTATGTGCACTCTCAGCACTCGTGCCCAACTGAGCTCCTTTCCAGCCCTCCTTTGCACTTGGGAGGTTTCCCAGGGCCAGAGATTCACCAGTTGGTCCTGACTCAGTAGCTAGAGCTAGCTAGACTCTCAGCAGCCATGTGCTTTCTGAATGACTGGGTGAGGGTGGGAGGTTTCACACGGTGCTGACAGCCTTGGGTTCCAGGGCTTTAAAATCGGGAACTAAAGCTGGAATTGGGGGTGCAGCCCTGTAGAATCTCAGCACTGCAGAGGCTAAGGCAGGAGGTTCACAGCCTGAGGCCAGCCTGAAGTACATAATGAGACCCTGTCTCAAGAAAATAAAACGAGAAGCTGGTATCTGAGCTTGAGGCCAGTCTGGTCTACACAGTAAGTTCCAGGGTAGCCAGGACTACACAGAGAAACCTTATCTCAAAAATAACAGGAACAAAAAGCAAACAAAAAGTGGAAGGAGTCCACTGACACTGTTAACATGACCATTCAATCCTCCAAAACAGGTGTTGGTTATAGTCACATCTCCCTCCTTTAGAACCTCTGTGAGAAGTGGAGTGGAGAAGGCACTCAGCAAAGTGTCTTGGAAAGTATGCTTGGCCTGGAGCTGGTCTGTTTGACACTGCTGTGCAAGCTGCAGAACACACTGTGAAAGGCTCATCTGCCAGAGTTTGAGCAGTGGCCCCTGTCCATGTTCAAACTGAAGCAACATGCTAGAACCATTCATGAAGGAAGGTGAGGTTGTGGACTTGAACTCAGCTCCTGTAACTGTCTGGGTCTGGTCCTTTGTTCTTGCCTCAGAGCCCTATCCTCTGTCTCTGCCTCAGCTTTTCCTGAAGGAATGCAAGAGGCCCCAGCATTACCCCAGAATTGTGCTGTGTGCACAATCTCAGGAGTGGGAGACAGAGGCAGGAAGATCAGGCATTCAAGGGCAACCTCAGGTATATATTGAGTTTAGGGAAGTATCTTAAAGGTAGAGCACTTGTCTAAACAACACTGTGAGCCCCTGGGCTCAATCCCCACTACTGAAACAAAACCAAAACACCAAAGCATAGTGATCAGCCACTACTCAGATGCCCTGGATCCATACAGGCCAGACTGTGAAAATGGAGGTGTGTTCGTGCTACTTGCCCCGGAGAGGCGGTGCCGAAAGTCTGGAAAGGGCCTTACCCTGAGGTGGCTCTGCTATCTTTGTGCTGGCTGTTGGTGCTGACGCTGGTCCCTGCCTGGATGCACAGGGTCCTGGCATTCCTTTTGCTCCATGGACGCTGCTGCTGCCCTGTGAGGAAGTGAGAACTTCAGTCAACAGGCACATCTGTGATTCCCAGAGATACCTATACTATTGATGGTGTCTTTAGAGAGTCTGAAGATAGTGCCAGGACCTATATGGTGTTCTGGGGAAACAGAAAACTACCAAGAACAGAGAACCTTGTCCCACAAACCCTGGTTCTCCAAAGAGTCCCCAAGGCAGCTTTTTCAGTCTGGAGGCAAGGTCCTGTGGGAATTTAGGCCTAGCCCAGGCCCAGACTAAAGAGGTTAGTACAGGTTCCTAGAAGAGCAGGTGTCTGGTGACCCCTGAGTGTAAGGAAAATGATCCAAGCAGGAGGCAGAGCACATACTGATTGGTAGGGAGGAGAGGTTAGGCAAGATGCTGAAGTTACTCTTTGGTTACTACTTGTCCTGGAGATGGGAAGTAGTAAGAGTGTAGTAACAAGGGGTGAGCCAGTCCAGGCAAGGATTTCCACTCAAACATAAGGACATACTATCCAAAATGAGCCAGCATTCAAATACCCAAGGCACCATGCTCTGCACTGCTTACCAAGGTGGCTGTGTGACAGGGAAGTATGAGCACCACCACAGACTTAGAAGACAGCAAAAGCAGCCTAACACGGGAGTGTGACCCAGTTATTAGAGAGTTACAACATTAGCAGTAGTTAACCAGGAAGGGAGCAGCGGACAGCAGGGCCTGGATGGGTCTAGGAGGGATTGGGGAGCAGCTGTCACACTTGTAGGGATGCAGGCTCTGATTCAGGATGGAGGTCACACTTAAGTCTTCCCAGCCACAGGAAGACAGGCAGGCACCCAGCAGCTGTAGGTAACCATGCAGTAAAGCACCCAGAACCACAAAGATGCAGAAGCCATCCAGGCCACCTCTGCCCCACCCTCTGCATCAGGCAGGACTAGGACACTGCTGATGCTAGACAGTCACTTGTCTACTTCACAGCCATGACTGAAGTAGGACTCTGGACTCACTGACTCTCCTAGTCCCTTCTTGAAGGACATGTACTCTGGACAGCCTGATCACTAGCCGAAGGCTTCTTCCTCTGGGCTGCATCAGGACCACTGATGTCTACATTTATTTAATGTCTACATTTATTCCTCCCGGTTATCAGGAGGTCTTTGCTGGCCAGCCTGTGCTTCAGTGTCTACAGTCTCAGGAAAGGGAGTTGGGAATGGCAGCAAGCTGGGGTTCTACCCCAATAAGATGATCCTCAGGAGCCCACACCCTCCACAAAGGCCACTCAGATTTGCAAGGAAACCTCATCCTAGCAAGTGTACCATAGGTATGGAGAACAGATGCCTGAGGTTGACCTCTTGGGGTGGGAAATGCTGTCAAATGCTTCTCCAGTCTTTGCTCTTAAACACCATCCCCTAAACAAAGTGAAGCATCAGAAACTCCCCCCTCCCCAGCATACACACACACCCACTCCAGGAAGTTGTTCTCCTGCACAACTCATCTGTCCTTTCATGCCCCAGACAGCCAGAGGCGGGAATGACCTTTATCAAGGAAACAGTGGTGTGTATGGCCTAGCCCACTGGCACCACCCCTGGGCCTCTGAATAGCTCACTCTCTTACCCACAATTGTCAGCCTACCCTCCTTCCTGCAGCGTCTGTCTGTCTGCCATTGTGTCTGCTCCAGAGGGCAGAACACAGACAGCAGGGTTAAAGGTATAACTGACATACTTGCAAGGTAGAAAAGAACCTTGGAGCCTCCAGCTACTCATTTCTGCCTCCAAAATTCAGCACACAAGTGTCACACACCCTCACACACCCTCTCCCCTTCCACACCTCATCCTTAATGGTGTCCTACTTGGGGCCAGGGAAGAGGAGGCAGTGCAAGTGTGACTGTCCTAGACTACCACTCTGTCAGCCTAGTTCCCATCAGGAAAAGGCTAACACTCATCCTTCACTCACTTCATGGGTCCTTCCCAAAAGAGAGCCACTGCGTCAAGAAGAATCAGCCCATCTCAGTTCACTATAGAGGAGGAGAAGAATCATCACAACGCGGGTTCAAGAACCCAGGGCTCAAGCAGAGCTTAGCGGGCCACGTCTTTACCTAGCACTCAGGAGGCAGAGGCAGGCGATTATCTGTGAACTCGAAGCCAGCCAGCCTGGTTTACATAGAGAGTTCCAGGACAGACAAGGCTACACAGTGAGACCCTGTCTCAAAAGACAAACACCTCCCTGCCACCCCCGTGGCTCTCTGAGCTGTTCCTTCATCCTGGGAGCGTCTTTGCTGACCTCCAGCTCACCAACATCTTCCTAAATCCACCACTCCCGACCAACAGATACACAAGACATGGCAGAACTAACTGGACATTCACATCAAGAATCAGCCGTTCGGGGGAACCCCAGCCTGAGGTCCGAAAAGCCAGTGCTCCCGCCCCCATGGCAGGGAACAGTCCAGCAGATCAGGAAGAGGGAGTGATCCAAGGAAAGAGGCCGGCGCCAGGTAGCCCACCGCCAAGAACTAGGAGAGCTGGTGGGGTGGGAGCTGTGCAAAGAACGCCCAGGAGGAACCTCGGGGAAGGGGGCGCGTGCGCCAAGGGGCGCGATCTGCCGGGACCAGCGCGGCAAGTGCGGCCTAGGAGCGCGACGGAAACTCGGGTGAAAGGCGCGCGCGGGGCGCAGGGTGCCCGGGAAGGGGGCTCGCGCGCCGCGGCACGGCCTGGAGGGTGGGGTCCGGGCTTGGCGCCGGCGGGAGGGCGGGCGGAGCGGAGCGCAGGGCCCGAGTGACCGGCGCCCCCGGGCAGGGGGAGCCTCCTAGAACTTGCGGGGGCGGGGCGCGCGTCCGAGTGGGTTCCGTGAGGTGACAGCGCGTGTCTCATCCCCCACCCGACCCACTTACCTGGGCTCGCCGCTCGCAGCCGCCCGGCAGGCAGCCCCAGCCCTCCGCCACCCAGTCCCGCCGCCGGACGCCGCGTTCCTCCGGCGCCTCCTTTTGTTTGTCCCTCACTGCACCACTCTGCCTCCTCCGCCCCGGAAGTGACGTCACGGCAGGACGCAACCGCGACAGCCAGGCCGTCGCCATGTCTGTTAAGGGGAAAACTTACCGCCGCTTCTCACTATTCCCGCCCACGCGCCTGGCGCCATGTCACTTCGGGGCGGAAATAACGGAGCGACCTTCAGTCCCCTTAAAGGTACAGGGATCCCTACAACCTGAGAGATGCGTTACTATGGGAAGAGCGGCGGAGAGACCCAAAACGACGTAAGTAGCCGCTCACCTCCGCTGTTCGGGTTCTGATAGCGGTTGGGCCAGAGTCCTCCTGCCCTTGGTGCTGCTTGTTAACTGAGTAGCTGCCTAAAAAATGCAGGTGCCCGCAAAAGTAACTGCCCTGCTGCTAGCGGACGTGCGCTCGCTGCTTTTGCACACACATCCCGCTTGCGACGGTCCGTGAAAAGCAGTATAATTCCGACTGTATAATTTAACTGAATGGCTCTGCCGCCGCAGCAGCAATAAATCTAATTCAGCCGAATTAAAAAATAAAAGTTAGGTTTATTTGGGGGTTAGTGGCTCCTGGGAGAGTTTACCGTCTCACTGTAGGAGTTCCCCGAAGTCGCGAGGCAGGACTGGGTTAGGAAGTTTTTGTGGGAGAGGGGAGGGAGGCAGTGATGAGATTGATAGGGTATTGGAGTATTGCCTGAATTTAGTGGCAGGTGTGTCCTGAGTCCGCTTTGTCCAGTGTCTTTGATCGCGGGCTTTTGTAAGTTGGGGCTCCTGGTGGGAATCTCTTTTCCAAATTCGTGGGCTTCTGACAAGGGCCGGCTTCTGGCTGGAGAAGATGGGTGGGATTCTTTGTCACGAAATCTCTAGCCTGGTATTCCAACCTCCCCTCTGAGTCGGGACATCGTAGGGAGGGGATGTCGGGAGTAGGCAGGGTTGTGGGCACAGAGACAGTTGTTGAGTGGCCACTCTGGAAACCCCGCAGCTGAGTTCCTGCAAGAAGAAGAAGCAAGGTGCTAGGAGAGAAAATAGATTATTATTACCATCGGCCCTATTAACAGGGATAGCCATGGTAAGGGTGAAGACTGTCAGGAAGAGGGAAACGGGGATGTGCCCTGGTTGTATTGCCGAAGTTCTTCAGACAACATGTGAAGAGACTCAATATTCGCTTTCACCAGGCCAGATTCCTTGATATAGTAACAACACCCCTCCCACAAGAACACACAGGTGCCTCCCTTGTCTGCCATGAGGAGGTCTAATGCTCTCTGGTTCTGCATGACCAACTGGGCCACCGAAGTGATTTGATGCTGGAGGGAGGCCAATGACATTGCTGAGTTACCAATGATCCTTTGGAGGTTGTCCGACACCCATTTGATTCCAACTGCCGAGTATACCATGGTGCCTGCGCTTAAGCCAGTTGGCTCTTGTTGAGGTAAACGTAGCAATACCTGTCAGTGCCGCAATTGGGAACCTCCTGGCATATCAGGGCAAAGGGTGCTTGAGGCTAGAAGTCAGTAGGAAAAGAGAGCGAGGCCATATCTGGCACCAGCATCACCAGGGTCCATAGAGGGGAGGAGCCACCGGGGACAATTTCTCTCATATAGAGCCATTGTACCAAAAGAACTCCCCACCACGTGGGGTGTCCAGGAAGATAATGAGGCTGTATTAGTACTACTGTGAAGAGAGGAGGTCCAGAGTGGCAAAAAGGGAATTGAAAGCCCCAAAAGAAGGGTAGTAGTCCTTGGGTGGGGGTCAACCCTTGGTCTCATGAACTGACCTAGGCAAGGGCACTGCCATCAGAGGAGGGTAACCCAGAGAAAGACGTTGTTAAGGTTGAAGGCTTTAGTGAAGTTAAGCAGGGTTGCTCCCTCCTGGATGAGGCCCAGCCAGGAGAAAGGTTTTGTTTTGTTGTTGTTGTTTTTTGTTTGTTTGTTTTTTTAAGTTTTCACATGAAATTGTTGAGGAGTCTCACAGGTGTAATTAAAGGGACTCCTCCTGTTGCTGTATGGCTTTGGTGAGGAGGGCAGAGGGCAGGGTCTAGATGTAGGCTCAACAGATTTCTATTTGTTCACATGGGTATGAAGACAGTTCACTTTTATAGACTGCCTAGTACCCCGGAGCCCACCAATCATTCCAAGGATCTAGGGTATTAATGTAGTGTTGCCCATCAGTGACAAGTAGCCATCCAGTGTTTTAGCCATCCTTGCTGGATGACCTTGAAAATGAAGGCTGGACTGTTGGCCTTCCTGGTAATCGAAAGGAAGGGAATCCTGGAACTCAGAAGCCCAGGAACCACATAACTCTGAGGGGAGAAGGTATCCCCAATGAGAGTGTTACAGCTCTGAGGAAAGGTATCTAAGGACTCAGGAGCCCAGGAACCACATAGCTCTGAGGTGGGATAGTATCCCAGCAGAAGGGCATCTGGAGGCATGGGAGCCCAAGAGCCACAGAACTCTAAGGTGGGACGCAATCCCAATGGAAGGGCATCCTGAGGCAGGGAAGCCCAGGAACCACACCGCTCTAAAAGGAGGCCCAGCAGAGCTGTTGCAGCTCCCAGGGAAGGATATCCCGAGCTGAGTTCAGGAGCTCAGGAGCCTCAGGCCTGCTCCACTTCTTCTCTTCGTTGCTTTTTTTCTCCTTTGCTTCTTCTGATGAGAGAGTCACACCAGGCAGTAAATGTCTTAAGAGATTTATTGGAGGGACAAATCCAGGCGAAGAGGGATGAATCCAGGAGAGGCTGCTTCTGTTCCCAGGAGAAGGCAGCAGGGAACTGGTTAGACACAGCCTTTATATAGGATTTCTAAGGGAGCTGGGCTTTCTATGGCTGGGATTTCCAGAATGAGGATTGGTGGGATTTCAAATTCTGAGTTTAAGGAGTTCAGGGATTGGTGGGGTTTTGTCCAGATTTTTCACCTCAAATTAGCATAATCTGGGATGGGTCCTACTGAGAGTTTGGAGATTGCCGTTGTAAATTACAGAGGCTGGAAATGCAGTTATGACAGAGAGGTCTGGGGAAGGCCCCAGGCTGCTGGAGCTCCTCAGGCTGGGGCCTGGCCACTTTTATGCCTTAAGGGTTTACAAAGTTTACGAAGTTTGCTAGGAGAGTCCACCATTGGGAAGCCCCTCCCTGCAGCCTGAATGGCTGACAGAGACTGGAGAGGAGGTGCTATCTTACTCAGTGGCTCCCATGATGGTGGTAGGCTGAGGCAGGAAAGGTGTAGGCTCCTCAGGGGGCTGTTGCTGATCTTGACAGCTCCTGTTTTAAGATGGCTGCTTTAGGGACAGCTGTGGGAGGGGGTAGCGGGCCTCTTTGATAGATTGATCGGTGGCAGTGGCAGGAACACATGGATGATTGTCTGTTTGGATGATGTGCCAAACTGAGGAATAATATGTTCAAGGAGCATCTGGGCCACTGCGTCTGCTGGAGGGATCAGATTGGAATAGAAATTGGAATAGAGCCTTGAGGCCGACGATAGTCTCTGGTGAATGTTAGAGTGGTGGAAGGTGTCTGTTTTGAGAATAAGGTGGTCATTTAAGTAAAGCCATTCATCTTTTGCCTGTGTGGCTCTTTTGTCAAGGATTTTGCTTTCGTTTCCTCTGGCTGGTATTGAGGTTTGTTGGAGGATGCCAGATACTAGGCCACTGAGTCAGCCCTGGCTTTACCCAGGCCACTGGATCCATGGAGGTTTGGTCTCCCCTGCAGTGAATTATGGCCTCTGCTGGGAATTAGAGGGCTTCCAAGAGCCTGACTATAAGGGGACCATTGACAAGAGAAGTGCCCTTGGTGGTATGGAAACACCTTTCCTTCCACAGGACAGAATGGGTCTGAGCTATAAGAAAGGCATAGTTTGAATCAGTGTAGATTTTAGCTTGTTGTCCTTTGGCAATATGGAGTACCCTGGTTAGAGCATTTAGTTCAACCTTTTGTGAAGAGGTTCCCACTGGGGGACAGTTTGCCTCAATTACTTCAGCTAAGGTATCCACCGCATATGCCGCCTGATGGCTTCCTGAGTTATCTATAAAGGAACTTCCGTCCATGAAAAGGGTGAGTTGTGGTTTTGTGAGAGGTCGGTCTAGGCGGCCGGGTTGGGTTGAACATAGGCCCCCACAGCCTCTAGGCAGCAGCAGGAAGGGGCTTTGGAGGAAGATGAAAGCAGAAGAAAGGTTGCTGGGTTAGGGCAGGGCTAGCAGCCAAGGTGTTGGAGGACCAACATGTTTAAGGTCCCAGTCCACCATGTCTGGACAGCTCTCCGAGCTAAGCACAAATGGAGGACTCCCTTCCCCCAGCAGGGCCTCCTACACCTGACTTTGACTGGAAGATGTCTCTGTGTGTGATGCTTGACCTTATCTGGAGTATGACCTTTGACACAGTTCCCTGCAAATGCCCTCCCCCTGCTGCCCATAGGATAATTAGGTATTGTGCTCCAGTCCATATGATAGGAACATGCTGCCAAATGCAAATAAAACACACGTGAGCACCTATTATGTGATGTCCTGGCTACTGTCCCTGTCCTAACTTTTTTTCGAATAAAGTTAATAAAGTTGAACTGTCTCACTGAAGCTGTTCCCAGAAATCATTCCATCATCCTCCTGGGCTATCCAAACCCTGCTTGCTGCTTCTACTCCCCTTGCCTTCTTGGGCCAGTGGCCAATGACCCTAAGGAAGAAGAGACCTATACCAAGGTAACCAAGAAGTTTTCTAGAAATAACAGTTAAGAGGTCAGGACCTGTGAGGGACCTAGGAGGGAGAGAGAGAAAGAAGTGGCTCAGAGGATCTGAGAGGTGGTGTGTGTATTACTGGTATACAGTAATAGACTAGAATAAGGTGATCTTGAAGGCCTCTCGGGTGAGTTCGGCTGCTACTGCTAGGGTCCACAGACATGGTTACCACCACACACAGTAGGGTCCAATTGTTTAGACAGAAAAGCAACAGCTTGATGGGGGGACCCAATGGGTTGGGCCAGGACCCCAGTTGCTACCCCATGCCTCTCATCAGTAAAGAGGGATTAGAGCTGAGTGAAATCTGGAAGGGCAAAGGCTAGGACTATTGGGTGTCCCAGAGTAGGGAAAAATGGTAAGGAACTACAGCTATCTTGAGTGAGAGGCCCATGGGGGAGTCTCCTTTGCTGACTAGTATAGTAGCTTAGCCATGATAGCAATGTCTAAAAACCCCACCAGGCCCCAAAATGAAAGAATTTGATCTGGTGTTGGTAACTTAAGGTCCCTCAGGGTCTGCTCCTGGTTGAAAGTGAGAACAAAGATGAAATATGAGTCAGGGTGTAAAGGAACTGTGAAGAAAGCATCCTTTATGTTCAGGACATTAAAGTGGGAAGTATTGGGGGAATGAGAGAGAAGAGGGCATAGGTGTTAGTGATGACAGGGTATATCAGAACAACTGCCTTGTTGATGAGGACCTGGACTAAATGATAGGCTCCAAAGGGCTTGCATGCTGGAAGAATGGGGGAGTCACAGGGAGAATTGCTGGGGATCCAAAGGCCCTGAGATAGAAATCAGTGATGATGGGCTTGAGACCCCAGCAATGAGTCCCTGAGTTAGGAAATGGAGTAGGGAAGGGAAAGAGGAGGGGAAGGGTCCTTTAAGTGAACCATGACTGGTTGGTGGTGGGTAGCAATTATCAGGGTAGAGATGTCCCAGACCCAGGGATCAATGGGTTCTGGAAGAGTTGGGGTTTGGGAGGCAACTAAGGGAAGAAGTAAATGAGTGTCTGCAGAGGGGCTGGGAAAGAAGGAGAGGATGGCCCAAAACAGGTGAGGATGTGGCAGCCAAGTGAAGGCACTGGACTGACAGACATGAACAGGAAAAGTATGAGAAAAACTGTTCAGTGAGGATACACGGCAAAGATAAAATCCTAGGTGGAAAAGGACCTAAGTGGTCCCATCCACCCCTGTGACAGAGACAGATGAAGGGATTGTAAGGTCCAAGTGTGAGGTGAGGACTGGAGGGATAGCCCCTGTGTCCACTAGGAAGGTGGTGGACGTATTCACTACCTAGAGCATCACGGTAGGGATAATGGGGGTCTCAAGGTTGGGCACCATCAGTTCTCCACCAAACTGAGAAGCTCAAGGGCCTGAGGAGTTTAAAACACTGATGGTGAGGCTGAGCTGTTGATGCTAGTTTTTAAACTATTTTATTTAAGGCATTTCCTCCTCTTCCTCTCTTCTGCCAAGCCCTTAATTCTAGGTGAGAGAGAAGGTAAGTGGAGAGAGGGGCTGTAAACCAGTTTACTTTTCCACCTGTTTAGGGTGGTTGGGTTCTTTTGGGTCATTACCAATCTCCATCAACTACAAATACAGCAAAAAGTCTCCTTTGTCTGTTTCCTTCAAACACTGTGCCACAAAGTCGTGTCTCTCTGAGTTGCTACACTGCATCTCTGGTCTCTCCAAAAGGCTACCCTTTCTCTTCCTGGGCTCTTGTACTTATCCCCATCAGAGTCCTAGACCACATCCTTTTCTGTGCCACAAGAGGCAGGCTGTTACCAGCTGGCAAAGAACACACACCGAATGAGGCAGTTACCAGCTATGGACAAACTAAAGCCCAAAAGAAAATCCCACTCTTGGAAAAAAACAAAACATAACTACGTTTATAAATTTTTTTATTTACTTCATGTTTATGAGTACTCTATCTGCATGTATGCATGCATGCATGCCAAAAGAGCGCATCAGTATAGATGATTGTGAGCCACTATATGGTTGCTGGGAGTTGAACTCAGGACCTCTGGAAGAACAGACAGCACTCTTAACCTCTGAGCCATCTCTCCAGCCCCCCATAACTAAGTTTTAAAAAAATCAAAACTTCCATTACACTGGGTTTCTGTGGCATGGCACAGGGGTCAAGCTCCCATTGTGCCCTCCAATTTCCACCGGCCAGCTTCCTGGAAGAAAGGGCACAGCTTCATTGATGGGCCAGTGTTGTTAGTAATAAACAGTGTTGGACTAAATAATGTTTATTATTAGCCCTATAATTATTATGGTGGTATTATCTTACCCACTATAACAATCAATAGCACCTGTTAGATTTTACAAATGCCTAAAAACACCTTGGACTGGGCAGATAATTCCACCTATGCTATCTCAGTAACTTCCCCATCCATCTCCCAGCCCTCATCCAATACCATTAGCCTTAACCATTCCTATCTGGGCTACCTTCCATCTTATAAATACTTGCTTATATTTTTCATCTGGGTGTTTCTCTCCATGCCATTCTCGGAGTCCTTTCTCCCAGCCCACATGGTTCCTTCCATGCTAACCCACTGTAGCATCCTTTCTCCTCTCTTCCTATTTCTCCTTCCCATGATTCTCCTGTCCCCAAAGCCCAGGAACTTTAGTCACATCTACCTCCTTTTGCCCTGCCCTGGTACAGGCCTTTTATTTTTTTTAACTGATCAGGAATAATGTCTTAGGCAGGTTTATACAACAAGGATAGGGCAGTAACCAGATCTTGAGGGCCAGTAATTAGCATCAAAATACAAACATCAAACCAACCCCCAACCAGCAGAGATTAGGACAGACGCAGTACCAGTGGCCTTCCTGGCCACACCAAAAGCAGGTTCCAGGTGGAACTGCCTTTTCCCCTTTCCTTTTTGTGGGGACATTCTTGGCCTTAAGGCCACCATCAGGGCTTGGGTATGGTGGGTAAGGTTCTGTAGCACCTGTCAGACTGTTATACAAAAAATCCCTGTCTTGAAACCCCCCAAAAAAATTAGCATCAGAAAATGAAAAGATATAAGATATACCAATTATGATTACTATCATTCTGATATTTTGTATTTTATTGGTTTGTTTTGGTTTTTTGAGACACAGTTTCTCTGTGTTCTCAGACTTGGCCTTGAACTTACAGCTGTCTGCCTGCCTCTGCCTCCCTGAATGATGGGATTAAAGGTATGTGCCACCATGCCCAGCCCATATTTTATTCTTATTAGCCATAGTGGCTTTCTGTGCCCTCTCAAAAAAAAAAGCTTTAGAGATACAGAAGAAGAAAAATATTTTAAAAATGGGTTGATAAGAAATAAGCCTCAGAAAAAAATTAAAAAGACTTATAAATAAAAACGAAAAAGCTACTCAGACAGAGACAGAGAAATTAAGAGCTTTCCATGGCACTGTATAATGAAATTGAAGGTCAACCAAAAGATGTTAGAAAACCAACCTTAGCTAATCTGGTTACTATACAACAAATACCAGCAGACAACAGACACCCCCAAGGTTATAAAGAATTTGGATGTCATCTCCTAGAAATGATACATTAAAAAAAACAAACAAAAAACTAAAGATGTAGTAGTTTCATATGAGAGTGTAAAGCAGATATTAAATTCTTGGGTGATTCAAAATAGAATAGCCCCCTAAGACTAGAAAGATATGACAAAAGCAATATTAGAATCTGGTCCTCGCTTACAATGGTGATTATGGTGGAAAGAAGCAGCTAAGGAGATAGGACAGAGAAATAGGGCTGAAATGGAAGTTTCTGGACTCAGTTTGGTCATGTGATGTTTTACTGCAAGCTGGACACGTGATGTTTTGCCCAGGTTAGCTTGTGAGAGGACACGTGTAGTTTTGCAGTCTCATGCAAGGGGCATGACTTTGGCCAGCTGTCTGTCAGGCTGCTTTGTTATTTAGCTCTCAGCGGAAAGACATGTTTTCCCCCTGGCCTTCACCTGAAGTTAGGGATAAGTAGTATGTTTTGCCAAGTCTACCTCCTTTTGTTTGAGACAGCAGGCGGGATGTCTTGTCAAGTTTACACCTTTTGTTTGTGTGAGAATCACACAGACAGGTGGTCGAGGTAAAAGAGTTTGACTTCTCTGTGAACCCATTCTGAGGTGCTTTTGCTCTGACTTGAAAAGGGATTATAGGAATAAACCAGGGCGACCAGTTTTCTACTGGAAGCTCTCTCGAACAGATCCTATGGTTTATTAATTTTCTTTCAGTCCTCACTCTCAACTCAAGAACTGTTTGACTCTGCCAGCAGGCTCTGGCAATCTGTGGGTGTACTTTGAGGAGAGGACATATATAGAGGCCCAGGCAGAGTGAGACATTGCTTTCTGAATCAACATCACTGTGTTGATCTTCATGCTTCTACACTTGGCTTTGCAGTGAGAAATGTTCCAGAGAGCTCCTCAGGGCAATCCAACTGAGTCTTTCAGCTTTTTGTTTTGGACTGTACTGCTGGTATCCTGATGACTGAGTCTGGTAATCCCCTAATGATCTACCACCCCTAATCAGCAGGAAGTATAAAAAAGTGGTCTACAGCCCTTTTTCCTATTAATCTCCTACCTCAGGTTGTGAGAAGGAGTGTTGGAATAGAGGTAAAGGTACTTAAGAGCCCTAAACAAAGTAGGTTTTGTGAAAAATCCAAGACTACATAGAGCTAGAGAAATCAGTGTTTTCCAGGATCAGTGGCTAGGTGAAGGTCCATATGCTGAGATACAAATGCAAGTTGAATATGATGATGCCACCTTGATGTTGTGTCATAAATGGCAGCTGGAACTGCTTGGAACAAGGTTGAATCACTTACTAAAAGTATACAAGGTCTAAAGGAAGCATTCACTGATTTGTTTTTTACAAAGATTGACTGCAGCTGTAGATAGGAGAGTATCAGAATCAGAAGCTAGACCAGTATTAATCAAATCTTTGGCTTTCAAAAATATTAATTCTCCAAGAAAAAAGGTGATTAGCCCTCTAAAGGCAAGATGAGCACCATTAGAAGGGATTGGAAATACGGCTGATATTGGATCTCATACTTACATTGAAACTTTAATAAGAAAAGTGAACTCTAAAGGTTTTGAGAAAATCCAGACTGTCAAATGTCTTAATTGTGGTAATCAAGGTCATTTCAAAATGTAGGCAGAGCCAAGATTATTCCAAAAGAAGGCCTGAGTCTTCCAGAATATATAGAAGGTGTGATAAAAGCCGGCACTGGAATGATGAATGCAGATCAGCGAAGGACAATCTAGGTTCCTGCTTGTCAGGAAATGCCCAGGCAGGCCTTTGGCAGGTTCTGATGTCAAATTCAAGTCAGCCATTTTAGGTCAGCAACAGAGAAAATAATTTGCAGAGCAATTAAACAGCACCATTCTGGATATAGCCATTAACAGCCCAGATATCAAAGTCAAAGCAGCTTCAGTAGATAAAACAGAAAACTCAGGAGAGACCAGAAAACAAGTTTTGGCAAGCAGCTATAAATGATCAGAGGCCAAAAAAAGTATTTATAAATGGCACTGGAACTGAAGGTTTAGTAGACACAGGGGCACATATAACAATAATTTCACCAAAATCTTGGCCTCCAGATTGGCCTCTTCAGGAGGTAGAGATTCAGTTCCTAGGGGTTGGAACTTTATCTCAGGTAAACCAAAGTATGAGATGGCTTAAGTATAAAGGGCCAGAAAGTCAAATAGGAAAAATTAAAGCTATATGTTGCTAATTATAGCCATGAATTTATGGGGACATGATTTGTTGCAGCAATGGAAGACACAGATTAAAACTGCTTCAATCTCAGAAATAAACCATAAAATAAAAAATGCTTCTGAGAAAAAATATTGAAAGAAACAACAGTACAGGTGACAACAGGGAATAATCCCCTGACATGGAAATATCGAGGAAGGCTGATTGAGGAAGGAGAGGCCATCCTTTGTCAGACTTAGAGGCCTTTAAATGCTGCACACTTGTTCCTGCCTTTAACCCCTGCACTCAGGAGACAGAGACAGGTGATCTCTGTGGATTCCAGACTAGCCTGGTCTACACAGTGAAGTCAGGGCAGGACCCCTATATAAGAAAAAGCAAATGGCAATCTGAAAATCAAAATGACACATTTTTTTCTTAAAGGTACTATGTGGGTTTTTGCTTAATAATCATAGTAGTGGCCTTAATGACATAAAAGAGAAATACTCATTGTGGCAGGGCCTGCTGCTGAGGGTTGCAGCCTCCATGACCAGGTAGCTCTCTGAGCTCAGCATGAGATGGAGGACTGTTCACTGTAAGTACCTATCAGAGTAACTACTGGCTGCTTCCCTTTTTCTGTATATTCTCCTCACCCCTGGAACAAAGTTGTTCTGCCTCCCTGCAGCTGGTCCCAGAAGTCTATCATTCCATCATGCTTATGGCTTTCCAAGCCTTGCCCCCACCAGCTCTGTTCCTCCTGCCCTCGTGGGCTGGTGGCCAATGGCCCCAGAGGGAAGAACAGACCCACAACTTACCAATCTTAAATTTATATAAAGAAGAAAGGGAATATTAGCATATTTATCCACATACTAAGATATATTTAGTTTCAAGCTTTAAAACAATTTATTTCAATTTGAAAGATAATCCTTTTTCTGTTGCCAAAAAAGCTATATCCTGCTTGTTAATGAAAGGACCCAGAGTTAGGGCTGGGGCAGGGTTTTTATCTTTCCAGGAGAAGAAAATTATCCAACTAAGGAATTCAGAGACCACTGGACAAGAGAAACATCAAAAGGAAAATGATGGGTCATCAAAAAAAGATATCCCAAGAAAAGGAACAGCTCTGAGACCAGCTGAGACAGAAATGCCCATGCATAGTCAACAAATCTTGTTGGCTACAGAGTCCTCAGGGCTTATTATTACATGTCATCCTTCCATATGACATTGATGGATGTTTATATTACAGCTTGGTTACCTGGCCCAAACGGATTTATAAAGTGTGAGCAGAGAATGGATTTTAGCTGATTGTACACTCCACACATTTCATACATCTGCGCGTCTTCAGTAGCCCAGATGATCCAGCCTCACATCCCGCCTTAGTTGCTGTTTCCTCAAAAAAAATCTATCAAGTGCTGTGCATAGTGGCACATGTTTTTAATCCCTGCACTTGGGAGGCAGAGGCAGGTGGATCTCTGTGAGTTTAAGGCTAGACTAGTCTACAGAGTGAATTCCAGGACAGCCAAGGCTACCCAGAGAAACCCTGTCTAGAAAAAACCAAAAAAGGAAGGAAGGAAGGAAGGAAGGAAGGAAGGAAGGAAGGAAGGAAGGAAGGAAGGAAGGAAGGAAACAAGAAACTCGGGGAAAGAATCAGCATGGAGGAAGAAACAGGTGCAGGGACTCGCTAACAGGTAATGAGCCACACGGCAGAGCATAGATTAGTATAAATGGGTTAATTGAAGTTATACGAGCTGTTAGGAACAAGCCTAAGCTCAGGCCAAACTTTTATAACAATAAAAAGTCCCCGTATCATTACTTGGGCAGCCGGTGGGTGGGAAAAGTCCAGAGATAGAGGTAAATTTGGGCAGCTGCACGGAGGTGACACCAGAACCTTGAAAGATGGGCTGCAAGCTGTATTAAACTCTGAACCTAGTGTTGGCTAAGGAGCACAACAGTAGAAAGTTGCCAGCCATGGATGAGAACAGAGGTTCTTAAACCTTGCCTAGCAGAAGCATTGTCTAGGCTGAATTCACTAACATTGGTTGCAACATCCATCCTGAACGGATTCCTGCTGTACACAATGTGTGGCTTGATTACTTTGCTAACCAGTATATCTACTCTCGGTGCTAGGTTCAGCCCAGGGCCTCAGGCATGCCAAGTACTTGTTCTACCAGTGAGCCACATTGTAGCCCCTCACTCCCTTTCATGACTTTATATTCCATTCCCAGAGGTGCCATTTATTTTTTGTGTATGGATTTTTGCCTGAATTTATGTCTGTATACCCAATTACCTGTAGAGGCCAGCAAAGGGTGTCAGGTCCCCTGGAGCCGGAGTTGCAGATTGCTATCCACTACCACATGGGTGCTGGGAATTGAACCAGAGTCCTCTGGAAAAGCAGCCAATGCTCTTAACTGCTGAGCTGTCTCTCCAGCCTTTAGCGTTATTGTTTTCTGTTTTGTTATTTCATTTTTCTATTTTGAGACAGCCAAGCTTTGGGTGGGAGCAGTCCATTTCTAGTTTGCTAACACATGACATGCTAGCTGGCACAAATTCTAGCCCTCTCTAGGCCTGGCTTTCCTATCCACACAATGACGGGCTGGCCCATTACCTCTGAGGTCATACCATGTAGATCTATGATTGTGTGGTTTATTTCTCTCTGGCTCTGCCCTGGCTTGCTGCATGGTCTGCTCTCTCATTTCCTCCTTTCTATCTCTCTGCACACTGACAAGGCTTGGCATGATAGCATACCCTGGCATCCCTTTTCTGCTACAGCAGGGAGAAGGCATATGCTGAAGCCAACATTCCTGTTGCCTGTTACTATCTGAGTCTGAAATGTCCCTCACAGATTCAGACCCCAGTTGGTGGGGTCATTTGGGTATTTTGTTTTGTTTAAGACAGGGTCTCACTATGTAGACTTCCTGGAACTCCACAAAGAGCCGCTTCCTGGCTCTGCCTCAGCTTTCTGAGTGCAGGGATTAAAGTTGTGTGCCATAAAAGCTGCCTAGAGTGAAAGTTTAAGAGATGGGTCATAGAAAGCAGATCCCTAGGGATGGACCTTTGAAAATTATTTTCTAATTCTGGGTTCTGCCCCCCCCCTCCACCAGGGTACCCTTTCTGCTTCCTCATCTCTCACAGTGTAAACTGTCCTTGCTTCAGGGTTCCTACTGTTCCACTAGGCTTTTCCTGGTAGGAAGGACTGAAATCTTGAGCCACAGTAAACCTTTCCTTCCCTAGATTGTTTCTGTTTGATGTTTTAGTCACAACAACACAAAAACAAATAACTAAAAAAAAAAATGGTGCTGTCTGCAGAATTGTCGCTGTACTAAACTAACAATGTGCTCCTTGGGCCATTGGAACTGGCCTAACAGGAATATGGAACAGTTTGAAGACAGTGGGCTAGGGAAGCGCTAGGATGGCATGAATGCCACCTAGCGTACAATCTAGGGAAATGCAGCAGACCAGAGTGCTAGAAACAGGGCCAGCCACTTACTGGAAAGTGCGCTGGAGGTCACCTTGGTATGTTCTGACAAAGAATTTGTCCACATTCTATCTGTGTCCTGAAAACTGGGCTGAGGTTAGAGTAAACATATAAACTATTTAGCTTGGCAGAGGAAGGCTCAAGACAGCAGAGCTTCAAGACTAGTTCTGGCTTTAGTCAGGTTTACTGTGAGAATTGAAAGGTAAAGCACAGTGGAATTGAAAACTGCACAGTCTGAGCATAAAAGGAGTGCTGGTATTAAAGATATGGACGGCTGTGCTTCGTCTAAAGATTTATTTATTATTTGCCTGTTTTTTTTGCTTTGGTTTTGTTTTTTTGGTTGTGTCACTCACCCCCTTCAAAATAGAGTTTCTCTGTGTAACCATGGCTTCCTGGAGTTCACACTGTAGATCAAGCTGGCCTTGAACTCAGAGATCCAGCTGCCTCTTCCTCCTGAGTGCTAGGATTAAAAGTGTGTGTCACCACAACCCGACTCCAAAGATTTATTTTTATATTGATGTTTTGCCTGCATATGTATGTGTAGCTGTGTGTGCAGGGCCACTAAAAGTTCATGTCAGAGCCCTTAAAACCGAGGGACAGACAGTTTTGAGCTGCCACTTGAGTGCTGGGAAGCAGACCTGGGTTCCCTACAAGAGCAGCAAGGGCACTTAACCGCTGAGGGGCCTCTCTCTGAACTCCACTATTGACAGCACTTGTTAGTAGAGGCTGTGGGGTCACCTAATACTGCTAGATTAAGTGTGCACCCATTTTTCTTCCTCCCACCCCCCAGCTCGATGCTTTTGTTTTAGTTTGGTTTGTATTTTGAGACAGGGTCTCTATACAACTGGCTGTCCTAGAACTCACTATGTAGACCAGGCTGACCTCAGATTCACAGAGTCAGCACACAGCTTCCTGATTAGCTGTGGTGTGAACAGCCTTCTCTTCATACTGCCAGCACCACAGCTAGCAGCCCCTCAGTCAAGCAGTGCCTCTCCCACTTGCTGGGTCACAACTCCTGACACCAAGAGACAAACCCTTCTCCTAGTAGTTATTACTGGGCACTTTGGTCACATGATGCACTGGTACAGTGTACCTTTAACCTGTGGGACTCGATCTGTCACCTGAGCTGAGGCCTGGGCCATGTACAGACACGAGCTTCTGTGTCCTCAGAGCCTGGTGGCTATCTGCAACTCCACCTTCTTGAGCTGACACCATCAGAAGGACTGTATGTTTTATGAAGGTGAAGCTGGGCTGAGCAGTGATGTGGGAGAACTAATGTGTTTGCTGCAGGAATCTACACCCCAGGCCAGAAATGAGTCCAGGTGAAGGCAGAGCTCAGGCTCTGAGGTTGGCTTTGCCTACACTGTACACCCTCTCTATTCCAGTTATAGCCAGTCCCTTGTCCTACTCACGGATGGCTTTATGCTACAGTGAAATATGTATACCATGAGCTTTCCCATATTTCAGAGTCCTGGTCAGGTGAGTTAAAGACCTCACACTACAGTACCCAGATCTCCATATGCAGCTGAGGGCATTTGTGTTCCTTTAGCCTGGAGCCTTGGGCTTCCCAAGCAAGCATCCTGCCATAAAGCTCTATCCCTAACCCTTCTTTCGGCTTTTGAGACAGAGCCACACTTACTCTGTCACCTAGGCTGGGCTTGCACTTGTGATCCTCCTACCCAGCCTCCTGAGGAGGTGGATTACAGGTCTGTCCCACTACAAGTAGCTCCTATGTAACCTCTTTATCTATTAAATTAAATGCTCTCTGGTCAGATGAGACCTCTCACTTTATGGCCTTATCCCTGGCAATCACTATTTCCCATTTTGTTCTCCAACAATCTCACAATCCCAAGCACCTCTCTGTGTTGGAATGAAGTGTTCTTTTGAGACAGCACTGTTTCCTTTGCCTTAAGTCATCAAAGGGATGTATTTGTAGTGTATTTCAGAAGTTACCCTTCTTTTTAAGGCTAATTACTACAGTGTGCTCAATTAATACACACCTTGAGGCTCAAAGGGAGAAGCAGCTGCTCTTCTTTACTGCCTACTAGTCAGAGGCAGCCCGGACCTGAGTGTACAGTGCAGCTCTTCTCATGTCTGTAAGCAGCCCCTCCCCCCAGCAGAGACAGGCAGGTACAGGGAGGGGCCTCTCTCTGAACTCCACTATTGACAGCACACGTTGGTAGAGGCTGTGGGGTCACCTAACACTGCCAGATTAAGTGTGCACCCAGTTTGGGGAGGGGACATCCCATTCTTGCCTGTTCAGCTTCAAAACTAAAAGCAGAAACATTTCAAAAGAACAGGGACTGAGGGCTGCAGAGATGGCTGAGTCATCAAAAGCACTGGCTGCTCTTCCAGAGGACCTGGGTTCAATTCCCAGCACCCATATGGCAGCTCACAACTGTCTGTAACTCCAGTTCCAGGGGAGCTGACAACCATACACAGACACACATGCAGACAAAACATCAGTGCACATTAAAAAGAAACAAACAAAAAAACAGGGAGGGTCACATTCTGGCACATAGAATGACAAAATTGTCACCCAGCTGGTTTCTGTCCCTGTGGCAACTACCAGACTGAACCTCAGAACAGCACATGGTACTGTATACTGTCCCCACAAGGAGGAGGAATTTTCTTCACTGCTTCCACTGCTTCCTCTTCATCTTTACCCAGCAAGGAAGGATCCGGCTTCCTCTCCCTAGGAACAGTTCCTCAAAATCAACAGGAAGTTCTCACAGGCAGGGCTGTCCTGCTGACTTTATTATGAGCAAGAGTATGACAGGACCACATCCAGGCATTTCCCTCTTCCTCCTCAGCTGCTGATGCTCCTCACAGGAAACAGGGCCAGGGTAGGGCCCACCCTGGGCACAGGGGCGGGCAGCAGCTGGCAGCTCCAAGATCACCTGACTTCTGTGAGGCAGGCGGGCATAGAGGGAGTAGATGCGGAAGAGAATGTGTGGCTCTTCTGGGCAGACTTTTGGTTTTGTTTTTTGAGACAGGGTTTCTCTATGCAGCTCTAGCTGTCCTGGACCTCAGGGATCTGCCTGCCTCTGCCTCCTGAGTGCTGGGATTCACAGCTTGGGAGACTTTGTTTTAAGGTAGGTGTGTGTGTGTACACTGACACACAAATTAAAGTGTATATAGTTGCCTATAGAGACCAAAAGATGGTGTCAGGTGCCACCGGAGCTAGAATTACATGGGTGCGGGGAACTGAACTCTGGGCACCACAAGAGATGTGCAAGCTGCAAGCTCTCTACTACTGGGCCATCTTTCTAGCCCCCCCCCCCCCCGTCCCAGCGGAAAGTTTCTACTCAAGCCAGAGAGAAAAGGACAACAGCCCAAAGTCTAGCATGGTGAACCACTGAGTTTATTGAGACTGTTAACAGGATCATGAGCCATCTCTTGAGCACAGGATGGTTGCTGTGAAAGCTATGGAGTGTCCCCTTCAGTTAACTTTCCACATCCTGTAAGCTGCAGCACCTCTCAGTCACATACAGGTGCAACAGGACTACTTGGGGTGAGTGGAGAGAGTAGAGAGTGGCTGGACTCCCAGGTGAAGGGCTGATCACCTCCACACTTCTAACCCTGAATGTAGATTCAGTCTTGGGAGGGACTCCTGTGGGCGTTCACAACTGATCTGGTTTCAAGAATGTCACCCCAAGTCTTGCCTAGAGGATAGCATCCCTTAACAGGATTACGCCTCAATTCCACTTGTGAAGAGTAGGTCAGAGAAGTCTTTACCTTTGATATCAGGAATCTAAACAATATGAAACCAGTAACAAGCATTCGTCTCCTTGTGTATGAAGCCATTGGGCAGTGGTGGTGGAGACCTTTAATCCCAGCACTCAGGAGGCAGAAGCAGGCAGATCTCTGTGAGTTTGAGGCCAACATGGACTACAATTAGAGTTCCAGGACAGACAGGGCTACACAGAGAAACCCTGTCTTGAAAAAGAAAAGAAAAATCCCCAAGATAACAATTTCTACAAAGGTCAGGCTGGGGAGTCTCATGCCTGCTGCTGTGGTGAACTGAAGAGGGAGGTGGAGGCAGAGAAGGCTCAGGAAAACACAAAAGACCTAGCCCCAGGACTGCTGAATGCATGTTCCAAGTCACAATCTTACCTTCTTTCCTGCTCATTCCAAGCCTTCGTGCACATCTATCAACAGGGACAAAGGCCATTGCCAAGATTTGGGTCATGAGATCAATGTCATGGGTTTGTTTATAGATTACGTGGTAAATCAGCGTGGGTAAGCATTCTACATGTCTTCCCTGCAGAAAGGTATCCTCAAAACATCCTCCAGCGAGCTAGGTATAAATCTTAGTCTAAAAAGATGAGGAATTGGTGCTGGGTGACAGTAGCACAATCCCAGTACTCAGGAGGCTGAAGCGTTAAAGTGACTTTTATTCACTTGATTTAATTGTCCTCTTGGAGGCTTACTGCTTCCATCTGCTAACTTAGGCCTAGAGTATTTCTAGCTTCTAAGACTTACTGCTCAATTACCTCACCCTTTCTAGCTCCTTCTGAACTCTGGATGGCTGGTTCAACTCTCTGTCTGGCCCAAAACTCCTCTCCAAACTGATTCAAACTGGCTTCTGTTGGCTTGTGACTGAATTGCTCTGCTTGGCCTCATACTAACTTTGGCAATATGTTCTAATCTTCTGGCTTCTCATTCTCTGGTTTGTTCTGTCTTCACCTAGCTTGTTCTGTCTCCAACCTATCTCTGTGCAACTGTCCCTGTAAAACTGCTTCCTTCCCTTCCTCTGCGCTGCTCCCTCTTACATCACCTCTTTCTTCTCTCTCTTCATAAGAGTTGGGCATATCCTATTCTGTCAATTCTTTCTCTGATTCATCACTTTGTCTGCCTCTGAATTAGAGGTCACTTTCAAACATGAGTGCTTTCTTCTACAAACTAACTTTACTGTCATTGTTTGGGATTAAAAGTGTGTACCAAAGCCTTGTCTATATTCCAGCCAGAGGGGTTAAAGGTGTGTAGCATGTCAGCATTCCAGCCAGATCACATAGACCTAGTGTAACAATATATTTTAAAATGCCACACAAACACACAACAGATCTGGAATGAAGAGATTTATTGTGCAGAAGTGTGGAGAGAGAGACAGACAGACAGAGACAGTGGGAGAGCGCAGGAGAAGAGAAAGACAGAAAAAGAGAAAGTCAGAGAGGATGGAAGGGGAGAGAAACCCAAGCAGAGAGAGCGTGTAGTGACTGGTTGTCTCTTTATATCTGGTGTGCAGCTGAAATGTGTCTTCCAGATGCATCTGTGAAGAAGTCTGGTAATTGGAATTCTGCCTCCTGGCCTTGGCAGATGTGGGTCTTATCTAAAGTTCCATTTCTTTGAGACTGTCCTTGGCAGTCTCTGCAGGTGGGGTATTCGGGGTGTTCTGAGCCTGAGAAGTAGATAGCAAGCTCCGTGCAACCCTGGGAACCAGATAGCAAACTTCGTGTAACCTTGAGTAAATTCTTGGGTGCCTTGCCAGGTGGTGCAGATGTGTTGTTACTGTGAAAAACTTTGCTTGTACCCTTTGCTTTATAAGTGTTGTTTGCACATTCAGTAAACTGAGACCTTGATCAGAAGCCTGTCTTGGTCTCCATTCTTTGCGTCTCTGTCCCCCATTTCCACTCCCTCTTTCAGGTAGACGGTGTTCAACTAGCCCAAGGGACGGGTCACATCTGCCACACAGGATGTCAGGTTGCTAGGCAACCTAGAGGCAGGTTTGTGAACTAACTACCCGGTCTTCAGATGTGATCCCTTGCCACAGCAGCCATGTTTCTGGATTAAAATTCCTCTACGATGAAGCAGGTGGATCTCTGAGAGTCTAAGGTTCAACCAGGGCTACATGGTGGGACAAGCTCAATAAATAAATGGAAATGACAACCTAAAAAAATTCTTTTTGTGGGGAGTGGGGAAGGTAAGTAATCTGAATTTCAGAGAAGTCCAGTGTTGGCAGCTGAGCATGTGGCAACTGTGACTCTAGCACAGGTTTGAAGAGAGACTCAAGACCTAAACTGTGCACTTCCTGGGTCTCCTTTCTAAGTGCAGACAAAGAACCCTGGCCTCCACATGTGCGCACGATCAAGTGCTTCCGAGGCTTACCACCTTAGCAGCTTCTTCTCACACTTGTACATCCAGAGCTCTGGGAAGTCCTTCAGCAGAACACAGTGGAAGTCAGTATGGGGGCACATGCCTGCAGTCCCAGCCTGAACTTCACAGGGAGACCCTGTCTGACAAAAAAAAAAAAAAAAAAAAAACCAACAAAACCATTTTATCAGAATCTCCTGACCAGCCTGACGAGAGACTGCTTACCAATGTGTAAGCAGCAGCCCTTTCAGCAACAGGCACTGATACACTCTGAGAGGAGGAAAACAAAACCGTTTCCAAGTGAAAGCCCTCGACTGAAAGAGCATAGCCAGCAGTTGTTACTCTGCTGCGCAGAGAGCATCAGCTGTCACCACAGAAAGGACGCGAAGGACCCTGAAGATGACGGTTCTGGCCTTAAAGAGGCCTTACCCCCAGATGACTCTGCTCTCTAGCTGCATGTTGGCTGTCCTTGCTGAGGCTGACCCTGGCCATCTGTCGAGGGTCCTCTGCAATACTAGAAGGCAGGAAGAGCTGCTATCAGCAGGTACATGTGAGACTCTGAGGCACCAACATCTACCCAGTGCTCATGGAGTAGTATCTGGGCCTGTACAGGGCAACAGAAACCACATGGACATGATGCCTGGCCTGCAGACTGTGTTTCCAGAAAGCCTCTGAATTTGGCATGTGACAACAGACTCCGTTTCTCATGAGGTTCCCTCCCTGCCTCTTTTGGGGAACCCCAGCTCTCCTAAGGAGCCTCACATAGCCCTCACTCAGGGAGATAACAAGCCCTGATAAGAAACCTGGTCAGTGAGCACCTGGGGATTCCTGGAAACAACCACCCTATGCTAATGAGATGACTTGGTGTCTTGGTTTTCAACCAATGACCTTTAACCATATCTGGAGTTCTTCCCAAACTCAGGATAATTAAGTATTGCTTCCCCCCACCCCATGATACTGTTTCATTAGATTAAGTATACCAGGAGTCCCTAGCCCCAGCAAATCAAAAACACTCAACCCAAAACTCCTCCCACTGCCCAAGGTCTATAAATGTCCCTGATTCACTAAATAAACTCTCTCTCCACTCCTCCACCATGACCACTTGAGATTCATCACTTATTCTGGGGAAGGATGGGCTCCCTTCCTCCCTAGAAATTCACCACTGACCTCCCAGGGCTTAGCAGTCAGCCACATGCTGCTGGCTACTGGGAGCTTGTGCCATTTGCTGTGTGTCAGCATGGATCGCTGCTGCCATCTTTCTAGTGCCATTCTGTCGACTTGGACAAAACCAGGCTCCTGCCTCTGCCTCTCTCAGTTTTAGAGCTCCAACTGAGCCTCCATTACCTCCATTACCAGCTGCTCATAAAGCTGCCACTGACCCAACCAAGTCAGGCTGAGCCCTCCATGCCACCTGTCTCCAGTTCTGGAGCCCTAGGCTCCTTCTACTCCAGCCCTTCACTCTTTTCTGCCCAAAGAATGCACTTCTGTTCCCTGCCCTACAGTAGTGGCAGGGAATGCAAAACGACAGTCATGTCCCTGGACAGTCCAGACTCCTGCTGGACTGGAAGCAACAGCAGACCTTGGCTGTAACGAGGAGTTCCCTCGGTAACTTTTGAAGTCTTGAAGCCAGGCCCTGTTGGGGATCCGGGGACTGACCTTAGTCCCAGATCAAAGGGCCCAGTAGAGGCTTCTGGAGGAATAAGTGCCCGTGAGTCAGTGTCCCTGAGGCAGGAACAGTGGTGAGAGTGATCCAGGCAGGAGGCAGAAGGTGTGTTCACTGCCAGAAGGCAAAAGTGCCACCCAGAGAATGCTAACCCTGAAGGAGGGAAGTGATGAGGGAAAAGTAACAGGTGGACCAGGCCATACATGGACTTCCACTTAAAACCAAGGACACACTCTCCACAGTGAGCAGTGCCTAGGCAGCATGGATGGCACAGGGAGTAGTTTGTTTTGCACTTCGCCAAGAGACAAGTGTGGATGCCACTGTAGACTCAGGAGGGACAGCAAAAGCAGCCTGAGTCGGGAGTGTGGCCCAGCCATAGGGAAGGCCCAAAGTACTGACAAGAGTCAGCCATGAATGGGCTGACAAATTCTGGGACCTGGATGGGTCTAAGGGGAGTCTTAGACTATGTCATAGCTGGACAGATTAGTTTGTGCCTGGAGGGCAGTGCAAGCACCCAGAAACTGACATGGGTGTCTAGCAGTAAAGTACCTAGAGCCAGCAAGGGACAGAGGCTGTCCAGGCCACTTCTGCACTGCCGCCCCAGCCAGGACTGGGACACCTGCTGAAGCTCTGCAATCACTTGCTTGTGGTAGAAGAACCAGAACTGACTCCCGTGCTCCTTGACTACCACTCTCCTGGAAGGGTACCTTGGGCAACCCTGACCCATCCATGGGTACCTTCTCTGGACTACAGTGGAGCTCTTTCTGTTGTAACAATGGTCACTCCTCATCTTCTGTGTCCTGATGTCTGCCTCCTCTCATACTGCAGTGCTGAGGAGGCCAGGAACACATTTCCTAGCATAAGTCCCAGTCCAAGGCAGGCCATGATGACAGCTGAGTGAGCCCAGGGATGGAGATGTGGTGAGTTAGGCTCCAGGAACCGACATGTGTATCTCATCTGGGTCCCTCTGGGGGTCCTTGCCTATCAGGCTGTCTTACTCTCCCCACATAAAAACTTGACTTCACTTTTGATTCCTCCCTTGAAGTTCCTTCAAGCAGCAAGTCAAACCCAGCTACCTGCCCAGACTCCCGACTCACGGGGCAATTTCCAGAAGCTCCCCTCCCCCCCCCCACACAAAGGCCACTGGAGTATAAGGAAACTGATTTCTAGCAGCAGACAAGAACCACTGGGGAAGACGGGGGGTCTAAAACATTTCCTGTGCCCTACAGACCCTGGGAGGTAAGAAGGTCCAGAGGGCCAACACCCCTCAACCCAAACAAGTTATAGGAGTGTGAAGACAAGGGAGTCGAGCCACCATCACCCCAGTATCTCCTCCACAACTCTACCCTCCAGTCCTTGCTTCCCCTAGACAGCACAGAAGAACTTAACCTTCACTGAATGTGTGTCCTGGTCACTTTCGCTATCCAGAGCCTCTGACATAATTTATTCTCCCTGACACAAGTGGATCTTCTACCAGTCCTCCAATGCTGTCTGCTAGTCAGTGCTCCAGAGAGCAGAACACAGTCAGCAGGAGTTAAAGGTATCCCTGCCTGCCACTTTTCCAAGATAGAAGGTCTTTAAAACTTTCAGGTCCTCCATCCCCTCCTCCACAATGTAGCTTCCAATTTCATTGTTCCCTGGCTTCCGAAGCTGTGTTCCTTCAGCCTGGCCTGTCTTTGTGGACCTCCGGCTCACCCACACCTGGACCACGCCCTCATCTCCCTATATCTGCCACTTCTGCCCAACGTATGCATGGGACAGGGGCAGAACCAACTGGAGTTTCACATCAAGAATCGGTCTTTCGGGGAACCCCAGCCTGATCCCAAAGTTCTCCCGCTCCCAGGGCGGGTACAGTCCCTCAGATCAGGAAGAGGGGGTATTCAAGGGAAGAGGCCGGCACCAGGAAGCCGGAGGAGACCTGAGGAGCGCATCCGGAGCTGTCCAGAGAACGCCCAGGTGGAACCTCCGGGAAGGGGGCACGTGCGCGGAGGGGCGCGTAACTGTGGGGACCAGCGCGGCAAGTGCGGCCAGGGGCGCGGCGGAGGACTGCGCACAGGATAGGATTCAGTGAGGTGATAGCCCGCGTCCTTTTCCCCACCCGACCCACTCACCTGGGCCCACCGCTCCCGGCAGCCGGGCAGGTAGCCCTAACCTTCAATCTGGCTTCTCACAGCCAGTTGCGCCTCCGGTCTTTGGCGCCTTGTTTTGTCTGTTACTGTACCACTTCGTAAGTCTCTGCCCCGGAAGTTACGTCACCGGGCGCAACCGGGGCCCCTCGGATGTCGCCATGTTTTTGAGGAGAATGTAGAGTTATGCGCTGCTTGTGACAGGGCTCTTCGCCATGTTGCTTCTGGGCGGAAGTGGCCCGTTTGGGGCTCGGCCCCTTTAAAGGAGCAGAGACGTGTACAACCTTGGAGATACATTTGGGGTCGCCGGCTTTTGGACTAAGTAGTGCAGTTGTTCGCTGAAGCAGGTCAGTAGCTGGTTACAGTGCGAGATTTCACCGAAATCGTGTGTTGAAGCCGCCTGGTTCTCCGTAGGTTTCCGAGTGCTTAGCTCTTGAGGCATGTGCTGCTGTTTTTGTGATAGGTAGCTTTGCTGAAAGAAGGATCTGTCCCCTGAGAAAAACTTGTGCGCGCGGTTTTGGCATCTCTGCACTCAGCCATGGGACTAGTAAGGCTAGCTCTCTCTGCACTCACATCCACTCTCCCAAGGTAGTCCTGGCCAAGAAGATGTAGACTGTGCTCATGGAGAATTCCCGGCAGTGCTGGCGCGAATAGACTCTGTGGGTTCTTCTGGATTCTGTTGGTTCCCGGGCTGACAGTAGTCATGGCAATTGGGTTAAAATACTAATGTGGGACAACTTCCAGGATAACAGGTTGAAAAACAAAAACGGGACAGAGAAAGTAGCCTTCACCCCGCTACCGAGTTCGCGTGCACGCCAGCTTTCTGCTAATATGCACACATTAAATGCTTGACTGGCACAAGGAACAACAGAGGTCCTGGGAACCTGACAAGGCGAGAAATGTGACTACTGTGTGCAGCGGATTGATTCTTCAAAAGTAAAGGATGAGATTATCTTCTGAGCCAATGCCTACCTGCTTTGGTCAGATGTGCAAAACCCATGTTCCACCAGGCATAGCACAGACATGCAGCATGAATTGTAGGAAAAAATGGGACTGACAGAAAGGGTAGCTGAGGGAGAGGTGAACAGAAGGAAACAGTGACAGCCCTGGAGGAAGCCCCAAGGCTGTGTTCTTTTTCAACCTGCCCCCATACTTTCACCAGGCTGGCCATACAGAAATTCGCCTGCCTCTGCCTCCCCAAGCCCAGCTGTTTTCACCTTTTTATATATGTCAGTTTTATTTACCAGTGGGTGGCTGAAGCACAAAGTTTAGAAAAGGATTCCCACAGGTCCTCACTCCCCTCTCACCCACAGGAGGCTTTGAGGTCACCAAGCCCTTCCTGGAAGCATCAGCATTAATTTTTGGACCTACTGTGTAGTCAAACTACTATGAGGGTCTCATAGCGAACAGGATAGGTACTGTTCCCACCTTATGACTGTGAGAGAGCAGCCAACAACTCAAATGTCAGCCTCTGTGTTGAAAACCTTTGCATAGGACAAGGAACCAGGCTGGGTGGAGTCAGAGGGGAATTCTTTCATCTGTGACAGAGAAGTGTATAGAATGCCAGCCCAGCTTTGCCTGCAGGTCGTAAGTACATCGTGAGAACATGTGCAGACTGGAGACCTCCAGGCTAACTAATCCAGATGGGGACAACTGGAGACTACAAGAGGGTTAATAGCAGTGACATGGTCTTTACCCTGCCCACCCGCAGGGACTTTGCAGCCTGTCCTCAGAGCAGCAGTCCTGGTGATGCAAATAAAGGTGTCATGTGTCACATCTCGGCAAGAGGTTCTTGTCTTCTTGCTTGTTTTTACCACCTGAGTTCTCAAATTGCAAAGGAACAGGAACACCTTGCTATTAAGAAAGGGCCTGACCCTGCCTCTGTGGTCAGCAGGCCAAATCACTTCAGCTTAGCAGGAAAGGCCTGTCCCAGCAGACTTTGGTCCCCACATATTCCCAGAGGACACAGCTCCTGAAAGGTTCCTACCTTCTTAACAAGGGTAAGGAAGCTTGAACTGAGGCTCAGAGCTAGGGACTTCCTCTCCTCTGCTGAGACTCTGACTTTGGGTAAGTCCTTTCCCTGCTACAACCCTCAGCTTCTCTGCCTAGAAGTTTATCAGGCTGGTCTCTGAGGCTTCTGCTGGGGCCCCTATCTACCTGTTATGTAAATCTGCCCAGGGAGAGAGATTTCACTTGTGGATCTGCACCCTTACAAAAGGAACAAGTAACAAGCTGTTTGTCACACTTGGGCCTGCCACCAACCCCCATGGGCTGGGAACCTTCAGGAAGAGCTGCAAAGTCACTTCTTTGTCCTCAGCCTATTCCAAGGTCAAGGGGCCTGGGTCTCTGTCCTGTGTTGCTTAGCTGTTAGGCTATAATTTCTCTCAGGGAATATTTATATTATGTGATCTCTTTTACTGTTTAAGAAAGCAGGGATGGACTCATTATTGAACAAGAGACTTTTGCAGGGGAGGTCTTGTGTCAAAAAAAAAAGTTTTATTTTTAATAATGTGTGATTGTGTGTGTGTGTGTGTGTGTGTGTGTGTACCCATGCAGTCTGGAGGCATTAAATACCGCTGAAGGGCTAGAGTTCCTTATGAGCCAGCTGGTGTGCTGGGAATCAAATTTAGGTCTTCTGCAAAAGCAGTATGGCTCCTAACCACTGGGCCATCTCCCCAGCCCTGGGTAATAGGCTGTTGTGGAAAGCTGTGGGTTTCTATGGTAACTGGTTTTTTGTTAACTGCAGATTACTGCATTCATACAAGGAGCATGACCTGGGTTGGACTGTTGGGTTGTTTGGTTTATATGTGCCTCTAGGGATCAAGGCCAGGCTCTTGCACATGCTGCACTGATTCTCTGCCACTCTACAAATGGATAAACTGAGCCTGCAGGCTGTGCCCTGGTGGCCCATGTTCCATAGCTAGTGCACTAGTAGAGCTGGGGTTACCTCACCTAAGACCAAGCTTCATTTTTTTTTCTCCTTGTCATGGAATGGGACAAGTCTTAACCAAGCATGATGTCGCTTCTCCTGCCTCCATTCTCCATGGGCACCATGCTTAGTGTTGTCTCAGTGAGTGGCCATGTCCTGGCAGTTTGAGCTGAGCAGGGGAAGTCCAAACATTCTCTAAGGGACCAAGGTGCACTGCATGTGACAAACTACTTTGCCTTGAACACCATGTCCCCATGGAGCAGGTCCCAGTCGTTCCAAAGTGACGTAGGTAATGCAGGGAGGCTGACGAGTCCTGGTCACCGTGCCTACACTGCAGGCTGCACCTGAACAGGCATGTAGTTCCCGGGGAGCCCAAGCTTCTTGTGGTCTGGGAAGCCGTAGAAGATGGGGCATCGGCTCCTAGGGCAAGCATCTGAGGAAAGAGTTGGGATTCTAGGAAAAGGTGAGCAGAGAGTGTTGTGGACCCTACCTCAGGCATTCTGGGATGAGTGGGTTTGTTTGGTTTGGTTTGGTTTGGTTTGGTTTTTGCTCTGGAGTAAAGTAAGGGCAGCAACTTCTCTGCAGCTGTAGTCCTGCTCCTTACCAGACAACAGGCCAGAGGGACAAGTATTGGGGCAAAGGTGATGCTAATTTTTTTCCAATTATTTTATTTTTATAATTTATTCATTTGTTTTACTTTATTTTATTTTTAAAGACAGGGCCTCAACTGTGTAGCCCTGGCTGGCCTGAAACTCACTATGTATGTCAGACTGGCCTCAAACTTACAGAGCTCTGCCTGCTGATTGCTGGGATTAAAACTCATAGACCACCATATCTGGTGCTCTGTGTGTGTGTGTGTGTGTGTATGTTTATTTTGCCTGAATATATGTCTGTTCATCCCTAGGACTGCTGGGAGTCAAACCTGAGTCCTTTGGAAGAGTAACTACGGACTGAGATGTCTCTCCAGCCCACAACTTTATTATTTGTTTGTTTGTATGTTTTGTTTGGTTTTTTGAGACAGGGTTTCTCTGTGTAGTCCTGGCTATCCTGGAACTCACTCTGTAGACCAGACTGGCTTCAAACTCAGAGGTCCACCTGCCTTGTGCCTCCTGAGTGCTGGGATTAAAGGTTCATACCACCACTGCCAGGCAAAAGGTAGGGCTTTGGATTTTGTTTTGTTTATTTTGTTATTTATTCTCTGTATGTCCTAAAGAAAGGGGAACATGGTGGGTGCAGAGTCAGGACTCAGCCAACTCCCAAGGTCAGGATGAGATGGTGCTGCATTTTGTCTAGCGTCAACACAGCCTACTAGACAAGAATATATAATGGGGGTTAGCAGTCAGGACACAGCTGACATGAGAACCAAGTTACTGGAGTGTTCCAGGTGTCCAAGTGTCATCCATAAGCATGCTGGTGAAGCTAACTGTCTAGACTCAGGGAGGTGCCCCTCTGATCCCTGCCCTAGTGGGATGGTCTCCTTAGTGTACCCAAGCACCTGCATTGTCCACATGGTAACACTTCTCTGGTGAGTTGTTTAAGACAGGATATTTCTGTGTAGCTCTGACCAGGCTGGAACTTGCTGTATAGACCAAGTTGACTTTGAGCTACAGAGATCTGCCTGCTTTGCTTCCCAAGTGCTGGGATTAGAGGTGTGCACCACCGTGCCTGGCTCTATTTATTTATTTATTTATTTATTTACTTACTTACTTACTTACTTATTTTTAGCTTGTGTGTATGAGTGCTTCGCCTGCATGTATGCCTATCTTATTAGGGTTTTTATTGCTGCGATAAAACATCATGGCCAAAAAGCAAGTTGGGGAGGAAGGGTTTCTTGACTTACACTTCCATATTGCCATTCATCATTGGAGGAGGTCAGGACAGGAACTCAAACAGGGCAGGAACCTGAAGACAGGAGCTGACGCATGCATAGGCCGTGGAGGAGTGCTGCTTACTAGCTTGTTTTCCTTGGCTTGTTCGGGCTGTTCTTTTATACCACCCAGGGCCACCTGCCCAGGACTGGTTCTACCCACAATGGGCTAGGTTCTCTCACATCAATCACTAAGAGAACACCCACTTCCAGGGATGAGGATGGAGGGTTGGTTTTTATGTCTTTAATCCTAGCACTCAGGAGGCAGAGGCAGGTGGATCTCTGTGAGTCTGAGGCCAGCCTGGTCTACAAAGCAAGTTCCAGGACAGCCAAGGATACACGGAGTAACTGTGTCTTGAAAGAAACAAAAAAGAAAACACCCTACAGGCCTGCCTATAGTCTGATCAAATTGAGCCATTTTCTCAGTTGATGCTCCCTCTTCTCCAGTGACTCTAGTTTGTGTCAAATTAACATATAATTAGACAGCTCATTGTCTGTGCACCATGTACATGGACATCTGCTGTCCACAGACACCAGATGAGGACTCCTGTCCCCAGGAGCTAGAGTTACAGAAGTCACGTGTGAGCCTTCATATGGCTTCTAGGAACCAACCCCAGGTCCTCTGCAAGAGCCGTCAGTGCTCTGAATTGCTGAGACATCTCTCCAGCCCCTTATTTTACTTATTTTGTTTTGTTTTCAGATGGTCTTACTTTGTAGTCCTGGGTATCCTGGAACTTGCTCTATAGACTAGGCTAGCCTTGAACTCAGAGATCTACCTGCCTCTGCCTCACAATTGCTGGGATTAAAGGTTTCTACCACCACTGTCTGGCTCATTTTTTAACTCTGTGTGTGTGTGTGTGTGTGTGTGTGTCTGTGCATGTGTGCACCTGTGTGTGTGTGTGTGTGTGTGTGTGTGTGTGTGCGCACACGTGTTTAGGTTTGTGCTTAGAAGCCAGATGAGGATGTCAGGTCCCCTGGCGCTGGAGTTACAGGTGCTTGTAGGCCATTTGACATGGGTGCTAGAAACCAAGCCTTGGTTCTCTGAAAGAGCAGCGTGTACTCGTAACCTCTGAGCTGTCCTCCGGGCTCCCAGCACCGCTGCAGCCCAACCCTTTCCACTGCACCCATCCTGTGGATTTTACAGTCCATCAATTCTTCATGATTTTGGGTAAACGTTAGACTTGTATCACTGTCACCATGATCCACTTGTGACCAGAAGTCACTTAGGCCTGTGACATTATTCCTCGTTTGCACCTCACCTATCTTAAGCCTCAGGCTAACACTCATCTACTTCAAGTCTTTGTGGAGTCCGAAACCTTGCTAAAAACCGAATCCAGATCTGCTTATGCCAGACAAATGCTTTACTGACAAACCGTATCTCCAGCACTATGATCTTTTTTTTTTTTTTTCCTAAAATATCAGGAGACTTGGAAGAGATCAGTTGTTAAGTGCTTGCTGCATCAGCATGAAGGCCTGAGTTCAATTCCCAGTGCTCGTGAAAGAAAAACCTGGCACACCTGTAGTGCCTCCTGGGGAGCTGGAGACAAGGTGCTCCTGAGGAATGATACCCTAGGCTAACCTCTGGCCTGCACACAACAGCCACACCTGTTACTGTGCCCACATGAACATACATGCACACTGAACACACACACAAATCAAAGAATATACAAGACTATAAGTTCCCAAACCCAACGCAGAAGATCCAGTGTTTATAATTCAGTAGTGTCTCTTCAAACACTCTTCAGCATAACCATTCTTTCATAATAAGCAGTCCTCACAGCACCATTCCAATAAGATTTAATTAAATAACCCTGGTTCTTAATAACACAGTTCAAAAGTTAGTGACTATAAAGTTCATCACTAATAGTGCATAACATGAACTTTGTAGTCAGCTCCTCCTCCACAGATCTCGTGGAATGACAGGTTGCATCTGATTGGCAACCAGTCATAACATGCCCCCACCTCCTGTGTCAGGGTCTGATTAGTCACTGTATTTGTTCAGGGACAGGCAGCAAAGCTTACTGTCACTAAATGAAGAAATGAGCCACATAGCCTCTCACAAAGCAGATTATCAGAAAGCAAGCAGAGACTCAAGTACAGGTAAGCAAGGGCCTTGGACATGGGACAGCACATTTGCATGGGACTAAGTAGCTGGCCTTGGGAACAGGAACACTGTAGCTGTCCTTGTTGGAAAACTTCATTTGCAGTGAGAGAAACTTCCCAAGTGCACACTGACTGACACCAGTAGGAAAGCTATTCTTAAGCTGGAGAGGCCTAGAGATTTATTTATTCATGTGTTGCTGCTTGGACAGAGCCCCGACCTGGGCCTTGCTAGTCAAGAGCGCCAACTGCTGAGCTGCAGGCCCAGCCTTTACACTTTTTTTTTTTTTTTAAGACAAGGTCTTATTACGTAGGTAGTTAAAATGACTGTGACTCTGGGGCTGCTAAGATGGCTAAGCATCTGCCACCAACTTGGGTGACCTGAGTTTTACCCTCAGAACCTACATGATGGAAGGAGAAAACTGACTCTTCCACATATGAGCGGTGGTAACATGCACACACACATACCAACACAGATAATAAATAAGTAAATAACATACTTGGGCTGGAAAGATGGCTTAGAGGTTAAGAGCACTGACTGCTCTTCCAAAGGTCCTGAGTTCAATTCCCAGCAACAAAATGGTGGGTCACAACCATCTAGAGTGAGATCTGGTGCCCTCTTCTGGTGTGTATGTACACATACAGGTAGAACACTGCATAAATAATAAATAAATGATTCTTTTTAAAATAAATAAATAACATAATTAAAAATAAAAACTCATGATCCTCCTGCCTACCAAAGTACATGCTACAGACATGTGACACTATGCCTAGCCCTAATCACCTTTTTTTAAAAGTGTTACATACCTATAAGTTGTATGGAAAGTAAAAGCCTTTTAATTATATTTTTAAAAAATCCCTCAAACAAACCAAATAATCACTTCCTGTTCCCTCTCTACGTCTCCTGCTGAGTAGCCACCTCTGCATTGGCTGGGTGCTATAGTCATCCTGTGGGAGGAATCCTGCAGTATGTGGCCTTGTGTGACTGGTGTCTTACTGACAGTGTATGTTTCTCTAAATAATAGCACGTAGGAGTAAATTTCACTGAATGACTATACTCTAGTTTATTCAACCATTCACAAACATTTGGGGATTATTTTCTACATGTGCTTAAAAAGATGTATTTATTTTATGTGTTTTCCTGCATGCAGTGTGTGTGTAGAGGCCAGGAGAGGGTGTAGTGTTCCCAGTATTGGGAATACAGATGGTTGTGAGCCACCCTATGGGTGCTAGGAACTGAACCGAGGTCCTCTGCTAGAGCAACAAGTGCTTTTAATCACTGAGGCATCTCTCTAGCCCCCTTTTCTCCATTTTAACTAATGAATGATGCTGCTCTAGGTCAGAGGTGTAGCTCAATGGTAGAGCTCATGCTTACGTGACATGAACTCTAATATTCAGTCCCCAGCACTGCATAGAAATAATAACACTGCTTTAAGAAAAAAAGACTCATGACAGATCTTGCTTGGATATCACTTTTCAGTTCTTCAGAGTAAATTGCCAGATCACAGGTAAGTCTGGAAGTCATAAAAATGAAATACTTAACTGGGTGTGTTGTTATACACCTGTGATTTCAGCATTCAGAGATCACGAGTTTGAGGCCATCCTGGACTACAATAGTCAGATCCTGTTTTGTTTTGTTAATTTTAAGTTTGTGTGTGGCAGAAAAAAAGACAGGGAAGGGGGAAGGAAAGAAAAGAAAGAAACCATATGTATACTCTAAAATCTTTATCTTGGCCCTTAGAGAAGGGTCAGGTCTCACTATAGAGGAACGAATACATACTGGGGAGTAGCTAACAAACACACGGGATGGTGAACGTGCCTGGAGGGCTCTGGCAGGCCATGAGCCTCAGGGTAGGCGTAATGAAGTACGTGTGGGTTTGGATTCTGATACGGTGTAAGGGTTCAGGGAGAGAAGCAGCCTTGTCTAACTTCACAGCTGTTTTTCTTCTGCTGTACCCAGACAGTGGCCAAAAACAGCATGACGCAAGGACACACCACAACTGTAGAAAATAAAGACACATTGTCAAGCCAGGTGCAATGGCACATGCCCGTAATCCCAACACTGGGAGGCAGAGGCAGATGGATCTCTGTGACTTCGAGGTCAGCCATGTCCAGAAAGTGAGTCCAGGACAGCCAAGGCTACACAGAGAAACCCTGTCTCAAACAAAACAAAACAAAAACCCACAATGTCCTCTTGTATAGCCAAAGGCTACCTTGAAAGTTAGTGTGTAGGCCAATCTGGCCTCAAACTCAAAGCCTCTTGTGTCTGCATCCTGAATGCGGGACTACAGACCTGTACTATACCCAACTATACTTGGCAGGATCTTACTAAATAGCCCAAGCTGACTTCAAATTTGCAATCAGGGATGGAGAAATGGCTCAGTGGTTAAGAGTACTATCAAAACTTTCAGAAGATAGTGGTTAGGTTTCCAGCACTTAGCTGGGAGCTCACAACCAACTGTAACTCCAGTTACAGCAGATAAGGGGCACCCCTTCTGGCCTCTTTGGGCACTGTATGCACGTGCTACCAGGCTTATATTGCAGACAAAATACACACTTAATAAATAAACAAGCTTGCAATGTTCCTGCTTCATCCTCCTGAGGATTACTGGTATGCACCCATGCCTGGCTCGGGTTTTAGTGTGCACACTTGCCTGGCTCAAGTTTTTGCTACTTTAGCTCATACATTTAGCCTTTGAGATACTGAGTTCATTTTTTTTATTAATTTATTCTCTCATATATTACATCCTGACCACAGTTTCCCTCTTTTCTTCTCCCAGTTTCTTCCCTCCCCTTCTCCCTCCTTCACTCTCTTCCTCCATTTCCCTTCAGAAAATGGCAGGCTTCCCAGTGATAACAACCAAACATGTCATATCAAGTTGTAATAACATTTGCACCTTCCTCATAGTAAGGCTGGATGAAGCAGCCCAGTAGGAAGACAAGGGTCCCCAAAGCACCAGAAACAACCTCGATCCCTCTGTTAGGAGTCCCACAAAAACAGCGTGCTACACAACTATAGCACATATGTAGAGGACCTAGATTAGACCATACAGGCTCCCTGATTGTCAGTTTAGTCTCCCCTTCCGAAACCCAAAAAGTAAAGAAGTGATTCCTAATGATATTCTGCTATCCTTGTAGACAGGAGCCTTCTATAATCACCACTAGAAAGGCTCCATCCAGCAACTGATGGAAACAGATACAGAAACTGAGCTTAGGTGGACCACAGTGAATACTGTGGAAGAAGGGGAGGAAGGATTGGAGAAGCCAGAAGGGTCAGGGACACCATGAGAAGACCCCCAGAATAAACAATCCTGACACCATGAGAAGACCCCCAGAATAAACAATCCTGAGTTCATTTTTTGATATGTGATTTGAGGTAGTGATTTTTTTAACTTTGAGGCTGGCCTCAACTTTCAACCTTCTTGCCTTAGTCTCAGGTGTCAGGACTACAGGCATGCAACACCATACTCACTCCAAATGCATTCTTTTCTGTACAGGTATAGTACAGAGAGATCTCAGAAATGGTTATTCTTTGGTTCAGCACCCTCAAGTAGGGCCTGGGAGCTTTTGAGGAAAGAGAGCCCACACACATTTAATGATCTGGACCAAACCACAGGGATTACAAATTCTGAAGCCTATCCATGCAACAGCCTCAATAATTGCCAGTAAAGTTCTGACTAATCCATTCATTTACCAATCAGAATTATGCCAGTTTGTAGAGTGATGGTGAGTGTATGGGTGTGGGTGGGTGTCATAATTTTGCTATTATTGGTTGGCCTGAAACTTGCTATGTACATCAAGATGGACTCAAACTTGTGGCAATCCCACTGCCTTTACTTTCCCAAGTGCTGGGATTATGAACATGCACCACCATACCTGGCTCAATTTTTTGCCTTGTAAGACTTTACCCTTTTAGGACAGGCATGGTGGCGCACACCTTTAATCCCAGCGCTTGGGAAGCAGAGGCAGGTGGATCACTGTGAGTTTGAGACTAGCTTGTTCAACAAAATGAGTCCAGGACAGCCAAGGCTACACAGAGAAACCCTGTCTTGAAAAACCAAAGCAAACAAGACAAAAAGGAAGAAAAAGAAAGAAAGAAAGAAAGAAAGAGAGAGAGAGAGAGAAAGAAAGAAAGAAAGAAAGAAAGAAGAGAAAGAAAGAAAGAAGAGAAAGAAAGAAAAACGAAATTCTGCCTTTTTCATTTCTCCAATGCTCAGAATATAGGCCGGTTGCTTGTGGGCCCTCGGTCTCCTGATATTGTAGTTCATTAACAGACTGAGTACACACCTTTTGCCTGAGGATGAACTTTGTTATCATTTCAGGCTAGTGTTAATGTTCAGTTGATCCAGCAGCATTTGTTAAATAATATGTTCTTTCCCAAAGAATTATCTTGGTCTCTCTAGGAATAATCACCTATGAGCATGATAGTTGGTTTGGAAATTGTTGGTTCCTTTGCAATGCCCTGCATGCCTTTCCTTTAGCCAGTTCCCTTTTATTATTTTATTTTTTGGACCCTCAGCTCTGCTCTGTAGTGAACTTTGAAACTGTGTAGTGTGATGTAGTGTGATAAAGCTAACGTTTTCAGAGCTGTCTGTTGGGTTTTATGTTGTGGTGGTTTTTTGCTTTGGTTTTTTACTTTTATTTGGTTTTTGTTTGTTTTGTTTGAGATAGGTCTTACTCTGCAGCTCAGGCTGGACTAGAAGTTAGTAGTGATCCTCCTGCCTCTGCATGCAACACCACATAGCTGCTCCCCCACCTTTTTCCTTTATTTACATTTATCCCTGTAGTTTCTGTCAGTTTGAGTTTGTGCGATGTAGATCTGTGGTGTTGTTCACCAGGTTCTTCAGTCCCGTGTGTAGCAATCCAATGGAGGGACCCAGGTTAGACTCACTGTGCTAGCAGAAATGCTGTGTATGTGTTTCCAGAATTGGAACATGAGAGTATGGGTTGATGCTCTCTGTGTTGTTAGCATCTGCCAATGACCTTCATTAGGGTCACTTTACCCTTGGAGGCAATTTGAATTGTGAAGTATCACTATGTGATTGAGATGATTAAGGGGAAGACTCAGGCAGTAAAGCACTGGCCTGGTGCTCAGTGATTCTATGTTGTTGTTATTGTTAGAACTGTGTGTGGGACTCAAGTCCCTGGCTTGGAGCCATATTCTGGCCTAGGCTGCCTCCCCTTCTCTGCCCCTGGAGGGGAAGTCTACAGTGCCTGTGGATCTGGGAGGCATGTTGAGGAGTACAGCAGCCATCTCAGTGCACCTGGCATGTCCACTCTGGGGAAGGAAGGCTGGAGCCTCACTCGCTCGGTGTTTGCACCAGTCTGTAAGTGTTCTGCATAGCACTCTACCACATTCATGGCCCTCGGGGTTCCTGGGATCTGGCTTGGCCTTGCCTTTAAAGCTGTGCATGAGCCTGCTCTTCCAGAAGCCTTTTCAGGCTACAGCTGCCTTGTCGCCTCTCTTGGCCCTGCCTCTCATCTGGAAGTTAACTCTACACGGACGCTTGGTTTGTCAGCTGTTGCCTGCCCGCCCATTACCCCAGTGCCTCACCCAGCTCATGGCACACAGTGGGTGTGCGGTTCATCTTGGTTGGCTGTTTGTGTTATGCACCGCCCAAGAACAGCGCCGTTCCCTAATCTATCCAAACTGACTGCCATTGCAAAGGCCACTCTTTTGAGTAGCCCCAAATTGTGGAATTCCAATTTTCTCTCCCTTCCCAAAGCCATTTAACTCCACTCACTTCTGTTCACTCATTTTGTGCCCTGTACCCTCCCCACCTCAGCTCTGTCCTTCAACACTCCCACTGTCAGGCCTCATTCATTCATTCATTCATTCATTCATTCATATTGTCTCTCCCTCCTTCCTTTCCTCCCTCTCTCTCCCTCTCTCTGCTATACCCAGTTGAATAATCATTCAAGGTACATGGTGTCATGCTGTTGTCAACAGGGAGAGGTTCTGCTGCTGTGGAGATGAATTTGTGAAATGCCAATGAAGCTGTAGGTTAGAGACAGGCTCAAATTCAGAAATGATGAAGTGTGAAGTATGCACTTGTCAGAATCAATCAAAAGCCAAAAAGAGCTAGAAATAAAACACCCAGGGCTGACAGATGGCTCATCAGCTGAAGGTACCTGCCAGCAATCCTGATGATGTGAGTTAGGTGCCTGGGACTCACATAGAGGGAACTAAGAGTCAATTCCTACAAGTTGTCCTTTGACCTCCACACACATGCTGTAATGTGTATACCCCCAAAATAAGTAAATCATAACTTTAAAAAATCTCAAATCCAAACAGTCAAATAATGTGATGTCTGTGTGCATCAAACAGAGAACCAAACAAAACTCAGAAGAAAAGCAAAAAGAGAGAAACAGTCTCTGTGAGCAACTGGGTGGCCCCTTTCCTACAGCTTCATCGCTACTCTTGTGCAATCATAATGTGCATGCATGCATATATAGACATATATATGCACATATACATATATATGGGCATCTTTATTTCTTATTTTTAAAGACATAGTGTCACGTAGCATGGGCTGGCCCCAAACTCATTACATAGCTGTGCATGACCCCGACCCTCCTATTTCTTAAATACTGAGGAGACAGGTATGTGCTGTCATGCCTGGTTATGTAGTGCTGGGGACCGAACTCAGGGCTCACAGGATGCAGGCACTCAGCCCACTGGGCTACAGTCCCAGCCCTAGGGTACTGAAAAAAAATACTTGTAGCCAGTGGTAGTGCTGGTTGTGCATGCCTTTAATCCCAGCACTTGGGAAGCAGAGGCAGGTGGATATGTGTGAGCTTGAGGACAACCTGGTCTACAGAGCTAGTTCTAGGATAACCAAACAACACAGAGAAACCTTGTTAATTAATTGATTAATTAAAAAATATAGGGGCTGGAGAGATGACCCACAATTAAGAGCACTCCAGAGGACCCAGGTTCAATTCTCAGCACCCACATGGCAGCTCACAACTGTTGTAATTAGTTCCCAGCAACCTGACACCATTATACCAATATAAGTAAATTAGATAGATAGATAGATAGATAGATAGATAGATAGATAGATAGATAAAAACAATAATTATAAAGAAGAAAAACTAAAATATTTGCTAACCAACATACCAAAGAAAATCATGCTTCATGTTTTGGTTATAATGAGGTAGTCTCAGGACCACCTATTTGAGCTTGCTGGTCTACAATGAGTTCTAGCTCTTGACACCATCCAGGATTCAGTGGAAGTGCAGGGCACAAAGCTGCCAAAGATGCTGTGTGCCAGGCCCCAAGTGTTCCCATCCCTAGAAGTCTGAGACTGCTGAAGAACCTCATATATCACACATGGCCCAAGGCTTCTCTGGATGGTGTCTGGTGCCAAGATTGTTGTCACAGGATGGGCAGGCTCCTCTGAGCCTCTGTGTGTCTTGTGTCCTCATGTCCTCTGTACATATCACCTCCAGTGACTGTTATGGGGACTTAGCAGGTCTTGACCCACAGTCATGGTTTTCTGCTAGCCACAGCAGGTAGTGTCCAAACATGGGAGTCTACTGCTGCTCTCTCCTGGGCCTAACTGAGCAAACCCTTCACCAGAGTTCAAACTTGGCCTGGAGTCAGCAGTCCTGAGTCCCTGTATGTTTGTTGTGTGACCTTGAACACACTACCTCCTATGCCCACCCCAAGCTCTCATCTGTACAAGGAACCCAGCCAGATCATCCTAAGTGTATGAACAAGCCTAGGAAGACCTTTGCCAATACAAGTGACCACTGTTCCTGGTACCATCATTCCCCCCCCCTCACATTCCTCTTCCTCAGCCTTTCTGGGGTCACCTGTAACCTGGTCATCAGGGCTCTATCTCAGGACACACAGAGTCAGGACTGGTGGGCTCCATCTTCACAGCCTCCCTCAGGTGGGTGGTATTGCCTGGAAGGGTGATGGAGCCCTACAAGAAGTCAGTACGAGTAGTCTTGGAGAGCAGGTTCCAGCTAGCCTGGCTACCTGAGCCTGGGTCTCCACCCATTTCAGCAAAGCAGAGGGTGGGGCTGTGATCTTAAAGTCACTGACTACCTGGGGTTGCTCACACACCACACCAGATTTTCACATTGAACTTCCCTTCTCTGTATCCAGCTCACCATGGCCAAACAGCTGCAGGCTCGAAGGCTGGACGGGATCGATCGCAACCCCTGGTGAGCTGATGGGTTGAGAAGGTCTCTGGGTGTCCCTTCTCCCATGGGGGGACCATCCCTCATTTGTAGTAACTCAGTGTAACCAGGATGGGGTAGTGATGGCTACAGCAGAGGAGAAGCAAGGCACAAGGTAGTGGATAAGCCTCAAATTTCAGCATCCCCTGCTTGGCTGGACAGGAGACACTGGTACAAAATGGAGATGGTTTTATCTCCCTGAAGGGCCCTATAGACTAGCAACAGCTACAAATCAGGCAGCAGATCATGACCTACACGGATGATAACTGATCCTTCACTCCATACCTATGGCTTCCACACATCTAAGGATTCAAAACCAAAAACATTTTTTAAAAAAACTCATCCTTGTACCTGGAGAGATAGTTTGGCAGGTATGAATACATGTGGCATCTGTTAGAGTTCCTGGGTTCAAATCCTAGTACATATTTTCAAAAAAGTGGGCCCAGCCATGCCTCTTTGTAGGCCCAGTGCTCTGGGGAACAGAAACAGGAGGATTGCTGGGGCTTGCTCTTCAGCACCCTAGCTCCAGGTTCAGTGAGACCTTATCTCAAGGGAGTAAAGAGAGTCATAGATCACTTACACACACATGTACTTACACATGCTGTACACACGTGCACACACTGAGAAGAGGAAAATGTACACCTTACTGAACAGAAAGACAGTTTTTCTTGCCCTGTCACTGAGCAATACAGTGTAACAGCTATGGCACGTACAGCGACTGGGAGTGCGTAACCTAGAGATGAGGTGTGTGGGAAGGGCTGGGATGTACCTCAGTGCACCCAGGCCTGTTTGGCTTGTGCAAGGCTCTGGGCTTCAAGCCCAGCATGGGGGAGAAAGAGAAAAGGGCTTAGATCACATGCAAACAATCATACACTTAGATCATATGCATATGCAAATGTTACAGTAAGAGATTTGATCTTTTGCCAGTTTGAAAATCCTGGGTGGAGGAGGTCTGAAACCCATTTCTCCACAAATGCTAAGGGTCAGTCTTCATTTTATTTCATAGGTGCTTTGGATGAGATAAGCTAAGAAATATGATAGAGGCTGGAGAGATAACTCAGTGGTTAGGTGCTTGCCATGCACACATGAAGACCAGGGTTCAGATCCCCAGAACCCATGTAAATGCCTGGTAATTGTGGCTCACTATCTGTAATTCCAGCCTTGAAAGACAGACGAGGGATCCCCAGAGCAAAGTGGCCAGCAGGACTAGCCATGCTGGCAAGCTCCAGATTTGACTGAGACCCTGTCTCATTGAATAAGGTGGAAGAACAATGGAGAATGATGCCGTCAACCTTAGTACTCTACCTGCACACACATGTATGCCCACACATGACAGTGGAAAAGAAGAAGGAAGTATGATAAAGGCCAGTGTTTCCCCCTCAGTGCTGGGGAGTGGACCCAGGGCTCCTGGGTGGCCCTGGCTGTACTAGAACTCACTCTGTAGACCAGGCAGGCCTCACACTCTGAGATCCAACTACTTCTGCCTCCAGAGTGCTGAGATTAAAGGCCCGTGCTACCACCACCCAGCAGGGGCCATCTTCCTTTCAGACTTCCTTTTGGGTAGCATTTGTATTTTACAAAGTTCCTCAGATGTTCTGTGGCTGGGAACTAGGGAGCCATGCCTGGGTCCCCTGCCAAGTCTGGTTGTCCTCTGGGGTCACACTAGACCATGAATCTTTTAAGTGGATGGGTAGGCACACAGCTGTAGTTAAAGTGAAGTCTTGCCCTGCAATGCCACAGGAAAAGTCAGAGCCACTGCCCTCTCGTCTTTGGGATTCACACACAAAATAGTGATATAGCTCGCAGACCCACACAGACACACACACACAGACAGACACACACCATTAGTGGGAGCCATGCCAAGCAGTGCTGTAGCTGATTTTCCAACAGAAACCCCTTAGATCCGCTTAGCAGTGCGTCTGATGTGTTCTGTCCATGGTCCTGCCATGCCCCATTCTGTCAGAGCTTAGATCCACAGCACTGTCCACTACACAGACCCAGTCTCAGACACATATTACAGTCTGTGCTGGTGACTATTTGGCTATTAGTTTGGGGGCTGAAGGATGGCCTGCTCAGAGAAAAGTGATGACCTCCTAAGCTGAAGAGCCTGAGTTTGGATCAGCTAACTGTACAGGTATTCCCTGTGATCCCGCCACTGGGGGTGTAAGGAGAGGTGGATCCCTGGAAACTCCCTGGCCGACACTTTACACGGAATTCTGGGCCAGTGAGACACCTTGCCTCGAACAAAAAGGTGGAATGTCCTGGAGGAATGACACCCAAGGTTGTCCTCTGACTCAGTGCACTCCTGTACCCACACCTAAACATACACACATCCTAACTCCCACAGCCTCCACCTGGGGTCATGTAATTCACCAGGCAACACACAGGACTCAGAGAATGTCTTCTGCTCACCCCCAAGCTTATTATGAAGGCCATTGCCAAGTTACAAAGGAATAGGCTGGCACTGCCTGGCACTCAGCTCCATATTCTCACAGTGGCACTCGGTCACACAGGCCACCAGGTGGTGATGTGAGGCAAGTGTTTCACGCTATGCTCAGGGTCTCCAAGTAATACATCACCACACCCCATTCAGCAGGTGTCTCTGGAGCATAAGGGCAGCCAGGGCGTGGCTCAGGGAGCTTTGCCGGGCTTTCCCTCCAGTGCAGCAGGGAAGAAATGAGTTAGGATAAAGGACACCCCAGCCGCCTGCTTGCCAACTACATGGTTTTAGATACACATGTTTCTTACTGTGGGGCATGGTCAAAGTTTGAAGTCTCCTGGGCTGAGCCATAGAATTGGTTCAGGGCCTGGCTACCTTAAAATAGGGGACCCACACATGTAGGGTAGAGGTATGCTACCTGTCTCTCATGCATGTTCATCCTGACCTGCAAACAAGCAGGTGTATCCCTGGGAGGAACAGGTGACCTCTCAGTGCCTGATTTTCTGTTTGTTGCCAGGGTGGAGTTTATAAAACTCTCCAAGGAGTATGATGCTGTGAACTTGGGCCAGGGCTTCCCTGACTTCTCACCTCCGGACTTTGCTGTGCAAGCTTTTCAGCAGGCCACCAGTGGGGACTTCATGCTCAACCAGTACACCATGGCATTTGTGAGTCTCCCACCTCTCCTGAGTTCAGCATCCTTCAGTAACTGAGAGTCCTATGTCCTGCACCTCAGATTTCCAGTGCAAGAGGCAGGTCAGGGACCTTCACCACCAGAATTTCATACAGGGGGCTGGAGAGATGGCTCAGAGGTTAAGAACTCTGACTGTTCTTCCAAAGGTCCTGAGTTCAATTCCAAACAACCACATAGTGGCTCACCAAAATATCTGCCCCGGACTGCGAGGAAGCAGGAAGTGGCACATGTAGTGGAAGGGGAGCTTCCAGAGAAGGTGGTTGTAAAAGTAACTTTTATTCACCTGAAGCAATTGTCATCTGTCTGCTAACCTAGACCTCTAGCATCCATGAAATCTAATCTAGGCCTAGAATGTTTTCAGCCTCTGGGATGTACTGCTAAATAAGGTCACCCTTTCTGGTTCAGGAAGAACCAGAATCAGAGTTGAATCAGTTGGCTGATTTAACTCAGCTGCTTTGGCTCAAACTCCTCTCCTAGCTGACTGAATAAATCTGACTTCTCTCAGCTTCTGACTTTTTGCTCTGCTTGGCCTCAAAGTAACTCTAGCAATCTGTTCTAATCTTCTGCTCCTTTGCAATGCTTACTATTTTTTAACTCGAATGGACTCATTCTGTATGTAATATAATGTAACTTGATTGTCACTAAAGAAAGTATCCTGGACATCCTTCCAGCCACAGCCTCAGTCCTTTTTTTCTTTTTTAAATCCCTAACACAGGGCCTTGTGGATGCCAAGTGCTTATTCTCCCACTGAGCTGCAATGCAGCTCCCCAACTCATTTTTTTTTTTTAAGATTTATTTATTTATTATTTATACAGTGTTCTGCCTGCAGGACAGAAGAGGGCACCAGATCACACTAAAGATGGTTATTGAGCCACCATGTGGTTCCTGGGAATTGAACTCAAGACCTTTGGAAGAGCAGCCAATGTTCTTAACCTCTGAGCCATCTCTCCAGCCCCCTTCACTTCTTTTTTTAAGAATTTCATACAGGGGGCTGGAGAGATGGCTCAGAGGTTAAGAACTCTGACTGTTCTTCCAAAGGTCCTGAGTTCAATTCCAAACAACCACATAGTGGCTCACAACCATCTATAATGAGATCTGGTGCTCTGTTCTGGTGCAAAGGCAAACATCAGGCAGAATGCTGTATGAATAATAAATAAATCTTTTAAAAAAAACAAAACAAAGAATTTCATACATCAGTATTATAGTGACATTTCCACTCTTCTCTCCCGGTCTTCCAACTCCTTCTGTGCCAGCACCCCCTCTCAAATTCATGATCTCTTTATTATTATAGTTAGATATGTATAAGGATATACAACCTGATGAATCCATTTAGTATTAGTGTTTAGAGCTGACCACTTGAGATTAGATAACCTATCAGGGTGGAGAAGACTGATTCTCCCTCTCTCAGAGCCAGTGATTGGCTGTTTATTCAGCTGGGCACAGATTTCCCATGTCCGTGTTGGCATGTCAACTGGTCTGGTCATTGTGCAGGATTTGTTGAAATTCCATGGGCGTGGCTTCCCTTGGATAGTGTATAGAAGACACTCTCTCTCAGCATATACCCTGGTCCCGGGCTCTTAGGGTCTTTCCACCCACTCTTCTGGGATGTTCCCTGAGCCTTAGATGTAGGAGTTACGGTCTAAATTTCTTAGGTGGAGTTTTGTACCCTGGAGTCACTTTTTCTCTGCATTTCCCTCACACGTTTAAATAACTGTTTGCTCTCTTCTGCCACCTGATGTGCCATGTTTAATAACCCAATCCACATTAGTGAGCTGCTGTCAGCCTGGAGCCCAGGGTCCTGACTCTTCCCTTTGGAACATCCAGGCACTGATGTGTGCTGGAATGACGTAAATTTGTTTGTTTGTTTGTTTGTTTGTTTTCAAGACAGGGTTTCTCTATGTAGCTCTGGCTGTCCTGGAACTCACTCTGTAGACCAGGCTGGCTTGAACTCACAAAGATCTGCCTGCCTCTACTTTCCGAGTGCTGGGATTAAAGGCATGCACCACTGTTGTCCAGCTATTTATTTTATGTGTGTCTGTATGTGAGTATGTACACATAAGTGCAGGTATTACAGAAGAACAGCGGTGGCAGACCCCCTGAAACTGGAGTTACAGGTGGTTGTGAACTGCCTTATGTGCGTGCTGGAAACTGAACCTAGGTCCTCTGACAGAGCAACATGTGCTCTTCACCACTGAGCCATCTCTCCATCCTTTAAGATAAACTTGCATGTAAAATTAATGACTTGAAAGTCAGATGTGTCGGTGCACACCATTCATTCATCCCAGCACTTGGGAGGCCAGACTGCCCGACAAAGCAAGTCCAGGACAACCAGAGCTACACAGAGACACCCTGTCTTGAAAAAAAAAAAAAAAAGAGCACTGTCTGCTCTCCCAAAGGTCCTGAGTTCAATTCCCAACAACCACATAACCATCTATAATGAGTTCTGGTGCCCTCTTCTGTGTACACATGCAGGCAGGCAGAGTACTGTATAAATAATAATAAATCTTTAAAAAAGAAAAGAAAAAGAAAAATACATTCCTGCACCTTATTCTCTATAACATTGGGCAAGGTAGTTTTTTTCCTCCGGGGTTCCATTTTTAATGCATCTTTTGGTTGCAGGGCTTTTGGAGAGGTCAGGTGAGCACACATGTCCACTTTAAATGCACAGGGACATGTGAGGTTTTTGTTGCCATGTCAACATCAGGCTCTCCCCACATCCCAGCTCTGGATTGGAACCCAGCCCAAAAAAGTTGACTTTGCTAGAAAGTGCTAGATGGCCAGTGCAGCTGAGCTAGAGGAGTCTAGGCCGATCCTGGGTACCTGACCTGGCTGTCTTGGTAGGGCTATCCACCACTGACAAAGATCCTGGCAAGTTTCTTTGGCAAGCTGCTGGGACAAGAGTTGGACCCACTCAAGAATGTGCTGGTGACAGTGGGTGCCTACGGGGCTTTGTTCTCAGCCTTTCAGGCCCTGGTGGATGAAGGAGATGAGGTGAGAGGTGAAGCCTGAATAGGGTGGGATGAGTCTTAGCTCAGTGCTGACTCTAGCAAATCTGACCCTTGAACCAGGTCATCATCATAGAACCTGCTTTTGATTGTTATGAACCCATGACACTGATGGCTGGAGGTCACCCCGTGTTTGTGCCCCTCAGGCAGGTAAGGGATGCTGGGTGGTATGGGTGGGTTGAGGGACCGAGGGAATGAGTTGGGCTAGATCCTGGGATATGGGACAAGGGACAAGGGAAGGGAGTCCCCTGAACTGGGAGGATGGAGGTGGCGTCCAGCGCTGAGGGAGAGATGGGAAGAGATGCATAAGGAGATGAGTTGTTGTCAGGAAAGTAAATGCTGCTGCCTCTCGCACCTCCTCTTGTAGAGCCCTGCTCCTAAGGGACAACTAGAATCCAGCAATGACTGGCAACTGGACCCCACAGAACTGGCCAGCAAGTTCACACCTCGCACCAAGGCCCTGGTCCTCAACACACCTAACAACCCTTTGGGAAAGGTACCAGGGGCCCATTCAGAGACCTTGGCAAGCTGAGTTTCCCTTGTGATCTGGAGCATGAGCTCTCTCCGGCCTGGTACCTGTGTGAAGTGGGAGGGCTGAATGCCTTGAACTGTGAGGACCAACCCTCCCAGAGGTGTGAAGGCTTAGGAACATGGGCTAAGTGCCTCACACCCAGGGAGCTTTGAAAGAGTGACTTTACAGTGGGATCCAGAGATAGCCAGTCCCACAGGGTCAGTATTGCAGAGCTAGATGCAATATGACCAATATTGCATTCCAATATTGCAAAGAGATGTCCAGAGAAGCCCTAAGATCTAGAATGGTCTTGTACTTTGAACAGACTCTGCACTTGGAGATAGTCCCAGTACACAGCTGTGACCTTGGCTCCAACAGGTGTTCTCTAAGATGGAGCTGGAGCTGGTGGCTGATCTGTGCCAGCAGCATGATGTCCTGTGCATCTCTGATGAGGTCTACCAGTGGCTGGTCTATGATGGGCACCAGCACGTCAGCATCGGTGAGCCGGGCCTGCCACAGCTTCCCCTGGACACCTGAGTAGGGCTTGAGCCCAAGCTCAGAGAAGCCTAGGCCTCAGGACCCAGGGCTGTGGAACTGTGCACTGGTGTGACCGTGGGCAGGGACTTTCCCTCCCTGAGGTCTAAGGAGTGCAGTAGCATCTACTTCCCGTCAGGAGCAGGAAAAGGAATGGGTCCTGTCAGCAGCTAGGTGGATACCAGTCCTCAGTTAAGAGGCTGTGCTTGCCCCTGGGTCCCCTCCCTCTACCTTGTCCACTTTAGCATTTGCTCTTGTTGGCCTCTGGCAGCCAGCCTCCCTAACATGTGGGGACGGACCCTGACCATCGGAAGTGCAGGCAAAACCTTCAGTGCTACGGGCTGGAAGGTAAGTGTGACCACTTAGCAGGTGACAGCAGTGGGAGGATTGAGAAAAGCCTCCTCTGGCTCTGAGGACCCCACTGACTGTGTCCTGGTCTAGGTGGGCTGGGTTATGGGTCCAGATCACATCATGAAGCACCTGCGGACTGTGCACCAGAACTCTATCTTCCACTGCCCCACCCAGGCCCAGGTGAGGAGGGCAGGGTGCTCTATGTTCCAGGAAGGCAACAGAGAAAGCCCGCAGACAGGTTATAACTGACCTGTCTGTCCATCTGTCCTGTCCAGGCCGCAGTAGCCCAGTGCTTTGAGCAGGAACAGCAACACTTCGGACAACCCAGCAGCTACTTTTTGCAGCTCCCACAGGCCATGCAGTTAAACCGAGACCACATGATCCGTAGCCTGCAGTCTGTGGGCCTCAAGCCCTTAATCCCCCAGGGCAGCTACTTCCTCGTTGCAGACATCTCAGACTTCAGTGAGTGGGACTGGCCATGTCACTCAAGATTTGAGGAGGTATCAAAGTTAGCTGGGACTCAGTATGACCTCTTCTGTTGCCCCAGAGAGCAAGATGCCTGACCTGCCTGGAGCTGTGGATGAGCCCTATGACAGACGCTTTGTCAAGTGGATGATCAAAAACAAGGTAGGCTGGGCCTCTTGCCAGGGCTAGTAGCTGTAGTCGCACAGGCCGTGTGCTGTTCAAGGGTGTCAAGAACACCAGCCAAACCTTTTCCATGACTCGTGATACAAGGCTGACTGTGAAGCTCCTTTCTCACCTACACAGAGAAGCCATGCTGACTCCAGGAGAGCCTGGCCTTCTCTCCTATACAGTGAGACTATAGCCCATTTCTGCTCCTGCTCCTGCTCAGAGCTCTGAGGTTCAGACTTAGTTCTACCCCTGCATGCTGCACAGTCCCTTCTCTCTCTCTTTCTCTGCTTCCTGGAAGGAAGCTAGTGTGATGCCCTGGGGCTTCTCTTCTGACCATCACAGCAGATGGAGGGGACACATTGAGCCCTTCCTCTCTGTCCCGAGTTGATGTCTTAGGGCTTCTTCCTCCCCAGGGCCTGGTGGCCATCCCTGCCTCCATCTTCTTCAGTCAACCTCATCAGAAGGAATTTGACCACTACGTCCGATTTTGTTTTGTGAAGGTAAGAGAAGGCTGGGAGAACCTCGATGGGCCTGGCTAGCCACTGGGGAGGGCAAGAGAAGGCTCAGTGTGTGTCTTGCAGGATGAGGCCACACTCCAGGCCATGGATGGGAGGCTGCAGAAGTGGAAAGGAGAGCCCCAGCCCTGAGGCCACCTTCAGCCCTGCCGCACACATGGAGGCCTCAGCTGTGCCTCATCACAGGGATGGCGATGGAGGGCCCAGCTGTATGACTGGGCATGTTCCAGGAAAGAGGGCATTTATTTGGGGGTTTCAGCAATCTTTTCCCATAGTGTCTGCACAGCTGTCTTGGGTTGGGGTCCTGTTCTGGGCCTTCCTCTACTCATCTGTGAGTTGTTGTGGCCCCACTGCCTGGAACAATAAAGGATAGATAACAGTCCAACCCCAGGCCTCCCTACCGTAGCCCTATTGAGGCTCATTAGCTTCACAAACTCTTCTCCTGTGACTTCGGGTGTTCCTTCTGATTTGATTGCTTTTGTTCCTAATAAAGTTTTAAGTTATTGGAACCCTAAAGGCAGTTTCTCCCTTCCTTTGGACTGCCTGCTGGAGAGGGCTTGGAATAGTTAGAAGGGACCCCAGAACACCTGAAACCCTACAACCTTCCTTACGGAGTGAGACAGAGAGAACTGGAAACTTGGAACTCATCTAAAGTCACAGGGCTTATTCATGGAACCCAGATTCAAACCCAAGCTGTCTGTTACATTCCTCACCTTCAGAAGATGCAAGCTGCAGGCTGGGTTAGGGTTTTTGTGTGTGTGGACAGGAATGGGTCTTTAGAAACATCGTCACAGAAGTTCAGGAACAGCCTGGTATGTGCACAGAAGTAGGAGGTGCATCTGCGATAAGCCTTACTGTTCCACACTTATGTGCAACTCCAACAGCCTGCTGAGGAGTAAGTGTGGGGAGGGCAGAGTTAGGATAGCCTCCAGGCCAGAGTGTGCTTGGCCATCCTGCCACAAAAGTGGAAGTGAAGTTTGACTTGGGCAGGGGTTTTGGACAGGGCTGGAACTCAATGTGTAGACCAAGCTTCCTCAAACTTGTGATCCTTCTGTCTGTTTCTAGAGTACTGACATTACAGCGTGCTCCACACCTGGCTTAGAAGTGGGATTTGATACCCACTTATGTGTTCCTTTAAAGCCACTTTGCCCCAAATTCCTACAGAAGGCCATGCTAGGAGCCAGATTCGCATGTAGAGCAAACCAAGGAGTCACATTCATGTCTTTTCTTGACACTAGAGAAACAAACAATGGGCCGTAAGGTAGAAGACCTTTAAAAAACTGCCTACCCCAGGACTGAATTCCTAAAACATTAAGTTTTGTGAGAGATCAGAGCAATTTTTGTTAATCCTAAAAGTGCCTTTGGACCTGGGATTATTGGCAGAGTTTCAAGCCCACCCCTCCCCCACTTCTGTCCTCAGGGAATGGGGTAGGACTAGATTTTCAGTCCAATCACAAGGCCAGTGATATTTTTTCTTTTTGGAGGTTTCCAGGGGAGGTCAGTGACATACTGTAGCCAATGTTAACTTCAAACTCATGGCAATTTCCTGTCTGCCTCCTGAGTATTAGGATTATAAACCTGAGCCATCAGTACTTGGTATCAGAAAACAAGGTAAGGTATGCTTCCCTCCTGCACAGTACTGCTCCTGATGTGGAGGGAGGATTGTAAAATAAGACTCAACCTCAAGAGGTCAGGCTGACACTCCTTGCTGCACCACGTGGCAGGATGATAAACTCTTGCATGGGGTTTTTTGAGACAGGGTCTCCCTGTGTAGCCATGAATGTCCCAGACTCACTTTGTAGACCAGGCTGGCCTCAAACTCACAGAAATCCACCTGCCTCTGCCTCTCTGAGTGCTGGGATTGCAGGTGTGCAACACCGTGCCTGGCTCCAGCTAGAATTCTTAACTCAAAGTACTTTAACAAAGGCCAAACCTGATGGCATACAGCCATTAGTTTACTCCTGAGGTGGAGTCAGGAGGATCAGGAGTTCAAGGCCTGGCTCTGGTACATTGTGAGTTCAAGGCCAACTCTGATACCTGAGATTTCGTCTCACTTAAAAAGATGACTGCACAATCAGGAGGACCAGAGTTCTGATCCCAGCACAGATATTATAAGCTGGATGTTACATAGATGCCTTTAACCCTGTAAGGATTGTAGTGGAAACAAGAGCTTCTTGGTGACTTCCAGCCTAGGCAGCAACCACGAGCCCCAACCCAACAGTGGTGACACACATGTTTAATCACAATATGAATGTGATTGTGAAGCTGGCTGTACGGTGCACACTTGGGTTTTTGATTGTTTCTCTATGTAGCTCTGGCTGTTCTCGAACTCACAGAGAGTATCCTGCCTCTGGAGTGCTAGGATTAAAGTCGTGCACTTCTACATCCAATTTGTAGTGCATACCTGTAATCCCAGCAGCACTCAGGAGGCTGAGGCAGGAGGATCCTGAGTGAGCTACACAGTGAGTCTCTGAGTCCATGCCTCCCCACCCTCCAAGAAGTTACTTGGGATGCTGGAGAGATTGCTCTGTGACTAAGAGAACTGACTGTTCTTCCAGAGGACCTGGGTTCAGTTCTCAGCACACACGTGGTAGCTTACAGTCTACTGTAACTTCAGTCCCAGGGGATTCAGTGTCCTCAGTTACCAGGCAAGACTGTGGTGCACAGACATACATGCAGAGAAAACACTCATACAAATAAAATAAGTAAAGTCAAAACTCAGAGAGCATGGTGCTGCACACCTGTAATTTCAGCACTTGGGAGGATGAGGCAGGAGGATGGACACTATCTCAACAAACAAAACCAAAGCAAGCAAAACAGACAAAAAGAAAGTATAACTCAAAAGAGAGAACACTAATAGAAACTATGTCTGGCTGAAAATAATCCCAGCATTTAGGAGGCAGAGGCAGGTGGGTCTCTGTGAGTTTGAGGCCAGCCCAGTCTACATATTGAGTTTCAGGACAGTCAAGGCTATGTATTAAGGTCCTGTTTCAAAAACAACAAAAAGTTAATACAAAACTATCAGGAAGAAAAGTTGTGTGTGGGGGGGGCATCAACCTGTTGGTGTTCTGGAGACAATGCAGGAGATATTAGCCTTCTCAGCAGCAGGGGGATCCAACCCTCAGGGACTGAACTTGGAACCAATTTATTTGTTACACAAAAGGCACTTTTAGCAAGTTAATTTCTGTATACCAAAACCTGCTATGAATAGCTGTCTGAAGGAACCATTACCTAACCAATTCTCAGTCATAGAGACTTCCTGATTTGCCTTTTATGCCTCGGGACAAAGTTAAACAAAAGCTCTGAGAAGTCTTAGTAAGAACAACCCATAAAAGCTCAGGTAACAATCACTGACTTGCAAAGGCTACTTCAAAGCCTAGGTGCCATCTCTCTGGAATTCATGCCAGATACATTGGCTCTGCTAAAACTCTGCTACCTGGACCACTTTCAGCTCTACCTTCCCATTTTTGTCTTAATCTTAAAATTACTTCAAAGTGGGCAGAGAATGTTGGTCAGTGGTAAAGAGCTTGCATGCTGGAGACCTTAGATTTGATCCTTAGGACTGCCAAAATCAATCAATCAATAAATCACAGCACTCAGGAGGTTGATGAACAATTATCTGAGTTTGAGGTCAGTCCAAGCTACATAGTAAGACCCCGTCTCAAATATTTTTAAAAACTTAACCACACAAAAATAAATAAATTGATAAAGAATACAGTCTGGGAAGGGTTGGGAATGTAGCTCACTAAGGGAGCACTTAATTTAGCTTGGGTCAGACCCTTAATTGGATTCCTAGGAAAATGAATGAATGGATAAATTTAAAAAAAGAAAGTGCAAATGAACTAACTGAAGCACCGGATTAAACTACTTCTAAAGTAAATTCCAGCAGGGTCTCCTCACCTAAGACAAGGAATCTGAATGTCGCCAGGGCGGCACGTGGGCCTTACAGGGTTCGTGACAGCAGGGTGCTGCGAACTAGTTCCGGAGAAGGTAATAGCGTTGCTGCCCGCTCATCTGCAACTGGAGTTTTCCGCGCTTCATCGCAGCCCGGCCCCTAGGCCACGCCCCACGTGCCGCTGGGTCTCTGATTGGGCAGATCCGCGAAGGTGTGGCCGGAAGAGGCGAGGCTGACTGGCAGGCGTGTGGTGTCCCGGGAAACATGGCGGAGAAGCCGAGGAAGCGTCCGTGTGGCCCTGTAAGTGGCGGCAGGTGTGGTTCCGGGCCAAGCGGGGCAGACACGGCGTCTCATAGTGGTGTTAGCCCCGGCCTTTTGCTCCCTCCTCTCTGTTCCCCGAAGCTTGAGTTCGCGAGGTTAGCTTGCCGGAGCTGCATTCCTCAGGGCGACGGTGCTCATGCACCCGAGCACTCTCCTGGCTTATTTTCTGATTCCTAGGGCGACTTTGTGGACAGACAGATCTGTCCTCCCCTTTCCTCAGTTTCTTCTTTTTCCCCATGGGAATTCACTCCTCAACTTCCAGGTGGCTCACGTTGCCGACCTGATCCAAAGCTTTAGGTACAGCAAGTCCTTGTATACTTCCTCCCTGCCTGGTTTGGAGATTCAGATGGCCGGAACCCAGCAGCGATGCTCTCCTGTGTGTGACCATTAAGCCTCTCAATCTTCCTCCTACTCTTCCAGGGTGAACACGGCCAAAGGGTTGAATGGCGAAAATGGAAGCAGCAGAGTAAGTAAGGGCTGGGGCCGGGCTGGGCAAGAGTACTGACTGAGCCTTACCTTCTCACAGACCACCCCGCCAAACCCTTTCTGGGCCTCCGTGTATCCAAATGGAGCTGCCTTAGCAGCCTATCCAGGCTGGCCTAGTGAGAGGGAACTCTTCTCACTATGCCAAGGCCCTCATTCCCCATCAATTCTACTCCAGAGAAAGAGGAGAAGAAGAAGTGGAAGGACCTCAAGATAATGAAAAACCTGGAGCGGCAGCGTGCTCAGGAGGAACAGGCTAAGCGCCAGGAGGAGGAGGCTGCTGCGCAGAAGAGCAACCTAGGTAAGCAACTGGGTCCTGGGAGGACACAGGTGTGGCCTGCCGCCCCTCTCTCCCCCAACTCACCTGCCTTTCTTCCTTCGCTCTTCTTTCCCTCCTCTTTTCTTTGTTTTCACTGCCACCCTCCTTTTCCTTTTTTCTCCCCCTCCCTCTCTTTTGTTTTGTATACATCCCCCTTCCCCATTGTGAAAGCCTAAGTCAATGAGTTCAGCATGGTACCCTAGGTCTGTAATTCCCTCACTCAGGAAGCTGATACATGAAAAGGGAAGAAAAAACACCTACCACGGGGTGATTTACACATGTTGTGTTTGTGTGTGCATGGATATGTTTGTTTGTTTCCAGCCTGGGTTGATTGAACCGACAGGTGTGGAACCTACAGGTAGATGGTAGAGTTGGTGCTTCCTGGAGCTTATATAACGTCAAATGCTTATTTTATTTTCACTGGTTTTTATCAGACTTATTTGTGTTTTTACGTATATGGGTGTTTTATGTGCATGTATATCTGAAAACCAGAAGAAGGCATCAGATTCCATGGGACTGTAGTTCTAGAAGGTTATGAGCCAACAGGTGGGTGTTAGGAATTGCTTTTAGGACTTGTGAAAGAACAGCCATGTTTTATTTAGCTCTTCTCATCTGCATTTGACAGCTGGTAAACTGAGGTATCTTAGCATTGAGCCAGGATATGGATGTAGGCCGGTGCTGCTAACCACTGCTTGGCCTTGCCCTCTGGGCTGTCTTACCTTGAGAAGCCTTAGTGGTTTCCGTCCATTTCCTGAAGAGACTGAAGCCAAGAGAAGGAAGTTGGATCTAGCTTGCTGATCTCAAAATTCCTCCCAGTCAGACAGTTCTTTTACTCTGAGCCATGAGGACATGCAAGGTACATGAGCTCCACAGCCTGTCAGGCTGACTAAGGGACACTCCCTGCTCCTCTTAGGACGGCCTTACACTCTGAGCGTGGCCCTGCCAGGCTCCATCCTGGACAACGCACAGTCGCCTGAGCTTCGCACCTACCTGGCTGGCCAGATCGCCAGAGCCTGCACCATCTTCTGTGTGGATGAGATTGTGGTGTTTGATGAGGAAGGCCAAGATACCAAGTGAGAGTCTTTGGGGAGAGGGGAGGGCCACCAGGGTTGGCTATGGCTATGACAAGGCACCCCTTGCCACCTGCCTGGCTCTTTCAAAGTGCCCTGCCTAAAAAGCGCTTGAATCTTGAGCCTTGTCTCTGTCTTTACAGAACTGTGGAAGGGGAATTCAAGGGGGTTGGCAAGAAAGGGCAGGCATGTGTGCAGCTGGCCCGCGTCCTGCAGTACCTGGAGTGTCCTCAGTAAGTGGGACGTGAGGTGGGGTCACCTTGGATGTAGCTAGAAGGCAACTTCCCCAGGAAGGTCCTGACAGCTGCGTTCTTCCCTAGGTACCTGAGAAAGGCGTTCTTCCCCAAACACCAGGATCTGCAGTTTGCAGGTATGGTTGTTTTGCCTTACCCATTTCCCGTAGCTCATTTGTAGGCACTGAGAAGTCACCCAGCCCCACTTGTCCAGGTGGGAAAGCAGGCCTGGGAGTGGAAGCCTAGACCTTACATCACCCCCCTCCTCAGGGATCCTCAATCCCTTGGATAGTCCTCATCACATGCGTCAGGATGAGGACTCTGAGTTCCGAGAAGGCGTTGTGGTGGACCGGCCCACCAAGGCAGGCCATGGCTCTCTGGTCAACTGTGGCATGAAGAAGGTAGGAATGGGAACTGGGCTGTGGTATACCTTGAGGGCATTTGCTAGCTCTGGAAGGCAGGGAAGGGCATACGAATGAGGAGACCTAGACGCCAGGCCTGCAGTGAAGCACCACCTAATGCTAATTGGACAAGAGAAGTACCCAAAGTAAGGCCCAAGAGATAAAACAGAGGGGCTGAGGAGGTGGCCCAGAGGTTAAGAACACTGGCTGCTCATGCAGAGGGCCCATGTTGAGTTCCTAGAACCTACACAGTGGCTCACACACCGCCTGTCTTAACCACAGTCCCAGGGTATCTAGTGCCCTCTTGTGGCCTCCGTGGGCCCAGAACATGAACATGATGCGCAGACATACATGCAGGCAAAATACCCACATGTAAAATAAGAGATGAAGGCAGTAGTGCTGTTTTATTATTATTATTATTATTATTATTATTATTATCTACTGAGATTTAATCATGCTCTCATGGAAGTATGTTCTCAGTTTTGCTGGTTTTGAGGTTAGGTGACTGAAGTTTTTCATTTTTAGGGTACTTGTGTGTATGGTTGTATGGGTTTGTGAGTTGTAGTGGGGGGTGGAGTACACCTTTAAACCCAGCACTTTGGAGGCAGAGGCAGGAGGATCCCTGAGTTCAAGGCCAACCTGGTCTACAAAGTGAGTTCCAGGACAGCCAGGGCTACACAGAGAAACCCTGACTCAAAAAACCAGAGAGAGAGAATGGAGAATGTGTGGGTAAGTATGCACATGCCAAGGGATGAAGGTGAGGTCAAAGGACAACTTGGCAAGTGTCAGCTCTCTCCTCCACTAAGTGTAGATTGAACTCAGGTCATCATGCTTGGGGCAAGTGTCTTTACCTAGTGAGCCCCCTTACCAGCTCCAAGAGCAGCTCTTGTATATAGAGTCTGCTATTCAACAGATGAGGATACTGAGGCTCACAGGGGTTAACTAGCCTCCTCACACTCCTACCACATGCAGGAAGCTGTGACTTCATCTCTATGTAGATGCTGGCTCTCCACATCCTAAGCCGTAGGCTCCCATTTCTTACAATGCCCTGTGATAATTGTTCTGCATGAATGGTACCTCTGAGCAGGTCTCACCCAGTGCCAGAAACAGGGTGGCAGGTTGACCTGGCACCAGAGTTTCTTCATGCTCTGCGAACACTGGCCCCTTTGAGGTGGGGCACTCACTTCCTCTAGCTTCCCTGCAGGAGGTGAAGATTGACAAGAAACTGGAACCCGGACTTCGGGTGACCGTGCGACTGAACCAGCAGCAGCTCCCAGGTATCTGGAGGCGTCGTTGGCCCTTACAGTTGCCTGGCTCACAGCCTCCTCCCACCTCCCTGTCTCCTTGGCCTTCATAGCCTGCTTTATTCCCCAGAATGCAAGACATACAAGGGAACAGTCGTGTCATCGCAGGACCCCCGCACCAAAGCTGGCCTCTACTGGGGCTACACTGTTCGACTGGCCTCCTGTCTCAGTAAGAACAGAAGCTCCTCCCCTGAGTGTCCATCTGTCTCTTGTAAGACCCACAAGTCAGATCAGGGTCTCTGTCCTACCCAACGGTTTGTATGCTTAGGTGGGACCTTCCCTAGTCTTTGGCCTCATCTCTGGTACTCTGGTCTCCTGAGCATCCACGTGAATGCTAAGAACATCTAAGAACAGGATGTACTTGGCTTCCACATGCAGTCCCAGCACTAGGGAGGCCACTGCCAATCGAGACCAGTTTAACTACGAAAGAGTTGAGACCTTATCCCCTCAAGAGCAGGACCCCCTGAGCCTGCCCCATCCCCAGGTGCCGTGTTTGCTGAGGCTCCCTTCCAGGATGGGTACGACCTGACCATTGGGACATCAGAACGAGGCTCCAGCGTGGCCTCTGCCCAGCTGCCCAGCTTCAGGTGAATGTTGCTTAGGGCTGGGGACCTGAAGCTCTGGGGACAGCATCCAATGGAGCCTTGAAGTTAGTGACTCCCTTTCTCTGGGTACCAGGCATGCTCTTGTGGTGTTTGGGGGCCTCCAAGGGCTAGAAGCTGGAGTAGATGCTGACCCCAACCTTGAAGTGGCTGAACCCAGTGTCCTCTTCGACTTTTATGTCAACACGTGTCCTAGCCAGGGCAGCCGTACCATCCGCACTGAGGTGAGCCACCGCTACAGGCACCCAGTTCTCGCAGCCCACCCTAAGTGCTTTTTCTAAAGATCTACTTCTGTATTTTATGTATATGGGTGTTTTGTCTACATGTCCTTCTGCATCAGGAGAGGGCATCAGATCCTATGAGACTACAGGTATAGATAGTTATAAACCACCATATGGATGCTGGGAGTTGAACTCAGGACCTCTGGAAAAGCAGCCGGTGCTCTTAACCATGGAACCACCTCAGTCCCTGCCTACATAGCTTGCCTGAAGATGGGATCTTTACCACAGCAAACCAGTGGCAGAGACTGGATATAAGAGCCATAGGGTTGTGGTCCTAGGCCATTTGTAGCCCTGTGATCCTAGGTTGAGGGACTCAAGTGGCCTACTTGACCCTGTTCAGGACCTTTGCTTTCCTGGTGATGTGCTGTGTGAAGTATTCTACAAGGCCTGGGCATCCACTGGCTGTGTGGCACCGTCCCTGAGGCCAGCATGGGACCCTGTCCCTGTGGGTACTGCACGGGGGAGGCTCTGCTGCTTCATCGGCCTCAGGGATGGCGACCATGCAAGTGGACAGCCCCAGTGTGCCAGTCCCCGAAGCCCTGCCCGCCATCTTACCCTTCCTGGCTTTTGAGGGAGGCCCCACATGGGGCTGTGAACACAGAGAGGAGCTGGGACAGCAGCCTGGCTACCAGGTCCCGACCAACTTCTTTTCTCCAGGAAGCCATACTCATCTCCCTGGCTGCTCTGCAGCCTGGTCTCACCCAGGCGGGTTCCCAGACCACCTGACAGCGTTGTGCATCCAGGATGTAGAGGAAGCAGCAGGAAATGGAGGGTCATCAGGAATAGCGATTGTCAAGACTTATCCAAAAATAACCACCTTTAATAGCCAGCTCCATCTCCCCATTGTCTACAGCCCTTTACCGTCACTTGCTGCCAGCAGTGATGGCCTTGAGGTTTCCAGCTCTAGCCAGAATATTGGGCACAAAGAGCAATCCCGAGGCCCGCTCGATGCTCTCGATGGGCACCAGGAAGCGCTCCAAGGGAATAGTCTCATCCACAGGGGCGTTGGGCATCACGTAGGAACGAAGCTCGATCTGCCCACTGGCGGCCTCCAGGATCAGCACCTTGAAGAAGTGTGTGGGCACTGCCACGTGGTTCTTCCCAATCACCTCGTACTTCACATAGGACTTCCCATCAGCCTCAGTCCTGTGGACAGATTCAGGCACATGCGGCCGGGAGGCCTGTTTAGATTTGAGGCTTCCTCTTCCAGGAAGCCTTCCCTGATCTAAATTCCAACAAGAAGTTTGTGTGCTGTGCCTGGTTGCCTCTGTTGGGTCTGGGAACTATCAGACGGGACCAACACTTAGCCCTCTGCTTTTCTGCCCTATTCTGGCTCAGACAGAATGGGTGGCAATAAACGCTGCTAGAAGAACGAGTGCTCCAGACCTTAATGTTCACCCGTGCACACACGTGACAACCTCCTGTCTCCACAGACAGTACACAGACAAGCCTGGGTGCCAGGGCCAAGAAGTGGGAATGCCAGCCCAGGGCCTGGTGCTCAACAGGAGGCACCCTGAATGAATATAGCTTCCAGTTTCCTCAGCAGCTGGCCTCTCCAGCCAGTGCGATCAAAGGCCCCAACGGTGTTCAGAGGAGCTCAGCTCGCTCGTCTGGCCAGAATGAGTGGGCGCTAGGTGAGAGCCCAGTGCAGCAACACAGGTTAGAGGGGTGGTAAGGCATGTCAGAGTGGGGGGCAAAGGCAGATTTGGTACCTAGCACCTGTGGGCTCAAGAGAGTTCTAGGCCACCCAAAGGCTACAGTGAAAAAAGAGCCTAAGGTAGAGAACAGGAGTTGGGCGCCCTGTCAGCCACAGGCTCACCTGGGCAGGAAGAGGGGCCCCGTGCAGACATAGACATTTTGGTAAGTGCGAGTCAAGCTGCGGGTGTACTTCTCAAGGCTGTTCCAGGCATTCTGGTTGAGCTGTGGCACCTGCGGAGAAGCGAGGCTCAGGACCTTCTTCCCGGCTCCCCAGGAGATGGCCAAGCATGCGGAGGACAAAGGCTCAAAGAAGGCTCATTCAGTGAGGCTCAGTCACTACAGGGGTTGAGCCTTCCTAGGGTTGACCAGTGCTAGCCACACCCCATTTCTAGGCACTCGGAATCTCTAAGCGTTCCAGCTCAAAGAAAGGAGGGACGAAACATCCGGAGACCCTAAGGTCCCTTGAGCCTCCCAGACCTCGACAAGCTCTAAAAAAGGGAAAAGAGCTGGGGGATGGTGGCACTCAACTTTAATCTCAGAGGCAGAGGCAGGTGGACCTCTTGAGTTATCTCTGAGTTCGAGGCCAGCCTTGTGTACAGAACCGGTTACAGGACAGCTAAAGAAACCCTGTGTGTGTGTTGGGGCCGGGTGGGGTGGGGAGGAAGGGACTCTTATCCATCTCCATCCCAGAACCCAAGTTTACACATCAAGACCCTGCTGGGGGCATGTGCAGTGTTAGCAATGTATCCAGGGTGACGTGACTGGCACCAAAGAGCCAACTTCGTGCCAGCTGTCTTCCGGGCATCTGCTGCAGGCCAGCGGGAAGCCAGGGTGAGTAGGTGCCCCCTGGGTTCCCGCAGGAAGCGCACTGAGTAGCTTATTGACCGGAGTTACTGCGGGCAAAGGGAGGTGGGTACGCTGCTTCCCACAGGAGGCTGGGCAGGAAGTTTGAACCCCGTCCGACTGCAGGGCCCCTCCCGCCACGGTGCCAGGGCAAGCCAGACCTAGGCGCTGCAGCAGGCAGCTAACCGGGGCCCGCGGCTACCTGGGGGGCCACGTTGCTCAGGTAGAAAGTGTCGTCCATGGCCCGCTGGCTCCAGCGGTGGTTGGCGGCGGCGGCCAGGTGGCCTCGGTCAAAGCCGCTGCCGCGGTAGTCCGCATTGGTGGCTCGGTGGTAAGCGTGCACGGAGTCGTCCTCGCGGAAGTCGCACGCCCGACGGTCGCCGTCGCCGCGGAGGCGCTCCGGCCGCAGCTGTTCCAATACCCAGAGCGCACCGCGCGTGCGCGGGTCGTAGCTCAGCACGTAGGACTCGCGGCTGCGGAGCTGCGCCACACCGGGCAGCCCGTACTTGGCCAGCTCCCCAGTGCCGCCCGCCGGCCCCCCCGGCAGCGCGGGCAGATCGGCCGCGACCGCCGGCAACACCGGCACTCGGCCCAGCAGCCCCGGCGCGCCCCCCGCCCGCCGCCGCCAGTGCTCTGCCGCCGCGCCCAGCCCCGCGCCCAGCGCCAGGATCAAGCCGGTCCGCAGGGCACGCATGGCCTACGGGGGCACCAGCGCGGCCTGGAGCACGCTAACGGTTCTCGCCAAAAGCGCAGGGTCCTCCAGCCACCCAGCGCGCGTGTCCCTACGCCCTTCATCTGCCCATTTAAGACGCGGCCCGGGGCGTGGCGCCGCCCTACCCGCTTGCCATTGGTCACCGCCACGTCTGGGGCTCCGCCTCGCCTGTGCGACTCGGTCTTTCCTAGGGAATCCAGTTGCTTGAACAGGACAGAACCCCAGGTCTGTCAGACCCTTCCTGTGCACCCATCATCGCGTCGCCAAATGAGCCAAGGATGCCTCTACATTGACCGGCAGACGGACGCAGGTGCAGGCTGTAGCTGCTGACAGCCGCCGGGAGCCAAAGTTTGCTAGAAAACAGCTTGAAAAGCCTACGTTACGTTTCAACCCGCTTAAAAGGCTGAGTCTGGAAAGTATGTTGTGTAGGCCAGTGTTTTCTGTTTATAGAAGCTGGCATACGCAGAGTACTCAACAGTAAGGGCTCGCTAAGGATGCTTCCCGCACAGCAGATGCAACAGTATGTAGCCTATGAGTATTTTAAGACAGCGACTTCCCTACCACTCATTAAGATGGAGGAAAGAACAATATACAAAAACTGAAGAAAATAGGGCTGAGAGTGTACTGTCAGAGGTACACTCGTTAGCATGAAGCAAAAGCAATTATGTATTAAGGACAAAAGGGTAATGGAAGTCATAAAAATACAGTGTACACACGTGGAAGCGTTATAATGGAACTCACTATTTGTGGGTATTTTTTTTGAGACAGGTATTCTCTGTGTAGCCCTGGCTGTTGTAGAACTCGATCTGTAGACCAGGCTGACTTTGAACTTAAAGAGATCTGCCTGCCTCTGCCTCCTGAGTGCTGGGATTAAAGAAGTGTGCCACCACTGCCCATCGAAAAATTGTTTTAATGAAAAAGAAAAGAGGAGGAGGAGAAGGATAAGAAGGAAAAGGGAGGAAGGAGGAGGAGAAGAACAAGACAAAGTTGTGGGCTTGGAGACATGGTTCAGAAGTTCAGAGCACCTACTGCTTTTACAATGGACCCAGGTTCAATTCTCAGCACCTACATGATGGCTCACAATCATCTAAAGGAGCTGATGCCCTCTTCTGGCCTCACACACACAAACATACATAGTCCACAGACATACATGTCCACAGGCAAAACACTTACACAGACTACAGAATTTTGTGGTTTTTTTTTCCAAAGATGTATTAATTATGTAGTGTTCTGCCTGCATGTACACCTGCAGGCCAGAAGAGGGCACCAGATGGTTATGAGCTATCCTGTAGTTGCTGGGAATCGAACTCAGGACCTTTGGAAGAGCAGCCAGTGCTTCTTACCCTCTGAGCCCCATAATTTTGTTTCTTAAAGAGCACATATTCTGCCTTTGCAGAGAACCCAAGTTCAGTTACAGGCAGCTCACAACCTCCCACAACTTCAGTTCCAGGGGACCTGGTGCCTTCCGGACTGCACAGTCTCAAATGAGGGATTCAGGTCAGCTGCCCAAGTGCTTGCCTAGCATCCACAAAGCCCGGGTTTGATCTCACAACATAAGCCAGGTGTGTCAGTGTGAGCACTGGGGAAGTAGAGGAAGGATCAAAGTCACTGCGGAGCGCTGGTGTACCTTTAGTCCTAGTGCTCCACAGAGGCAGCTGGATCTGAGTTCGAGGCCAGCCTGATCTACAGAGCGAGTTCAGAGCTACACAGTGAGACCTAAAACAACAACAACACACACAGATGCAACAGCTCACATCTGTACTTCTGGCATTCCTAAACTGAGATTTGAGGCAAGACAGGAGCTAACGGTGCACATCACCGTAGATGAAATAAGAGACTCTGCCTCAAAACAAAGTGGAAGGAGTGGACTGATCCCTGAGTTCTTAACATATCTGTGTGCCTGTGCATGGCCTGGCACAAGTGCACGTGCACACGCAGGAACACACACAAATAAAGGCTAATGAATAGTAACTGGGCATAATAACTCTCTGTAACCTCAGCACCGGGGAGGCTGGGGCAGAATAACCATGAGTTTGAGGCAAATCTGGGGTGGCCCACCTCAAACACAAAGCAGAGTAGTGTTCCATGTATCTATACCATTTTCTCTACTCACTCATCCATTAACAGACATTTTTTTACTTTTTATTTTTTGGCTCCTGTGAACGTTACCAATAAATATGAGAATGTTTTGGGGGCCATATCCCAAAAAACACATCCCCTGTCTTCTGATAGCTAGTTCTAGACTTTAGGAGTAAGCCTGCAACTCAATTTGAGTTGATTTCCCTTCATGGTATGAAGATCTCCTTTCCATGCGTCAAGTCAGTTCTCTCAGCACCACTTCCTGAAGACTGTCCTTTATCCACTGTGTGTGGCTCCTTACAAATCAACTGAGTGCAGGGGCTGGAGAGCTGGTTCAGCAGTTAAGGGCACTGGCTGTTCCAGCAGTCCTAGGCTCAGCTCCCAGGACAGACATGGCAGCTCACAGCCTTCTGGAACTCCAGTCCCAGTGGATCTGGTGCCTGCTTCTGGCCTCTGTGGGCACCAGTCACACATACAGCGGGCAGGTAAGCACTCACACACATACAAGTTTTTAAAAAATCTTTTTTGCTGGGTGGTGGTGGCAAATGCCTTTAATCCTAGCACTTGAAACATTGAGGTAGGGGAAGAGTTAAGGTTAGGGATCTCTAGGAGTTCGAGCCCAGCCTGGTCTACAGACAGTTTTGAGACAGCCAGGGCTACACAGAGAAACCTGTCTCAAAACCAAACCAAGCCGGTTGTGGTAGCACATGCCTTTAATCCCAGTACTCAGGAGGCAGAGGCAGGCAGATCTCTGTGAGTTCAAGGCCAGCCTGGTCTACAAATTAGTCCAGGACAGCCAGGACTATTACACAGAAAAAATCTGTCTCAAAACAAACAGACAAACAACCCAACAAGGACAAAACCTTAAAAAACAAAAACAAAACAAAACAACAACAAAAACAATTGCAGGATGTATGCCTGTTTTTTGGGTTTCCTGACCTCCGAGTTCACATCAAGTATTTCCCTGAGCATCAAGCTGTTTGATTACCATAGACTAGTACTTAAAAGTATGGTGACCTCCAGCTTTGTCCTTTTTGCTTGAGATTGTTGGGTTCCTGGGACCTTTATGGTTCCCTAACACGTTTTCAGATTTTTTTCTGTGAAAAATTACATTGGAATTGTGTGCGCACGTGCATGTGTGTTAGGAACCTGACCGGTAACCTCAGGCAAGCTAAGCGAATACCTTGCCAATGAGCTACACCTTCATGTCCTACAATTCTGTTTCAGCAAGCCTCACTGTGTAGGCCCGGGAAGACTGGAACTACAGACTCCAGGCTGGGCTCCGCTTTGGAAGGACTCCCATGGGCGCTGGAATTCTGATAGGGACTCCGTTCACTCTCTGACACTTAGCAGCTCTTCCAGCCTGGAAATGCAGACTGCCCCTTGTTCTTTGTTCCTTCCAAGCCTTTACAATGTTCATCATTCTTGAGACTGTGGTTCTGGCCCAGTGGTCCAGCACAGGCTCAATGTGAGGGCCTGGGCTCTCGAACCAGCACTTTAATTTCTTCTAGGTATTGTAAGTGGCAGTTTATTATTTTTTGGAGTTTACAGTTAGCTATAGAAATACTCGTGATTTTCAGCCAGCTGTGCTGGTACAAACCTTTAACCCCAACACTCAGGAGGCAGAGGCCCTAGCCGAAGAGGCTAGAACAGGATGAACAAAGAATTTGAGGCTAGCCTGATCTACAGAGCAAAACTCTTGGACAGTGTACTGCCAGAAGCAGTGAGACTGCTCAGTGGGAAAGGTGCTCAGCACCAACCCTGATGACCTTGTTTGATTTCTGGGGCCCAAGTGATAGGAGGAACTGACTGCAGCAAGACTCCTCCACCCACAGGCCGCATGCAAATAAATACAATTTTAAAAATTACTAATAATGTGGTATGTAGAGGCATAGGCCTCCTTTCTAAGCCCATCCCCTGCTGGCTGTGGCAGAGGAGTTGGAAGAGCCTCCTGGCAAGCGTTTCCTGGTCTTGCTTAGACCAGTATAAGGGACTTTGGCTCTGTCCTTGCTCCAAAGTTCTTCTTTCCCCCGAAGGCTCAGGTCCACACCACAGCACCAGTCCACACGGTAAAGAGCACACGGTTTATTAAAGACAACTCGTCAACAACGCTTGTCAACAATGCTGGCCTACTGAGCTCCTGGGGGCTGTTCCCAAGTGAGCTGCAGGCACCTCAGGCTCTGGTTCCCCCTCAAGACTCATCCAGAGCAGATCCTTCTCTCAGGCAGCACCCAACTGGGGAGCCACCCTACCCAAGACAAAGTCCCCGCGACCTTGGCCTTCATCTCAAGGACCAAGTAGTGGGCACAGGATGCAGGTCTCCCATAGAAACAAATCAGATGCAGTGATTCCAGTAGCATGGTCCCAGGAAGGGAGGGAGGGAGGGAAGAGGAGAGGGAAGGAGGGTAATAAAAAGGGAGGGGGATGGAGGGAGGGAAGAGGGGAGTGAGAACAGGAAAGAGGGAATGCATCAGTGTCCTGGGCAGTGTCTGCTGGGTCCCAGGCAACGAAGGGGTCAGTGGTGGGGCTGAACTACCAGCTAACAAGTCGTAGGTTAAGGGGCGACCAGGATGGTAGGAGTGTTATGTGGCCTGTGTCTTAAGAGTATGGCAAAGGCACCAGCTCTGGCCTCCATTATACTCAGTCTCGTGTGGAGCTGGCAGCCTCCTGGCCAGGAACAAGGGAGAGGATGCCAGGGTTGACCCTGGGAAATAGGACAACCCAAGCTTCCAACTCCTCTATCATCCCAGCCACTTCCACCCACCCACAGTCCCACATCACTTGCCAATCTGCAATAAATAGCTAGCCCATTTCTAAATAAATAGTAAAAAATCTCCCAAATGTGGGTTGGGAGAAAATGTAGAAAAAAAAAAAAAAAGTAGAGTCCCAGCAGCACCCAACCCAAACTTGCTAAAGCAACAGCATAGGGAGGCGGGAAGCCCCGCCCACTGGTCTCAGGAAGGCTTCAGGTGGCAGCTGCTGGAGGCCCGGCTCCAGCTGGCCAGTCTGAGAGGTTGAGTTGAGAACCGTTGCTGTCAACCTGCCTTTGGGACTACCTAACCTCCTCATCAAAGGAGGAAAGGGGTAGGGTCAGAAAAGTCTACCTGCTGAACAGGGCGCAGCTCAGGGCACCCAGCTCCAGAGCCAGGAGCCAGCTCAGACACATGGCCAGCACCTCCATATCCCCATGGGAGTGGAGGACAGCTGTAGCCCTCCTGATACTGGGAGGCTCCAAGCCTTCGAGTTTAGCCAATCCTGGACCCAGAGAGGCATCCTTTGGTCCCTTGCCGAGACTTGCATACCCCAGGCGGGAACATGGAAGCCAAGGGGATGACCGCTCTACTGAAAGGTGTGGAATCTAACTCCCAGGCATATCACAGCCAGGCTGTCCTGATCTCTGAGATGAGTGAGGCTTCAGAGAGCCTCTGAAAAGACTCTCCCCTCCCCGCTTCCTCCATTCTTGGGCAAAAAAATGGGCAAGAGGCTCAAAGCTTCACAGGCCACCATTGTCAGCAGCACTTGGTTTCCATGACCAGAGCAGGGTCAGGGCCCTCTGACGAGGCACTGGGGATTCCCTCTCTGACTATCGGACGTGAAAGCCTCAGGCTGGGGATGGGCAAAGGATGTCCAAGCCAAGGCTGGCCTCCAGGGGTCTTACTAAGCCACACTCCTCATTCTGACTGCTGGCTTCAAGGAGCAGAGGGAAGGAAAGAACGAAGAGGTTCAGGGTAAGGTGACCCAAGAGAAGGGTAAAGAGAATTGGAGAGAAGAAGAAATAGCAGGAGTCACACACACCTCTGGCGAAGGAAGAGAGAGACAGGCAGAGGTAGAGACACAGAGAAGGGGAAGCAGGGCCTTAGAGGGATTCCAACATACCCTTACTCCACTTCCAGGGCATGTGTGAACACACATGTACATACAAACACAAGCAGAGACACCTGGGAGACACCCCTACCAGACATGAGCAAACACATCTGGCAAGAAAGAAGGTGGACCTAGAACTGGCGGTCACTTAGCTCTCTTGGGGTCACTTCCTCAAGTAGCTTGAGCACCAACACTCAGACATGGTTTCTGGCCCATCAGCCAATTACCTCCCCTGACCAGGACCCAGGGGAAGATGAAAGCACAAAGGATGAGGAGCTATTGGGCAGAGGCATGGCAGGACCCTTGCCAGCCTCCCATGCCCCAAATAGCTGCAGCCCCAGGAAACCATTTCAGGAGCTCCAGCCCTACATAGCAGTCTGGGTAGAGGGTCCCAGGGCTGAAGTGCAGGGGGAGTGGCAGGGCGCAGCACTGAGAAGCACACAACAGTGTGCTCCAGGAGGAGCAGCCTGGACTGTGGGAACCAGGCTGGGAAGCCCTGGAGCTGGCCAGGACTGCAGCTCACCCTCAGGCTGGCTCTCTCGCTGCCTCCTTTGTGCCCAGGGGCAGAATACACATGGCCGCTCTTCCCAGCCTGGGCCTCTTGCTGTCAGGTTACTTCGAGTCTTGGAGTTCCTTGGCTTTCTGTAGGATTCGGCAGACATCTGTGCTGGGGTAATCCTGGACACCAGGAAAACCAAATATGTTCCTGGAACAGCTTCAATTTTGCTCCACTAGCCACACCCACTACCTTTCCACAGAGGCCTGTCATCATGGCATGGCACCAGGGACAGGGACCATGGTGTACCTGACACCAGAGATCCCACCCCAAATACTGAATGTCATTTAGGTCACACCTCCCAAGGTCCAAAGGGTCTCACAACCTGTATTAAAACCAGGGTACCTAAAGGCTTCAGACCTTCCATCTCCTGACAGGGAATCGGAGCCACACCCATGAAGAGCACAGTGATAGTTCAGGAAGTGTAGCCCTTAGTCTTCCAGTCCCCTCAGGAGCCCCAAGAAGGGGTACTGTGACACAGGCATGTTACAGACCTAGCTAGTGAGGCTACTGAAAATCAACCCTATGCCAGGGGCTGGTGAAGACACTGCGGCCTAGAGACAATGTCACTCGGCTCGAGTCACGTGACAAACAGAACTGAACAGACATGAGCCTCAGGCTGGCTGTCAGACCCACCTGACACACATCTCCCTGGCCTGAGAAAAATCAGCAGCATCCACTGCCTTGACCTTTTGGACCAGAATCTGGAGGCCTGAGAACACACACCACTCGAGATCTATGAAGACCGAATTCAACTCAAATCCAAACCAGATGTGCTCCAGGGGTCTGGGCTCCTGTTTCTGACCCCAGCTGTGTCTGGTGCAGGGTGGGTGTGGGAAGTAGCTGCCCAGTGGCTGAGACTGCCTCCCTTCCAACAACCATTACCTGCAGAAGCCTCATGTTGACGGTGAAATCCCCCTGCAGCAGCTGCTCCCGGATCAGTCTGCAGGGAAACAGAGCCATAGCGCTGGGCCCTGGATGCCCCAGCAGGCCACAGCCCGGGGCTTATTCCTTCTCCCTCAGCAAGTCCCACTTGGAGGTCAAAGTTTCAGAGGCTCACTCTAGCCATGAGAGGCCAGGCCCTGCTCACCTTTCAGGACTGGGTACCCCTTCCCCCAGCTTCCCGTAAGGACAGGACAGATCATGGCTCTACTCACATAAGCATGGCACAGCAGACCAGGAGGAGGAAGTCAAAGCGGTTGTCATCCGCAAAGAGGGAGTCCCAGATCCGGATGACATCGGGCAGCAAGAACTCCTGCGACAGCAGCAGCGTCAGCCATCGGAAGGCGAAGAACTGGGGCTTGATATTCTGCTCTTGCTGGGGAGACCGCAGGGAGCAGGTGTCAGTTGCAGAAACAAAGTGTGGCCTAAGAGCAAGCCCTGTTCAGGGCCCTCAAAGGCCGTACAGAGCCAGCGTCCACTAAGGGGGCAGCGGCTACCAGCTCCAGCCAATGTGGCCATACCTTATGATTTCTTCAAGACACGCTAGAAACCCTGAATTTTGCATTAGCCCTTTAGATTTGGAAATGGCTCAGCCCACCCACATCCTCCTCTTGGATTTGTGGACCAGCACCAGGTACTGCCCCTGTGCTCAGCTACATCCCCCATGAGATAGCCCCACAGAGCACGGGTCCCTGGAGTGGAAGTGTCTTTTAAACTCAGTTGTGCTATTTAAACATGTTTTTGTTTTAGACCCAGGTATGGGATATGGGACTGATTCAGATGTTCCACAACAGCAAACTATTTGCTTTGGGTGGGCTCTGAGAGGCGCTTTTTGCCAGCTACAGACAAGGAATAAATGCCAGAGCCCAAAGAGCATGGGGGAGGGGTTGTAGAAAGAAGGCAGCTGCTGGTGCTTCCCCCTGCAGCTCCTGGTTGCTGTTGATGCAGTCTGACGAGAAGTTGGAGATATTCTGAAACGAAGACTGGATTTGCCCCAAGGAACCCAAAGACCCTAACCAGCAGGAAGTAGTCTAAAAAGAACTATGCCCTCTCTCCCCACAAACTTTATTCTCCTACCTGGTGTTGGGGTGTTGAAGGGGATTGGGGTACGTTAGGCAAGAAGAAATATAAGAAACCACAATAAATTAGATTTTGAAAAGTACGCCAACAGGGGCTGGGGAGACGGCCCAGCAGTTAGCACTGTCTGCTCTTCCACACGTTCTGCGTTTGTTTCCCAGCAACCACATGGTGGCTCCCAACCACTTATACTAGGACCTGACGCCTTCTTCCAGCAAGCAGATGTGCAGATAGAGCACTCATGTATGTATTCAAAAACAAACAAACAAACAAAAAACCCCAACAAACCCCCAGGAGAGGAACACTTTGGTGAGTCACAGAAGGTATTAAAAGGCATCTTTACCTGCTTGGCTACCTTACTGCCACCATTCTTTTTTTTTTTCTTTTTTTTTCAAGACAGGGTTTCTCTGTATAGCCTTGGCTGTCATGGAACTTGCTCTGTAGAGCAGGCTGGCCTCCGAACCCAGAGATCGGCCTGCCTCTGCCTCCTGAGTGCTGGGAGTAAACGTGTGTGCTCCCATGGGCCGGCTTTGTTTGTTTGTTTTGAGACAAGGCCTCTCTGGGTACACCTGGCTGGCTAGGATTCAAGCATGCACCCACATGTTCAGCCCATCCAACATTGCTTAACTGCAGCCACTTCCAGCCCCACCGTGAAGGCAGAAGTGGCTCTGTCCCCGTGAATCCTGCCTGTGTGTTCTGTCAGTGCATTCTGCCTGCATGTTAGATCCTCACCAGTTTCAGGTAGAGTTCTACATCCTTATCCTTCAAGGTGGAGTACACCTTTTCCATCTTGTAGGTGATGCCGCACTGGGAGTCATCCAGGCTCTTGATGAAGTTGTCCCGGATCTCGGCCATGAGGTTGGTGAAGCAAAAAAAGGTATCTGCTTCAGCGTGCTCTGGGACAGACGGGGGGGTGGTGTGGGGTGGGGTGGGCAGACACAAGGAAGTGTTCTTGAGTCCTGCCTTACCTCTCACCCAGAACATGTGACCCACTTCTGAGTGTCACCAAACTGCCCTGGAGGCTGGAATGGGTCCTTCGCCATGGCCAGTGTCCACCCCTAATGGCATCAGCACATCTACCTCACCTAAGCACACGGGGCACTCAGCCATCTGTCTAGCACTGTGCTAATGGACCATATCTTTCAGCTTCTTGTGACAACTATTCTACCAGAAGTTACAGGCATCAACAGATCAGTGAAGAGCACCACTCTAGAAGGCAGAGCTGGAATGGAAAGGGTCTTAAACAGAGTCCAGCCGGCACCTGCCCTGACATGGGTGTAGATGTCTAAAAGTGGAAGAGGCTTTGGAGCCCCATGTGGCCCATCAGTCTGGCCAGCCCCAGGGAGCCAGCAATGGGAAAAAAGCTAAGAGCCTTATCTACCTTTCCACTCGCTGTTGGGGTCAGTGGCAAAGGTGTAGTAGAGAGGGCCCACGATCTCATTCATGCCCTGCACATAAGCGATGCCAGGGTTGAGCTTGGCATAGATGAACAGGATCCGCTCCACCACCTCCCAGTGGGCTTCACAGCCATTGGGCAGAACCTCATACTCGTTCAGGGCTGGCGGTGTGCTGTTCCTGTGCGGGGAGCTCATCTGGGGAAAAGAGGAGAGGCTGTTAGCAGGACAAATGTTCCTATGAAGCCCAGCTTGACTTAACAACTCAGCTTATGGGCAAAAACAGTGCAGGAAGAACAAGTCAGGCTCAAGGAAGAGGCAGGCTGATGGAGTAGGAAGACATTTCAAGTGCCAACTATGCTAAAAAAAAAAAAAAGTCTCAAAACAGGCATGATGGCATACAACTCCTTTTATCCCAGTACTTGAGAGGTAGAGGTAGGAAGACCTCAGTGAGTTTGCAGCCAGCCAAAGCTACATGGTGAGACCCTGTTCTTCCTGAGTTCAATTCCCAGCAACCACATGTTGGATCATAGCCATCTACAATAAGATCTGGTGTGCAGGCAGAATGTTGTATAAATAGTAAAAAAACACCAAACCAACCCAACCAAACAGAGGTTACACCAGGTGTGGTGGCACACACCTTTAATCTCAGCACTGAGGAGGCAGGCAGTTCCCCGAGTTTGAGGCCAACATGGTCTACAAAGTGAGTTCAGTGACAGCCAGAGCTATACAGAGAAACCCTGTCTGGAGGCAGGGTGGGGATGGAACAGATTTTACTTCTGAGATAAGGAAATGGTGGGAAAAGGGAAAGAAGGAACTTCCTGGATAGCGAGAAATCTTAATCTTGTCTGGTGTACCCATAAGAAAACAAAGCTACCTATACACATAAAATGGCTTTGTTTTGTTTTGTTTTTTTTACTTCAATTGAAAATAAAGACTTGACTGCATGTGGTGGTGTAGACCTATAAATCTTAACACTTGGAGGTAGAAGCAGGAGTATCAGGAGTTCAAGGCCAGCCTCAGCTATATAGAGTTCTAGACCAATCTGGACTATATAAAACCAGCTCAAAACGAGAAAAGGAATGCACAACATGAGCTTCTCTGCAGACCCTCAGGAAATTCAGGGGCATTTGGTGCCTTGGCTCTACCCTTGGCCTGCTCCAGCAGTGACTGCAGAGCTGGGGAGTTTGCAGGTGAGACCCTGGCAGAGACTGTAAGAGGCTGTCTTGGAGTACAGGGAGTCTGGGCTATCTCCACATACCTGTCATACATGTATATGATAAAAAACACATGCATGTCAGGAGCAAACCATACTCTCAACTAATCCTACACTCTTCTTCAAAGCCATTTTCTTTTTTCAACAGAGTCTCACACAGCCCAGGCTGGCCCTCAAACTGATCATATAGCTGAGGATGGCCCTGAGGTGATTATAGGCTTTGAGCCATGACATCACCTTTGAACATACCCAGTTTGGAAACTGAGGCTCACATAGACTTGAACCTGGCTCTGGCTAGCTCGAACCTGTGGGCCAAGCCACTGGAGTAGGCTGTCTCCCAGGAAGGCCCTGTGCGCCCAGCTTTCCAAGAACCTGCTTTCCATGACTTCATTTCCTCCTGTAGTTCCAAAGAAGCAACCATGCCCAGATTATGGAGGAGGAAAAAGCCCAAAGAGATGAGCTCATATCCCTGAGTCACACAGAAGACTGACTTAATTTAAGGCACCTGACACAGGTCTGGAGTCCTAGGAATGAAGCTTTGGATGGAGGCTGGACTGCCAGGACCAGATCCAAAGATAAAATGGGTACAGCTTGGCTCTCATATACAATACTACAGTGAAAGGTTCAGTAAGGCTGGGCCTTCATCCAGATAATCAGCATCCACGCAAGAGGGATGCACACAAATTGAGCCACGGCTCCTTCTCCAAGCCTGTGCTCTGCACAGGACCCTCACCCTGTGGCAGATACATCGGACCAGAAGTGACTGTCCCATCAGCATCTAATCAGCAACTCAGGAAAAAAAAAAAAGAAATCTGTGCAGTCCTCCATTCCCTGCCGGGGAGGCTTCAGAGCAGGCCCTTCATGCTGAAGAAAGCCAGTGACATGTGGGAACAAGTCGCCACACCACAAGTCCCAAAGCAGTGGGTCTACATGGAGGGACAAGGTCATACACCTTTTTGGCCGTAGCAGCTTTCACAAGTGGCAGGGTCTGCTAGAGCCTGGAGCTCAACAACCCTTGGTGCTTACCCAGCACAGCCCCACTTCTGTGTGTCCCAGATCTGCGCCTGCTCTAACCCAACACTGACCTCTGGCCTAGACAAATGCAGTCATCTGTTTGATATCCTTTTCATGCATGAGGTCGCCTGAACCAAAAGCTGCTGCGCTGATCACAATACCCCAAGTGCCTACCAACCCTCTGAACAAAGGCCCTGTCTGACTCTTTGGTATCCTCCAGCACCTCCCCTCTGCCGTCTCACTGCTTTAGACAGAGGCCCTCATTTTTTCCCCTGACACAAATGATAAATTAAGCTTTTGGTGTGAGATAGAGAGCCGAGCAGTCAAGCAGCGAAGGAGATGCAAGTGGCTACAGGTCCCCACAGGCAGTCCCAGCCCAGCTGCTTTGACCATGTAAGACAGGCTTTGTCATAGTTGTGCTGTGGGCATGGTGGCCAGGGCGCTGCTCTTAACCTTCTCCAGCCTCAGGATTGGAATGCAGGGCTGGGAGCTGACAAGTGCCATTAGGAAACCCATGAAGCAGAGTGGTGGCACCTTTGGCACGTTCATGGCCATGAGAATGAGTACAGGATGCTAATCAGGCAGTGATTGCCTACTACATCTATACTTTCCCATCCATTTCAACCCTTTTACACTAATAATTTTTGTTTGTTTGTTTTTCAAGACAGGGTTTTTCTATGTAGTCCAGGCTATCCTGGAAATCTCTCTATATAGACCGGGCTGGCCTTGAACTCAGAAATCTGTCTGCCTCTGCCTCCTCAATGCTGGAACTAAAGGTGTGTGCTGCAACAGCCAATCATTTTATTTATTTATTTTTAAAGTTTTTTTTCTTCTTTAAAAAAATTATATTTCTATAGTAAATAAGTATCAACAGTCAACACAAATCCAAGACCAGCCACCAGCCCTAGGGCTCAGAAACAGCTGGTGACTTCCTGCGGGGTGCTCAGGAAGGACATGGTTGCACATGTACAACACACATGGCAGTAGCCAGTGGCTTCATGAGCTGTACAGCGGGTTACAGGGACATACACTGCATGGCCTGTGGAAGGAGGAGGCCCAGCAGTTACTGGGGGAGTCAGAAGGGTTCTTGTCTTCTGCAGCAGAGTCACTGGCCGCACCCCACTACTTGGCACTCTCTATCTGAGGACTTTGGCACAAAGCTTGGAACAGTATTTCTCCTGTCTTCCCACCCTGCTGCATGGGTCAGCTGACACCTCCGACACCCAGGCGGCTAGAGACTGCACTGCTGCTCTCAGCACACTGAGACTTCCCAGAACCATCTCCATTTCTCCTCTAGCAGTAGAGCCTGAACATGAGGACAGTGCCTCACCCTGCAGCTGCTATGCCCTGCTAGAGCAACAGCAAAAAGGCCTCTGCCAGCAACCTTCAGAAAGTACCTACAGCCCTATGGCCAGTGGGCCAGAAGAGACACGGGGGACAGGCTGTTGAGAAAAGCCCCATGGGCTGGAGAGATGGTTCAGATGTTAAGAGCACTGTCTACTCTTCAGAGGTCCTGAGTTCAATTCCCAGAAACCACATGGTGGCTCACAACCACATATAATATGATCTGATGCTCTCATCTGTTATGTAGGCATACACGCAGATAGAGCACTTATATGCATAAGTAAATAAATCTTAAAGAAAAAGAGAGACAGAGAGAGAGGCAGGCCAGGCAGTGGTGGCACACAACTTTAATCCCAACACTCGAGAGGCAGAGGCAGGTGATCTTTGTGAGTTTGAGACCAGCCTGGTCTACAGAGTGAGTTCCAGAACAGACAAGGCTAAACAGAGAAACCCTGTCTCAAAAAAAACTTAAATAAATAAATAAAGGAAAGAAAGAAAAGACCCTAGGGGGCTGGAGAGATGGCTCAGCACTTCAGAGTACTTGTTCTTGTAAAGGACCAGAATTCGATTCCCAGCACTCACAACCATTCATGACTCCAGTTCCAGAGGATCCAATGTCTTTTTTTGACCTCCATAGGCACCAGATACTTCAATGGAACACGTGAGCGTGCACGCACATACACACACAAACACACACACACACACATACGAAGGCGAACACTCAAATAAAATGAATAAATCTTAAAAGGAAGAAAATCCCAGGTCCCCAACTGGCTCTTACGTTTGTGACTCCACTCCGGTTGCGGGCCACTGTCTGAGATTTCAGTGTGGTCTGCTCCACCCGCTTCCGAAGGGTCTCAAACTCATTCTGCGGGTCCAGGATGAGAAGGCAGGGGTACTCAGTGGCTCTTTGGAAGAAGGATATATCTGGGCACAGCCTCCTATTGGAATGGAAAGAATGTTATCGTTCAGGTGCAGGGTCCAGCTGGGCAGCCCCAGCATCCTAAGTGCTTGGTTTATTTTCTTTTACAGTGCTAGGGACTACCTGAGGTCCACGCTAGACAAGTGCTCTATCACTGAGCAACCCCTGAGCCTGCCTGCCTGCCTGTAACTATAACACTCAGCTGGGTATGGTGGCTCACCCCTGTAATCAAGTCCTTGGGAGGCCTAAGGCAGAAGGACTGCCCTAAGTTCAAGGACAGTTTCAGCTACAAAGTAAGCTCCAGACCATCCTTAAACTAGCATGAGATTTTGAGTCAAAACTAAAATAAGGCTAGAGAGAGAGCTCAGCAGTTAAGAGCACTGACTGTTCTTCTAGAGGTCCTGAGCAACCACATGGTGGCTTATAACCGTCTGTAAGAGAATCCGGTTTTCTCTTCTAGTGTGCATGAAGATAGAGCACTCATATACAAAAAATGAATTTAAATCTTTTAGAAAAAAACTAAAATAATATTTTATCTCAAAAGACAGTTTTTAAAAAGTCAGTAGGAATTACATATACATGCTCATTTCATATGTGTCTGTGAAGAGGAACATGTGTAAATATTTTAAGTGTTTTTGTGGTCATACAGCCTAATTCTCATAAACCACAAACAGCTTTCCATGACAGAAACATCTGTCCAGGAGCTAAGAATAAGCGTGGTGACAGAACATTTGCCTAGCACGCACTGTATACAAGTATGCCTCATATTTATACGGATTTAAGCCCTGAGTTCTATCCCCAGCAAAAACATTGTATCTATTTATATGCATCTGTCTGTAGGTGCATGTATATGGACAAGGATTAACCATGGTCATTTGCCACAGGAAAACTTTGGTTTGGCAAGATGTGCAAGAACAGCAGAGGGGGGTGCTCATCTGGAACATGACAGGGCATGGCACTCATGCATACTTCTCAGATCTCCTAGGCACAGCACACTGCACACTGGCCCTCTGCAAACACTGAGAAGCCAGTGCCATCACCAACAAGAGACAGACCTGGGTCCTTAGTCCCTCCTCAAAACTACTACAAGATGAGGCTCTTGACCTAAACCTGGCCACTACAGCACCTCACGGGTAGGGCTACTCCAATGCCGATCTTAGAAGATAGGCGGCAAGAGCCTTCAGGCATCCAGAGGCTATCTGGGAAGGGATCTGGGCAGAGGAGCAGCACTCTGGGGAAGGATCTTCCTGCAGACTTTATCCCGAGCCTCAGGGCACTCCTGTACCAGTTCCTTAGGGTAGAAAGCTCTTCCACAGAGCCCAGGGCCTCCCATCTTCCTCTTACTTGGCGTCTCATGCTGAGTCACCCCTCTAAAATGAGGGCCCCGCTCTCAGAACACCAGCTTTTCTTCCCTCACAGCACTGGCAACCTTTGCAACCTTTTACGTTTTGCCAGGTTGAGTCTCCTACTCCTGTCCAGTCTTCCTCACATGGATGCAGCTGGCTTGTGCTACTGCAGGCAGAGTTGGGGCCCAGAGCAATTCCTTGGGGATGCCACTGAGTCGCTCTGCATGATTTTTCTGTCCAAACAAGGAGTGGGTACCAGAGAAGACTCAGGCATACTGCTCCAAGTGGAGGGAGATCAGCTCCCAGGGCCCTTCTTCAAAGGCAACTTGTTATCTCAAAGGCCTTTGTAGTATGCGAAAGCCAGCACAATATTCCCAGTTACCTGTGAACACCCATACTGCACATGCCCTTAACCTGAGCCATCTTACTTCTACTCCCAGATAAGTCATGGTCAGAGGGCCTCAGTCACCTGCACAACATCAGATAGTCAACTGGTGAAGCTGTACCTGAAAACCATTCAAATAGGCTCCTGTGCTCTTTGGCACTCCACTGCAGTACAAACCCCACAGAGGGCAGCAGCCTCTTACCGGACATCTTTGTCAATCTGCAGCAGCACCTCGTTGTCCTTAAAATACGTGTTCCACCTGCTGTCAGGGTTTGGGTTGAGGGGCTGTGAAGAGAGAAGTAGATGCTGTGTCCAAGAACCAGCCAGGGCTGCAGCTCTGTGGCCTCACACCAAATGCCCACAGACCTGGCTCTGGCCAACAGACAGGTTCAGTCCACCCAGAGGGCGTAGCAAGCACAGGCTTTCCAACGTTTCCCAGGTACTGTAGAGACACTCCCACACCACACAGCCAGCCGTGAGCCCTGCAGCGCGTGCTGTATGGCAGGCAGTGTTCTTGGCAGGGCCCCAGCTGCAAGTGTGCACGCAGCACTCACTGAGCGCACTGAGAGAGTGATGAGCAGATGAACACACCTCATTATCTACCAGTGCTTTGGGTGGTCAATGCAAACTTGGGGGTGGGTCTGAGACCAGCCCAGCTCTGCTCCCTGCCCTGTGAGGTATACATGAAGCAGTTCGGTATAGGACAAGTATACAGGACTTTCTGCAGGCCTCAGTCAGGCACTTCATCCGCCAGCTTTTCCTTCGCCTGTACACCCTTCCTCATGGAGCAGGATGAGAAGTGCTGCGGCGTTTAGTGGCAGAATGATTGCCTGCCACGCCTGAGATCCCTAGCTCATTCTCCAAGGTCATAAAAAGGCAAACAAATGAACATTTAGCCAGGGGAAATGCTGCACCTTTGGAGGCTGAAGCAGGAAAACTGAAGCCTGAAAGAAGCCAGGTCTACATGGCAAGATCCGGCCTCAAACAAACAAACAAACAAACAAAAAATTCCATGTGGGGCCTGAAAGATGGCTCAGTGGCTAACAGTGCTCGCTGCACAAGCATAAAGACCAGTTTAGTCCCCAAGACCCACGGGGGAAGGCAGAAACTGACTCCAAGTTGTCCACTCACATCCATGTATGTACCATAACAGATATGCTCACTGGCACCCATGCATATACTAACAGTGAATTTTTAATTTTAAGTTCAGGCTCACTCTTGGATATAAATTGAGTTCCAGAGCCAAAATGAGTTCCAGCATGGAACATGTACTACTCTTAACAAAGGACCTCAGTTCCCAGCATTACAAGGCAGCTCATAACCATCGGTAACTCCAGTTCCGGGGATCCGACACCTTCTTCTGACCAAGCGCACACATGGTGCATATACACACATAAAACAAATGAAGCTAAAAGTTTTTAAAATAATGTTTTATTTATTTTATTTTAAAATGGTAGGGGGCTGGAGAAGTAGCTCAGCAGTTAAGAGCATTGACTGATCTTCTAGAAGACCCAGGTTCAATTCCCAGCACCCACATGGTAGCTCAAGGGATCTGACACCCTCACACAGATATACATGCAGGCGAAACATCAATGTACATAATAAATAAATAAATAAATAAATAAATAAATAAATTAAAAACAAAACAAAGGTCCAGGATTTCCCCTTGACTAAATGAGCTGGGCTGTGACACATGCCTTTAATCCTAGCACTTGGGAGGCAGAGACAAGTGGATATCTGAGTTTTGAAGTCGACCTAGTCTACAGAACAAGTTTCAGGATAGCCAAAGCTACATACACAGAAAAACCAAACAGCCAATAAGTATATAAGCTAATAAATGAACTGGTGAGGGTTCCAGAGACTGTGCCCTAGAAGTTCCGAATGCAGGGTGACTCCCTCAGCACCCTCAGGACGATGGTTATTGCTTAGGTTGCTAACTAGGCCTAGGGCTCCTGAGCTTACTGTGTGCCTAGAATGAGCAGGGCAGGGAGACATCATTGTTTCCAAGGGGCGGGCAGCCTGACGCAGAGGGGAGGACTTAAGAGGCCACACGCGTCCTCTAGCCAGGCGCTTTGCTGGATCAAGCCTCGCCACTTCCCATGTGTGCTCTCAGCCCATGATGCCAACCCTACTTACATGGTCCTCGAAGGTCACATCCTCCCTGGATACACCCATGTTGGCCTTGGCAATGCCAGGCTGGATAATCATCTCTCTCAGGAACTGAGAATAGAGGCCCCTGCAGGAGAGAAGAGCAGAAAAGAGAAGGATGATTCCAGAGATCCCACCCAGAGGTGCACCCACAGAAGGCAAGACAGGCTCCCTGGGAGGTGAAAGCCCTCTGGTCGTCCATTGTTCACAGGTCTCACCTCTGCTTGGCCAGGATGGAAGTCCATGAGGCTCTCTCCAAAGGGAGGTAGTTCAGGAGGATCTACACAGAGGAGAGCACAGCTCTGGCAACATCCCCATCCTGGATAGTGGTCTCCCTCCTCCTAGCCCAGCTCAGCCCCTTCCTCTGCTTTCCCCATGCTGTTCTACATATGGCAAGAACTTGGCATTGAAGGGCTGGTAAACAGGAACAAAGGCGGCCACCACCTCAGCCAGTGGCTTCAGGAGGACTTAGCCTCTGCTCTGTCCCAGTCAGCATCACTTCCACTCCGAACATGCACCAGGAAGTGGAAATCTTTGCTGGCATTCCCCAAACGAATTCTGGAGGGGAAGTCAAGACAACATAAAACCCCACAACTTCCAGAAAGACTTCTTTAGACAAGCCAGGAAAGGAGCAGAGTAGAGGGGCCAGAAGCAGGTCCATGCAAGACCCACAAGTACTCAGAAGCAGGAAGCGCCACCCCAGGCACACCCACCTTCCAGCAGAGGCACCGCAGTCCGCCCTCACAGGGGATGCCTGTGGACACAGCAGGCAAAGGTCACACCAAGCCAGAGCTTCACAATCCCCCAACCCTAGACCCTGGAGCCAGTTGGCAGGGAGTGGAGTAGGCAGGAAGCACTTCAGGAACCATCCTCCACCAAAGGAATGGCTAAGCTGGATGCTAACTCTAATTTCTGTCTACAGCCCTGTCCCCCAGCCCAGAACCTCATATGTCTGCTATATACTTTGAACCTTCTCATCTTTGATAATTCTTCTTCAAAGGAGCCACTGTCAACTCCCAACTCTATTCAAAGTCAGGCCCTTCTTTCAGGGGAGGGAAAAGAGTCTCATACAGCCCGGGCTGGCCTCAAATTTACTATGGAAATAGGGAGAAACTCCTGCTTCAACCTCCTGAGTGGCAGGATTATAGGTGTGTTTGGCCACCATGTCTAGTTTGTGAGGTGCTGAACATCAAAAGTGGGGCACTGTTCACGCTGGCCAAGCACTCTAAAAACTGAACTATATGCCCAGCCGAGGGCTCTCTAATTTTTCTTTTTCCTTTTTTTCCTCAAGACAGGGTTGACAACCCTGAACTCTCTTTGTAGATCAGGCTGGCCTCAAACTCACGGAGATCCACCTGCCTGTGCCTTCCCAAGTCCTAGGATCATAGTCATGCACCACCACACCCGGCTTCTATTTCTTATTTTACTTTATTTGGAATCAGGGTCTCACAATAAAGCTGAAGCTTCTCTAAAACCCATCAAACTGGGATCATATAAAAATTTGTAGGAGTTACACATTAAGTGAACTTAATGTGTAACTCCTACAAATGGACAGGCCTCAGACAGATAAGAGCATGTTTGTCTGCTGATGCCCCTAGGTCTGGCACAGGATACAGAATACAAATGGCATTCCACGTTTGCGAAATTCAAACCAAACTGTCAGGTTAAGAGCTCTGTGCCAGACAACTTCTAGATAAAAAAAACAAAAAAAAAACAAAAAAAAAAAACAAAAAAAGGTATCTGTAGACAGAGCAGGCAAGGGTTAAGACACAGGTGTAGTGTGCAGCCCAGGCTCTGCACCACCACATACAGCCTCCCCTCTGGGACTTCTACACCACCCCAGAGCGAGAAGGCCAACTTCTGCCGTGTTGTCAGGAGTTCACAAAACAGCTCCGAGGAAGGCGTGACCATGAGCCATGACCCCCCCCCCCCCCCCCCCCGCCTCAGAATCTGCGTGACCCTGGCAACTTAAACTCCTTCCTTGTAAAGTTACCAGGTGGAGCACTACACCGAGGAGTTACACAAACACGCTGTGATGTTTTCACAGACAGGTTAAAAATCCAGCTATCTCTGCACTGGAACATTAACTATGAGGAAGGGCAAAGTCAAAGATGGCCGATGTTCAGCTCCCTAAGTTGGTGTTCTAAGGCTTGAGTTTTAGCATTAACCAAAGGTCACACTCTCAGCTCTGATCCAAAGCCAGGCAGAGAAACTGGAAACCACCCTGCAACTTCCTAACTCAGGAAACTACCTGAAATGACAGAAGGCCTCACTTACACTCAAAAGATTACCACCATTTCAACCTTCAGGCCACGTCAGGGAATTTGGGGAAGCATGTGCCTCCTGTCTAAGGCCAAAGGGCAGTAACCACTCCGAAGACATATAGACAGCTTTATGCAATCAGTCAGGTTTCCAGGGAAACCCTGAGTAAAATTTGTCTTACCACTAAAACTGAGTTCTCGAAGTTTTTCCAACACAATAGAGGGCTCCTTCAGGACATTCTGGAAATCTGCAATCCTTCAAGAGCAGAAAAGAAAACCCCAAGGTTGAAAGGCTTGCACCCACGGATCCCTTACCCCAACAGTCTCCAACAGCCAGCTTAGGGAAGTGGGCAATGCAAGTTTCTTCCTCTAAAATCTAAAATGCCAAGGAAGTGGCATTTGACTAGAACACCAATGCGAGGCGTTCTAGTCAAAAGGGTTTGAAATGAGAACTCAGCATTAAGCACCTTCTACTGTCAGTGCGCTGGCATTTCCTGGGTACTTGCTGCGGCCAAGCCCAGCCCACAGCACACCGCTAACCTGAACTCACACAACCAGCTTCGCGGTAAACCCACAGACAACGGACTTGTACAATCTCCCCACTACTCCCTCAGTTCTTTGCTGAGAAAGGGGGAGGGCGGCAGACTTCTCGGGCCTGCTCTCAAGCAAAGACAAAAGACCAAAAATCAGTCCTGGAGTGATCAAAATTTAGCCGACGCTGCAAGATATACCCTGGTTTGGGGCAGGAGTGGGGGACGGTCAAAGACCAGACTGGAGAATCCGGGTTCTCTAATGTTTCTCATGAGCAAGGAGCACAGAGACAGGAACATTTGGGGGGGAGGGTTTGTTGAAGAAGGATCCTGGAGCCAGGAAGCGGGGAGGGTAATTGAGGGCTGGAAAGGGAGACACCAGGGAAAGGGGTCCAGAGTGAGAAAGAGAGAGAGAAAGGTGACACCAAGGTAAGAGAAGCATCTCTGCTTCTTCCCTGTGCCACACAGGCAATGAGATCGTGAAGTGGGCGCTGGGGGCCCACCACCGGGCACGGAGGTGCTATTCTTGGCCGCACAGGCTCTAAGCAGCTCTGTCGGTGAGAAGGCGCTGCCCGGCAGGAGTAGCTGGGTGCAGTCTTGCCCGCGAGTCTCCTTACCGGCTCTGGTGCAGACTCGACATGATGTTGACTTCCGGACCCCCGGGCTGCTTCTGCAGCCCCAGCTGCCGCCACCGCCCCCTCCCTCCGGGGACACGGGGCGCTGGACAAAAGCTTCCGGTGGGAAGCAAGACCACGCGCCTGCACGTTCCGCGGGAACCCAGCTGCGCTGGTTCCGCCCAGGGATCACGTGACACGGGGCTTCCTTAAGGCCAGGCAAAACCCTGCACTGAGCGTCAGGACGGCCCGTGACCCTGCTGGCTGTGAGTTTCCCGACCTCAGTTTCTGTCTACGCAATACACTTGTCGATTTCTCTCTCTCCCTGGCCATAACTGCGGCGCAGTTGTTTGGTGAGCTAGATCCAGTCCTTGGGTGGTCTTGTTAAATAGTGAGTCCTTATGGCAATGATCGTGTGGTTCAGTAAATAGGGCTTGGAGGAGCTGGAGTACAGCCCGGTGTTTCCTTGACTTTGGGAGTTGAATTTCTGGCAAGCCGGGAGGTGGTGGCCCACGCCTTTGATCTCAGCACTCCGGGAGGCAGAGGCACGCAGCTTTCTTAGTTATCTGAGTTTGAGGCCAGCCTTGTCTACAGAGCGAGTTCCAGGACAGCCAGAGAAACCCTGTTGCAGACTCCACCACCACCACCAAAAAAGGCCAGTACAATTTCTGTAATCTCGCAATTTTAAAGCAATACAAAAGAAAAAAGCAGGCGCTGAGGGTGTAGCTCAGTTGGTAAAGTGCTTGCCTAGCATGCACGAAGCCAGGGGCCGAGCACCGCTCGTAGTTGGATTTGGTGATGGCATGCCAGTAATTACAGCATGTGAGAAGCGGAGGCAGGAAGATCAGAAGTTCAAGGTCATCTTCTGCTAGAAGTCAGTTCGATGTTGATGCTTCCGGGAATAAAGTGCTTGCAGGCGACAGCACTGGGGTTTGGATCCACAGAACTCATGAAAGAGCTGACAAAAGAGGCAGGGATGTGCAAGGTGGAGCTGGCAAACTGGCTCCCGAGACTAGCCTCAAGGAATAAAGTGGAGAGCGTTCACTGACAACTGACCCGTAGGTGAGGGCTCCCCACACATGCTTCTACACATATTTGCACACACGTGCACACAAATTTTTAAAAACAAATTACATGCATGAATGCTTTGTCTGTATGTATATCTGTGTATCACTTACCCGTGCGGAGGTCTGTATGTATATCTGTGTATCACTTTGTCTGTATGTATATGTATTAGCTTTGTCTGTATGTATATCTGTGTATCACTTACCCGTGTTGGATCCCCAGGAATGAAATTGTAGACAGTTGTGAACCTCATTCCGGCCAGCTGTAAGAATAGCCAGAGCTCTTAACTGCTAAGTTCTCTCTCCAGCCCCTCACGCAATATTTTTTTTATTATTGTTTTATAAAAGTTAAGAGAACTGGTCACGATGATGCGCACCTTTAATCTCAGAGGCAGGAAGGTCTCTGTGGGTTCAAGGCCAGCCTGGCCTACAAAGGGATTCTAGGACAGCCAAGGCTACACAGAGAAACCCTGTCTCAGGAAACAAGATGTCAAAAATCCTTCTCAAGTTTCCCTACACATACATTTATATATTTGTAATTATACTTAGTCCTAATTTTTTTTCCAACCACCAATGAAGACTTTAATGTTAGACAACATAACTTCTCGACTCCTCTTGGTTTCATGTTCCTGGCCACTAAGATTTCACTGGCCAGTAAAGCAAGTGCACGCTTTTCTAGTCCAAAGTCCCAAAGTCTCCCATATTCCTCCAAAAAACATGGTCAGGGTTATCACAGCAACACCCCGATCCTGGTACCAACTTAGTTTCTTTTCTCTTGCTGTGACAAAACACCACGATCAAGACATAGAGGGGGAGAAAATGGCTTATTTGGAATTCTGGTTCCAAAGGGATAATAGGCCATCACCATCATGGCAAGCAGGCCCTGGAAGCAGGAGCAGCGAGCTCAGAGCTCACATGTTGAGCTACAGCACAAAGAGAGATAGCCAAGCTGGAGAGTTGGCTCGGTTTAACTACTGAGCGCTTGTCAAAGCCTGGTGTGGTGGCACATGCCTGTAATCCCAGCACTCTGTGAGTTCCAAGCCAGCCTGGTCTACAAAGTGAGTTCAGGACAGCCAAGGCTACACAAAGAAACCAAAAAAAAAAAAAAAAGCACCTGTTGCTTTTGCACAAGACCTGAGTTCAGTTCCTGTGCACCTACATACACTCATATACACAAAACAATAAAATAAATGAATGAGGGAGCACAAACTAGGAGCAGCTGGACTGTTTAAACCCTCTGTGCCCCTGTACCTACTTCTGCCAGCAGTGCCACACCTCCTAAGCCTCCCCAAAGAGCACCAGGGACTGGAAACCAGCTCTTATTTTTTTCAAGTTGGCCTTTCACATAGGAAAGGCTTTATTTTTAATTTAATTTTATTTTTTATGTACATTTGGTGTTTGGCTTACATGTATGTCTGTGTGAAAGTGTCAGATCCTCTGGAACTGGAGTTACAGTTGCTTGCTGCCATGTGGGTGCTGGGAATTGAACCTGGGTCCTCTGGAAGAGCAGCCAAAGCTCTTAACCACTGAGCCATCTCTCCAGTCCCGGAAACCAAATTTTCAAATACGTGAGCCTTTGGGAAAAAAATTCTCATTCAAACCACCACAATCTCAATGTGGCTTATTGCCTTGAGACAAGTATCAGCCTTAATCAGAACTTTGCCGTTTTCAACTAGGCTGACTGACCAGTGAGCTCTCAGGACCCACCTGTCAGGACAGTGCAGGCACATGCAGCCAAGCCTGGTGTTTTCCATGGGTATATGGGTATATGAACACAGGCTATCCACAGAGCAAGTATCCTTCCTGACTGAGCCAGCTCTCCAGGCCTGCAGTCAGTTTTCTTTATCACTGATAAAGTACCTGACATAGACAGTTTAGGAAAGGTTTATTTCAGCTCAAGGATTCACAGGGTTCTGTCCATCATGGCAGGGAGCTCAGAGCAAGAAGTTCAGTTCATATCATGGCCAGCCAGCAGGGGGAATGACAGAGCACAGGTGACAGTCCTCCTATTTCCCCTTTTGCTCTATCTGAGACTCCAGCCTTAGGATGATGCTGCCCAAAATGCAGGTGAGTCTTCCCCTTGTCAGTTAACCATTTCTGGAAACATCCTCACAGACACACCCGGAGATGTGCCTTAGAAACCCCTGTGAGCTGTGCTTTTTTTTTTTTTTTTAAGATTTATTTTTATGTACGTGTGTGTGTGTGTGTGTGTGTGTGTGTGTGTGTTTAAGAATGTCCGCCACATGTTTGTGATTCATGCAGAGACCAGAAGACTACCGGAACTGGAGTTCCAGATGATTGTGAACTGCCCAAGATGTGTACAGGGAACCAAGATGGGGTCCTCTGCCATAGCAACAAATGCTCTTAACAATGGACCACACACCCCTGCAGTTTTTTTGTTTTGTTTTCTTTTCTTTTTGGCTTTTTGAGACAGGGTTTCTCTGTCTAGCCCTGGCTGTCCTGGAACTGCTTTGTAGACCAGGCTGGCCTTGAACTCACTGATTTCCACTGTTTCTGCCTCTCAAGTGCTGGGAGTAAAGGTGTGTGCCACCTTTATACCAGGTGGCCTGGTCCCTTGAAGTTTCTTGCTCTAATCCATTAGATAATCAAAATTAACCATCGTAAGACCACTGTTTTAGTTAGGGTTTCTGTTGCTGTGAAGAGACTCCATGGCCACAGCAACTCTTATGAAGAAAACATTTAACTGGGGCTGGCACACAGGTTCAGAGGTTTAGTCCATTATTGTGGACAGAAGCATGGCAGTGTGCAGGCAGACATGGTGTTGGAGGAGCTGAGAACCCTACATCTTAATCCATGGGCAGCAGGAGACTGAGACACATTGGGCATAGCTTGAGCATATATGAGACCCCAAAACACGCCCCCAACAGTGATACATTTCCTCCAACAAGGTCATACCTACTCCAATAAGGCCCCACCATAGTGCCTTTCCCTAGGAGCCATTTATTCACACAGGAGTCCATGGGGGCCATTCTTTTGTTAATTAGACCACCCTTTGTTAATCAGACACGAATATACCTTCTATTGTTTTTTATTTTATTGTTTTTTTTGTATCTAAGTGTTTGCCTGTCTGTATGTCTGTGGACCTCCTGCACACTAGTGAAACCAGAAGAGGCCATTGGCTCTCCTGGAGCTGGAGTTACAGATGGTTGTGAGCCACTGTGTGGTACTGGAAACCAGACCCAGGCCCCCTGGAAGAGCAGCAAGTGCTCCTAACTGCTGAGCCATCTCTCCAGCCCTCCTTATATGGTTTATTATTTTAATTAGGTCTGTGTCTACCTGTGGGATATGCACATGAATGCAAGTACCCTTGGAGAACAGAGGCACTGGGGCTCGACTTACAGGTGCTTGTGAGCCAACCAGTGTGGGTTCTATGAACTGAACTAAGTCCTCTGGAAGAGTAACTGTGGCCTTAACCACTGAGCCATCATTCCACTCTTTCAGCTGTGTTAGTCTTACCTCATAGTTCAAGTGGAATTGTGCGCTGATCTTTTGTTTGTGCTCCTGGCAATGCTGCTGAGTACAATGACTTGGAAGTTCACACTTGTTATAGCATGTAGAAGAATTTCATTATTTTGTGTTATGAAGATCCAATGTATGAATGGTGGACTGAGATGAGCATTTAGAAACTCCTGGCTGCTGCTGCTGCTGCTGCAGGAGTCAGTGGAGGCTGCCAGAAGCCCCTCCAGCAAACACAACCACAGCAGGAAGGACCACCAGTCCTGCCTCCTGGCTGTTGCAGTGAGCAGCACAGTTATCTGTCCCTGCTTCCCGGAGCAGAATGGCTGGATTGCACTAATCTGCGATGAGAGACATGGCGTCTCAGCACAGCTCTGCCATCCTGCGTTCCCGCCAGCAGTAGCCGAGTCCAGCCCCTCCACACTCTGGTCACACTTGTCACTTCTTTGTTAAAAAGAAATTGTATTCATTCGTGTAGGTGAAAAGTGGCATCTTACTGTGAGGTTTTTGCTCGCTTATGTGTGTGGGTGTTTTGCCTACATTTGTGTCTGTGCACGCATGTGCAGTGCCTAAAAAGACCAGAAGACAGCATTTGATCCTTTGAAACTGGAGTTACAGAGCACTGTGAGCTACAAGGTGGGTACTGGGAATTGAACCCAGGTCCTTTGCAAGAGCAGCCAGCACTCTTAACTGCTGAGCTGTCTCTCCTCATTTCCCTGCTCTCATGTGGCTTTAATTTTCATATAAATCTTCCAGCTTTGTTTAATTTTTCAAGTTTGTTTTTTCTGCAAACCTTGATATTCCATATGGTATTTATTTGTTTTTGTGCTTGTTTCTTGAGATAGGGTTTTTCTGTGTAGCCCTAACTGTTCTGGAACTAGGTTTGTAGACCATATGATATTTGTTTGTTTTTTGTTTATTGGTTTTTCCAGATAGGGTTTCTCTGTGTACCCCAGCTGTCCTGGAAATAGGTATGTAGACCAGGCTGGTCTCGCGCTCAGACACTCTTACCTCTGCCTCCTGAGTTCTGGGAATAAAGGCATGCACCACCTAGCTGGAGGTGCATCTTTCTTTTCTCCCACCCTCCCTTCCTCCCTTCTTTTCTTGGTTGTTTTGACAGGGCCTCATTAGCTCAGGAGACTTTAGGCTCACTGTATAAGCAAGGATAGCTTGAATTCCTGAGACCCAGGTCTTCTGCCTCCCATTTTTGGTTTTATAAGCACAACCCCTACAATACCAAATGGGTCTTGCTATCTTTTTTTTTTTTTTTTTCTCTCCAAAACAGGGTTTCTCTGTGTAGCTTTTGCTGTTCTGGACTCGCTTTGTAGACCAGGCCGGCCTCAAACTCACAAAGATCTGCCTGCCTCTGCCTCCCCGAGTGCTGGGATTACAGGAGTGTGCCATTGTGCCCTGCTGTCTTATTATCTTTCAAAGCTGCCATTAGGAGTTTGTACTTTGTAGATCAATTTGGGTAATACTGTCATCTTAACAGTACTAAACTTTCCAGCCTGTGTACATAGGGTATCTTTCTATATTCATTTAGCGATGTTTTTAGTATATAGATTTTCCACTTCTTTGTCTAATTTTTTATATTTATTTATTTTATTTGTATGAGTGCTTTGCCTTCATGCATGTATGTGTACGTGAACTGCCGTGAGGGTGAAGGGAACAGAACCAGTCCTGGCCCTCCGTAAGAATAACATGTAAGCTGGGCAGTGGGCATTAGCACAGCACTAATCCCAGCACTCGGGGAGGCAGGGGCAGGCAGATCTCTGTGAGTTTAAGGCCAGCCTGGTCTACAAAGCAAGTGCAGGACAGCCAAGGCTACAGAGAGAAACCCTGTGGGGGAGGGGGAGAAAAGAAAAAGAGAACAACATGTGTTTTGCCTGTTAGGTCATCTCTCCAGCCCAAAGTTTGTTGCTAAATGTTTCATTCTTTTCAGTGCTACTATACACGAATTTTTTTCTCTTTGGGAAGCTGGTGGGATGGCTGGGTAGGTCAAAGCATTTGCCACCCAAACCTAACTACCCAGGTTCCATCAATGGATCCCACAGTACATAGTGGAAGGACAGAATTCACTACTGAACATTGTCCTCTGTGAACTGTGGCACGCACACACATCACACACACACACATCACATACACACATCACAGAGTGAAATGTTATATTCCTTTTTTTTTTCCTTTTGGGCTGCTGTGAGGAGCTGAAGAAGACCTGAGTGAAGGTGTGTTGTTGACATGTGCATGAGCCCTGTCAGGGACGTGGCAGCCTTTCCAGCACAGGTCAGGCTCCTAACTGAACTTCTTCTGGTCCATACGGGAACTCTGGTGGAGTGTGCAAAAGCTAGCCCCTCCCAGAGGGCTAAACTTGAAACTTCTGGCCTACAGTCTCAAGACCTCTTTCCAGACCAGCTAACCCCTTCCCTTGTGCTGTACATAATAGAAGAGCTCAGGTCCCAGGTGTTTGCGCGTGGTTCCTGCCTCGTCCACCCAGGTCCAGCTTCTCTGAAGGTGTCTTTCCTTTCTTCCATCCCATATCACCCCAGGAAGGTTTCCAGAACCAAGCTCTGCTGGATTCGGCAGGCTGGAGAGGTAGCCCACTGAGTAAAGTGCCTGCCAAGCAAACCTTAATTCCCGAATTAAGAGTTCCCAGCACTAGGCTGGAGAGATGGCTCAGATGGTTAAGAGCGATGGCTCAGATGGTTGAGAGCACTGGCTGTTCTTCCAGAGGTCCTGAGTTCATTTCCCAGCAACCACATAGTGGCTCACAACCATCTATAGTAAGATCTGGTGCCCTTTTCTGACATGAGTTATACATGCAGGCAGAACACTGTGTACATAATAAATAAAAAGATAGATAGATAAATCTTTAAAAAAAAATCCCCAGCACCAATATAAAATCTGGAGTGTGGCAAATTGAGAGACCTCTCCGCAAAAATAGTGATTGAGGGGAGGAGGGAGGGAACCACAGGGGGGATACAAAGTGAATAAAGTATAATTAATAAAGAATAAATTAAAAAAAATTCTCAAAAAAAATAGTGATTGAGAAAGATATCCAACATCAGCCCCTGGCATCTGAACAGACAGCGGGTTCTGGTTCTTTCTCTCTCTCATTCCTGGGACTTGTTATGTAGGTCATGCTGGCCTTCCACCTGCTTCTCCTCCAGGGTTTCTCAGATTAAAGGCATGTGGCACTATGCCTGGCCCACAAAAAATTATTTTTCAAGATTTCTTTCTTTGTTTCTTGAGATAGGGTCACACTATATAGCTCTGGCTGGCTGGCCTGGAACTGGCTATGTATGCCAGGCTGGTCTCAAACTTACAGAGATCCTCCTGCGTCTGCCTCCTGGATCAAAAGCATGCACCAGTAAGCCCATCATACTTTAAAATATTTTCAGATTGTCCAAGTGTACAGAAGAGTCCACATTTTGTGTTCTATACTGTATGTTGCAACTTCATTGGCTTCATTTGCCAGCTCTCACACGCTGGCGAGCATGTCTTGTCCTGTGGGAGTAGATACAAGTGGATATCTTTGCCTTTTCCTTGATCTTGAAGTAAAAAATTTCCATTTTTCACAAGCATGTCAATTCTGATTTTCATTTGGCCTTCATGATGTTATGAAATGTTTTCCTCTGTACCAACTTAACTGAGGAGTTTTTGTTTGTTTGGCTTGTTTTTTTTTAAGACAATGTCTTACTATATAACCATGGCTGGCCAGAAACTATGTAGACCAGGCTGGCCTCAAACTCAGTGTTTGTTTTGGTGGGGGCAAGATCTCAGGGAACCTAGATTGACCTCTGGTTTTATGTAGCTACGTGGCCTCCACCCAAGTGCTGCGATCACAGACATACAGGGAGAGAACCTCCAGCCAGCTTTTTAATCATGTAATGGTATTAAACTACTTCAAATCTAAGCTGGGTTTGGTGGTGCATGCCTTTAATCCCAGTACTTGGGAGGTAGAAGCAGGCAGATCTCTGAGTTGGAGGCCAGCCTGGTCTATATAGTGAGTTCCAGGACAGCCAGAGCTACACAGAGAAACCTTAGAGAGACAGAGACAGAGAGACAGAGAGAAGCTAGCTAGCTAGCTGAGGAATCTAGTAAACAGCACCCCTCCATGACCTCTGCATCAACTTCAGCCTCCAGGCTTCTGCCCTATATGAGTTCCTGCCCTGATTTCCTTCAAGGACTATGATGTGGAAGTGTGTATTAGGATGCGTGGTTTTTTGTTTTTTTTTTTTTTCTTCCAGTCCCAAGTTCCCGGAATAATGACTCATGTGACTCAAAATATATTTACAAATACCTAGGCCATATACCTAGGCTCTTCTCTGACTAGTTCATAACTTAAAATAAACCATTTATACTAATCTACATTCTGTTACGTGGCTGCTTACCTTTGCTAAGATACCATGTGTCTGTCTTCCTCACGTCCTTCCTGGTGAATCTCCTGTGCCTGGCTCTGTCCCAGAATCCTTTCTGACTGCCAGATGTCACACCTTCTATTCTACCCTTTCCTATAAGCCATAGGTTTTGTTGTTGTTGTTGTTTTAATTGACAGGCAATGCATCCAAACAATACACAAGATACTCTCTCTGCAATTTCCCTTTTTAGTCGAATAAAAGGCTCTTTTTCTTACATAATCAACTATATACCATCAGAACAATTATGAAATCTATCAGGTATAACATACATACACAATGTCCAGGTCATTTGTATTTGGCAACTTTGGAGAAAGTACTTTATTATGTATCCTATGTTCATGAGTTCTGAAATCTATACTTAAATCATTTTCTATCCTCACTTGCATTAACAATCTCCTTGGACCTAAAACCTCTTCTTAAAACATTTTCTTAAATCCTAAACAACTTAAGCTTAATTGTGAGACTATAACTATCTAGTCTTCAACCACCTCAGAGATTTGAGAAGACATAAATATTACCTGAGTATTCAGGAAGTGCAGGGAAGCAGCCTCCAATACTATAGAATTGACAAATAGCTGGCTGCCTGGACAGTCCCTAAAATTTCTCTGTAACATTGAAGCATTAATGTTCAGCCTTCTGACCCAGTATATCTGACAGACATTTTTATGAAGCAGGTATTATGAAGGACTTCATTCCTTGTCTTTGGAAAGTTTGGCAACCAACTTCTTCCATGCATCCAGTTTGTCCATTTTGGACAGCACACTGTCCATAGAGGGAGCAAGGGCCGTTTGTGCCCAGTGACTAGCTTGCCACAATGGAAGCAAACCCCATAAGGAGATTCTTCGATGCTCATCATCTTTTTCCAAGTTAAGTGGGTTGCTGCCAGGAGCTGACATGTCTCAGTGCCAGAAAAGCCTTAAAGTAATAAAACATCCTTAAATACCATTTTCTATAGGTCTCAGATTTACATTTACATATATATTTGAATAGACAAGCATTGCTTGTTTCTAGCTATTCACTATCTGTTTAACTTAGGGTGTATATTGTTATGATAATCTAGACTAGTATCTGACCATGAGTTTGATTGACTAACTTAATTTGCATTACTTAATTATCCTGAATGGTTTGTAATAGCAGCTTTGAAAAGGATTGGGACTAAACTTTGCTTTTTTTTTTTTTTTAAGATTTATTTATTTATTTATTTATTTATTTATTATGTATAAAGTGCTCTGCTTGCATGCACACCTGTGTACCAGAAGGGGGCACCAGATCTCATTAGCGATGGTTGTGAGCCACCATGTGGTTGCTGGGAATTGAACTCGGGACTCTTGGAAGAACAGCGAGTGCTCTTAACCTCTGAGCCATCTCTCCAGGCCCCTAAACTTTGTATTTTTAAATAACTTGCATAGGTCCAATATTTTATACAAGAGTGGAAACATATATATATGTGTGTGTGTGTATATATAAAATGTGTATCAAAAATAACTTTAATTTTGTATCAATATATAAAAATCTATAGCAGTGTTAGATCACTGGCTTATAAAATGTTCTTTTGCTGTTGTTGTTGTTTGGTTTGGTTTTTTGAGACAGGGTTTCTCTGTGTAGCCTTGGCTGTCCTGGAACTCACTCTGTAGACCAGGCTGGCCTCAAACTCACAAAAATTCACATGCCTCTGCCTCCCGAGTGCTGGGATTAAAAGTGTATGTCACCATCGCCTGGCTAAAATGTTCTTTACTTTAAGGGCTAAATTCAAGGGCTGGAGAGATGGTTCAGTGGTTAAGAACACTGACTGTACTTCCAAAGGTCCTGAGTTCAATTCCCATCTATAGTGAGATCTGGTGCCCCCTTCTGATGCATAGGCACACATGTATGCAGAATGCTATATAAATAATAAATAAATTTTTTAAAAAAACGAGTAGTTTCAATAATCTACCCTCTTTTCTATTATTTCTACATCCATCCTTTTTTTCCTCCCTTTTCCCCTTTTCCTCTCATCCTCTTTTCCCTTGCTTAAGAAAAAAAGGATAGAGAAAAGAAAAGAGAGAAATCCCTTATTCTAAGCTCCTACACCTTGTTTTATCCCTGATCAAGACCATCTTCATAACTTGTACCCAACCCCTTTTAAAGACAAGCATCTATCACCCAATAGAATAATCAAAATCCACCCACCCTGCCTCATTTTTGCTGTATGGGGACAAAGGCATTTTTTGGGAGGGCAGCAAATAAAACTGGGAAAATGGTTAAGAAAGCTAGCAGTAACACTGCTGTCCAGGCTCTAAATGCTGTAAAAATGCAGGCTTAAATGAAATCCTGTTTGGAACAGTCTGTGATGCTGGATGATTTGAACCTGCTTTGAAGTTGTCCTGGAAGCAAGTTTTCATTAGGCAACAACTGAAGCAGTCAGGCTGATCAAACAGGGTGCTAGATTGTTGTTGTAAATGAAAAATAAGCTGTTGGGCTATGTAATGTTTATTATTTGCCCTGAGATTATCACAAATAATAATACAAATAATCACAAATAATATGGTACCTGTTAGATTTTATTGCCTTATTTACCTTGGGCCAGGCAGATATTTCACTTACACTGTCTCAGTATCTTCACCATCCATCTTCCAGCCCCCATCCAATGCCACCTTAATCATTCTCATCTAGTCTACCTTCCACACATAACCCCTTGGTACTTGCTTATATTTTTCATCTGGGCCTTTTCACGCCATTATTGGAGTCCTTCCTCCTAGCCCAAGCTGTTTCTTCTCCATACTAACCCATCCTGGCATCCTCCCTCTTATCTTCCAGTCTGTCTGATTCCTGTGATTCTCTCTTAAACCCAAAAGCCCAGGAACCTTAGCCCTGCCCACCCTATACTGCCCTGCCCAGGTATAAGCCATTTAATCAACCAGTCAGGTATTATTGGGCAGGTTTACACAACAAGGAGAGGTGTAACCAGATCTTGAGGGCCAGTAGCACACATCAGACCAACCTCCAACGCTAGATTAAATGTGTGTCTGCATCTCAGCATCCTGAAAGATGAGTCTTGTCAAGCCTGTCTCCATTCCATTGGTGTTTGGTCCTTTTATTCTATAAACATATAAACTCTCACAAGTAATATATAGTTCTGCAATTACATATGTATGGAATGCACAATGTGCACAGATCAGTTAACAATGATTCTTTGCTCTTTGAGCAGGTGAAGGACATCTGGTTTTCTTATAAGCTAGCTTGGACTGTAACCAAACTTCAATATAAAATTCTATTTAAGCCATATAAAAAATGGCATGATAAGTCTTGAGGATTTTGTAGCCAGCAAGATTTATTGGCTATGCATAGACATTCATGTCTCAGCCCGTCTTAGAGATGATCCCCTATAGAGGGGTCAGCATATACATTACCTGCCTTGTTTTTCTCTTTTTTTCCTTCTTCCTGCCTGTAGCCATGATCTTCGGGGGCTCCCCTGTCAAATCTAATTTCAAACAATTTGGATGGAAGACACAACTTTTCTTTTCCTGCTAGAACAAATGCAAAATCTCCTCCCCAATGCAACATTCCTCCTTTCTTCCATTCTGGAAATAAGACTACTTCAGCAGTCCTTTCTAGAATCCAGTGGGTTTTGTCTTTTGTTTGTTTGTTTTTAATAGCAGTGCTACCTGTCTCACCCACTTTTTAAAAATTCAAAGCCAACAAAGCACCATTTAATATATACCTGTGATATTCCTTATCCCCCTTCTGTTTTATGAGCACCTCCTTTAAATTCCTGTTAGATTTCTCTATAACTGCTTGTCCTGTAAGACTGTAAATATATCTGTAACATTTTCTATATCATAATGTCCAAAAAACTGTTGTATTCCAATGGCTGCATATGTTGAAGCACCATCAGCCTCAATCTATAAAGTCCCCTCCAAGTCAGTCACCATCTCTAACAAATGTGTAATGTCAAAGTCATCTTTCTCAGAATTGAAGGTAAAAGGCCCATTGGAATTCTGAATATGTACCAATAGTATGATGCATCAACATATGTATATATCTTAAATCTCCAAACTCTATAAAATGAGGGACATAATCTATTGTTCTAAGGTAGCATCAAACAAAATCTGTACTCTCAATTCAGAATACAGACCTTCACCTAGCCATTGATCCTTGGCAATATAAATATAATATCCAGTCTGACCATGTTGATTTATGATTGAAGCTTTTTTATCTAGCATCTCTATGAGCTGCCATTTTAATTCTTTAAGCCTTTGTAGATTTCTCTCATCTGAGAAATCTACAAAGGCTTAGGGTTGGTGTTACTGTTAATTCCAGATTGGATTCCTCTGAAGGTTCCCTATTTTGATTTAAATAATCCTCCAACCTTTGTTTTATGGTCTCCAATCTGGCATCTAATTCTTGTTTTTTTCCCTTCAAGACAAGAGTTTCTATATGTAGCCTTGACTGTCTTGGACTCATTTTGTAGACCAGGCTGGCTTCAAACATCCAGAGATCTGTCTGCCTCTGCCTCCCAGAGTGCTGGGATTATAAGTGTGCACCACTGTGTCCGGCTGCCATGGTGTTTCTTTTTTTATATTTGTTTGTTTATTCAAGATGGGGATTCTCTGTATAGCCCTCGCTTTGTTGACCAGGCTGGCCTTGAACTCACAGAGATCCACCTGCCTCTGTCTCCCTGAGTGCTGGGATTACAGGCCTGCACCAGCATGCTTTGTTTGCCATGGCATTTCTTAAAGGGGCCTTGCCTGGCTTTCTGGTCCAGCTCCAGTGTCCAGAACTCTTGAATTACTGCATGAATCTTGTGTTTTAAGCTTGGATTTTTAGGTAAGTTTGGATTACATGCCTACCACAGTGGATACCATCTATAGTAGGGTTACTCCTCCTGGGCTCAAAATATATTTACAAATACCTTGATTGTATAGCTAGGCTCTTGTCTGACTAGTTTATAACTTAAAATAACCCATTTATACTAATCTACATTCTGCCACATGGCTGGTTACTTCTGCTCAGGTACCATGTATATGTCCTCCTCACTGTTCAGTCAGAATCTCTGGTTGCTCCTACCCCTACCCTCCACCCCCAACATTATCTGGTAAATCCTATTCTCTCTCTCTCTCTCTCTCTCTCTCTCTCTCTCTCTCTCTCTCTCTCTCTCTCTCTAACCCTGCCCCTCTGAAAGGCTCCTCAGGGCCAGTTTCTGCATTCCCAACATTTCTGGCATTCCTGACAGCTATCTCAATCTCCAACACCTGAAGGTGCTATATATGTAAGCCACCCCCTCACCTTCACCCTCACCCCTACCCCCATCCCCACCCCAGGTAGCCATATCTGACCATAAATCCAGCGTGTGACAGACACATAATTTTCCTTTGCCTACAATCCTTATAAGCCATCTCTACCATAGTCTGGGTGCAACTTCCTCTGGTCTTGTCCCCTGAGGTTGGTGAACTCACCCAGAAAACCCAGTTCCCAAATAATCCTGCCTTGGCTGTCCTGGACTCTCATAGACTAGGCTAGCCTCAAATGCACAAAGATCCACCTGCCTCTGCCTCCCTGAGTGCTGGGACTACAGGTGTGTGCCACTGAGCCTAACCTTTTTTAACTTTTAATATGACTTGAATTGGTTTATGTCCTTGGTGTTGATAACCGATCACTCACAACTTCCCAGATGAATCTCCTGTGCCTGGCTCTATCCCAGAATCCTTTCTTACTGCCAGATGTGCCTCCTTCTCTTCTACTTTTACCTATAGGCCATAGTTTTTTGTTTTTGTTTTTTTAGTTGATAGGCAATGCATACAATACACAAGATACTCTCTCTGCAGAAGTGTAAGCCTAAGAAACGTTTTCCTCCCCAACTTGCTTTTAGTCATGTAGTTTCATCACAGCAATAGTGGCCCTAGAATAAGACAGTCATGGATGTAGAATTGTTTCAATATGCTACAGAGTTAGGTTTCCCAAATACAAGGACATTGTGTGACAGAATTCTTCCTCTTAACCTTTTTTTTTTGGGGGGGGGTAAGATTTATCTATTTATTGCTTTTACATTATTCTACCTGTTTGTACACCTGCATGCCAGAAGAGGGCACCAGATCTCATTATAGATGGTTTTGAGCCACCATGTGGCTGCTGGGAAATGAATTTAGGACCTTTGGAGGAATAGCAGTGCTCTTAACCTCTGAGTCATCTCTCCAGCCCGATGGAATTTTTCCTAGTGAGATACAACATGCGTGTCTACTTATCCCAGACAGGGAACTCACAACAGCCCGAAGTACACCACCACAGCCCATTGAGTGTGAGCTATTGCGTTTTGTTGGGCTTACTTATAGGTTTATGGGTGAGGGATTACTCACAGAAACTGAAATGGTTTGAAAACAGCATCACCAGGGCCTACCCCAGCATAGGGGACAGCTCACAAAAGCTGGGAAGCCTGATCACACTTGTATAGCCTGTAGGCAGCTCAATAGGTTGGTCATAGACTGTCCTTTCAAAGTGAATCTGGGGGTTGGGGATTTAGCTCAGTGGTAGAGCACTTGCCTAGCAAGCCTAAGAAGCACAAGGCCCTGGCTTCGGTTCTCAGCTCTGGGGAAAAAAAAAAAAAAAAAGACAAAAACCAAAGCGAATCTGGTCTAAACCTCTTGCAGGCAGCTCTGCAGATTTTTCTCTTCTAGGCAGCTAGCTAGTCTGGTCTCAGTGTCTTCTGTGCAGCTCAGCTTTGTCCCCTGGCAGAGAGGGGACTTAGTGAATCTGGTTAGTTTCAGGGACTTCACGAATGTATTTTGAGTTGCTTACCTTCCTTCTTAAAGTACTTTATTTCTTTTTTTTTTTAAGATTTATTTATTTTTATTATTTATACTCAGGACCTTTAGAAGAAAGGCCAGTGCTCTTAACCTCTGAGCCATCTCTCCAGCCCTCTTTCTTCTTTCTTTTCTTTTCTTTTCTTCCTTCCTTCCTTCCTTCCTTCCTTCTTTTTTTCTTTCTTTCTTTTTTGTTTGTTTTGTTTTTCGAAACAGGATTTCTCTGTGTAGTCTTGGCTGTCTTATAGACCAGGCTGGCCTCTAACTCACAGAGATCTGCCTGCTTCTACCTCTTTGGGTGCTAGGATTGTAAGCATGCACTACCACTCCTGGCTACTTTTTTCTTTTTTATTTATTTTTTCTTTTCTGTTTTTTTCTTCTAGTTTTTTTTTTTTTTGAGAGAGAGAGAGAGAGAGAGAGAGAGAGAGAGAGAGAGGGGTCTTGGCTGTCCTGGAACTTGCTCTGTAGACCAGGCTGGCCTCAAACTAAAAGAGATCTGCCTGTGTCTGCCTTGTGCATGCTGGGATTAAAGTGTATGTATGCTTTCCTATATTTTGAAAAGAAAGCTTAAAGTTTAGTGGTAAAATTCCTGCATGTCTCCGGACCTGATTTGGGCCCTAGGAACCCCTCCCTTCTTCATTCCTAACCTCGCTTCAGTGATTTCAAGTAAAAAGTGTTAACCATATACCAGATGTGGATGGCAGTAAGAAAAAATGTTTAAGCTCATCTCCTGATTGTTTGGCCCTAGGGAGAGACAGATGAAAAGAGCCCAAACTGGTTTAAACTGTGACCTGTCTGGACAGGAGAGCAGAAGGAAGCAACTGATTGAGGTAAGCAGAGAGGGTAGATCAAGTAAGTCTGGATGCCCTGATGAAATTTCTATTTTGGGAAATCCATTCTGGGATTGTGGGACTGTGGAGAGAATGAGGAGATTTGAATTAGGAGGGCATGATAGAAATCAGGAAGAGAAATTGTGATAGGGGCCAGTGAGATGGCTCACCAGGTAGGGGTGCTTGGCACCAACCTTGAGGACCTGAGTTCAATCCTTGAAACCAATCCTCTCCACCAAACAGTCCTCTGAGCTCCTACACATGCACACATAAATAAATGAAAAAAAAAAAAAAAAAGCATCTTTAAAAGAAAGAAGGAAGAAGGAAGGAAAGAAGGAAGAAAGGATGGGTTGGAAAGATAGTTCAGTCCCCAGCACCTGTATTTGGGAGCCTGTGACCACCCGTAACTTCAGCTCCAGCGGATCTGAGGTTTCTGGACCCCGCAGGCAGCTCCAGTCACGTACATATACTTCCACTCACACATACACACATAATTAAAAATAATAGAATTTTATTTTATATGCATTGGTGTCAGGGTGTTGTTTCCCCTGGAACTGGAGTTACAGACAGTTATAAGCTATCATGTAGATGCTGGGAATTGAACCCAGGTCCTCTGAAAGAGCAGCCAGTGCTCTTAACCTCTGAGCCATCTTTTCAGCCCCAGCTACTTAAAAATAAATAAGTAAACAGACATTGTAAGATAAAATGATGATGGCCGGAAGTGGAGCACTATCGGAGGAAGAGAGAAACAACTGTGAAGACATCCTTGGCGACCAGAAGAAAATGCAGAGGCCCAAGGACAGCCTTAAGCTGCTATCTGACAGCTCCTGGGTGAGAGGCCCTTCTCTTCAAGAGGAGGAGGAGCACACCGAAGAGCAATGTGGTTGCTTAGTGACAGTCCAAAAAGAAGAGCAATGTGGTGGTTGCGTAGTAACAGTCCAAAAAGTAGTTGGATTGGGCGCCTGGTGAGTCAGTGCTAAGTCAGTCCTGTCCTGACCCTGCTCCTGCGATCCAGCCACTCTATGGAAGAGACTCTGACGGATAACCTGGGGACCCAGGCATTGCACGGGCAGAAGCAGCCCCCACCTCTGGGCCCGGAACCTTCGGCCGCCGCCACCCGCATTCGCGGCGGGACACGACGTGAGAACCCCTCCTCTGTTGCTAAGGGGCGGCCCGGAAGTGACGCTTTGTTGACAGCCACAGGCAGCCACAGGCTCTCCCAGCCGTCGGAGCAGGATCGGGGGGGGGGAGGGGCTGGGCCCGGAGCCAGTAGCCGGCGGCCCTTAGCCCAGCCGGCCGCCCGAGGGCAACTGAACGGCCTTGTCCCGGGCTCCGGCCGCTGCATTCTCGCCCTGCCCCGCCCCGCCGACCGGTACCCGAACCGGATCCGACCTCCTGCGGCTCTCTGGCCACGGATTCCCCCGGGCCGCAGCCTCCGCCTGAAAGCCTGCGAAGCATCCCGTCTCCCCGCTGAGGGCCGCCCCCTCCTAGGGTATGTCCTAAATGGCGAGGCAAGAACGTACCTGCATCCTCCTCTTTCTCCTGCCTCAGGGTCTAAGCCTTGCCGCTTCGACTTCTGGCAAAGGTCTACCTCGACCAGTGGTGGGATGGCGTTCGTCGCCTGCCGCCCAGGTCTGAGGAACCTGCCTGGAAAACTGAGCTCTCTCCCTCAAGGAGAACGACGCTCGCCCCTGCAAGATGGGGGATCAACGTAGGGCTTAGAAGGGCGGCCTCTGCCCCTCCTACCTGTTGGATGAGTTTTGTTCTCCTCCCAGCCCCCAAGCCGTGCCACTTAAAAGCTTAAGGATGGTTTGGCTGCTGGATCAGCTCCCAGAATGGGATGACAAGGTGCAAGAGAGTGCAACAGGATCGAAAAGGGCGGGTGGGCTTGCAAGCTTAAGACCAAGGGCGCCCTATGTGAGGGAAAAGTGAAACTGACTGGTCTGGCCAGCTCTGGGTGGAACTTGATTTGGCTGCTCTTTAACCAGAGGCAAAGATTTCTCATGTTTGCTTGTGCCTTGTGAGAGAATGTTAAGGTGTGTGTGTGGGGGGGGGTGATGGGGGGGGATGCCTAATGCCAGGGAGAAGCTAGCTCAATAATGTTTCTGACAGAATGCTTCTCTTCAGACTTAGAGTGACCATGGGCAATAGCATTGAAAGGGATCATGGGAAGCCATGCTTAGACCAAGAGGTGGCTATCAGATGTGAAGGGTCGCTGTGTTTTGGCTTATTCAGCAAATAAATGTACAACATGTTAGTAATAGGTTAGTAATAGAAAGGTAGAGCAGGGGGATCAGAGACTGGGACCTTTCTATAGAAGGTGGTCAGGGAAGCCCTCTAATAAGGTTGCCGTCTGCACAGAGATGACTGAGATAGAAAGACATTACAGCTTTCTGGGAGCACAGCATTCCGCCGTGGGTGCAAAGATCCCATGGTGGCAAGAGAACCTGCTTGGGTCAGAATGAAGGAGGCAAAGTGGATGGCAAGGAAGTCAGCTGGGAGCAAATAACAACAGGAAGCATGTTAGGGGCTGTCTTGTGATGCAGGACTGACTTGTAATTGTTGAAATGTTGGAGAAAATGCACAATTGTCTGGGGAGACAGGTGACCACTGTACTTTGGCCCTGTGCCCTTTGCCGTCTGTGTTGGCCATCAATGACAGAAATCTTAAAGAAGACAGCACTGCAGGCAAGTCATGTCACTATTGTTTCCTCGTCGTCAGAATGTGAGCAAGTGACCTTCTGCCTCAGTTTTTCCACCTGTAGCATAGGACTGCTAAGTTGCAGAGTGCATGAGTGGCAGTGTGAAGGGTACATGACAATAAGGATCTGTCTGCCACACGACCTTTCTAGCATCAGCTGGTAGTACTGCCAGCTGTCTGACTCCCGTAGAACGTGTAAGAGTACTGGAGGAAGCTACATGGAATCTGACGCCACTCACTGTTCTCCAGGCTGTCTGGGAACTTGGCCTTCATTTTGTTCTGTTTTTTTTTTAAGACAAGGTTTCCTTCTGTAGCTAGGCAGACAACTAACTGTACAGCCCAGGCTGACCTTGAACTCAGCATTCTAAGTGCTGAGATTGCAAACATGAACCACTAACTCGTAAAAACTGGTAGAATTTGTTTGTTTTGAAGAAGTTTCATGTAGACAAGGCTAGCTTCAGACTCACTTTGTAGACCGGGCTGGTCTTGAACTCACAGAGATTCACCTGCCGCTGCCCCCGAGTGCTAGGATTGTATGTGTGTATCACCGTGCCCAACCCAATGGGGACTTAAAATCAAGTCCTGAAAATCCCCATTCTGTCACATAACATAAGCACAGTGATGGTGCTGTCTGCTGACTTGCAGGCAGGTTGGGAAGGGCAGTATTGGGCCTGCCTCTGGCAAAAAGTGTGTGGTCAATTACAGGCAGAGGCTGTGGATCCTGAAGGCACCTGACACAGGCTGCAAATTTGCAGCCTTCTAGGAGAACAGCCACAGATCTTCCTCCTTACTCTGACTACATCATCAGGCCTGGGTCATAGGCTGAGCAGGACCAGAGGATTTGAAAAGGCAAAGGCAAAGGTAGGGGGTGTGGCTTAGTGATAAAACACTTGTCTAGCATGCGTAAGCCACTGGGGTTCATCCCATCACCACAAAAAAAAAAAAAAAAAAAAAGGTAAAATGTAAATGTGTGAAGTTAGAGCACTTAGAAGCCAAGAGCCTAAATGGCAGAAAGCTTCTATGACCAGAACCCCAAACAGGTGAGCCAGGATGTAGATCGTTCTGCTGCCCTGTTGTTTTTATACGTAAGGGATCTTTTGTTCCGCGTGGACCTCAGTTTTCCTATCTTTATACTGAGAATGGTGTCTTCTTGCCCTGCTGCCTCTGGAGAGCTTAGGAGGATGAAATGAGACGGGGAGAAGAACCAGCCCTTCACTGACACGCCGCAGTGGCGAATAGCACTTCCTGTGAGTCGGCGCCATTGGGTCTCTGCAGGCGCATCTAAGCACAGGGCTGCTCTTTGCCTCCTGAGGTTTGTTTGCTTTTAACACTTACTGAAGAGCCACCGTGTGTGCGTAGAGGTCAGAGCACAACTTATGGGAGTCCGTTCTCTCCACCATGAGGGACCAGGGGCTCAAACTCACATTTTCAGCCTTGCCGGCAGTACCATTAACCACAGAGCCATTTTACTGGCCTCTGCCTTCAGTGTTTTTTTCTTTAGCCTCAGTGCTTCAGCTGTTTTTTTACTCCAGAAATGTGAGTTCAGAGACCCCTGTGGTCTCAACTATTTGGGGACCAACATCAAATCTGGTTCATTCACTGGAGCTGGTTTTCTGGCTTCAGAAGTGAGCAAAGAGCTGGGGATATGGCTCAGACAGTAAAAATGCTTGCCTTGGAAGCATGAGGACCTGAGTTCAATCCCCGGCATCTGCATACAAAAGTGGTACAGTGACATGCTCTTGTAACCCCAGAGATGGAGAGACAAAGACAAGAGGATCCCAGCTAGCCTGTCATTTGCTTATTGTATAATGGGGGTCCCGTGGCTCAAGCAGGGTCCTTGCTTTTAGGAAGCTTCTAGCCCTGGCCCATGGTGCCCATAGAATTATTACCACAGAACCAGATCATGTGCTGTCGGTACTCAGGATGCATGGCATTGTAAGGAGGTGGTGATAGCACAGAAGGGAAGGTGAGGCTTGCCCAAGACGTCGGGGGTGGCGCCACTGAGAGCAGACCTGGGAATCTTGAAACCCTAGTGTTGCCCTGCTGAGCAGAGAGCACCTATCTATACACACAGAGAGTGTGCAGACTTCTTGGCACACAGCCTCAGCTACCATGCCTGCAGCTCTAGATAGAACCCTGTCTCCTGTGAGGGTGAGGGACCTGGTGCACATCCAGTGCTGAGCAGTATGGGCATTCTCAAGTTTGATTGCACAAACAGAGCCCACGTAGTGTGACTCTCAGCCTGTCCCCATCCTTGTCTCTTTATCGAGAGATGCCAGCAGCCCAGTGGGCATGTGCACCCTCCCAGCATAATGACCTGCCCATATAGTCTCTAGACTTCTGTCTCTAGTACTCCCCTGCACCTCTGTTCTCTAGAGTCCCCTTCGTCTGGACTATCTTAACAGCAGCTTTCTGTCCCTAATCTCCAGCCCAGGACCCATTCCTTCCTGGAAAGCATTTAACCTCTGTAAAAAGGGTTTGGGTTCTCCGAGCTCATGGGTTAACATTTCACACAGTGGGCACTGCTCCAAGGTTCGGATCCTCTGGCTCCCCAGACTCTCTGTCCCTTAGATGTCAAGACGTTGGTGGGGTCCCTTGCTCCCTCCTCTGATCATTGGTTACTTTCTTTCATGTTTGTTTGTTTGCTTATGTTTTTCTTGCTGCTGTTGTGTTTTTTTTCTTTTTGATTGTTTGGTTTTTGTTTCTTTGTTTTGTTTTGTTTTCCAAGGGTTTCTCTGTGTAGCCTTAGCTGTCTTGGACTCTCTTTGTAAATCAGGCTGGTCTCAAACTCAGAGATCCACCTGCCTCTGCCTCCCAGAGTACTAGGAGTACTAGCCGCACCCAGCTGGTTTTGTTTTTTGAGACTACGCTTCTCTGTTTAACAGCCATGGATGTCCTGGAACTCTCTGTAGACCAGGCTAGTCTTAAATGCACAGGGACCTACCTATCTCTGCCTCCAGAGTGCTGGGATTAAAGGTGTGTGCCACCACTCCCAGCAAACTCACTTTCTTTAGCCGATTTGTTAGAGGGATGGAAAAGTATGATTGGTGAGCACTTAGATTTACTCCCTTACCCAAAGTCAGTGTTGCTGTCACAAGCTACTTTTGTGTTAGTTGTGGCTCTCAGTGTCTTCATCAGCAAACGACTAGCAGTCTCTACCTCAGAGTACCATCGTGAGGTAATCCTAGCAACAGCAAACCTTTGTTCCGCCTAAATGCCAGGCACTAGTTGGCACCAAGGATGTGGGTGTGGGTGCAAGCGCCAGTCTGTCCTCTGGAGCTGGCAGCTGCGGGGAGGGTTATAGACAAATTGTTATGCAAATGAATAGCTCTCTATTGGTACAGAGTACTGGGATGTGATGTTTGGCTGGTTAAATAAGGAACTGTAGGACATAAATTCTGGAAGGAGCTGGGTACCCATCTGGAAGCACCCAGCTTGGAGGTGGTACAGTGTGGGTGGCTGCCTGGGCTGCTGTTGGTTTTTCTCTCTCATTTCTCCCACTTCCCTTCCCCCTGCCTGTAAGAAAAGAGACACGGGGTTCTTGCCCTCTCGTCGTTATCAATAGCAGAGTCCAGGCTGTCCCCAGTTGCCAGAATTCCAGATGGCTGGAACCTGCCTTGAGAGTGAAGATCCTTAAGACTCCAAGGGGTGGAGTGGTAGGGTGTTGCGAGTGTCTAGGCTCTGGTGCCAGAGGAGGGCTGCTCCCATCTCAGCTCCCTCAGGATCTCCCCCATCACCCCACCCCCAGCTGCAGGGTCAGCTCCTCCAGGAGGTGACCACAGGTGGCACCATTCACCCAGTCTGTCCTCTGGAGTTATTTGGTGACCTAGGCAACTAATACTGTGGTGTCCTTTCCATTTGTGCAGCTCAGACGGAGCAGGGGAGCTATCTGAGGCTTGGGCTCAGCCCTGCAGAAAAGGCAGCTCCTTCCCGGCCAGTCACAAGGTTCTGTTGTGGCCCATAGGGATTCAGCAGTGTTTTAGGTACAGAGAACCCATGCTCAGGCATCGTGAGACTCACATCCTACAAGTCCTTCATGGCTCCTTCTTTATAAAAATGTCCTTTCCCCCAAGTCCTATGATCACCATTCAGTGCCACCTGTGTTCATTTAAACAGTAACCATGGGTTTAGGTTTGGGTTGTCAGTGCCTGCAGCCTATGCACCCAGTCCTTTCAGTCATTGCACTATTTCTCTTCTTCCCATCATCAGAGCTTAAGGCTTATCTTGGGAGTCTTAGCTAAAATGTCAAGCCTTCCCTGACACTCCAGCTTAGAGTGACACAGGCCCTTCCCCGTCCTGCAGAGCACTATTCCAGTGATGTGCCTGCATCTGTGTACTTTTTTAGGTAGCTGGTTGTCTCCTTCTCATCCCAGAATGCTTCATAGAGGCAGGACCTTGTCTGCTTGCTCAGTGTAGGACCTGTGTCCTCAGTAGCTCATGGCTGGGTCCATAGTTCTAGGGAAGCACTGCAGAAACAGTAAACCAGCAGGCAATGGTGGCCACCTTTAATCCTAGCTCTCAGGAGGCAGAGGCAGGCAGCTTTCTTGATTTTAAGGACAGCCAGGGCTACATAGAGAAACCCTGTCTTGAAAAAAAAACAAAAAAGAGAAAAGAAGCAGACAGCCTGGCAACTGCCCTCAGTTCATCAAGGAAATAGTGGTAATAAACTGGCACCTGTATTGGCCTATGGGGACCCTGAGCAAGAGTGTCCTAACAGCAGGGATGCCTCTCTGGACACCGGAATGGTAAGAAGGGCTCAGTAAGAGAATTCAGACAGTGCTTTGTAGAGGCAGGACACTCACCGGTTGAAATTGGACAGTCCTAGTAGACAAGTAGGCAGAGAAAGAACTGCCTACTTGTAGTGTGGGGCTGCAGGTGACAGACCTGGGGCTTTTGCCATTCGGTGGAGGAGGTAGGCTAGAGGGGGTCAAGGAACTGAGGAGGCCAGAAAGCTGGTCCCCAGCAGGGCTGGCCTCGATATGCTGCTTTCTCTGGTATTAGCAGACAGAAGACCATGCTCTTGAGGGCCTATAAGTGAGGAAGGTCATCCCGAGGCCCAGGCAAACCACCATTTGTGCCATTCCCAGAGATAGTTACATCGCTACTGGGACAGCTGAAACATGGGCCTTGTGGGAGGCCTGGGTCAAGGGAAGACAGATTCTACTTGACAGGGAAGTGAGGGCAGCCTGGCAGAAGGTGGCAATGGGAATCATAATAGCTGCTTGAAAAAAGAAAAGAAAAATAACAGAGCCTCAGAGATGGCTCAACAGTTAAAAATACCTGTTTGAGTCCCAGCACCCACATGGTAGCTCACAAACATCCATAACTCCAGTTCCAGGGGACCCAGTGCCCAGTTCTGACCTTCAAGGGCACCAGGCATGCATGTGGTACATGAACATACAGGCAAGCAAAACACATATCTAAAATAATAGAAAGAAACCTAAGAAAAAATTAACTGGGGCTAGAGAGATGACTCAGAGGTTAGGAGCACTGGCTGTTCTTCCAGAGGTCCTGAGTTCAATTCCCAGCACCCACATGGTGGCTCATAACCGTCTTTAATGATATCCGGTGCCCTCTTCTGGCCTGCAGGTGTACATGCAGGCAGAACACTGTATACATAATAAATAAATCTTTAAAAAAAAGCAAAAATTAACTATGCTTCTTAGGGGTGTTTGATTTGGGTTAGTTGGTTTGGTTTTTCAAGACAGAATTTCTTTGTATATACCTGGCTGTCCTGGAACTAGACCAGGCTGGCCTCAAAGTCACAGAGATCTGCCTGCCTTTGCTGGGATTAAAGACATGAGGAGTGAATTACCACACCCAGCCTTAACTGATTTATTAAAAAAAGGTGCATACTGTTCTTACAGAGACCTGAGTTCAGTTTCTGGCACCTGCATCAGGCAGCTTACTGTGGCCTGGGGGTTCTGTCATTCTCTCTAGCCTCCGTGTGCACCTGTATTCATGTGCATAACCACACACACACACACAGTATAAATTATTATTAGGGTTGGGCATAATGGCACATGCCTTTAATTCTAGGAGCTCTGTAAGTTCAAGGCCACCTGGTTTATCTAGAGAGTTCCAGGTCAACCAGGTCTATATAGTCTATAAAATAAATATTTAAAAAAAAGCAGGGGCTGGAGAGATCAGAGGTCAAGAGTACGGGCTGTTCTTTAAAAGGTCTTGAGTTCAATTCCTAGCAACCACATAGTGGTTCACAACCATCTATAATGAGATGTGGTGCCCTCTTCTGGCTTGCAGACACAAATGCAGGCTGGGCAGAACACTATACATTTTAAAAAAAAAAAAAGCAACAGCAAATGAATAGCTTCTGCTGAAGATAGAACCTAGTGTCTCATACGTTCTACACAAACATTCTACCACTGAGCTACCTACTCTGTGTGTTTATTTTATTAATACAGGGTTTTGCTAAGTTGCTCAGGTTGGTCCTGAACTTGTGATCTTCCTACCTCAGCCTCACCAGTGCAGGCAATGTTGCCCCTTGCTCCATGTTCTCAGTAGCTTAGAAGGCTCAGAATGCACATAGGATACCCAAAAGATGGGCAGTGCTGAGCCCACATCCCTTTGGAGCCTTCCTCTAAGGCTGTGGTCCTCGACCTTTCTAATGCTGGGACCCTTTAATTCAGTTCCTCGTGTTGTGGTAACCTCCAACCTTAAATTTTTTTTGGTGCTACTTTATAACTGTAATTTTGCTACTGTTGAGAATCATAATGTAAATATCTGTGTTTTCTGATGGTCTTAGGTGACCTCTTGCGAAAGGGTTGTTTGACCCTCTCGAAGGGGTCAACACCCAACGGTTGAGAACCAGTGCTCTAAGGGATGATGTGACAGAGCTAAAGAGACCAGTTTGTACAGAGTAACCTTGAGTCTCTGAGCTTGAGTATCTTTATCTGTCAAACATGTTTGTTGAGTGCTGTGGGAAATGTTTTCCCAGCACCGTCTCCTCAACTCCTCCAGCCATGGCAGAAGAATTATCATCCTCATTTTTCCAGATGAGAACACTGTGATATTAGAGGTGACATTGTTTACCAGTGAAGTACAGAATCAAGTCAGAACAGAGATCTCTATGTCTGACCACAGAACCTGTACTTTTGGGTGGGATCTTGGAGATTGAGCCCGAAGTCTCAAACAGGGTAAGCATTGGCTCTCTCACTGCACTCAACTCCAGAACACTGAAACTTTTCTGAAGTTGAGTGTCCACGTTGATTTGAAGGCTGGGTTGGGTACCAGAACCACAGATTCTCAAGTTGCTCTATACATAGTACAGGGCTTGCCCGGAGCCTACACAGTGAAGCAACCTTCGGCTCTCTGCAATAGCAGAGCGCACTGTAAACCACTGTACCGTCTCTCCAGCCCCTAGGAATTGCTTCTAAGTATAGTATGAGGGTTCCATTTGCAATTGCTGCAGCCAGTATGATGCTGTAGTAACTGGCCTATCACCAGAATGCATCCAGATCCCATTCAAGTGTCGACCCCTTTGGTTGGTGTCAGTCATGTTTTTGTTTGTTGCTTTGTTGTTTGAGACAAGGTCTCTCTTTGTAGTCCTGGCTGCCCTGGAGCTTGTTGTGTAGACCAGGCTGGCCTTGAACTCACAGATAACTACCTGCCTCTGCTTTCCAAGTTCTAGGACTAAAGGTGTGCACAACCATTTTTAATCTCTTTATTGAGTTATAGTATATTGTAAGTGTTGACAGTGAAGACTCCTGTGGGTCCGCTCAGAGGAAGGACCCGAAGCCCATCCACACCAAGAAACATCCTTTCAGGCGCACACATGGACCCAAACATTCTTGCTAAGGAGACGGTCGTATCCCTATGTAGACTTCCTCATGTATTAATGGAAAGGAATGTAACTGAAGCAAACACAGTGTCTTCTTGTTTCTGATTCTGTCCTTGTCACACTGTGAGGGTCATCCAAGTTGCTGACTGTATTCTCATTGCAGTGTGATAATTACGCAAAATATATACTGCAATTATCCATTGCAATGTCAGTAAACAGTCAAGGGCCCATCAGGTAGAATACTGCTTTGAACATTTGAAGTTTTATTTATTATTAGCTATGTGTGAGAATGTGGGTGTGCACCTGCCACAGTCCCCTATGTGGAGGTCAGGGGACACCTTCTGGGAGTCTGTTATCTCTTCCACTGTGGGTTCTAGGGCTTGAACTCACCTCAGGCTTGCATGGCAAATACCATGACCTTATTTGCACGGATACATATGCATCTCTGTTGGGTATATTCCTGCAGGCAGACTTGCGAAGCCTTAAAATACATTCCTGCTCAGGATCCGTCAGTATTGTTTACCAATCCCAGTCCAGCAGTGCTTTATACTCCCACCGGCACTTCCATGTCTTCACCAGTGCTCGGTGTACGGCGGAGCTGGTTGGCAGTAGGAAATGGCATCTCATGGGTTGGTGTACATTTCCCTGATCCTGATGGAGCAAGATGACTGCCCTTCAGGAGGCATCATCCTGAAGGAGGTGCCTGCTAGGGTCGTCTGCCCACCTTGGCACTGGCGCATTGGTGCTTCTCACTGGTCTATAAATGTTGTCTATGTATTTTGAATGTATGGGCCTAAAGGTGTATAGCACCATGCCTAGCTGGTGCCAACCATTCTTAATTTCTTTATTGAACTGTAGTGCACATGTGACTGCGGACAGTGAAGACTGTGGGTCCACTCTGAGGAAGGACCAGTTATGCCTGTGTAGTCGGGCTCCCTTGTCTTCCTCCTCCTTCCCCTCCTCAGTCCCTTCCCCCTCAGTCCCCTGAATCTCCATTATGCTGCCTAGGCTTGAGCTTCATGACCCTGTACCTTAGTCTCCTCCCAAGTGCTGGGATTGCAAGCACATTGCCAGGCCCCGTCTATCGGAGTCTTTCTGTGAAGTCCTTGCCTACTGTTATGTCATAATGTGCCCTTTACTTTAGGCCCGTAGTGTATTTGGAATTAACTTTGTGTATGAACAGAGATTTTTCCTCTCCAGTGCATACCAGTTTAACCAGTTTAACCTTTTCTCCCTTATGGTTGGCATTTTTTGAGGCCTGTTAAGAAATCCTAGGGGAGTGGCTGGAAAACTGGCTCAGTCGTAAGAACATTTGCTGCTCTTGCAGAGGACCTGGGTTTGGCTCTCAGCTCCCACATGGAGGCTCACACGTGCCTGTAATTTCAGTTCTAGGAGATCCAATTTCTTTCCTGAGCCCCGTGGGCACTGCCTGCCCCTGGATCTGGAATTCTGGTTAGTTGTGAGAATTGAACCAAGGGCCTTTGTGAGAACAGTAGATGATGCTCTTACTCACCAAGCCATCTTTCCAGCTGGCAAGACTTCACGGTATAAACTAACAGTTTGAGTGTAACTCACACCGTGCATTCCGGCCATTTAAAGTATCCAGTCTGTGGTTATGTGGGACCACAGTGTACCCCATCACTGGCATCACTCCCAAGGGAAACCCCATCTTCAGGAGCAGTCATTCCCACTTCCCCTCACACTCATCTCCTTCTGTCTATGTAGATTTGCCTTTTGTGGCTGCACATTCCATAGACTATAATTGGTTTCTTCGGTTATCGTGGCCCAGTGTTATACAAATACTTTTTGTGACTGGATATTATTATTATTATTATTATTATTATTATTATTATTATTATTGAGTCAGGGACTCAGTCTGTAGCTCAGGCTGGTCTGGAACTCCTGGCTGTCCTGCTTCTGCCTCCCAAGTGCTGGGGTTACAAGTTTGTACAGCCTTTTAAGTTGCTAATTTGAATGTGATGGATGGATGGGCCTTCCCTTTCCCCGCTCAAAAAGTGAGATATAGGCTCTCATCTGCAGCTCATTTGTCCTCTTTTCTTCTTCCCAGGTTGTGGCTCTGCCAATGATCTTGTGATTACTGGGAATTTATAGTTGCCCTTGTGGGCCCTCTCCCTAGAGTGGCCTGCCACCTGCCTTCTCCCAGCATGGCGTCCGACACGCCTGAGTCCCTGATGGCCCTCTGTACTGACTTCTGTCTCCGAAATCTTGATGGCACCCTGGGCTACCTGCTAGACAAGGAGACCCTGCGGCATCCAGACATCTTCTTGCCCAGCGAAATCTGTGACCAGCTGGTCAATGAGTGAGCAAGGGACTGGGGCAGGGGAGGAGCCAAATATGGGGAGTGAAATGTGAGCTGGAGATCAAGATTGTGTGTTCAGACAACCACAATGGAGAAGTGGCTGTGAGTGTGACAGTGAGGGATAATAATGGTGTGTACATGTTGCCACAGAGATATGGTTGCATATGCATTGGTGTGTGCACACAGGTGGCACACATGAAGCAATGGGCATACATACACACATTATGTACCACAGAACATGTGTGTGAAGCAGCATGTGTGTGTTTAAGGATGAATTAATATAAAATCCTGCATGTAAATCAGGGCATTATGTGCTACCCTGTGTGTGTGCTCACACCCGTGCCTGTACCTCTGAACTAAGCACATGTATGTTTACATGTGTGCTGAGCCCAGAACAACAGGCCTGTGATCAGAGACTGAATCATCCGGTCTTTAAGCAGCCTCCTGGTGGACTCCCTCGCTTTGGGTGCCTATAGGACAGTGTGCACATGCTCTCTGAGCACCTGGCTGTACACCAGCTAGCCCAGGGGGAAAAGAGCTTCGTGGCCACAGGGAAACTGAGGGCTGAGACTCCTGATGCTGTTCTCAGGGTTTGATGTGGGCCAGGCATTGGGTTGGACACAATCAGCTTATACCAGAATGCAGTGCATCTCACAGATGACAAGTCCAGGGAAGTTTACTTACTTGTTTCCCAGGTGGAAGCAGCCTATCCATGATCTAGGTTCCATAGTGCTTAGAGCTTCCACAACTTTTCTTTCTTTCTTCCTCCTTCCTTTTTGGTTTTGGTTTTTTGGTTTTTGTTTGGTTTTGGTTTTTAAACAAACAAGGTTTCACTGTGTACCCTTGGCTGACCTGGAACTCACTTCATAGACTAGGATACTAAGCTAGGCTTAAACTCAAAGATCTGCCTAGCTGTGCCTCCCATGCTGGATTAAAGATGTGCAGTACCTTGCCCAGTTCTTGTCTTTTGTTTTTGTTTCTGTCTTTTGAGACAGGCTTGATCTTTGTAGCCCAGGCTGTCCTAAAACTCACAACCAGTCTGACCTCCAACTCAGAGATTCACCTGCCTCTGCCTCCTGAGTGCTGGGATGAAAGGCGTGTGCTACCACCCCCCACCCCAGGCTGGCTCTTCTTTTTTAAAAAGAACCATCATGTAGATGCTAAGAACTGAATACCAGTCCTCTCTAAGAACAAGTACTCTTAATAGCTAGATATCTCTCCAAGCCCCTAACCCAGGATTTCTGCATAAATGGGTGTCTTGTCTAGATAGGGTTACACTGACAGCTTCCTTTCTGCCTAGCACCCAGCTCTAAGCTCAAAACCATTTTACTTAATTTGCCTGCCCTAAGGTGCCAAAAGGCTACTAAGGAAAGATGAGTCTGGACTGAGGTTGTGCAGACCTGGCATGATAGGATGTGTCTGTGACAGGAAGACATTTGTTGTATGTCAGGTGCATGTTTCGGCTGCTGAAGGGAAGTGTTTGGGACTTGCTGTTGCCCTGAGGACCATCTTTTGATTCTTGTCCCCTGAGGCATATGGCATAGTCAGAATCTAAGCAGGTGTTGGAAGAGAGGACCAGAGGTGGTCGTTGCTTGAGTGATCTCATAAGCCCTCCAGCATGTGACATGGGTTCAGAAGGCAGCCCAGACTCCTAGGTACTCCCTGAGCCAGGTTTGCTTCTTTCCCAGATATGTGGAGCTGGTCACTGCTGCCTGCACCTTTGAGCCACACGAGACCTTCTTCAGCCTCTTCTCAGATCCCCGCAGCACTCGCCTTACTAGGATCCACCTCCGGGAGGACCTGGTGCAGGACCAGGACCTGGAAGCCATCCGAAAGCAGGTGAGGCCTCTTGATGCTGTGAGACTCCACCCACCCCTGGAAGCCAGGCCTGGGGTGGCACAGGGTGGGCAGAGGAGCTGAGGCTGCTGTGGTACTCCAGGACCTGGTGGAGCTATACCTGACCAACTGCGAGAAGCTGTCTGCCAAGAGCCTGCAGACGCTGCGGAGCTTCAGCCACAGCCTGGTGTCCCTGAGTCTCTTCGGATGTGCCAACATCTTCTACGAGGAGGACAACCCAGGGGGCTGTGAGGACGAGTGCCTCGTCAACCCCACCTGCCAGGTGCTGGTCAAGGACTTCACCTTTGAGGGCTTTAGCCGCCTGCGCTTCCTCAACCTGGGCCGAATGATTGACGGTGTCCCTGTGGACTCACTGCTCCGGCCACTCAACTCACTGGCTGCCTTGGACCTCTCAGGCATCCAGACAAGCGATGCCACCTTCCTAACACAGTGGAAGGACAGTCTGATGTCCCTTGTGCTCTACAACATGGACCTTTCAGAGGACCACATCCGGGTCATTGTCCAGCTGCACAAGCTTCGGTGAGCTGCCCCCTCAAGCATCCAGCACAGCAGGGGGAGGGCAGAGGGTGGAGAAAGGTGTTGTCAGTCCTGGGTTCATCAGCCACAGCAGGGAACCCTTGAACAGAGGGAGAGAGTCCACTCCTTATACCACATACTGGAGCTGGATAAAGGGGATTTAGGGCATCTGAGTCTCAGCAGGGTTTTCCCCCCAGAATTTCCTAGAGAAGTTGTGACAGGCATGGGCCCTCCCCTGCTGTGGCCTGAAGGAAAAAAAACCCTGACCTGTGGCCCCACCTAACCTCCAGCCACCTGGACATCTCCCGAGACCGCCTCTCCAGCTACTACAAGTTCAAGCTGACTCGGAAGGTGCTCAGCCTCTTGGTGCAGAAGCTGGGGAACCTAATGTCTCTGGACATTTCTGGCCACATGATCCTAGAGAACTGCAGCATCTCCAAGATGGATGAGGAGGCAGGGCAGACCAGGTGGGTGCCCAGCTCTGTGCCTGCTGAGAAGATGTCATTCTGCAAGCCCTGACCAAGAGCCCTGTGCCAAGTACTTTGCTGGGTGCTAGAGATAGGAAGCAAGTCAGTTGAGCCCAGCATGGTGATGCACACCTTTAATGCCAGTACACGAAAGACAGAGCATGCTCATCTCTATGAGTTCAAGGCCAGCCAGGGCTACATAGCTTCAAGAAGAGAAAGGTGGCTCATCAGTTCAGAGCATGCGTTGCTCCTCGAGAGGGCCTGCGTTTGAGTCCTGGCACTCACATGAAGGCTCACAATTTGTCTCTAAGTCTAGTTCCTCCTCTGGCCTCTGCAGGCATTAGGCACACACAGAGAGTACAACATATATTCTAATTCCAACCTCACAAAGTTAAAATAATTCATTTTTTAAAGAGTCAAGGGCCAGTGGGATAGCTAAGCATGTAAAGGTGCTTGTCACCAAGGCTGACAACCCGATTTCTGTCCCTGGAACCCACTCTTGTAAACTGTCCACTGATTTCCACATGAGCGCTCACACTCAAGCATGTACTAGCACACACTGAGTAAATTAACATAAAGGAAGAAAGACAGAAGTCAGGTACTGCCTGCTGTGGCCCATATGAGCTGATGGGGAAAGAACAGTCATTCTGGGCACCAGCTCAGGTCACACTTGGGCTGCCCTACGCCATTGTGAGTTTGTTGAAGAGATCACGTCTCAGCACAGGATCAACATGTACCAAAACTTGGGGCCATAGGTGAATGCCCCAGAAAAAGCAACAGCAGGCATGGACTGGGGGAAATAGCTGGTAGGGTATTACTGTCTCTCAGGAGTGGCCATGGATGACCTGTACCTCTGTGGACTGGTGGTGAGATCGAATTCCAGGCCAGCCACTATGACTGGCCTCAAGCCCTCCCCCAGCCATATTTAATTGTGATTGGCAGAGGAGTTTATCTTTGCTGTTGAAATGAGTCCCTGTTAGAATGGCAGGTGGTACCTTTCAAAGGTGGCAGTGGAAGGAACTCTCATCCAAGTTCTACACTGAGCCCTACCACCCTTCCATCAAACTGTGAGGGCTGAGAATGTAGCTCAGGTGGTAGAGTGTTTGCCTACCATGTACAAAGCCCTGGGTGGATCTCTCACAATATAAACCAGGCATGGAAGCCTATGCCTGTAATCCCAGAACTTGGGAGGTGGGAGTAGGAGGATCAAGAGCTCAAGGCCAGGGCTGGAGAGATGGCTCAGAGATTAAGAGCACTGGCTGCTCTTCCAAAGGTCCTCAGTTCAATTGCCAGCATATACATGGTGGCTCACAGCCATCTATAATAAAATCTGGTGCCCTCTTCTGGAGTGCAGGTGTACCTGCAGATAGAACATTGTATACATAATAAATAAATCTTAAAAAAAAAAAAGAGTTCAAGGCCAGTCTTAGCTTCACAGTGAGTTGGGCAGGGACAGGATGAAGCTCGAAGCTTTTGTCACCTCTGTGGATGAACCACAGTCCAGGAAGGAGCCCAGGCTAGGTCTGACCAGGTTGTCAACTATGGTGTGCTCTTTTCCCAGCACTGACCCTTCCAAGAGCAGCATCATGCCTTTTCGGGCTCTGAAGAGGCCACTGCAGTTCCTCGGGCTCTTTGAGACCTCCTTGTGTCGCCTCACGCACATTCCAGCCTACAAAGTAAGAGGCGGGGCGTGGGAAGAAGTGGCCAGGTACTGGAGCACCACTGAGTCTGGGGGCAGCCACCATTACCTGGCCTCTTCTGAGTTGTCCTGAACATGTTCTGTCACTAGGTAAGTGGTGACAAAAATGAAGAGCAGGTGCTGAACGCCATCGAGGCCTACACAGAACACCGGCCTGAGATCACTTCTAGGGCCATCAACCTGCTGTTTGACATTGCACGCATTGAACGCTGCAACCAGCTTCTGCGGGCCCTGAAGGTTAGCTCAGACCCCAAGACCCTCAGGGTCACAGATATCCCTGCCCCCTTCTCTCTCCTTCTGCACCCACTCTTGATTTCAGGGTAATAGGCAGCTTTGCCTTCTAAACTTTTACCCCTTTGGCAGTGCTTGGCTTCCCTGCCAACTTGTTGAGGCCTTAGGTCCTGTTCTCCTCACTTCTACCCAGAGAGCAGGACTAGACTCAGCCTTTCCCAGAGGAGCCGTGGTGACTCATAGAACCCAAGCTGTCCTTGCCGGCCTCTGGCAGCACTTTCAGCCCCAGCCCCCACCCTGTCTTCACACAGCTGGTCATCACAGCCCTCAAGTGCCACAAGTATGACAAGAACATTCAAGTGACCGGCAGTGCTGCCCTCTTCTACCTGACCAATTCTGAGTACCGCTCAGAGCAGAGCGTGAAGCTACGCCGGCAGGTCATCCAGGTGGTGCTGAATGGCATGGAGTCCTACCAGGAGGTGACGGTGAGCCCCCTGCCTGCTGTGGCCTGCATGCCTTGGCCCAGTACCCCTTCCTGCTTCCCAGGGTTCCAGACATGCATGTCCCCCAGGCCTAAGTAGTTTTTGCCAGTTCCCCTCACACAGCCACTGTCCCAGAAACCTTCCCCTGGCACACAGGGCCCAGAAGCTGCCCTCAACTGCAGCCCACTGCCCATGGCCATCCCACCTCTGCCCTCTGAGCTCTAGATGTACATCTCCTCTGCCTCTCTGTTCCTCTTACTGTTAGGGGGAGGGTTCTGATACCTGTTTTTAATTATAAAATAATAAAAGAACATTACAGATACAAAGACATGAAAACCATACATAGCCTTCCACTGACACCCCTTATTCTGAAATTTAGTCTGAGCATGAGAATTCAGTAAATGGGTCGTTTGCACCATCCTGTTTGTTGTTTGTGTAATGTGGATGTTTGCTTCTATGAGGTGTGAATGTACAAACAATTTTTTTAATTAAAATTTTTTAATTTCGGTTGTGACATACATGCTGTGACATGGGGCAGATGGCAGTTTTGGGGAGTCAGTTTCTCCTTTGACTTGCCGCCTTCTTTGTTTTGTTGTGTTTTCTTCTCTTTTGAGACAGGGTCTCACTCTGTAGTTCTCTCCTGGAACTCCCTATATAAACCAGGCTGGCCTCAAACTCACAGAGATCTTCCTGCCTCTATCTCCAGCACTGATTAAAGATGTGCACCACACTGGTCCTTTAATCCCAGTATTTAGGAGTGCTGAGATTAAAGGCATGGTGCACATCAGTGTGTTTGAGTGTGGCTTATGTGGAAATCAGGCATGCTGGCCCTTGCCTATGGTTCCAGCTTCAGGAGGCTGTGGTGAGACTGAGTCTGGACTTCAGAGGAAAACCCTATCTCAAGAAGAAAATCAAGAAAATGATGGAAGGAGAGATAGCTCAGTAACTAAGAACACCATCTTCTGTTGCAGAGGACCCAGATTCAAATCCCATATCTCACAATCATCTCACTCTAGTCCCAGGGGATACAGCCCCCTCTTCTGGCTTCCATGGACACTGCATGCATGTGGTACACAGACATGTATGCTAACAAAACACCCACATACATGAAATAAAAATCAAAAAAACAAAGGAGTTGTTGGGCAGTGGTAGTGCAGGCCTGGAATCCCAGCACTCAGGAGGTAGAGGCAGAGGCAGGTGGATTAGGACAGCCAGGACTACACAAAGAAACCCTACCTCGAAAAAGCAAAAGAGCAAAACAAACAAAAACAAAGGAGCTAGTACATTAGCTTTCTGCACAAGCGGTATCGTATAAACATTATATAGGGTTACCATTAAACTTTGAAGCCTGGGGTGGGACAGGGGGGCTCTCTTAAGTTCGAGGCCAGCCTCACTTACAGAGTGGGTACCAGGGTAGTGAGCTACACAGAGAAACCCTGTCTTGAAAACAAAACAAAAAACAAAGCAAAAAGCACTTGTTACCCTTACAGAGGACATAGGCTTAGTGCCAACACCTGTCTGCTGGTTCACAATTGAATGTAACTCCAATTACAAGGGATCCAGCCCCTTCTGACCTCCCACAGCACAAGGCATGGTGTGTGTGTGTGTGTGTGTGTGTGTGTGTGTAGAGCATGGTATATATGCATGCAGGCAGTGTAAACATAAACTATGTATTTAAGGGATCAGGAAGGGGCTGGATGTTGGTAGTGTTGTTTCTTAGTGGAGGTAGTGGTTACATAGGTTTTTGTTTTTGTTTTTTGAAACAAGGTTTCTCTGTGTAGGCCTGGCTGTCCTGGACTGCTTTGAAGACCAGAGGGCTGGCCTGGGCCTCACAGAGCTCCGCCTGCCTCTGCATGGGGAGGCATGTGCCACCACATCCAGCACATGAGTTTTTTAAAAAATGATTATATACCCTACAAAAATTTCATGTTTTTAAAAACGTTTTTTGAAGTAACCTTGGTAGAAATGTAAAGCAAAACAACAAGCCATAGTTAGGCATGGTGGTACATCCTTGTAGCTCCAGGTCTTAGGGCTTGAGTCGGGAAGGTGGGACTTGAAAGCTAGCTGGCAGCATGTTGACCGTGAAGTAAACCTGGACTGTGTGAGACCCTCACCTCCATCTCAAAAACCTCCAAGCCCAAACAGACCAAAAAGCCTGGGAGCCGCGCTTTCCAGAGAGCTTCCCCAACTCTGGGTGGCCTCCGGCCAGGAGCCAGTCCCAGATCTGTCCCTGAATGGGCTCTGCGTGTTCCCCTACCTGGCCCAGGTGCAGCGGAACTGCTGTCTGACCCTCTGCAACTTCAGCATCCCCGAGGAGCTGGAGTTCCAGTACCGCCGGGTGAATGAGCTCCTGCTCGGCATCCTCAGCCCCACCCGGCAGGACGAGTCCATCCAGCGGATTGCCGTGCACTTGTGCAATGCCCTAGTCTGCCAGGTGGACAATGACCACAAGGAGGCTGTGGGCAAGATGGGCTTCGTCGTGGTATGTGTGCTCGCCTGCCCTTGCCGTCCTGTCCTCTGTGAGTGAGGCTTCCGGAGGACCTGGGCTGTGGGGTAGGGGTGGGTAGGAGAAGGCTTCAGGGACCGGTGGAGGAGGGGATGGCTAAGGATTGGATGCAGAGCCTGTCATGTGCTAGGCAAGTGCCCCAGCACTGAGCTTCACACTAATACTTTTAAGACTTTCTTTCCTTTCTTATTTTGAATTTTGTGTCAGTGAGTGCTAGTGGAGGCCACAGTTGTTTGAGCCACCTGGAGCTGGAGTTACAGGTGGCATGACCCTTCTCACGTGGGTGCCGAAAGTTGAACTTGGATCCTCCGAAGGAGTAGTTCATACTTCTAACCACGGAACCATCTCTACAGTCCCCCAGAAGAGTTGTTGGTTGTTTGTTTGAGACAAGGTCTTTCTGTGTAGCCATGGCTGGCTTGCTGTGTAGACCAGGCTGGCTTCAAACTCAGAAAGATCACCTACCTCTACCTCCTCCTGAGTGCTGCTATTAAAGGTGTGCTTCACCATGCCCACCTCAGAAGAATTTCTTTTGTTTTGTTTTGTTTTTCCAGACAGAGTTTCTCTGTGTAGCCCTGGCTGTCCTGGAACTTGCTCTGTAGACCAGGCTGGCCTTGAACTCAGAGATCCACCTGTCCCTGCTTCCTGAGTGTTGGGATTAAAGGTTGTACCAACATGCCTGGCTTTCAGAAGAATTTCTTAATGTTGCTATTGCTTATGACTGTGTGGCCTTCTCTGTCTTTTAACTACTTCCACTCAGCTCCATGCAGTAAACCCTGTGACAAAAGACCCAGGGCTGGTCCTCCATCACTATGCCTTTCTGGCCTGGTATGAATAAATTCCTGGTGTGGCACATGGGACAGGAGAAATATGGAAGGAAAGGAAGGTTTGGGAATTCGATGCATCCGTTGCCACCCTCACTTTATCCCTGGGGAAGTACAGCCCATAGCACGGGAGCAAGGGTGTGTGCGTGATTGCCTTCAGACAGCCTCCCAAAGCCCTGTAGAGTTGCCCTGTCCAGGCTGCATCACCTGGACAGTCAGTGGCTCCCTCCTTGCTGGGCTGCTGGGCTCAGGCTTCAGGCAGCCTCTCTCCTCTGCCCACAGACCATGTTGAAGCTGATCCAGAAGAAGCTGCTGGACAAGACGGTAAGCAGAGCATCCCTCACTCTGCCCTCGCCCCAGAGCCCCAGGGCCGGGGCTGACATGTGTCTGCAGGAGGACATGGCTGAGCCACACCTTCCCCACAGTGTGACCAGGTCATGGAGTTCTCCTGGAGCGCCCTGTGGAACATCACGGACGAGACACCGGACAACTGCGAGATGTTCCTCAACTTCAATGGCATGAAGCTCTTTCTCGACTGCCTGAAGGTAGGCACTGCCAGGGCTGCCACCTACTACCCCATAGACCCATCCCACACAAGCTTCCCAATGCACACAGGACACGAGCAATTCAGGGCCACCCACACACACAGTGTTTGCTGCTGAGAGAAGTGTCAGGGACCTCCCATTGGCCATGCCACCCAGCTGGGCCTCCTGAGATCCTTTCTGCCAGGGAACCCCCAGCCTGTGTTCACAGCAGTCTGTTCTGACTGCCCGTAGACCATTCCCTGCCAGCTAGATACAGTTCCGCCCTGAAAGTGGGTCTCAGGTTTTTGCTGTAGCTTCTGAAGGGCTCCCCAAAGAGACTCTGAGCTGTGGCATATGAAGCCAGGTTTGTCCCTGAGGTTGGTTCTCTTCTCAGCCTCTTGTCATGGGAACACTGGAAAGCTGAGGTCAGCCTGCTGTACCTCTCCTTTGTCTAGAAGGGCCATCCAGACAAGGGCCCCCAAACCTGCAGGTTAACAATATCAGACATTAAGTGACAGAGTACAAAGGCCTTGCTGGCTCTTGTTCCCCAGGAGTTCCCAGAGAAGCAGGAGCTACACCGGAACATGCTCGGGCTCTTGGGGAATGTGGCAGAGGTGAAGGAGCTGCGGCCTCAGCTGATGACCTCTCAGTTCATCAGCGTCTTCAGGTTGGTCCTTCCTGGGCTGCCAGAACCCTCAGAACAGTTGTGTGTACTCGGTGGACGCATTGTGCTCAGTCTAGGTTTCTGTTATTGATACTGCTTTCTACCTATGACATGTTTTTTGCTTTCAATTGATTTGGTTTTTAATTATGTGTATATGAGGGGTAGGTATGTGCCCATGAATGCAGTTGCCCATAAAGACCAGAGGCTTTGGGTCGTCTTGGAGCTGGAGGGTGCAAGCAGTTGCAAGCCGCTGTGGCTGCTGGGAAATGAAGTCCAGTCTCCGAAAGAGCAGTGTGTGCTGTTAACTACTGATCCCCTTCTCAACCTGCCACAGGCGGCATTAGTGTCACATCCTTTTTTGAAGGGCTCTGAATAACAAGTGGCTAGATGTGGTGACAGGAGCTTGTAATCCTAGCATTTGGGAGACGGGGCAGGGTTCTTGACTACATAGCAAGCTCCAGGCCTGCCTGAGCTACGTGAGCTTCTGACTCAGAAGCAACAAACAAACAAAAAGACCCATGTAGCTTACAGCTGAGCCCAGCGGTACAAACCTGTAATCTGGCACTCACGAGGTTGAAGCAGGCGGAGTGCAGTGATGGAGCCTCTGGCATCAGGTGGCTAGTTCGCTCCACGAGTGCATTTCTTTCTCCCTCCTGGCAGCAACCTGCTGGAAAGCAAGGCCGACGGCATTGAGGTTTCTTACAATGCCTGTGGTGTCCTCTCCCACATCATGTTCGATGGCCCTGAGGCCTGGGGTGTCTGTGAACCCCAGCGGGCAGAGGTGGAGGAGCGTATGTGGGCGGCCATCCAGAGCTGGGATATCAACTCCCGAAGGAATATCAACTACAGGTCAGAGATGGGAAGGTACACAGCATGGAGAGTCAGAAGCTGCTTGTTCCAACATGGTGTGGCCAGAGCTTTCCACCCTGGTCCTGGTCTCCAAAGGCGTTTGCTCTCACTCACTGTAAGATCCAGTGATGATGGGCACATTTCCCATTTATTAACACCTGTGTGTATCCAAGGCCTGTATTCTCTGCATGCTTGGTAGAGAACTAAATACATAGCAAACACAAGTCACCTGTAATCCCACCCCGTCAGGCTGGCCTCAGTCCTTACTGTACTGTGAGTGGATGGTAGCCGCCACGTCAGCCCCTATCTTCCTGCCATGCTGAGTTCAGCTGGCCATTTAAGTTAAACACTCATTGGAAAGGATGGGCTCAGGTGTGCAGCCTTGCCCAGGCCCCAGGTCCCTGGGGGACAGGAGCTGAAGCTCAGGAGCCCTCTGAAGGTTTGCTGATCAGGTTTTTGCGGGGCTAGAACTCTAACCTGGCCTAGAGTCACTGTAGGTTAATCCCAGGGCTTCTCCCTTTCTCACCACAGTTGGCTTTCTTGGTGTCTGAGACCCCCAGTTTTCTGCCCTCCTCCCTTTACTCTGAGTTTGATCTTCTCCAGAGTGAGCTCCTGGGTAAAGTCTGCAGCAGGACCCCTGGCGTCCTATGGGCTCGCCCATGCTGCACTTAGGACCCTGCAGAGGCGAGAGCTCAAAGGAGAAGAGTCAGACCCTCTCCTGTCTCGGAGGTAACAGTGGTCTCTCTCCTTACAGGTCCTTTGAGCCGATTCTGCGCCTCCTTCCTCAGGGGATCTCTCCAGTCAGCCAGCACTGGGCCACCTGGGCCCTGTACAACCTCGTGTCTGTGTACCGTGAGTTCCTCCCGTCCCTTGGTACAGACACTCACTCAGCTGAACACAGCATGTGCACAGGGAGCTGGCACATGAGGGGGCACAGAGTCACTGCTGGCCTTGTCCCTCAGGACTAAGCCCCCTGCACTGTGGCATTGGTGGGATGCCAGGTGATGGCTAGCCCACTGAACCATCAGGCGCGACCCCACTCATACCCTGTGTCTTTCCTCACACTTCCTACCCTGTTTGTGAGTGAACTGCCAAGTCTTTTTGCCACTTGCAGGGCAGAAGGACACCTGTGTTTCCAGCCTGGGTGGTCACCACAGTCACCTTGGCGGTGTCTTACTGACAATATCATAAATGCAAGCTGCTGCCTGGGGCCTCTAGTTCCAGAACTCCCTGAGGACCTGTGTTCTGATACAAGCCTCTCAGAGGGTGTCATGCTTTGGGTCTATACTTGGGATGATACTTTCCACAGGACAAACTCTGGAGAAATTGTAACCACAATTTCTGGGGAAGCTTTGGACAACCATAGGGAAGCATCTTCCCCAAGGACTTGCCCCTTTCCCCTCCAGGTGGACCCAGGAGGCTGGGCAGACTTGGCTGGTCTCTGCTCCCTCCCAGCAGCATCCTTCCCCTACTGTAGAGAAGTTCTGGAAGCAGGGTGGGTGTCGGGGCACAGGCTGGTAGAGGCCACCCACCCTCAGCTCCCTGCTCCTACCTTGTAGCTGACAAGTACTGCCCCCTGCTGATTAAAGAAGGCGGGATGCCCCTGCTGAGGGACCTAATCAAGATGGCCACTGCCCGGCAGGAAACCAAGGAGATGGCCCGGTAAGAGAAAACTATGCATTCCTGGCTGGGCACCTTGCTGTGGAGGGCAAGGAGCACAGGGGAATGGCTGAAGCCCTGAGGAGCTCCTCAGGGCTGAGTGTGGGACAGACAGCATATGGGTGTCCAGCAGGGGCTTCCACCACTCACCCGTGGATGACAGAGATGGGTTCAGCTGTCAGTGGAGCTTGTGTGCTCTCAGCTGCTCAGTCAGCTTCCTCTGATTCCCACTGAGAAAGAACCCTCCTCATCCATCTCTACGCACTAGGAAGAACTCTGCATTATTTTTCATCATTGTTATTCCAATGAAAAGGGACCATTGTGGTGAGGTGTATTCTAGAGGCCACATGTATACAGTGCTAGTTTATCTGAATGCAAGTGTGAAGGTGAAGGTCACCAGGGAACACATGCCCTTTGAATTGGCTACAATGAAGCTCAGTGGTCCAACCCTTACCTAGTATGTGCAAGGCCTTATCCATAGCACATGTGCGCATGCACACACAAACACAGTGTATCAGTGTGAAGGATGGGGCATGCCAGAGTCCTCAGCAGCCTTCTGTGTCTCGGTGCGATTGATTGTCGAATGTTAAGCATCAGCTCTGATTGTCTCTCCAAGGTATACACAAAAATGCACACCTCCCATGTTAGAAGCAGTTGAACTGGTCTTCCTCTCTCCTCCTGAATCCACTCTCATTGGGAGGATAGTCCTTTGTGATAATTTCCAGCACAGTATAGCCTGAGGCTCAGACAACTCCCCTACCCTCAGCTCCTGAAAATGCCCTTCTGGGCTGGAGGCATCAGCTGGCTCTGCCATTCATTATTTTTGGTAAAGGCACTGTTTCAGTATTAGCTGACAAACTGGTCCTTGAAGTTAGTCTCCCTCGGAGTCACCTGGAAAGCATTAGAACTGAACAAGTCTCGCAGTGGGTGGCAGTTTCCTCAGGGAGCAGGCAGGCTGAGACACTGAGGCCTGGAGCCAGCATGGCTGCCCGTGCAGCCCTCCAGCCTGTCTGGGGCTCCTTTGTGGACCTCTGCCAAGAGAATGGCGTGCTGTACAGGGTTTGGGAGGTCAGGCTTGGCTGCTTGTAGGACTTTCTTCCCAGGTTGAGGGCAGTGACAGTGGTCATGGCCACAGGCATTATTTTCCAGGTGCTCTGCCAGCCACTGACACACCATTCAAGTCTGTCAGGGTCATTCTTAAGGCTTATTAAACAGCTGTGGGCCCACGAGGATCTGCTGTCCTTAGCCACCCTCCGATGCTCTTTCCCGTCTCGTCCAGCAAGGTGATTGAGCACTGCAGTAACTTTAGAGAGGAGAACATGGACACGTCCAGATAGAGGCCACACAGTTCGGACCACGGGCCGGAAGGAAGCACTGGAGGTCCAGTGGGCAGGTCCCTTCCAGAGCCTCCCACAGGATGAAGAGACAGTGAGGACTTTTGCACAGCTAATGCTTTTCCTTAATGTTAGTGAGATATATATATATTATATATATATATTATTATTTTTTATTTTATTTTATTTTTTTTTTGGTTAGGAAGTGTGAAGTTTTGTGTGTATGACTTCTCCTGAGTCTTTGCAGCTCCTTGCCACTCTCAATCCGCCTCCAAGCTTTCATTGCTGCCGTGTTCACTCCTGCCCCAGCCAGGCTTGCCTCTAATGCTGTGAGTGTCCAATCCCTTCCCAGTGATCTGAGACTCTGGCCTGGCTTCTGTCTATTATGGGAGGAGCTGGCCCTTACCAGGCTGTTCAACATCCCTGATCCCTGCCTGAGGGTGAGGACGATAAGGTTTGAGATTACGACTAGTCTACTGGGTCTCCCAGAAGCCTTGGTGCTCCAGGCTGTGAGCCGTCTGGGGCCAGAGAGTAAGCTGTTTCCAGGCCTCAGGCCGAGCAGCTCCTGTCCAGAGGACCCTGGAGAAGGAGGGCTTAGTTGGCCCACTGCTCTCTGGCGAGGCCTACCTGTGGCCATGCTGCTATGGAGGCTGCCTCAAGTCTCCCTCAGGCCCCAGGCTTTTGAAGGCTCCAGCCCAGAGATGGTCAGAACTCAGGGGCAATTTCATTCATTGCCCCTTTTGCCAAACATGCCATAAACCGCCCCAGCTCTGGCAGCTGGCACCTTCCAGGACCAGGGTCTTGCTCCTTGTTCTGTAGCTCTCATCTGCCCACAGCCCCCAGTGCCCAGTCTCTCCCACCAGCAGCCGAGTTGAGCCCACCCACTGCCCAGAAGATACTGCAGCTCCCTCCCAGGGCAGGAGCTCCTACTCCAGCCTCAGAGGGGCGGCGGGAAGCCACCTCCAGACCAGCACTTGGACAGCCCTCTGTCCCTCCAGCCCGGTCCTTGAGAAGCTGCTGTCCTGAGTGACAGGCAACTCTCTGGGCATCTCGTGCACCTTCTCACTATCTCAGCATTGCTTCTCCTTGACACAGAGCTACTTAGGAGACCTGTGCACACAAGAAGGCTTGGGGAGCAAAGCTGACCCTGGAGGCAGCCTTTGGTGTGTTTTTTTTCTGTCCTCTTTTTTCCCCTGGGCCTGTCCTTTGATTTTTCCAGGCATGTCTGCCTACAGGCAGATGGGCCAGGCTGTTTGCAGAACCTAGGGAGAGGAGACCGACCTTTCCAGAGGAAACCCCCTGGTCAGTGGGTAGAGGGCGTAGCCATGTGCTTCTCCCTTGCAGCACTTGGGCAACCTCAGCCCCTCCTTTTCATCACAGGCCCTTCTGGCAGCAGCCAGACCTGAGCAGAGTTCACATCCCATCGCTTTACTACCTGGGGTCTGGGGAAATGTCTGTACTTTGGGATGTCACAGAAATACATTTTTGTGCAACGTGCAGAAGAGTGCTGTCTTGTTTTTGCAGAGATTAGGGAATACTGGTCTGGAGTGCAGGGGTTCAGGAAAGGGGCTAAGGGTCTCCCAGGAGAATCCTGGAGTGTGGGTGGTAGGTTTATGTGCCTACAGGCTGGGGACAGGTGGCAGGCTGAGGTGAGCTGGGTGTCTGTGACATCCTCTCCACATCCCTGTACCTAGACACTGAGGTCATGACTGCCCACCAGACCGTCAGAGCCCCTGCTGGGATGGCACAGCCTGTTGGGAGAGACACATGGTATACATAAACTCACCACTCTGCAGCAAAGATAGAAAAGGTGCCTCCTGTCCCTGCTGGGAATGGACGTGGCTCAGAAAGTCTGATGCTGGTAGGCAGTATCATCTGGCTGCCTATAGAGGCAGAAGAGGGAAGAGTTAGCAAGGGGTCACACACAAGGCTGAGCTGAACCTGGTGGGAAGGTGGAGCTTGCCAGGGAGAGCATCTCCGACAAAGGGCCTTGCCATGGCGGGCAGGGAGACAGTCCCATGGAGATGCACCACTGAAAGGAACATAAAGGTGTGTGGAGGAGGGCAGAGCCAAGCAGCTGGCAACAAACCTGAAGTGACCCAAATCTGGCTTTGCCAGGACAGCCCTGCTTGACCTCTGGGTCCCGGTGTAACTCAGAGCAGTCCTTGCTCTCACAGGCTCCTGAGTCAAGTGCTCTCCAGACCACAGAGAGCTTGTGGGCAGGAGTGCCAGGACCAGATTGAACAGTTCTGGGAGCTGGCATGCTGGCTGTGCCCTTCTTAGTGCGACAGAGGTTTCTCTTCCCCCTCAGCAGAGCCCACACCAGTCTCTTCCATAGATGAATGCCCTCTATCACAGGGCCTAGCCAGAAGGGCATCACAGATGGTGGTTTGCCCTTGAACTCTGAGGGGGTCAGCCAAGTGGGTCAGCCACGTCCGGGAGGGAGCAGTAGCTGCCATGGCCTGTTGAAGCCCCCATCTGTGTGCACATCTGTGTTGGGTTTTCCCTTGTGCACTAAGCCTTCTCGTACTCCTCGGAGCAATCCACAGATGGGTGCATGGACTCGAGGGGTAAGCTGACTTCTCACACCATGCTCCCATAGCAAAGGAGAGAGCACAGGCCACCCAGGCACACTGTGTGCTTCTAGCCAGGTGCCTGTTCTTCCCTATTTCACAACACCGCTTCCTGCTCACTCCATCACAGTACCTGGCTAGTTCTTGGTGCTGAGGCTACGGTCGCTGCCACTCCGTGGGACTGAACAGCACATCAAGAGCCGCGCAGAGGGTCAGAACACAGCACAGGGGCCATCCAGGGCCCTTTTCAGATTTATTCTAGTTACTTTGTGTGAGTGTGCAGTGCCCATGGTGGCCAGAAGAGGGCAGTAGCCCACAGCTATGTGGCATGGGTAGTGAGAACCAATTTTCTCTGGCAAAGCAGTGAGCATTAACCAGCTGACCGCCGAGCCATGCCTCTTGCCCACCCATCCAGGACTCTTACTAAAAACTTACCTGTGGCTTAGCAGGTAAGGGGTCTTGCCACTAAAGCCAACTACCTGAGTTCCATTTTCAGGACCCACATGGAGAAGAGACCAGACTCCTGCAGCCCCCACACCCAAAAAAAGCACAAATAGATACAGGAATTTTTGTTGTTGTTGTTTTATTGAGACACAATTTCTTTGTGTAGCCATCCTGAAACTTGCTTTGTAGCCCAGGTTGGCCTCAAACTCACAGAAATCTACCTGTCTCTGTCTTCTGGGCCTGGGGATTAAAGGCATGCACCACCATCACCTGGTTGACTTTAAAATTTAAAAAAACAGAACAAACAGCCAGCCATGGTGGCACACACCTTTAATCCCAGCACTCAAGAGGTGGAAGCAGCCGGATTTCTGAGTTTGAGGCCAGCCTGGTCTACCAAGTGAGTTCAGCACAGCCAGGGCTCTGTTACACAGAGAAACCCCATCTCAAAAGACAAAAAGAAGAGAGAAAGAGAAAACCCTTGTCTTACAACAACTAAAAACAAAAACACTACTGGATGAGGAGACGTCTTGGTAGGTAAGAGCACTCGTTGCTTTTTTTTCCCTTGGTTTTTTGAGATGGGGTGCCTCTGTTGTCCAGGCTGGCCTTGAACTGAGAGATCCACCTGCCTCAGTGGCCAACTGCCTCATCCTGCCCACCAAAAAACAAGGCTCTCTATATAGCTCTGGCTGACCTGAAGCTAAATATGTTAGACTTTGCGTGTTGGGATTACAGGCACGCACCATGTCTGGTTGTACTTTGAGCTCTTCCGAGGGACCGCAGCTTTGTTTCCAGCACTCAGCGTGGTGCTTTTAACCATCTGTAAGCGCAGTTCCACAGGGTCTGCTGCCCTCTCGTGGCCTTTACAGACACCAGGCGTGAGCATGGCACACAGACATACATACAGTCAGGTAGAACACTCACACATACAAAATAATCAGCCTCTAGAACCCACGTGGCAGGAGAGGACAACAGCTGGGCTTTTCCTCTCATTTCCATGGCATCTGCATGTGCGCTCACACACAAACACACGAAAAGGGGTTTTGTGTGTGTGTTGTTGTCTTTATTTTTTCTCCCTGAGACAGCCTCACTATGCAAGCTCTCGCTGGCATGGAACTCCAGCTGTTGGCCATCTCCATCTCTGTGTCCCAAACCATGGGATTAAAGGTGTGTACCTCTGTTCCAGTGCAGGGATTAAAAATGTGGGCAGCCCAACTCCTTTTTTTGAGGTAAGTTTTCATGTCACACAGTTGGCTTTGAGTCCCTTCTCCCATGTGCACTGGAGGATGGCCTTGAGTTTTCCTGCCTCTACCTCCTGCCCGTTGAGATTACAGGCATACACCACCATACTCTATGCCATGCTGAGGACCGAACCCAGGGCTTAGTTCTTGCCAGACAAGAACTCTACCAATGGTAGAGTTTAGTAACCTGTTTGGTAATCTCATGAAGTGCTGTGACTGGCCCTTTATACCACCCCCCACCCCGCCACACACACACATACATAAGGCGGAGGGACAATCATTCTTTCCAGAGCCATGCTGGCCTTGGGAAGTCAATTCCCCTACAGAAAAAAGGGATGTCTTCTTGACCAAAACAATTCTCCAAGAGCGTGAATACTGGGGTTGGGGCTGGAAGGGAGTAAGTGGAAGTCAGCTGAATGGACGAGGTCCTAGGAACACAAGAGAAAGTCTGTCTGGGCCGAGGTGGGAGCAGGGTACTATCACCAACCCCACTGAAAGTAGCTCAGAGAAATTCAGTAGCTTGCCTCGAAAGGCAAGAGTTCTCGGACTCCACGCCTGGCACTGCCATGCGTGTTCAGAATCAGCCCCCAAACCCTCTTCTTTCCCATCATCCGTTTGCAATATCCGAAAACGAATAGGAGGCAAGTGTGTCATCAAGGCGGGCGCACCCTCGTGCAAACCCTGCCCATCACCCCTTGAGAGCACCGCGTGGCCTCCGGGCGCCAAAGGCCGGCACGCATGCGCATGCCGAGGTGGGGCGCTTCCCAGGCTTCCGCCTCCCTGCCTTTGCAAAGTTACCTGGCCCTCGGCGGGGCGGAGTTGGGGAGTTACGGTCTGTGCGCGCGGGGCCCGCCCCTCTGCTCCTCCGGCACCTGTTGGCCTGAGGGGCCGGGGCTGCCAGCCAATAGACAGTCTCCCTAAGGCTCTCTGGCCCCGCCCCCAATGCCAAACCACCAATCCCCGCGTTGCCGCTGCCCCATGGCCCCGCCTTCTGCGTGCTTCTTCCGGGTGGGCTGAGGCGGGGTCCAAGGCCATGGCGTTCTGGGCGCTGCTCAGCCCAGGGGTGCTGGTGCGGACAGGGCACACCGTGCTGACCTGGGGAATAACTCTGGTGCTCTTCCTGCACGACACCGGTGAGCCAGACACCGCGCGACCCCAAGCTCACCCAATCTCCCCTCCTGCGTGGGTCTCACCGGGTCCCCCTAATCCTCAGACACATGGAGATTCACCCCGTCTCTGCCAGTTCCTCTAGCGTCCTTCTCATGTGTTGGGCCAGAGGCCATCCGCTCTCTGCTTGATACCCAAGTTGGTCCCTAGTTAATCCTGGGATTTTCCTGTCACCCGACATGTCCATCCAGAGACCACCAGTGCCCATCAAATCTGAGGACCGATTAGAGGCCCTGGGCGCCACCCATCCTTCCCAGATATTGCTTCCTGTCCTCTCCCTGAGTAAGATCAAGAAATCGACTAGATTCAAGGACTGGCTTTCTGCTCAACTCCCCAAATCCTATGACACGACTAACTGCCCAAAAGAACACCACTATAGCCAGGAGCAAGCCTCCCATTTTCTCCTGGTAGCATTCACTCAGCCATCTCCTTTCCCCATTATTTCTTCCAGCAGCCCCCTACCCGGGGTTGCCCTGCCCAAAGCAACAGCCCTCACCGAGGCCTCTGCCTCAGCCTCAGCCTCCTCCACTGCTTTTGCCCTTTATCCTCAGGTTTTCACAACAGGAATCAGCTACCTTCAAATCTTCCTCTGCTCTCAACCACCGGTACTAGGGTAGTCTACACTCAGCTGTCTGGTGTCAACATGACCCTTCACATCTCAGCCCTCCTACCTCTCCAGAATCCTCATTCACCACCATGGGCTTAAACAGGCTGGGACCTTCCTAGCCTGGGCTTCCTCTTTGGGAGAGCCCCTTTTCCCCTTCCACATCCCCCTCGTGCTCCTTGCTCTTCCCTTCCTTCCCTTCCTGCTGGGGCCCTTACTGTCCTCTGGCCTCTCCAGAGCTCCGCCAATGGGAAGAGCAAGGGGAGCTGTTCCTGCCTCTCACCTTCCTGTTCCTGGTGCTGAGCTCCCTGCTGCTCTATCTGGCTGTGTCACTCATGGACCCCGGCTACGTGACTACCCAGCCTAAGCCTCAGGTAACCAGGGACCATGAGGTCCAGACCCTTTCCCTGGCCAGCAGGGAGACGAGGCCCCAGAAAGGTGTCCTGTGAGGCCCTGAGCCTGCGTACATTGTGGGGGCGTCTTGGGAAGCCTCTTGTTCACCCTATGTTTTTGCTCCTACAAGGATGAAGTCACCAAGGCCCAAGTGAGGAGACGTTCTTTGCAAAGGCCACCAAGTGTCCAGTACTCTGCTCTGTGCAGACCTCCCTTTTACATGAGACGGGACCTAAGTCCTGCCCAACCAGAACCAAGTGACGCCTAGAAGAGATGCCCCAAGCGTCATCAGCCTCCCAAGGAAGGCACACCTCCCTCCCGTCTTATGCCCTTTATCTCATTTTCAGGAGGAGCCCAAAGAGGAACAGAAAGCCATGGTTCCTCAGGCCATCCCACTTCGGCGCTGCAGATACTGTTTGGTGCTGGTGGGTGATGCCCACCACATGTACTCATGTGGGGGAGGGGGTCCTCGCATTAACGAAAGGGGGGGGCAGCGGCCAGGCGTGGTGGTGCGCACCTTTAATTCCAGCACTTAGAGGAGGCAGACGGGTGGATCTGAGGCCAACCTGGTCTAATAGTGGCGGTTCCATGACAGCCAGGGCTACACAGAGAAAGCCTCTAAAAAAACATTAAAAAAAAAAAAAAAAAAAAAAAAGGCACCTTGGCCTTGCTTCCTGCAGAAAGGCCTGCCGAATCCAGGCCCTGACTATAGCCATTAGCCCTCTGCCCCATGACGACCCACCAGGGGAGCCAGCACTGATCCTGAGCTCTGCTCTGTGCCCACAGCAGCCCCTGCGAGCCCGGCACTGCCGTGACTGCCGCCGCTGTGTCCGCCGCTATGACCACCACTGCCCCTGGATGGAGAACTGTGTGGGTGAACGCAACCACCCGCTCTTCGTGGCCTTCCTGGCACTGCAGCTGGTGGTCCTCCTGTGGGGCCTGTGCCTGGCCTGGTAGGTGCCTCAGGTACTGTAGACAGCATGCGCGTGGGTGCTCACAGAGCGAGGACCCCCTGGTGCCCCTACCTTCCTCAGCTCTGGGTCTCCATCCCTGTCCTCCAGGTCTGGCCTCCATTTCTTCCAGCCCTGGGGCCTGTGGCTGCGGTCTACGGGGCTCCTGTTCGCCACCTTCCTGCTGCTTTCCTTCTTCTCCTTGGTAGTTGGCCTGCTCCTGGCCTCGCACCTCTACCTGGTGGCCAGCAATGCCACTACCTGGGAGTTCATATCCTCACACCGAATCGCGTACCTCCGCCAGCGCGCCAGCAACCCCTTCGACAGAGGTCTGACTCGAAACCTGGCCCACTTTTTCTGTGGTTGGCCCTCTGGGTCCTGGGAGACCCTCTGGGCTGAGGAAGAGGAGGAAGGCAGCAGCCAGACTATCTAGGGCTGCTGGAGAGAAGGCTGCCGTTGTGCCTGAAAACCAGAGGCTGTGCTAGCTAGGGATCAACCCAACCAGCCCGAGCTCTTTACTCCTTCCCGGGGCTCCCAACCCTCACCAGACAGCAGACAGAGCCCTCCCCCCGACACACACACACATCCAAGGAAGACACGGCAGAAAAGGACATGAGTGGGGGAGGGGCACTCCACAACCCCTGGCCTGGCTACCTCAAGTGTACAGTTTTATTAATTTAATGCTCTATAAAGGCAAGTATTAAAAAAACAAAGCGGACTGTGCTGCTGTCAGGCCTTTCCTGGCCTGGGTACTACCAGGAAGTAGAAGAGTGTTAGCGGGGGCTAGAGACAGCTCACTCCAGGACACCGAGGGAAACCTCCAGCAGCAGCCCCACGCCCACTGGAGCCCACACACTCATTAAATACCCTGGCCCTGGGCACATGGAAAAGTAGAGGGTTCTCAGTCTGACAGGGGTGTCAAGAGACCCTCAGGACTCCAGGAACTGCTCAGATACAAAGTCAAAGTCCCGGAAGGCAGCCTGCTGTCGAGCAGTGAGGGAACTCTGGGGGACTGGCGGGGTCAGGGTTGGAGGCAGGCAGGTGAACTCTTCCTCGAAGTAGCGGAGGTCTGCAGGGCCACAGAGAGTAGGCACGAAGGGGGGCTGGACGGTGCGGGCAAGCAAGGCCTGCCAGTTGGTGGTCTGTGATCAAGCGTAGAGAAGTGTGAGAAGGTGGGCACGGCAGACCGCAGGGGTCACCCAGCCCTCCTACCTCACCAGGCTGGGTCCTGGCTCCTTACCCTGAAGAATGCCTGAACCTTGATCTCCTCGGCATCCCGCTCTCCTGCCCCTAGACGCTTCTCTGGGCACTTCTGGAGGAGCTGGCAGGAAGCAGGGCAGGTGTGAACTTAGGGCATGCCACTCCAGGTGCTTGCTGCCCCACGGGTACCTTATTTAAGCTGTGCCATAGGTCCCCAAGGTATTGGCAGGGTACGCCAAGCCCTGGACCTTGGGACTCACCTTCTGAATGAGCTCTAGTCCTTGCACTGACAGAAAGTGGGGATACGGGACATCTGCATTAACGATGCACTCAAACACCTCCTCTTCTGTGTCCCCTGGGAATGGGCACTGTGGAAATGGGGTTCTTCAGGCTGTGCAGGCTCTCCCACTGTCCCCACCCCAGAGACCCCGGAAGCCCCTCTCTGCACTTACCTCACCCACTAGCATCTCATAGAGCAGCACACCCAGGCCCCACCAGTCCACAGCCCGAGTATACGCCTCCTGAGTCAAAACTTCGGGGGCCAGGAACTCTGGGGTACCACAGAAGGTGCTCGTCCGGTCACCAAAGCCAATCCCTGCAAACCAACATCCACACCAGCGCCTGCTTTGGTGTGGCCCACTCGGTCTAACCTCCGGTTATAAGAATCAGTGGGAGGGGAGCTGAAGAGATGGCTCAGGGGTTAAGAGAGAACCTACGTTTGGTTCCCAGCACCCACACGATGGCTTGCGACTGTCTAGAACTTCCGTTTCAAGACATCTGAAGCCCTCTTAAGGCCTCCACAGGCACTAAGCGTGCATCTGGTGCACAGACCTACATATATGTACAACACCCATACACATAACATTTTTTGTTTTGGGTTTTTTGTTTTTTTTCAAGACAGGGTTTCTCTATGTAGCCTTAGCTGTCCTGGAACTCACTCTGCAGAGCAGGCTAACCTTGAACTCACAGAGCTCCACCTGCCTCTGCCGCTTAAGTGCTGGGATTATAGGTGTGTGCCACTGCGCCTGGCTCACACAAAATTTTTAAATACAAAAAATTTACAAAATCACGTCTAGAGATAGAGGTGTGACTCAGCCTAGCATATGTGAAACTGTGGCTCTAAATCCAGCAGTACAAATACATTCATATATACGTACTTCTCTATTGCTGCCAGCCTCTGTGATAACCAATAACAAGGCTTGCGTGTCCCCTAGACTCTCTAGGCCAAGGTCATTGGGCAGCCCGTGACTAAGAGGAAACTGTCTCTGCCAAACTCATGTGCCAAGACCATAAAAGGGAGAACAAATGCCCTCTTCAGTCCTAACTTTGTCAGATTTTTCTGACAAATTAGGAAGAGCCAGAATTCTCATATTCACAGCTGTTCCCCTAAACATGGGTCACGAATCAAGGCCAGGGTTGGGGAGCCTGGACAGCATGAGTGAAGAGATTTCTGGCTGGCCTGGGCAAGGCAGGAGGATGTGATTCCAGGGCGGGGCCCACCTTCCTTGCATAGTCCAAAGTCCGCAATCTTGAGGAATCCCTGGGCATCCAGCAGAAGGTTATCCAGCTTCAGATCCCTGATGGCGGGTGGTGCGGGTCAGAGGGGCCGAGAAGGGCTGAGGATGGGGCAGAGCAACAGCACGGGGGAGCGAAGGCCCACCCTGGAATGGCCTGCCCTGGTATCTCCTGGGCAAAGACTACCTGTAAATGATCCTCTTCTCATGTAGGAACTGCAGCCCCAGGACCACACAGGCCAGGTAGAAGCTGAGGGGTGGTACAGAGAGAATTCAGGCCCGGCGCGAGGAGGCACCAGAAGGGCCCAGCCGGATTCAGGCATGGAGAAAAAGTAATGTGCCAGGGATGGAAGGGCCCAAAGAATCCCAGGGTTGCCATATATTAGTGACCTGTTCTTTCTGGGCTCAAGCACGGCAGAGCCAGTGGATCTAGTGGTATAGGGCTATAACCCCAGCCACCTGGGAGGCTGAGGCAGGGCAACAGCAAGTTTGAGGCCAGCCTGGCCTATGTTGTGGAACCCTCTTTCAAAAACACAAACAGCCTGGCCTGGTGGTGCATGCCACCTTTAATCCCAAGGCGAGCCTGGTCTACAAAGTGAGTTCAGGACAGCCAAAGCTACACAGTGAAACCCTGTTTCAAAACAAAACAAACAAACAAAAAAAACCCTAAAAACTAAAAAAAAAAAAAAAAAAAAAAAAAAAAACAAAACAGAAGGCTGGTGGCTGTGTCAGTGGTGATGGTGGCAACAGGAGGCCAAGGCGACAGATAGATCTCTGTGAGTTCAAGGCCAGCCTGTCTACAGAGCAAGTTCCAGAACAGGCAAGGCTACACAGAGAAACCCTGCCTTGAAAAAACACAGAGGGCGGGCAGGCTGGGGATGTGGCTCAGTGGTAAGAGCACTTGCCTGCCATACACTAAGTCCTGGGTTCAATGCCCAGTAGGGCAGCCCGTGGGGGATAATCATCATGACTTTCCCTCAACTCAGGATCTGAGAGGCTGGGGAGTTGGCCCAGCATTTAAGAGGAAGGACTACTCCTTGCCCCAGTTCCCAGCCCAAACTGGGTCTCTTATCAGGTGGCTCTCAACAACCTGCCACTCCAGCTCCAAGAGATCTGGCACCCTCTTCTGGCCGCTGAGGGCTCCTGCACACACTTGCACATAGCCACACATACACACCATCAAATGAGGATCTCAGGGTCGCACTAGGGTCAGCGTTGATGCGCTGAGTTTGACTGCATTAACAGAGCACGAAGTGCATGATTGCCGCCACCACCCCATGCTGGGGGTGTGCAAGCATGGTTCCCACCCCTGGAGCAACCTTACAAAACTGTGATGACAGAGCCCATCCACAACTATGCCAAAGAAGTTGCCAGATGCTGTAATGTTCCACCAAGTCTCCTCCAACCTGTGCTATTTGTCTTGTTGGTACTCCCTACCCAAAAGGGAGCAAGTGTCAAGTAACCAGGGAACCCACCAGGCCTGGGGCTCAGGAAAGACATCCTCGTGGATCTGCATCATGAGATCTCCTCCGGGCACAAACTCAGTAACAAAGCAGGCATGGCTGGAGGTCTGGAAGCAGGCAAGAAGGGACAGCAGGAAGGGGTGCCCTGTGCAACCCACAGCCTCCAGGATCCGCTTCTCACAGTACAGGCTGCAAGGGAGAACATGGAATGGAACCTCCAGGGGCCCTGCCCTGACACCCACCCAACACCTCTGGCTGAATGGGTACTCAAAGTGCTAAGGTAGCAAGTTGATGGATCACAGACGGGGAAGGCTTCAAACCTGCAAAACTACCATGATCCTACTTACAGATGAGCAGCCTGAGGTGCTAAAAGATGAGAGGGTTTTCCCAGTGCCAAAAAGTGAACCTGAACCTGGCTCTTAATCTACCTTCTGGAGCCCAGGCCAGCCACCCAAGGGTTCCAGCATCAGATACTTCTCAGTTATACAACCTGTCAATCTCATCCCGGCCCAGCACTTCCTGCTTCTTCAGTGCCTTGATAGCGTAGTATTTTCCTGTTCCTTTGTACTGGACCAGGAGGACCTGGGGACCAGAAAGAGTTGGGCTCTGGGTAGGAAGGAAAGAGAGCCTTCACCTCCCCACACAGCACCCCACATCGCAGCGTCTCCTAGCTAATGTGCTCAGGCTCACCCACCCACTGACCACACTGCACCACCCTCAAGTCACTACCTTCCCAAAGTGTCCCCGGCCCAGTACAGCCAAGCATCGGAAGTCCTGAAGTCTGGGGGGTTTCCTGCAAGACAGAAAGGGAGTAGGGAGCTGACTAGGACCGAGGTCAGGCCTTCCTGTCCCCGCCTAGGCTATCCCCACTGCATTCACCACAGAAAGAAGACATTGAGCAAGCCAGTTTATAAACCCAAAGAGCCAGGGGGTGAGCTGCCAACTAATGGGTACAATGAGTAAGTGGTGGTGCGCCAAGACTGCAGACCCAGGAGAGTCACAAGTTCAAGGCCAGCTATACAGTAAGACCTTATTTTTAAAAAGAGTAAGTCTCAGGCAGGTAAAATGGCTTAACTTCCATGCCCAAAACCCACTTTAGAAAAGCCAGATGAAAGCCAGGCAGTGGTGGTACACATTTTTTTAGTTAATTAATTTATTACTTATACAGCACTCAGTCTACATGTGTACCTGTGTACCAGAAGAGGCACCAGATCCCACTATAGATGGTTATAAGCCACCATGTGGTTGCTGGGAATTGAACTCAGGACCTTTGGAAGAAACCACCAGTGTTCTTAACCTCTGAGTCATCTCTCCAGTCCCTGGTGGTGCAGATTTTTAATCCCAGTACTCCAGAGGCAGAGACAGGCCATCTCTGTGAATTCAAGGCCAGCCTGCTCTACAAGGCAAGTTCCAAGAGAGCCAACAGTGCACACAGAGAGAGAGAGAGACAGGAAGAAAGAGAGAGAGAGAGAGAGAGAGAGAGAGAGAGAGAGAGAGAGAAGGAAGGAAGGAAGGAAGGAAGGAAGGGAGACAAAGAAAGAAAGAAAGAAAAAGAAAGTAAGGAAGAAAGGGAGAAAGGAAGGAAGAAAGGAAGAAGGAAGGAAGAGAAAGAAAGAAAGTAAGAAGGAAGGAAGAAAGAGAGAAAGAAAGAAAGAAAGAAAGAAAGAAAGAAAGGAAGGAAGGAAGGAAGAAGGAAGGAAGGGAGAAAGGAAGGAAGAAGGAAGGAAGAGAAAGAGAGAGAAAGAAAGGACCAGATGCAATGGCTGGCACACATCTGAAGCCCCAGCCCCAGCATTCCTCAGGCGAGGTGGGAGGTGGAGAGGAGCAGGCTGGAAGTTCAAGTATGTGAGCAGCAAGCACAGTCGCAGAAATAATGCAACCCTGCCTCAGAAATGAAGTGGACTGCCCTCTTACCTACCTCTGTTACTCTCCTCTCCTGCTCTCTCTACCTTGCTTTCTTTCCTGGGGACCCCTACCATGTCTCTCTCTTTCCTTTCCTCTCTCTTTCTCTCTCCACCTCCATCCAATAAATCTTTCCTTAAAAAAAAAAAAAAAATCCAGAAGTGGACTGAGAGAACCACCTCCCAAAAAGTTGTGTTCCACCAGAAAGATGGTTCAAAAGAGCACTGGCCGCTCTTCCAAAGGACCCAGGCTCGACTCCCAGCACCCACATGGCAGCTCACAACTGTCTGTAACTCTGCTTCCATCGGATCTGCACCCTCACACAGCCATACTTGCAGGCAAAACACCAACAGGCATAAAACATAAAGGAATCACTAAAAAGTTGTGTGCTGGGCTGGAGAGATGGCTCAGAGGTTAAGAGCACTGTCTGCTCTTCCAAAGGTCCTGAGTTCAATTCCCAGCAACCATATGGTGGCTCATAACCATCTATAGTAAGATCTGGTGTGCAGGTAGAATGTTATATAAATAATAAATAAATCTTTAAAAAAACAAACAAACAAAACCACAGAAGTCTCTGAACGAATGAAAGCCAGTGAGTACCTGGTGGGTAAGGCCCCCATGGTGGGCACTGCTCCAGTTCTAGAGTCCATGTGGGGGCGCTTGAAGCTCTATGAGAACAGATGGGTTCAGGCCTGAGCAGAGTGCTGCCCCTCCTTTCCTCCTGGCAGCCTCTGGGTCTGCCCGACCTCCAGAATCCCTTACAGGAGTCCCCGAGGATGGTTCTTGAAGCAGATAGAGGCGCGGGGGCTTGGGTGGAGGCTTCATGTCTTTTCCTGAGAGAGTCTTTGTGGGCAGGAAGCCACTGTGTGAAGGAGAAGCCGGGCAAGGTGCACACCTGAAATCCCAGCATTCCGGGAGGCAGAGGCAGGCGGATCTCTATGAGTTCGAGGTCAGCCTGGTCTACAAAGTAAATCCAGGACAGCCAAGGCTACACAGAGAAACCCTGTCTCTATAAACCAAAAAATAAAAAATAAAAAAGGGGGGGTCTCGGCCCAGGCAGAAGTGGGAGGGCCATGGCCAAGTGAAAGGACAGGGAGGCTCAGAGGGTGAGCGGGAGGCAGAAGACAAAACACCCACAGAACCTGGAAGCAGCAGAGAAGTGCACGGTCAGGGACAGGTGGCTCACCTGGGGGAGGCGGAGGTGGAGGTCCCGCAGGCTCCCCCTGGAGGCCACCCTTTAGGGGGACTGACTGTGCTCGGTGAGCTGCAGGGGGGCAGCAGGCTCATGACCAGGCGCCCCCAGGCTGCCATGCTGAGGTTCATCTGGGAAGCCCTCAGGAAGTCCTGGCCTGGACAAGGCAGATGGGGCCTCGGCCTCACCATCACGATGATGGTCAGCCTAACCCTCTCCTCACACAGTCCCCGCCCTCCATACCTCTACGCTTAGAGAAAATGCGTCTCTGCCTCTGCAGCCGAGGCCTCCTTTCAATGACAGGTTCGCAGAAAGTTACCTAAAGGGACATGGACAGAGCTGAAGCCTGGCTAGCCAGGGCTAGCCCCCAAGTGCCAGCTCCCAGTCTCAGCCGTAGAGGCAGCCTAGTTAGCTTTAACTGTCAATATGACACACCTAGAATCCTCGGAGAGGAACTGCCTGGACTACATGGCTTGTGGGCATGTCTGGAGAGATCTAGCACACTGTGGGTGGCACTATCCCTAGGGGGTGGTTCTGGGCTACAAAAGAGCTCACAACACGAGATAGTTTTCTGAGGGAGGCGGAGAGCAAGCCAGCAAACAGGGTTCCTCCTGGTTTCTGCTTTAAGTTCCTGCTTATTAAGTTTCTGTCCCAACTTCCTTCAAGATAAGCTGTAAGCACACTTTTGATCCCAGGACTTAGGAGAAAAAAGGAGGTGGATCTCTGTGAGTTCCACGCCAGCCTGCTCTACAGAACAAGTTCTAGGACAGTCAGGGCTATGAAGAGAAACCCTGTCTCAGAAAAACACAACAAAAACAAAACAAACAACAAAAAAAGAAAAAGAAAAAAGCTAGGCTGTAAATTTGTACATTAAAGTAAGCCCTTCCCTCCCTTCAGCTGCTTTCGGTCTGAATTTTATCATAACATTAGAATGAAACAGTATGAGAGGCTCATCCTCACTGGTACCAGTGGGGAGACTGAGGCCCACAGAAGAGGCACCTACTCAAGGTGACAGACGAGGCAGGGCCAAGTCAGTACAGAGGTGTGAGCCTCCCTGTGGAGCTATCTCCAGTCCCTAATTCCCACATTGGCATGAGGTGCCAGTCTTTACAGTGCATGCACACATACATGCAGGCATGCTCAGCTATGTAGTCAGAGGTTGACACCATACTGGGGTGTCTGCCTTACACCTTAGTTTTTGAGACAGGATCTCCCACAGAACCTAGAACTCACTGTTTCGGCTAGACTGGCTGGCCAGTGAGCCCGGGGATCCATTTCTGCAAGCTGTGCAGTTATAGACTCGCCACCACACCTGGTTTTTGCATGGATGCTAGGGGCCTGCATGCAGGTCCTCATGCTTGCACAGTAAGCACACGCTATCCACTGAGCCATCTCCCCAACCCAAAGCATCAGTCCTAAAGACCCTCTGTTAGAGGTCAAGGGTCAGTGGGAACCTCAGCAAAGAGCCGCCCCTGAGGCACCAGGCTGAGAGAAAGTTGGTGACAGGCATTGTCCAGGAAGTCCTCCAGCTTCAGGAAGGCCACACCACACAACTGTCGCCAGTCCCGCCAGTGAACCCCGATCTCCAGCTCTCGGGCCTATGTGGGAAAGACCAGGCTGAGGGCTGGGGCTTGGCATCAGCCCTCACCTGAGTGGCCTCCTTCTCTGTAGCCCACAGCTAACCCTGTCCACACAAAGGCCAGCCTTACTCGGTTCAAGGAGATGGTAAAAGCCTGGTCCCAGGATTTCTCAGCCACCTGTCCCCATCCTGTCTGGCCCACAACACGGTTGTCAATCTTCAGCACAGCCAGTACCTCACCTGTGGTGACAAGGCTTGGATTCAGGGCTTATCCAGAACGGGGGCCCCACCACCTTCTATGGATCCCCCTTACTCACTGGCTAGTTCACCTCCAGCACGCTGCTGCCTGGACCTGGTTCGGAGCCAGCCCTCAGACGGGCTACCTGCCAGGACAGCCATGGGAGAACGTCCAGGCACAGCCATCAGCAGTTGTTCACAGCCCAGGAGGCGAACCTGCAGGGTGCCTGGTTGGGAGTCGGAAGGGCACTTTGTCAGGAGCCGCAGCCAATGGGCCACGGGACCCCAGAGGGATGCCACCTGCTCTAGGAAGGTTGGTGTTAGGAGCAGCTGATCTAAACCATGTCCACACCAGGCCTTGGTAGACACCCACCATGCTCAGCATGATGGCGCCTGTGCGGGGGCAGGACACAGCAGCACTGCAAGAACAGGACTTCCTGCAGAGCTGTGTGGAGCCACGGGGTGGGGCAAGCTGCTGCCGTGAGCTCAGGGCCTGGGGACCACCACGGCCTCAAGTGCACAGGAGCCTGGGGCCACGAGCAGCAGGCTGGTGGCCCACCCCATTTGTTCCCATCTGAACAGTAAGGGTGAGTCCTGAAGGCAGACAGAATATGGTTAATATGAGATCACCGGGAGTTTTGTCTCAAAGGGTAGAAGAAAGGAGAGGAAGCAGTGGAAAGCCAGGAGCTCCTGAGGACAAAGCCTGAGTCTGGGAACACCTTTTTGCTAGACTGGGCCTGAAGACCTTACAGAGACACTAAGGGTGGTGTCCAGGCAATATACACACCTTAGGAAATGGAGCGTCAGCCACAAACTAGGCTATAGATTCTCGGCTTTTTAAAGCTCTGTAACTAAAGAACTCCTGATCCTCCTGCCTCACTTCCCAGGGCCTTGGATAATAGGTGTGTGCTACCATAACCAGTTTATATGGTGCTGGGGATGGAACCCAGTGCTTCATGCACACTAGGCAAGAACTTAACCAAATCTCTCCCATGGCTAATCCCTAGTCTAAAATTCTTTGCTTTTTTTTTTTTTTTTTTTTTTTTTTTGGCTTTTTGAGATAGGATTTCTCTGTATAGCCTTAGCTGTCCTGGACTCGCTTTGTAGACCAGGCTGGCCTCAAACTCACTGCCATCCACCTGCCTCTGCCTTCCTGAGTGCTGGGATTACAGACATATGCCACCACGACTGGCAATTCTTTGCCTTTATAGAAACAGGCTCCCTCTCTGTTTTCTCAACTTGTTGACTTGACTATAAGTCATGAGGCACCAAGGTCAAGCTCGAACTCTGCCTCTTCTAGGGAGCCCCCCTTGATGATCCAAGACCAGGTGAAGGGCCCACACAGAACAGGGCTCTGAGAAACCCCATTCGCTGTGTTCTGCAGCAGGCATCAGCCAAGCTCTAGCCTGCAGCTCACATGACCGCTTGCCTGTCAGTGAGCTCCTGCTACAAGCACACAGACCTTTGCTCCATATGAAAGAACTTTCTGGCTTCATGGTGGCGGCGCACGCTTTAATCCCAGCGCTGGGGAGGCAGGGGCAAGAGGATCTCTGAGTCAGCCTGGTCCACACAGTGAGTTCCAGGACAGCCAGGGCAACAAAGAACCTTCTGATAGCTTAAGCTGCCCAGGCCCCCAAGGCTGCCAGGGGAGTGCGCTGACTGTTGCTTTACTCCTTAGTCATTTAAATCACATCCACATTGGCCAAGCTCTGACCGCTCACTGCTGAAGCAGTCACAAGTCATTCCGTTTACAAAGCAACCCTATGAGTCAGCGCTACTAACATTTCTATCATTTCTTTACTTAGGGCCTCTCTGTGTAGCTCTGGCTAGTCTGAGATTCACTATACAGACCAGGCCAGAACTCAGAGACCCACCTGCTTCTGCCTCCTGAGCTCTGGAGTTAAAGGTCTGCGCCACCACGACCAGCCACTATCATTTCTGTTACAGATGGATAAACTGAGAATCAGAGTAGGAATGTGAGCTATCCAAGGTCACACAGTAGGACCAAACCCTTTCCTAAAATGCTTCCAGAGCCTCTCCAAAGGGTAAGGGGCCCTCTGAAGTGAGAGGGAATCCTTGCTACCTACCTGTCAGGGCAATGGGTTTCACAAGTGTCCCCAAAGGCTGGGGGTTCCCAAGCAGGACCGTCCGAAGCTCTCGGGTCACCCTGCTGCGCAGAGAGTGGGTGGGAGGCAACTTCTCCAGGAGCAATTCCAGGGCCAGTCGAAGGAGGTCCAGTTTCTGGGAAGATTCCTGGAGCTGGGCCTGGGCCTACAAAGGAGACGCAGGCAGAGACAGACACGGGGTGTTGGTTGAAGGGGTCAAGCCATGCCTTGAGTTCTTCACTGCTGCCCTACACGGGCAGAAAGCCCTTGGTGCAGGCACCGCTAGCAGGTGGACAGAGTTAAGAGAGCCGTAGGAAGAGCAGCGAGCTGGGGGACACAGCCTGACCTCAGTCAGTGCCTTGCGATCCTGCATTCTCTGGCCACCAAGCAGCTTCACCACATTCTTGGCCCCTGCAGCCACAGCAGCCTCAATTCGAAGCCGGTGCTGCAGCTCCTCCACCAGCAAGTCGGGGCCTGCAGGGAGGAGGTGAGCTGAGCCCTTAGCCCTGGCCCCGGGGCGCCACCCTCCCTCCTCTGAGGCCTCACCTGGCTCTGGAGGGCCGCTGGCCTCCAGGCTGCTTATCTTCATTCGCAGCAGCGCCACTTTCAGCTGGCTGTCCTTGAACATCTGCTGGGCAGCTGCCAGGAGCTTCCTCTCCTACAGCGTGACACTCGCCCCATCAGATCCGGGATAACAGCAGACCACCAGGGCCTGGAGCTGAGCCTCCTCTTATACCAAGGTTCAAACTCCTACAAGCCTCCCTTGTTGAATGAGGTGATGGGGATGGGGAGAGCTAAGTGTTAGGGCACCCTGTGGGATGGAACATGTAGAGTGGAAAGGAGCTGGGACTGGCAGCCGGGTGGCTATTCTGCTAGACTTCTGTTGGGCCTTTCCGACAGAGTGTGGACTGGAAACTTGCCTCACCCACCCAATTGTAGCTCTGCACTAGACGAAGAGCCAGGGCTGGGTTGGCATTGCTCTACTGGCACAGGGCCTGGCTTTGCACTCTTCATACCTGAGAGCTAAGTGCCTCCCATCATGTAGGTTGGAAGCCAGGCCTGTGCCTCCCCATCAGAGACTAGCTACTTACCTTGGCGGTGCCGCTGGCACAGGTGTGAATCATGTTCTCGGCCCCCTGCTTCACCTTCAGCTCTACCTGAAGCTGCCTTTGTAAAGCCTCCAAGTGCCGAGCTCTTGCCTGCTCTGTCCGTGGTGGCTGTGGTCCTGAGGCCACTGGCTCTGCAAAAATTGGTAGGGACACATGATCCTACCACCAGAGTCCAGACCTTGGTGAAGGGCTCTCTCTTCCCTTCTTTCCTGGCTGTATCGGCAACATGGATGATACAGGGCGGCCAGGTGCTCTTGCCTAGTGGTCAGAGCCAAGGCCAGGATCAGGGTGTTCACAGATCTCCTGCTCCCTGGGCTCTGGGCAGACTCCTCACTCACCGGCTGAGGCCGGCAGCAGAACCTGGGCATGCAGCTCCCGAAGCTCGCCGTGCAACTGCTCCAGGCGGCGGTTGGAGGCCCTCAGCAGCTGCTGCACGTGGCCCAGGTGGCGTCGGTCCGTGGCCACACGCCGCATGTTCTCCACGCCCTGCTTGATCTTCAGCTCCTTCTGGATAGCTCGACGAAGGGTCTCTTTCTCATCCTCGGGGGCCCTCTGGCCAGTCCCAGGCTGCAAAGGGCAGAGAGGCCTTAGCTTACCCACCGCCACAGCGAAGGGGGCACAGATGCAATAGGCCTGGCTCCAGGGTGTCTCAGAACTCTGCGGAGAGCTCGCCTGTCTCTCTCTCAGAGAAGGGAGAGAGAAAACAGACCAGGTTCCCATGGTGCTTTCTGGGTACCGAGTTCTAGATCAAAGCACTCCAACAACACATTGAATTGCCTACTCGTCTGTGCAGTTGCTTTTTTGTGGTACCGGGGAAAGCCAGGGCCTGGAGCCCGCTAAGCAAGAGCTCTGCCACAGATCCACACATGCTGTTCTCATTCTCACTTCATCCAGGAGCAAGAACTCACACAAGCAACACAGAGGCTCCGCCACCGTGTAATGAAGAACCCCATTCTCTCTCAGGCAGCTACACTGCTTTCTCTAGGTCCCAGAACCAAGATGAATCTGGGAGGTAATACATGCAAAAAATTCACTCAAGGTCACATGCAGGAGGCAGCCAGGGGCCCAAAACTTGTTTCTTCTGCCTTAGACAGTGTGGCAGAAGCAGAGCTGATGGGATCTGGCAGGAAATAAAAGACCCCATGACTGCGTAGCAGATCAGAGGCATGGAGGTAAACCTCTTTCTCAGAGGCTGACCGCTGACCCCCCCCTTCCCATTCCAAGGATCCTGGAAGCCACCCTATTTTATCCTTCTTACCTCTCTGTGTTCCATATCCTGAGCCCCATGAAAGAATGGCTACTCAGTTTAGGGGGTCCCCCAACCTCCCAAGCCCAGGCCTCAGCTAGGCTGGCTGGTCCTGCCTTAGTTGTCAGAGGGCAAGGGCGAGGCTCAGGAAATCCTTTGACCGCCCCAGGCAAGAAGGCCAGAGCCAAAGGCCTGAGCAAACAAAGCCCTCACAGAGCTGGGGGATTGCTGGCCACCAGGGTCCTGAGTCACCTCGCTGTTGCTGCAGGGCGGAGGCTCACAGGAAATCGGAAAATGTGTACAAGCTAGACAGGCCAAGAGGAATCTCCGGAGGAAGGGTACTGGGAGGGGTGAGCGCCAAACCTATAGGCTGCCTGAATGACTGAGGAGCGCCTGTCTACCACGCTTCGCCCTCACCTCTTGTCCTGACTTGACACTGGGATGCCATCATGTCCCGCTCCTACCTCTAGCTGCCCTAGGGTAGAACATTACTTCTCTCCCACCTTAAGTGACACATCAAATTCGAACCCCTACACACTGCGGGCCTTCGGTGGACCCACGTTCCCAGCCCTTTGCTGAGCTCAAAGCCTCTGGTGGCGTGTTCTTGCCTGTGGGTGTGGTGTGTTGGGGACAACGCCCACTGCTCTCACAGTCTTGTCTCCCCTCCCCCCGCCCCGCCCCGGACTCCTCTGGGAGGGCCGGCACCCCAACCTCTGCGCTCCTGGCAAACTCCCACCCGCCTGAAAGTCTCTAAAAGACCTAATTTTAAGGAACTTGCCGCCCATCCCCGCCCATGGCACATTCCACATGTTGCTCGGCTGGATCTCCGTCATGTCGGAAACCCGGGGACCAGAAAGTCTTAACCTAGGGCTCAGGCAGAGAGGCCGGAGGGAAGATGAGAGCGCGGGGTGCCCTGGGCCGCAAACGCTGCCGCTGCGCGCGCTTGGTTCACCTGGCGCGCCGCCCCCTCCTGCTCCATGGCGCCTCGCCGGCCAGTCCTCCGCTCCGCTACGGCTCCGGAAGCCCGGGCCTCAGCGCCAGACTTTCAAACTTGAAACTTCCCGGGAAGCCGCGCGGGACGGGCGCCCCCTCCGGAGACCAGCTCGCCCGGCTGGTGCTGAGGGGGCAGCGCCCCCTCCCGGCAGCACTGGAGCAGCGCCCCAGACCCCACTCCCTAGTTCAGCTCCGCGGCTCTGGGGCCCCTTCCTGCTGTGGCGGCTCACGCTATGCCCAACTGATCTTCCTAGAGACGGGAAGGCCGGGGAAGGGGTGGGGGGGAGTTTCTGCTCCAGCTTTGCCCGCAGCTTGCGGCGGTCTGGTCCGGTTGCGGAGTAAACCTTGATTCAAATTATGGTCACGCACAAATAAGGTATATACCAACTCAGGCTTGTTCGAAGTGCATCCGCTGACTTTTCCTTTGGGGCTGGGGAGCGAGTTCAGTAAAGTGCCACAAGCTCAAAGATTCTATCCCCAGAACCCACGTGGGATTTGCTCAGTGCATAGTGGGTGGGGCCTGGGGAGAAGCCTGGAGGGCTGTGAAGAGCCTGCGTGCACGTTGGAGAGGGCGCTTTTCCCAGCACACCACACCCTCGCCATCAATCCCAGTACTTGGGAGGCAGAGGCAGGAAGGTCTCAGTGAGTTCCAGGCCAGCTAGAGCCACACAGTGAGAGCTTGTCTCAAACACAAAACAACACAAGAAGCCTGTGGCGCAGGCCTTTAATGCCATCAGGCAGATGTCTGAGTTCCAGTCACACTGGACTGCACAGCCAGTTCCAGACTAGCCAGGGCCACACAGTGAGACCCCACCTTAAAATCTGTAAGGAAAAAAATCGAAGCCTGGTGGTGCAAACTTGTAACCCTGATACTAGTTAGTAAAGACAAGATCCCTGGGCTCACTGGGCAGCTTCAGGCCAAGACCGTGAACATTCTTGAGGAACAGCACACAAGGCTCTCCACTCTCCATGCACTAGCATGCCCACACAAGAGCCTAACATGTCTCTCTCAGTGTTGATGTGTAGGAGTAATAGTAAGGATGAAAGACATTTGCACCTTGTAATAGCCACTCTCAAGAATTTCCACACAGTAGCACTCAGGAGGCAGAGGCAGGCAGATCTCTGTCAGTTCTAGGACAGCCAGGAATACACAGGGAAATCTTGTCTCAAAAAAAAAAAAAAAAAACAAAAGAAAAAAGAAAGAGAAAACAATTTCCACTAGGTATGGTGGCACATGCCTATTAATCCCAGCATTCAGGAGGCAGAGGCAGGTGGATCTCTGAGTTCGAAGCCAGTCTGGTCTATGAGTTCAAAGCTAGTCTGGTCTAGAGTGAGTTCCAAGGCAGCCAAGGCTACAGAGAAAGCCTGTCTTGGAAAAGAAAAAAAAAAGGGGGGGGGGGGAGAATTTCCATAAAAAAGGCCTGAGAGAAGCTGGCTCTTCCTGCCTGCCCCACGGCAGGCCACTGTGACTTTCTTTCTGGCATCCTGTGCATACCAACAGTATGTGATCAAACCTGAGGTCAGGATCTCAGCACCAGAAAAGCTGAGGCAAGATGGTGAGTTTGAGACCTGCTAGGGTGACTCTTTTGAGAAAAGGGGTCTCATGTAGCCCACGCTGGCCTCCACCTCAGCTACCCATCTACCCACTTCTGCCTCCCAAGTGCTAGGATTAAGTGTGTACCACAACACCCAGGTAGGGGGCTGCTTTCATTAAACATTTTTAAAGGAACTTTGTTCATATGTCTTGTCTACATGTGTGTATGCGCACCATGTACACGCCTAGTATCTTTGGAGGTCAGAAGACTTCAGGTCTCCTGGAACTAGAGTCACGAGCCACCATGTAGGTGCTGGGAATCAGACCCAAGTCCTCTGCAGCAGTGCTCCAAATCTCTGATCCATCTCCTCGGACCCCACTTCCGTATTTTGAGACAGGATCACCAGGTTGGACGCAGACTGGCCCTGAACTCTCCATGTCCCTGTGCTAGATCACAGGGGTGAGCCAAGTCCTTAATATACTGCCCTAAGAGTAAATGTCTCACCAGGCATGCCTTCAGCGTCCATTCAGAAGCAAAAGAATCTCAGGAGTCTTTAAAAGATCGTGAATCGGACTCTTTCCCTTTGAGCTGCCCAGTGTTCACCAGTTAAGTGTATTCCAAGAGAGGAACAGTGGCACATGTCTGTAATTCCAGCACTCAGATGGACTTATTTTTCCTTGCTATAGGGTTTCACTGTGCAGTCTTGGCTGTCCTGGGATTCACTCTATAGACTATGCTGGCCTGGAACTCCGCCCACCTCTGCCTCTGGTCTGGAATTCAGAGATTAAAGGCATGCATGCAACAATAATGTCCAGTCTTATCAGGTGGACCTCTTCAGTGAGCCTGTCTACCCACACAAATCCCAAAAGACAATAAAACCTCTCACTGGACAGGGTGTACTACTGCTACTCCTAGAAACTAAGCAAATAATCGGATTCCAAAACTCCACTTTGGACAGTGGCTGTGTATAAAGGGACTTTGCTGCCAGTAATGAAGATCCTAGAATCCCAGTCCTCTGACCCTCACGCATTCTTTTTTCTTTTTCTTTTTTTTAACTCACTTATAGTTGGGCAAGGTGATACACACCTGTAATCCCAGCACTCAGGGAGGCAGAGACATCTGAGTTCAAGGCCACCCTGGTCTACAAAGTTGAATCCAGGACAGCCAAGACCACAGAGAAAGTCTTGAAAACAGTAAGACATACTGTAACACGTTAAGTCTTCAAATCCAGCACTGGAGAGGCAGAGGCAGGTGGAGGCCAGTCTGATCAGAGTGCAAAGACTACCAGGGATGTAGGGAGACCCTATCACAGTCAAAAAAATAACCTAAACCGCCCTGAAGCATTGATGGGGCTCCAGTTTCCAGGTGGCTAAGGTTCTGTGCCCATATGCTCCTGGTTTCCTTCTGCAGCACTGGAGGGTGACGGTCAAATGCTGCAATCTGCTGCACCTAAAAATCCCCAGCCCGCTATACAACACTGCTTCAGCTTTGTCTCTGGTAAAATGAGTGCTGACATCACCTGTTCACACCGTCATTGCTATGATCCTCATCTAATCACACAACTACAATCCATTAAACCTGATTAAAAAAAACTACACTTGAACTGGAGATGGTGGAGCATGTCAGCACACAGAAGGCAATCTCTGAATTCCAGAGCAGCCTGATCTACACAGCAAAATAACAGCCAGGGATAGATACAGAGCCTCAATACATCCAAACAAAACCCCCCACCTCAAGTTAAATGTGGACGATATGTGCGTTCAGAGTTTGGATCCTACCACCCGTTAGGTAGGCCATAAATAACCAGTAATTTCAGAACCAGGAGATCCACTGGTCTCTTCCTCCAAGGGCACCCACACACATGGCATACACTCACAGATAACACCAACACACAAAATAACTTTAAAAGTATTTAATTGTGGAAGCTTTTCCTCCACATCTGCATACAATGAGGCCGGAAGAGTGACACCTGAATCTTCAGAACTGGAATACTGTTGGTTGTAGGTACGTACTTCTGTGGGTGTGCTGCAAAGTAAATCCAGGTTCTTTGTAAGAGTCTAGTGCTCTTTACCTAAGAAACCTCAGAACATCCTAAAAATAGGAACTTTCACATCCACAGGCTGTTGTTTGTAGCCATGGTGGTCTTAGAGCTCCCTCTGTGCATGAGGCTGGTATCCAACTCACATCAGCTTGCACCCCACCAAATAAACAAGTGGAGCTTTCAGACAGGGGTTCTCTGGGGAGCCCAGGATGTCCTTGAACTCAGAAATCCGCCTGCTTCTGGCCCCCAGCATGCCCAGCCACACAATGCTCTAAAGGGAGCACCACTGCTGAATTAACTGTCATGCCTGAATTTAATCTCAGGGATGGGAAGCAACTAAGTCACTGGCTACTGCAATTGCTTAATATGTTTGAGACACTGAAGAGGACAGAAGATACCTATGTTTAGGAAGTTCTATGCTAGCATTGGCTTGCAAATGAACCCTGGGCCTCACACATGCCAGGAAAACACTCTACCCTCTACCCACATCCCTGTAGATACAGAGATCGTGATACATCGCTATACACATTTTGAGACAGATCACCTTCCTGGAACTCATTATGTAGAGCACACTGGCCTCAGAGAACATACCTGTCTCTGTGCTAGGGTTAAAGGTGTGCACTTTTATTCAGCCAACTACTTTATTTTAAAACAATGGTTCAGCCAGGTGTGGTGGTATATTCCTTTAATCCCACCACTCCGGAAGTGGCTAGCCTGGTCTATAAATCAAGTCCAGGACAGCCATGATTCCATTAAACAAAGAAGCAGTCTCACAAACATACAGGAAAAGATTTAAGCCCTGCATAAGGCTTCAGTAGCAGACCAGTGACCCCTGTAAAGCATTTTGCTAGTCCTCTCATGCCTCATAGCACCCCCACCTAAGGCCAGCCCAGAAAGACCAACTTAAGACATTGTAGCTGATGCCTACAGTCCCACTTGGAAAGCATAATCACAAAAAGGACTGAAAAAAACGGCTCAACCAGGAGTACTGGCTGCCCTTCCAGGAACTAGGAACTCCAGGCCCAGGGAATCCCAACTCCCTCTTCTGGCCTTCCAGAGAACTGCTCCTCGTGCAAATACATGGAAGCAAAATACACAAGCTCTATAAGACCTTCCCCTCACAAAGTCTCAAGACTGAACTTTTGCAATACTGGGGAAACTTAGATAGGTATACACAAAAATTCAAGGACTGCCTGAACTATATAGAGCACAAGGGCAACTCAGTGATCCTTTGCTGAAAATAGGGGTTAGGTACACACATAGCTATTTTTAAACTGGGCCCCCCACCCCCAACTTTGAGGTCAGGATTCACGGAGTTCCAAGTCAGCGCCCTCCCTCAATCACCAGGACTGTCTAGAGTCACACAAGTGTTTACAAATCTGGTACACAGCTCAACTTTCTGCGTACCTATATCTGGGCCATATCTACGGCCAAACTAGTAGCCCCGGCACCCCAGCCATTAATACATATTCTAAATCTCTTTACAAAAACAAGGAGAATGACCCCAGTCCAAAAAAAATCTTTACGTTCCTTTATTGGAGCAAGATTCCTGACGTATACAGTGATGTATTTACTAAACAGAGTCCTGTGCAGAAATTACACACTATCCATCTAGACAGATTTTGGTTACACTTTGCCTATCGATGGAGTAGTTCCATTTATAAAGTTTTATACATCAAAAAGCTTTGAATTTGACCAGGCTGTCCATTAATCATCTCTGAAAAAGTGGCGTTTAATTTTAGCTCTATTTTACAGCATTAAAAAGCTTATGCATCAGGTAGCTTCCCGAAACATTGTTCTCTGCACAGTGGCGCTGAGCAGACAGAGCTCTTCATCCACCCAGACTCAGAGTCACATCTGAGAGCTTCTGCTACATACCTGGGACAGAATACTCCCGACCACCTCATGGACTGCTTACTCTGACAGCCACCTTCTTGGCCAGTTCACACTGCCAATGAAGACCCGCCAGCAGCTGTCGTCCATACAGATGGCATTAGAGCAACAGGTCAGTGACACAGTGGGAGCAAGTGCTGTCATAATATCCAGGTAACTAAAGGCCCATTTTAAAAAATGCCAAATTGAGATAAAAATTAAGGGTACAAGTCCAGGGAAGCAACTGTACCCTCATCACTCAGTTACGGAGACATTAAGACATGATTCAAATCCCTTTAACTCAGTCTGCATAGCCCTGAGGTCATCCTGCAAAGTGCGTTATCAAAAATACCAAGTTAGGGAAACAAAGTTTGACACATGATGTCATTATGCAGGTCAAACTTGGAAGGTCATATTGAGCATCTGTTCTCACAGAAAAGCATCAGGTCCTTTGTGTACACATTGGTTTTATTGTAACAAAGCAACTTGTACACATTAACATTTAAAATGAGCATCTTTTCCTTCCAGTGAAAACAAAAAAAATTTAAAAATTAAAAATAAAGTTACAACAGAGAACGTCAAATTCAAATAAAACCCTACAGATTCTGCTGATTCTCCCATTGAGTGGCAGGGCTCAAGTCATCGTTAGGAGAGAATTTTATTTTAAAAGTGTCACCTTAAACTGCAAGGATGTCCGTTAAACATCACAATTAAACATGCCAAACCCCCAGACACCTCAAACCCACCCTTTGCTGACCTTCTATACCCCCCCCTTTTTCCTTTTTTTTCTTTTTATTAAACAAGAGAAAGTAGACAGATACATGTTGGTAAATGCTAACTGTCTGTATTCACATAGAGACACAGTGTAATCTCTGAGCCCAGTAGACAGAGAAAGGAAAAAAGCTAGAATTCTATGCACTACTACACAGGGGCCTCGCACCCTCCGCCTCGAGAGCCCGGGAAACGAGAGGGCTGCTTTTTTTCCCACAGAGAACAATGTTGGTATTGAATCCACAGTTTTTGAGACAAGAAAGGATAAAAATGAATTTAGAACAGAGAAGATTCTTTTCCTGTTGTATTTTGCTCAAGGTTATTTCCCCCCAAATAAGTTGAAAACCATGGTGTTAAGAGAGACCTCAAAACAGGGCGACTGAGCACAAGGGTTAGGGGGAGGAAAATGACTGCAACTTGCTCCCAGGGACTGGAGAAAATTTAAAAAAAATAAAAAGAAAATAAAAAAGAAAGTTGGAATCCATCAGTCTTCTGTGCTAGTCATCCTCGCCTTCATCCTCCTGAAAGAACAAGTGAGTAGGCAACCATTAGGGCAGATTCGAAGACCTTTCACTAGTTTTTGGATGAAAAACGAACCTTACCAAACATGGAACACTACGTAGTGTTCCCAGAAATTAGACTAATCATGAATCTTCATTAAGCATAAACATTTGGCTGGAAGGGTATGCTCACAAATTAGTTTCCAGCACCCACAGTGGCTCACAATCACCCATAATTCAATACCAGGGGTCCTAAATGCATAGACATACATGTTGAGAAATTATACAAATAAAATTTAAAAACAAGTGAAAAAAACAAAACAAAACAAAAACCCAGATGTTAACATCCTATCTCCCAGAACATCCTCATTTTCTGTCAGTTCCCTACTGTCATTGTATTCTACAGTTTTATTATATATATATAATCTCTAAGGCCAGTCATTAGGGCTTAAGTTTCCTCACCTCTCCTTCCTCCCCTTCATCATCATCTTCATCTTCTTCACCTTCATCCTCATCCCCTTCTTCATCAATATCTTCCAACCCTTCTTCTTCTTCATCATCATCATCATCATCTTCCGCCTCCCCTTCATCATCATCCATATCAGGAACCTTAAAAAAAAAAACAGACAATGTCCTTTATGAAGTCACTCTGTAGGACATAGGACACATCAGCACCCTCAAGCCAATAAACGTCATCTAACTCACCAAATAGTACTGCAAGGGATTTGGCCAAATATCATCTTTGATGACCTCTCCTAACTCATCTGCACCTGCATCAGAATGGTCAGTGAACCAGGTAAAGAAGCTCTCTGGCTCTTCGTGCTGCCGCTTCCTGCTGGCCTTATTCTGCGTTTGACTTGAGCGCTTTGTCAAATCCTAAATGAAAACATCAATACTTCTTTTATTAGCTTCCCACAATACCCAAACCCACCTTAAAGCACAGCAAACATCAGTAGAGAAGATCATATTACTAAGAGCAAGAATAAAATGTGCACTTGTGGGGACCAGAGAGATAGCTCAGAGGTTAAGAGCACTGGCTACTCTTCTAGAGGTCCTGAGTTCAATTCCCAGTAACCACATGGTGGCTCACAACCATCTAAAATGAGATCTGGTGCCCTCTTATAGGATGCAGACACGCATGCAGGCAGAATACTGGTAAATAATAAAAGAACCCTTATCTTAAAAACTGTACTTGAAGAAGTAACCGGCTTTCACAGGATCTATCTTAACTGTCTTGATTTCATAAAAATACGTCACCATAAATCTACAAAGTCAGACCTCTGTATCCAAAAATGAAAACTGAAAACCAAAAATGTTTAAGCATGGAAGATACTGTAGTATGACAACAGACTTTTTTTCGTTATGTTTGGTATTGTGTTCCTCTACACACTGGAATTTCTGCACTTTTACCCACTAATCTCCTAAGGCACTGAGCACTAGTCATTAGGTCCAGCTAAGACATGATATACAAAAAATACCTTTCCAGATTTCCATTTGATTTCGGTGGACTTTGAAGATGGATCACCACTCTCATTCAGATGAAATTCTTTGGAGAGAACTTTATTTTCAAAGTAAGGATTTTCATCAAAATACTGTAAAAGATTAAAAGGTCAGAAATTAATATAAAAGTTTCATAACCAAAGCACATATTCAGGTCATAGTGCCAAACGGGATGTTAGTTAGGTACTTACAAAATCTATTCTGTAACCTGATTTAATGTCTTCAAATTCTGTCACTTCAACTCTGGTCAAATAATGCAGAGCCTCCTCATCCTCTTCCCCGAGCAGTGCGGACACTAGAGAAGCAATTCAGATCAGCTCAGGTTTGCCTGGGTGACTACTTACTGTGTTGACAAATTCAATGAGCAATTTAGCTTTGTTCCTTCTAATCAACCCGCTTACTGCAGACTTTTCCCCCGCCTATAGCTCCGTGGGATTTAATTGCCCTCAGAGCTCTCCAACTCCAGGACAAATGGCCTAGCAACCCTCAGTAATTAATGCTGACCCACACATACCTTGTGGATGGTTGACAAATGTTGTTACCCAAAAATTGGGGATTTTGGCGATCAATTCTGACCTCTTCTGAAAAAACGGTTGGCGGAGTTTGTTATATTTTTGTTCTACTTTCAAAATTTCCTCACTGGCTTGTTCATTAAGTCTGAAACAAATGAAGACATATTGACAATGATGATTATTTGACAAATGTAAACTGTGCCCCAGACTGTAGAACACACATTCTTACTGGCTTCAGGACTGCAAACCATCTATTTATAGAAGCAGACTAGTTTATCCCAGAAGACAGAATCAAAAACTAATGTCAGTAAAACTAAATACCAAACTGACACATCTTGGTAACACTGTTGCCCCCCCCCAATTCCCTTTTCTCTCTTAGGCTCAGAAATCTGCAGCCCTTGTGCTTAAGTCCACTCTGGGAACCAAAAGCACTAAGTGAACCTAGTTTTAGAGCCAGTATTGGCAACACTGTATCTCAATATACTCTACTGTTCCCAGGCTGTTCTGTTTTTTGTTTTGTTTTGTTTTCCTGGATTTTTTTTCTTTTTTGAGACTGGATTCTCCGTGTAGCCCTGGCTGGCTGGCTTCTAACTCAAGAGATTCACCCGCCTCTGCTCTCCAGTGCTGGGATCTAAGGTGTGCACCACTGCCCAGCCTCCAGGCTATTCTGATTGTGTGCCCCTATGGCAGAAAGTTTCAGTGAAGGTGTTAATCAAGAAACAAGGTAAGTTTATAGCCCTTAAAAGCATACCCAACCTACAGCCTCTCCCTGCATCTGAAAGGTTGAGGTAGGATTTCTTGAAGCCAGGAATTATGACCAGAATCAAGAAACAGGACTTAAATCACTAAAACTTTCCTGTGGTTGACTTGATGGCCAATCAGATCCATTAGAAAACTCCCATATCGAGAATTGAATAAATTTTACCTGTCTATTTCATTTTGTACTTCATCAATATGTTCAATTGCTTCTTGCTGTTCTTTTTCTGAAAAACAAAAAGGAACATAAGACTCAATCCTAATTATAAGCTACAAGTCCTGATAGTCTAATGTGAACAGTAAAGCTGCTAGAAGAAATGTGCTTACTACACAGCATGCTCTCCACGTGTTCAAGCATGCAGTTGACAAATTACTTTCTCATTACCGGACCGTGCACAAATTAAGGTATCTGCTAGGCTACTTAGGGAAATACTTCATTACTGGACTACTTTTAAAAGAGTTTCCTTACAAAGGTCCAATCATTGGCCTTCATTAATGAAAGGTCATCAGGAGGCTTAGGCTCATTCAGGAATTCTTCGTGTTTATTACTAATCACATTATGCACTTACAATAGAATGGTGCCAGCTGCTAATTTAATGTGGAAACCAATCCATGGCCGTAACAGAAATTAGGATACTATCAACTGGTACAACCAACTAAAAACACACAACAACAAAAACACCGCTCTCACTTTATGAGTATAAGCATACACTGACAAAGAACAGTTAGCCACCAAACTACAGGTCGACTTTGCAGACTTGAGAAGGTATAACCCTAATTGCAACCTGACGGACCTTAGTCCTCCAACCTAATCCTGAAAGACTGGTCAACACGGGGCCGTGCAGAATTTCCAAACACACTTAAGGCCACACAAAAAGAAACTAGGAGGCATAAAGAGGAAAGGGGGTGTGCTCCTATTTTGTGCCCTTTTGTCCGGTGAGGGCTGTGAAGGTTTTTACAAAGCCAAGTGGGCGTGAAGGGGCCCAGATCGCGCGGTTCATTTCCGGTAACTAGCCCTAGGAGCTGCAGCTGCCCTCTGCTAAAAACGACCCTCCCGCGGAGGACTGGATGTCCTGCGGGCCCTGAGAGCCCCCGCACGGCAGGGCCTCCGGGCGAGAGCCCCCGCACCCCCGTTGCACCCGAGTGTGGCTGCCCCACGTGGGGTGTGCAACCCGCGCAGCCTGGAGCATCTTCCCGACCGCTCCGCGCCCCTACCCCGCCCCGGACCCCGGCTCCCGGTCCCGCCGCGGCGCCGGCTCCGGGCGGGAAGCAGGGCGGCGCGAGAGGCCGGGCCGCAGGGCTACGTCCGGCCGCACCATGTGGCGGCGGCGGCGGCGGCTGATGGGAGCGAGGCATCATGGCGGAGCACAATAAAGAGAGGCTTCTCGGGAGGGAGGGAGGGGGAGGAGAGCGCGGGCGGGGGGAAGGGGGGGTCTCCGCCCGCCGCGCAGGCCGCAGCGCCCCCGCCTCGCCCGCACCGCGAGCCGCCACGGCGCCACCTCGGCCCCCGGGCCCGCGCCACACACACACAAAAAAGGCGCCGGCTCCGCGCTCCCCGCGCGCCCCCCGCAGCCCCGCGGCCCGGGCCGAAAGATGGCGGCGCGGCCGGGCCCCCGCCGCGCCCGGTCCTCACCTGCGGTCTCGTCGGCGCCGTCGTGATTGGAGTTGAGCTCCTTTTTACTGACTTTGGCCGTCGGCGCAGACATGGTGCCCTCCGCGGTTGGGGCGGGGAGCGGGGAGGGGGAGCGAAGGGACGGCCAAGGGGGCGGCCAGCGGCTTCCCCTCACGCCACACGCGCGGCGCCCGCTCGCTCCGGCCGCCTCCTCCGGGCGCTCACTTGCTCGCCCTCCCCCTGGCTGCCTGGCGCTGCCCACGGGGCCTGACGCCGAGGCAGGCCCGGGCGCGCTGTGGCGGGCCCCTGGCCGGGGCTCTCGCTGAAGGCGGGGAGGCGGCGGCGGCTCGGCTGGGCTCCTCGACTCGCGCCCCGCGCTCCGGCTCGCTTCTCGATTGCCCTGAGCCGCCTCCTCCTCCTCCTCCTCCTCCACCACCTCCTCCTCCTCTTCGCGGCGAGGGACAGTCCGCAGAGCGCAGGCGCGCCAGGCCTGCGCAAGTCCCGCCCCCGGCCGGAGAGGCTCGCGCCGCGCAGGCATTGGCTGGGGCCGCAAGCCAGGGGGCGGGGCTGTGGCGGGTGGCGGTGGCGGTGGGGACACTGGGGCCTGGACGAGAGGCGGGAGGAAGCGGCTCAGCGACGCATGGTCCGGCCCCCGCGCGGCGCTCCCCTCCCCCGCCTTTCCCTTCTCCTGCCGACCCGGGACATTTGCGCGCCGCGCGGTGCCTGAGGGGCGGGGCCTCTTTTCTCCAATACCCGCGCATCACGTGGTAGCTGAGCCGCTTCCCTTTGCGGGGCGGACGGGGGCGCCGGAGAGGGGGCTCGCGTAGCCCCTCGGAAGTACAGGCTCTGGAGTACCCTGGCTACTCGCAGGGGCCCAGAGTTCTGCACCCGGGGCACCGGAGGACCTTCCTCTCCATCCTTTTTCTGGCACGAGAAGCTGCCGACCCTCTCAAACTCTGGGCCTGTATGCGAAGCCACAAGCAGTTCGCTCATCTATCCAGTGTACTCACTGGGCCCTGCTCTACCCTTGGGCCAAGTCACGCCTCCACTGCTCTTGATTCCGAAATTTTAAAAACTGTCATGTCATAAGCAGAACCACACTAAAGCCCTCTGAGTGCGGAAACACCTTTCTGCCACAGGTGCCCACCTCAGTTAGAGGTGCGCATTTTTGGAGATGACAAATGTCGAAATGTTTAGGCTTCTTAAACGTCAAAGGCAAAAACCAGTTTTAGATAAAAAGCCCTGAAGCACTATTTCCGAAGGAAGCTTTTCTGCTTAAAACACTGTATTCCAGGACTTGAAAAGACAGCAGTTCTCTGTCCACCTGGACCCCAACACGTCCTGAAAACCCAGAAACTCTCTCCCTGGGTGCTCTGCAACTTAAGCTTGACCTATGCACCTTCCAGCGGCCCCGTTTATTATCAGCTCAAAGATAAGCCAGTGTGGCTTTAATAGTCGAGACATTCATGGTAGCAATCAATACGTGTAAAACACACCCACTACATACATTTCACTGCGGAAGAATACAGATGTCTTCACGCTTGTCTCCAACTCCAGGAAATTAAGCTTAGCCTTCCTGGCGTGCCTTATGCTCAAATTCAGTGAATTCCATTCATCTGTTCCAACTGGTAAACTCAACCCTGGTGACAGCCTCCAAGAACCTCTTACACACAGCTCCCAAGCACAGGGACCTCCAGAACATACAAGGGAAAGGTCTGAAGCTAACAATGCTAAAGAGTTGCAAAGAAATGTCACAAACAAACCAGGCCAGAAAGGATTTAAGAGACTGAGGCAGGAGGACCTAGAGCCAGCCTGGGCTACAGGGTACAACAGTGTCTCAAAAGAAAAAAAGGCTAGCCGATGCAAGTCCTGCCAAACCAGGGGCATTAGCATAGGGCTAGGCTTCACTAGGCTTCGATTAGCAGTATTTTCATGCAGTCCTCATAAAGATACAAAGTAGACGTTACAGATTGGGGTGCTGGAAATTTAGGGCCTGGTACCCACAAGGCAAGTCCTCTATACTGAGCCACACCCCCAGCCTCAAACCAACTCATATTAAGACAAGATACAAGTGCATTTTACAGATACACTAAATTTGAGGTAATGAAAATGGAACCCCAGGTCTAGTGCCTGCTAAGTGGGTCATCTGCCATTTAGCCACACAGCCCCAACCCCAACCTTACAAGAGAAGGTCAAGAGAAATCAGCATTTTTCTTTTTGGGTTGCCTGGAACTAGCTAGTTGACAGCTGATGGCCTTGAACTTGTGCCTTTCCCACACAAATACCCTCAATGTTTTAAATGTGGCCTTAAGAGAGAAAAAACTAAGAACAAAACTTGGAACACATCCTACAATATAGGCCTGTCTTTCTTTCTCTTTGTATCATCATAAAACATTTTAAAATCATTCATTTTATGTCTAAGTGTACCATGTGCACGGAGAGGCAGGAAGAGAAAAGGGTGCTGGCTCCTCCTGCAGCTGGAGTTACAGGTGGTTGTGAGCCACCAGGTGGGTCCTCGGCAAGGCCACCTCTACTACAATCTCTTTTCTACAAGCCATCCCTCATTGGTCTGACTTTACCAGCCACTCCAAGGTATGAGAAAGCATGGTCTAAAACCAGATGTTTTCAACCCCAAAGGCTGGCCTACAGGTTGATGCCTGTGACCCACAGCCTGTATTGGGAGACCTGATCCACAGAAGACCTAAGGGGCCTCCCGATTAGGCCCTGGACTTCTCACAACGCAGGCAGGGAAATGGAAAAACGAAGAAGGACACGAGATACAGTAAACAGGGGAGAGCCCTGGGCATGGGGGCTTTCAGGAAGCCACCAAGCACTGCACTCCCCATGCTGCTGCTGCTGCTGTAAGGTCTGGTGTGTTCCAGAGGCTGGGTACAGCGCCTGGCAGGTCAGTGTCCACTGACCACACTCAGAGGAACTGTGGTCACACCCTCCCATGCTCTGTGGTTTTAGCTCTTTCTGCCAGGAAACTAAATGGAAGACCAGAGAATTTCACTCACACTTTTGGTTCTCACCCATCTCAAGAGGACTGATTATCTGGTCATCTTATGTACACTGAATCTCAGCAAGCTGTAAGAGAAAGGCAGTTTGCCTTGCATGCAGCAAGTTCTGGGCTCCACAGCCAGGAGCACGATGGTGCTCGCATGTAATCCCAGCTCTCAGAAAGTTCAAGGTCATCCTCACTGACAAGTTTGAGCTACATAAAATAAAGTCTTATCTTAAAAAAAAAAAAGAAACGAAAAACTCCAGGTGTAGGGGTGCCTTTAACCCAGCATGTCAAAGGCTGAGAACCAGACTACACACCGAGGCGCTGTCTTTACCACACGGGGACACCATTTAAAGGACTGCAACACAGTAAAGGGTATCAGATCCACAGAAGTGGACCCCACTTGGTCCTAGTGTTCCTTCCACCGGTGGCTCTAAACTTCAGCCAAATCCACACTTCCCCTCTGCTCCCCCGCCACGAAACAGACGCAAGGCACGCGGGAAAACTCCACCACACCGGACTCGAAGCTGTGCCTAAGAAACGCAGCCCTCACGGTTAACATAGGAAGGCAAGAAGTGAAGGCACGAAAACCAGGCTCCTAATGTAAATTAAGGAAAGCGGTACGACGGGGTGATTCTGTGCGGGGCCAAACGCGCTTCTGACAAGGGGCTTAGGCTCAAAGGGAGAAGCCGGAGAGCGACGCCCGCCCTCCCCGCCCCCAACACAAGTTAGTTTCCGGGCAAGAGGGCGAGTCGGCGTCCAGACCGAGGTGATAAAATGCAACTCCAGGCGTTTAGGCGACATTGTGGGTGCTAGAGGGAAGCCACCCCTTGGGGAACCTAGAGAGGTGGGTGGGACCAGGTGGGCAGCGTCCCTGGTACCGGAAGTCTTAGTGTGTACCTGGAGGGCAACGGAGAGGCTAGGTCTTAAGTCTAGGAGCCAGTCACGTGACTAGCTTCGCTCGGGCAGGATGGGAGAAGGAAGCTGGGAGCCACACGAGGTGGCAGTAATTCAGGCCAGAGTTGTGGGCCGGCGGCTTCGGCAACAGGAAGACGGATCTAGGAGGGCTTGGATCTCCAGCACCCGGGGTTGGAGGGGTGGGGTGGGGGTCCCAGCCCGGTGCATTTGCCGGGGCAGAAGCCCCACAGGAGAGTTTGGAGGCTGGGAAGGGCAAGCTGGGTCCCACGTGGTGTCCCGGGCCGGAGGAAGTCCCCTCTGCATGGGTTTCCCAGCTCCGCGCTTTCTACTACTCCTCTTCCATCAGCCTCACTGCCAGCCGCCCCGAGCGGGAAGCTTTTCACGAGTGTTTGCGGGGGTCCCGTCTCCAGAAGGCTCGGGCGGGGGGAGAGGGAAAAAGCCAATCACAGAGTCCATCACCAAGGAAACGCAATGGAGGAACTTACCTCCTTTCGACAGGCCGAAAGAGGCCGACGTGTTCTCCAGCTTCGGGGCAGCGGCGGGTCTGGATTTCTTGGACTGAGGCAGGATCGCAGACTGCCGTTTCGGAGCCATGGCACGAGGAGGTGGCCTGAAGCCAGAGGGCAGAGGCCCAATGTTCGCAGCAGGAGGAGACTCGGAGGAACTGAGGCGGCCTCAGGTGCGGGAGATTTAAGTCGGCCTTGCAGCCGCCCTGCCCGCGGGGGATATTTACATGACAGTGGGACACACACACCCACGCCCCTTCTCCCAGCCTCCTCCTCCTCCCTCCAATCAGCAGAAACTTCTTTGAGTTGCTCTCGGCGGGGGCTTCCTGGCGTTGGAGGAGGGGGCGGCTTTTGAACCCCGGGATTGCCCTGGGAAGCCCGTGGCGAGTGGCCCTCCTCGACCCCTGACCCCCCTACGCTACGCTGCTCGGCCCCCATCGAGAGTTCTTCCTCTTTCCCTTCACCCCACAGTTTGGTATCGGGGAGACTTAGATACGTGCTGTTGCCTCACGTCAGCCTGGAACATTCTTCACTCTTCCCAACCCCCAACTCGTGCGTCTGGCTAGACTCCTTCCCAGCCTGCAGATCGCCGCTTGGAGGGACAGATGAATGTTGAAGAAAAGGGATTCCCAGGCGAGAATTACAAAAGTCGCCGTGGGGGAGGGGAGGGAAGCCTTGGCTCATCATTCCATCTACTCAAAGGGCTTGTGTCAGAGAAGTTAAGTGCGTTGGCTCAGCGTGTAATTATACTTTTTGGGGGGGGCGTTTTTGTTTCGCTTTGTTTTCGAGACAGGATTTCTCTGTGTAGCCGTGGCTATCTTGGAACTCACTCTGTAGACAGAACTCAAGAGATCTGTCTGTCTCTGCCTCCCGAGTTCCGGGGTTAAAGGCCTGTGTCACCACGGCCTGCTCTTAGCCTGTAATCTTTTTATTTGTTTGTTTTTCGAGTCAGGGTTTCTCAGTATGTATTCCGGCTGTCCTGAAATCACGCTGTAGATCAGGCTGACCTCCAACTCAGAGATCCCCTGCTCCCGCCTCCCAAGTGCTGACGTTAAAGGCTGCACCACCGCTCAGCTGTAATCTTAGCGCTCAGAAGTTGAGGCCGGAGGATCGCAGGTTTCAGACCAGCCTGGACTACAGTGCAAGACCTTGTCCTACAAAACTAAGTGGAAAAAGAATAATAAAATATTTTTCGTGTGTGTGAGGTGCTGGAGTTGGAAGCAAAGCCGCCTTCGAGCCACTGCCCAGCTACCTGGGGCCTGTAGGGAGGATTACAGATCACCTGGCTTGAGTGTCACATACCCAGGTAATAAGGAACAAATGTGGAGAATGTAGCCCAACAGAAGTGCATGTGCCCACCAATTAAAAAGCATTGCAAAAATAAAAATAAAAAAATTTTAAAAAGTACTGAGCAGATGAGATGGCTCAGAAGGTAAATGCACTTGCAATCAAACTTTAGGACCTAAGTTCTATCCCCATGTCTGCTAGTAATGCTCTGACTCTCCCACCACCACACTGTGTACACGCACTCATACAAAGAAATATTTTTTTAATTTTTCTGAGAGACAGTTTCACTATATAGTCTTGGCTGGTTTGGAACTCACTGTGTAGACCAGGCTGGCCTCGAACTCATGATATCTGCCTGCCTCTGAAGTGCTGAGATTAAAAGTCTGTGCACAAAAGAAATTTTAAAAATGCAGTTCAAAAGCTGGGTGTGGTGGCACACACCTGTAATCCCAGTGCTTGGTAGGCAGAGGCAGGCGGATTTCTGTTAGTTCCAGGCCATCCTGGTCTTAAAAGCAAGTCCATAACAGCCAAGGCTACAGAGAGAAACCCTGTCTCTAAAAACCAAAAAAATAAAAAAATAAATAAAAATAGGAATTAAGTTTAGAAACAATGTTGAATGAAATATAAGACACATCAGTAGTAAACAGTGGGCCATCTTCTGCGGATAAATTAGAGAATGAGGCCAGGCTTGGTGAATCACATTCACATCTATGCACCACGGAGGCTGAAATAGAAGGACTGATGCAGAATGGAGGCCAGCCTGGGATACGGAATGAGACCTTGTCTCCAAAAAGGGGGATGGGGGCATGGCAGGATGGCTTAGCAGGTAGAGGCACCAACCTGATTGCTTGGGTTTGATCCCCAGGACATACAGGGTGGAAGGAGACCACACCAAAGAGATGGCTTATGTGCACATTCATATAATATGATCAATAAGCGTAAAACAAAACAAAATGAATGTAATTTTAAGACTATAGCCGTGGTTAAGAGCACTGTTTGCTCCTCCAGGCTCACATCCTAGCACCCACGTGGTGATTCACAGGCATCTGTAACTCCAGGTCCAAGGGATCCTAGTCAGGTCTCCTGGGGCACACAAAAATACACAGGGCCAAAACACTCATACACATAAAAAAGTAGAAACTGAAGCTATATTTTTACTATTTATGTGTATGTGAACGTCATGCGAATGTGTATGCATGGGTCTACCGCATGTGTGTCAAGCCCTTGGGGGCCCGAAGAGGCATCGTGTCTCCTGCAACTGGCATTATGGGTGTTTGTGAGCCACCGTGAGGGTCCTGGAAACTGATCCTTGCCCTCTTCGAGAGCAATAAGTGCTTTAAAACCTGAGCCATCTCTCCAGCCACATCATTAAATTTGTTTCAGTTAAATAAAATACATAGCATCCTTTAGCCTGAGAGTGTGGCTCAGAATACTAACCTAACTATGCACAAAGCCTGAGTTCCATTCTTAGCACCACCAAAATTTTGGCTATTCATCCATGCCTGTAATCCCAGCACTAGGGAGTTACAGGCAACATGCTCAGAATTTCAAGATCATGCTTGACTCCTCCACTGAGAGTTCAAAGCCAGCCTCAGACACAGGAGAACCTGTCTCACTAAGTATAAAAAGATAGCCTGGCAGTGGTGGCACATGACTTTTATGCCACGACTTGGGAGGCAGAGGCAGGCAGATCTCTGTCAGTTTCATCTACAGAGTGAGTTCCAGGACAGCCAAGGCTACACAAAGGAAGAAGAGGAAGAAGAAGAAAAAGAAGAAACTGTATCTATACACATGACTGCATTACCCAAGGAGGCCAAAAGAGGGAATCAGATATCCCTGGAGCTGGAATTACAGGCAGTTGTGAGCTGGCCCATCTGGATGCTGGGGACCTAACTTTGGTCCTCTAGAAGAGTAATAAGTACTGTTAACCCCTGAGTCATCTCTCCATCCTCAACACTTTAAATATATATATTTGTTTTATATATTTTTTTATTTTTTAGAAAGTCCATTCATTTAGTGTGCTGCGAAGTAGCAACAGAATTCAGTTGTTTTGTTGTTGAGGGTGGGTCTCACTGCATTGTCCACGCTATCATTAAAGTCTTTTTATGTACATTTTTAATTGTTTTGTTTTTATTTGTTTGTTTGTTGTTGTTTATTTCTATTGGCACAAACTTGCCATAGAGGTAAAAGGTTGTTGCCCAGAGGTAGAGGACTTACCCAAGATGAGCTAGACTCCATGTGCCATCCTCAGTATCGCACAGGTGGCGACCAGCCAAGGTTGAACAGACAGTGGAAAAACAAGCAGGAACCAGAGAAGAATGGGAGAACAGATCAAGGATAAACCATAACCTGGTGCCACATCTCAGACAGGGCCAGGTGTATCTTTGTGTCTGAGGCCATCACGGTCTACAAAGTGAGTTTGAGAATAGCCAGGGCTACTTAAGGAGACCCTAGCTCAAAACATGAATATCAAAACAAAAACAACCTCCAGAATAGTGGGCTAGGGAGCTGCTCAATGCTTAAGAACATTTGTGCTCTTGCAGAGGATCTGCGTTCCTTTTTTTCTACCCCACAAGGCAGCTCGTTTCATGGAGTTACATCATCTGCTTATAACTGTAATGGAAGCTGCTTTCTTTGTATGTTATATAAGTATGTTTTCATTTTAATCCCATGTGTGGGATTTTAGTTGGGCTTTTATAGTTTGTCCATACCTGTTAATTGTCTCATGTGGAGCATGGCCTTTGCCAGCTGGTACGGCCTTCCATGTTTGGCACAGAGAGGGCCATGGTCTAGGGCTCTGAGAGTATAAATATGAGAGTCGAGAAAGAGACCGGGTGTCATTGGGTGTTGGCATGTGATGTGGAGCAGTTTGAAGAGACCAGAGACCAGAGACAGTATGGGGGTTTGGAGCAGACAGAGAGAAACACTTCAGGGCGCAGCGGCGTGGAGGAGCCTGCTAGCTGTGTCTGCGGTTGATGGAGATTGGTACAGAGCCCTAGAAGAACCCTAACTAGCAGAAAGAAGTGAAGGGCTCTGGCCTCCTCTCCCCACTAACCTTTTCTCTCTCCCACCTAAGGTTGGGGGGTTGGTGGAAGGAAGGTAGAGGCCTAAACACCCCAAAAGAAGGAGAGTTTTAAAAGGCACTACAGGTGGCTTTCCAGACATATAACTTCAGAGGATCTGATGCTGTCACTGACCTTGACCTTCTGGGACGCCAGGCACACAAGTACTTACAAACTGGAAGGCAGGCACTCACACACATGAAGTACAAAGAAATAAGTCTTCAAATACAAAGTACAAAATATTACAGTACTTGCCACCAAGTCTGACTGACAGAGCTGGATCCTGGGGACCCACAAGGTATGAAGCCAAAAGTTGTCCTCTGATCTCTATAAGCACACCATGGCACATGTGCGCACACACAAAGGCATGCACACAAAAAGTAAGTAAATAGTTAAAATAACTTAAAAAAAACAATAAATACTTTATTTATAATTAAATTAATTTAAAATTTGATTACAAAAAAAGCCAGGCAGTATAGTACATGCCTTTAATCCCAGGATTCCGAAGGCAAAAGCAGGCAGAGCTCTGAGTTCAAGGCCAGCCTGGTCTACAGAGTAAGTTCCAAGGACACCTAAGGCTACACAGAGAAACCCTGCCTCAAAAAAAGGAAGAAAGAAAGAAAGAAAGAAAGAAAGAAAAGAAAGAAAGAAAGAAAGAAAAGAAAACCTTGCTAGTTGGCTCAAGGTGTCAAGAAGCTGAATAATGACCTGAGTTAGACCCTTGAACTGCAGGTAAGAATGGAAAGTAAGATCTGACTCCAAAAATTGTCTTCTGTCTGCCACACGGGTGCCCATGCCCCCCAAATAATAATAATAATAATAATAATAATAATAATAATAATAATAATAATAATAATGAAGAAGAAGAAAGAAAGAAAGCCAGGAAACCAGAAATACATGAAGCGGGAGAAGCAAAGGCCAGAGTCAGGCATTCAGCTCTTCCCAGTCCTTTCCTCTCCAGCTCCCGCATCCTATCTTCCTGGATTTCCAGTGGTTGTTACTAGGCAACAGGGACAACTTGACTTATTGCATTCCAGAATAACGGGCTGGACTGCAGGGTTTGGTGGGGTGCAAAGTGAATGGCCTCTCCTTGTCCCACCTAACAGCTGGCTGGCCCTGAGAGGGGCAGATGTTCTGTGTCCCTGAGCCTGTGTCACCAAGCCAGGTGTCCTACACCCCCCCCCAACCCAGGGAAACTCTGGCAGACACGGGCAAGAACACACAATAATAATGAATTAAAAATTAAGAAATAATAAAATAAAAATAAAGCAAATAGATTTTCAGCATCTTATTCAGTTGTCCCACTCCCTCCTATAGTCCCAAAGTGTATATCCAGAACCTGCCCTCCTTTCCTGGGCAATGATTGTACTTAGAGGCTGGAAAATAGTAGCTCAGCTCACTGCAATCAGCAATCACACACGCACAATCAGTGTGTAGATTCTCAGCAAGGAAGGCTGCGATGGGAAGAGGCTGCAAATCCAAGGGCAGCCTGGATTGCACAAAAGCCTTTCCAAAAAGCCCAAAGACGAACCAATAAAAACAATGCTCAGTGGTTAAGTGTGTTCTGTTTTTCCAAAGGAACCAAGTACTATTTCGAACAGCCATGTCAGGTGGCTCACAGCTGCACGGAACTCCAGCACCTCTACAGGAGGGAATGGGACAACTGAATAAGATGCTGAAAATCTATTTGCTTTATTTTTATTTTATTTCTTAATTTTTAATTCATTATTACTGTGTGCTCTTGCCCATGTCTGCCAGTGCTTCCGGCTTCCTTAGGCGCTTGCACTCATGAGCACAAAGCCCTCCACAGCCACAAACACATAATGAAAATATATTTTATTTTTATAATAACTTACTTTTTAAAAAGAGGACTTGCTGTATGTTTGTCGGCCTGGAACTGAACTGACTATGTAGACTAGGCTGGCCTCAAACTCACAAAGATGCACTTGTCCAGTCTTGAAAATCAGTCTATAAAAACAATACAAACAGGCTGGGTGAGGTGGAACACGTCTTTAATCACAAAGACAGGCAGATGTCTGGGTTCTAGGCTAGCCTGATCTACAAAGCAAGGTCCAAGCCAGCCAGGGCTACACAAAAAAACCTGTGTCAAGAAAAAATCCAAACAAAACAAAATATATAAGTACATTGTACATAGTAGCTGGGCAGTGGTGGTGCATGCCTTTAATTCTGGCACTTAGAAGGTAAAGGCAAGCAGGTCTCCATGAATTCAAGGCCAGCCTGGTCTATAAAGAGAGTCCAGAACAGCCAGTACTACACAGAGAAACCCTGTCTCAAACAAACAAACAAACAAACAAACAAAGCAATTCGGCCAGTCCTGATGAGACCTGCTAGGCTAGGCTAAGATGGAAGGGGAGGAGGACCTCCCCTATCAGTGGACTAGGGGAGCAGCATGGGAGGAGAAGAGGGAGGGAGGGAGGGTGAAATTGGGAGAGGATGAGGGAGGGGGCTACAGCTGCAATACAAGGTGAATAAATTTAAAAAAGAAAAAAATTACATACTAAGCTGATATTTTTTACTATTATAAAATATTTCCCCTAGGTTGCTCTTTGATACTCTTATTAGTGATTTTTAATTGAAGCGGACCCAGTGTTTATTTGTACATAGATCACTCTGACACTATTTTTTTAATCAACTTGAAGCTGGGTGATGGCGTCACACACCTTTCCCAGCGCTCAGGAGGCAGAAGCAAGTGGATCTCTGAATTTGAGGGCAGCCTGGTCTACAGAGTGAGTTCCAGTACAGCCAGGGCTACACAGAGAAACCCTGTTCTAAAAAACATAAATGCATACATACATACATGCCTACACACACATAAATGCCTTTTCTATCTCTTTAGTGTTACTTGTGAGTGTCACTGTGTGTGTGTGGTTTCAGGGCTGACCACTTGGTAGTGCAAACCCCTGGGGCAGACTATGTCTCTGACACTCAGCATTCTTTAGTTGCTCTTGGTTCTTTGAGTGGGGCACGCTGAGATTTCTCCCTTCCCTCTTAGCATTAACGTAGCTTGTTTAGGCAGCCGTATTCTCTTGGTATCCAGGTGAAGCGTCTCTGTTATTTGAGGTCATTGTACGCATGTGCCACCATTTTCAGCGGATATTTTTGTTGTTGCTGTTGTCAAATGATTTCTGCTTTTCCTCAGCTGGCTTTTCTTCTTATGCTGCATACTTTTTGTTTGTTTGTTTGTTTTTACTTACAGGCAGGTTCTCAGGTGGCTCAGGGGACATAGTTCAAAAAGACTTAATTCTATTCACACAACTGTTTACACATTTTTCAACATACCTGGTGCTATAGTGATGGCAAATGAAATACCAGAAATGATGTATTCCCAAACATTTGCATACACAAAGTATGTTAACTATCAATTAATATGAATCAAGTATCTAATTCAAGCCAGGCTATAGGCATCATGGTCAATGCTTTGAACAAAATACACATAAGAGAGTCTGTCTATCAGTTGGGTAAGGGAGGAGGGTTCCCTTTTATTGAAGACTAGGGAACAGGGATGAAGGGGAGAGGAGGGAGGGTGGGACTGGGAGGAGATGGGGGGGCTAAAGTCAGGGTGTAAAGTGAATAAATTAATAAAAAAAAGAATAAAAAAAAGAGAGAGTCTATCTGGCATTTGGGCAGAGACCTCAAGAAAGGAGAAACAGCCAGGTGTGGTGGTGCACACCTTTAATTCCAGCTCTCAGGCAGAGGCAAGTAGACCTCTGTGAGTTCAAGGCAGCCTGGTCTACAAAGTGGGTCCAGGACAGCCAGGGTTACACAGAGAAACCTTGTCTTGAAAAACAGGAAGGGAGGGAGGAAGGAAGGAAAGGAAGAAAGAAAAAAAGAAAAAGAGAAAGGAAGCATTGTGTCCAGACAGGGAAACAATGAGCCTCAAAGTAAGAGCAGATCCCAGAAAGAAGCAGGAGATCAGGGATTTGCAGTGGGGGTGGTAAGGGAGAGGAGCTCAGGCACTCTGGTTGTGCAGAACTTGAGAACTATGGCAGTGTTGCTAGGCTTTTCTTCACTCAGTGTGTGTGTGTGTGTGTGTGTGTGACAGCATTAGTGTACTGATCAGAGGACAACTTGGACTTCTTTCTGCCATGTGAGTCCCTGAGATCAACTCATAGGCACCCACCCATTTTGCCAGCTATCCTTTTTTTATTATTATTAAAAAAAAATCTTTATATTTTAAAATTAGATTTTTGTTTTGCTTTGGTTTTTGGAGACAGGGTTTCTCTGTGAAGCTTTGGTTGTCCTGACTCACTCTGTAGACCAGGCTGGCCTGGAACTCACAGAGATCTGCCTGCCTCTGCCTCCCCAACTGCTGGGATTACAGGCAGGTACCACTGTGCCTGGTTTAATTTATTGATTTTTTTTTATATGTGAATGTCTTACCTGAAAGTTTGTATGTATGTAAAGCACATACGTGCTGGGTACCCAGGGAGGTCAGAAGGGGGCATTGGAATTTCTGGAACTGGGTTTACAGGTGGTTGTGAACCACTACGAGGAAGCTGGAAATCAAAACTGGGCCCTCTGCAAGAGCAACAGCTGCTCTTCACCACTAAGCCAGCTTTCCAACCTTCTACTACCACCCTTTTGATGGCTCAGAGGTTAAAAAATGGCTGCTCTTCCAGGGGTCCTGAGTTCAATTCCCAGGCAACCACATGGTGGCTCACAACCATCTATAACGAGATCTGGTGCCCTCTTCTGTCCTGCAGGCACACAAGCAGGCAGAACACTGTGTACATAATAATAAATAAATAAATCTTGAAAGAAGTTGTCAACAGCCAGGTGTGGTAGCATGCATCTTTAATCTCAGTGCTTGGGAGGCAGAGGCAGGTGAATCTCTGAGCTTAGGCCAGCCTGGTCTACATTACACGGTGAGTTACAAGACAGCCGTGCCTACCTAATGAAACCCTGCCTCAGGAAAATAGTGTTTTGTTTGATGTTATGGTCCTCCCTGTGTGGCTTCAAGCCACCAGGACACAGGCATCCCAAAACTGCATTTCCTCAGCTGCTGCTGAATAGAATTTGACCTTCACCATGACAAACTGCCTAAGCCTTCCCGTCCCCAGAACCCAGCTCACATTTAAAGGCTTCATTCCCAGGACTGAGGAAATGGCTCAGCAGTTAAGAACACAAATTGCTGGGGCAGAGGACCTGGGTTCAGTTGCTGGTACCCAAACAGTGGCTCATGGCGGTCGGTAACACCAATCAAGGAGATCTGATGCCCTCTTCTGACCTCCTTGGGTACCAAACACACTCATGGTGCACAGACATACATGCAGACAAGACATCCTTGCACAAAAATAAGACATATGAATTTTAAAAAAAAAATGGTGGAATACAGTTTCTCTCCTTCCCTATGCTCTCTCCTTCCTCCCTTTCCTCCTGCCCTGGGGATTGAACTCAAGCTTTGTTCGTTTTGAACTCTCTGCCCCTGCCATACATTCTCAACCCACAGCAGACTTTCTTTCATTTTTTGTTTTTCAAGACAGGGTTTCTCTGTATAACCTTGGCTATCCTGCATTCTCTTTGTAAGCCAGGCTGGCCTCAAACTCAGAAATCCGCCTGCCTCTGCCTCCCAAGTGCTGGAATTAAAGGCGTGTGCCACCATGCCTGGCTCTCTTCTTTCCTTCCTTCCTTCCTGTTTGCTTCCTTCCTTCCTTCCTTCTTTCTTCCTCCTCCACCTCTTCTCCTCCTCTTCTTTATTTTTTGTGGGTTTTCAAGACAGGGTTTCTTTGTGTTAATAGCTCTGGCTGTTCTGGAAGACTCTTTGTAAACCAGGTTGGTCTTGAACTTGTAGAACTCTGCCTGCCTCCATCTTCTGAGTGACGGGGCTAAAGACTACTCTCAGGCATTTTCTTTTCTTTCTTTTTTCTTTTTTTCATACACACACACACACACACACACACACACACACACGGGTATATATATGTATTTGTTTTTTTGAGACAGGGTTTCTCTGTGTAGCCTTGGCAATCCTGCACTCACTTTGTTGACCAGGCTGGCCTCAAACTAACAGACAGAGAGCTCCCTGCCTCTGCCTCCCCAAGTGCTGAGATTATAGGTATGAGCCACTGTGTTTGACTACAGCCATTTTCTTAATAAATTGCAAATGTCTACAAAGAAAGAAAACAAAATTTAAGCTTCCCAGCAACAATTACTAACAACATTTAGATTCTATGCTTTTTTTTTTCCTGAGACAGGGTTTCTCTGTGCTTTGTAGACTAGGCTGGCCTCCAATCGACAGCTATCCACCTGCCTCTGCCTCCCCGAGTCCTGGGATTAAAGGTGTGTTCTGCCATGGCCAGCCTAGTTCTGTCTTACTGGGAGTTTTGCAACAGGATTTCACATTGCAGGTGAAGCTGTTCTGGAACTCATGACGTGGTTTGAAGGCTAGCTGTCCTCAGACTCATTGCAGTTCTCTTGCCTCAGTTTCTCATGTTCTGGAACAACATGTATGAACTACCATAAAATAACTGAATTTTAAAAGTCCAAAACAGCAGGGGCATGGTGATACATGCCTTTAATCCCAGAATTTGGGAGGCGGATCTCTGAGTTCCAGGCCAGCCTGGCCTACAAAGCAATTCCAGGACAGCCAGGGCTGCACAGAGAAACTGTGTCTTGAAAACAAACAAACAAACAAAAAAACCCACAAAACAAAACAATGTAAAATAAGCTACTTATTTGCTTGCCTTAAAAATTTTTTTTTAAAAAAAGAAATATTTTAAAATAAATACTAACATTGCTCTTGAATTCAGAGTGTAAACTCTGGTAGGCACTGAATTTGTGTATCACAATAGCTGGCCTTCCAGGCTTGTACTACCAGGCACAGCTTCTGGAAGAGCAGCAAGTGCTCTTATCTATCTATCTATCTATCTATCTATCTATCTATCTATCTAGATATCTATCTAGATATCTATCTATATCTATTTATTTTCAAGACAGGGTTTCTCTGTGCAGACTTGGCTGCCTCAACCAGGCTGGCCTCAAACTTGCAGAGGCACCTGCCTCTGCCTCCAGAATGCTAGCATTAAAGGCATGTGCCACCACCAACTGGCCCCCAGGAACACCTTGTAGTGACACTTTTTGTTGTTTTTCCTAGACAGGGTTTCTCTGTGTAGTTCTGGCTGTCCTGGAACTCACTCTGTAGACCAGGCTGGCCTCAGACTCAGAGATCTGCCTGCCTCTGCCTCCTGAGTGCTGGAATTAAAGGAATGTTGCCCAGCTGTAGTGACACTTTTAATGGTCTGGGCATAGGAAATTCTGTAAGGTGCCAGCAATAACTAATCAAACACCTATTGTTGACTTTGTCTTAAAAAGAAAAGAAAAGAAAAGAAAAGAAAAGAAAAGAAAAGAAAAGAAAATTAGGTGTGGTACTGGGCCACACTAGGTGGCTCATGCGTTTAATCCCAGCACTCTGGGAGGTAGAGGTAGGTGGATCCTGAGTTTGAGGTCAAGGCTACACAGAGAAACCCTGTCTCAAAAAACCAAACAAATAAAAACCTTTCAAAAATGCAACAAAAGAACAACAACAAAACTAGGTGTGGTGTGGTATACCTGTTATCCTGGCTCTCAGGAGGTAGAAGCAAGAGGATCAGAAGTTCAAGGTCATTTTCAGAGTAGAAGCAAGAGGATCAGAAGTTCAAGGTCATTTTCAGAGGGGGGAAAAACAACCTGGAGCTGGAGAGATGGCTCGTTGGTTAAGTGCACTGACTGCTCTTCCAGTAGACCCAGGTTCAAATCCTAGCACCCACATGGCAGCTCACAACTGTCTGTGATTTTAAGATCTGTCATCTCACAGATATACATGCAGGCAAAACACCAATGCACACAAAATAAAGGTTAAAAAAAAAAACCCTTTAAAAAATCCTTGGTGTCTCTTTATCTCTCAAGTATAGAATACGGGCACAAGCACCATCTCTAGCATTCTGAACTATTCCATAAACAATTGTATGCCAGGATGTTCCTTGATTTTCAGTTGTTTTCATGTGTATACAAACATCTCATTCCTGCTAAGGTAGAATCCAGTCTCCCAGATGCCAAGCAAATGCAGACCCATGAGGTAGAGTCTCAGGCCTTATCTTTATTGAGCTGTTTGTTGAATGTAATGCCTTGAACTCTCTTCTCTTCCTTGACGAGGTGAACCAAGCCTCTCTCTCCAGTCAGGAGAGAAAGACAAGGCTGGTTCCGAGCCTATTTCCAGGCCTTGGGCTTCTTTTTAAAAAAGCGTTATTTTTTTAAATTTAAAATATATATATATATATATATATATATATATGTAAATATTATATGGATGTTTTGACTGAACATATGACTGCGCACCAGATGCTTGCCTAGTGCCTTCCGAGGCCAGGAAAGTGTGTCAGATCTCCCTGGAACTAGAATTACAGATGGTTATTAGCTGCTTTGTGGGTGCTGGGAAGAGTGCCCTGGGAGTGCAAGCAGCCAATGTTTTTAACCTTTGGGCCCCGACTGTGATTTTTTTGGAACCCTTGGCGATGTTTGCGAAGAAGCCCTTCTTAGGTAGAAGGACTTTCTATTACATTTTACCCCACTCCCAGGGCTGCTAAGCTAATCTGTCCTCCTGGCCTCCTCTGCCCAGGGGAGGAGGACCATGTCCCTGGGTGGTGCACTGAGAACTAGACCCAGCAGGCTTCCCAGTCTGAGAAAAGAGGAAATGGACCCAGAGGACTAAACCACCTAGAGGCGGAGGGCTTGGTTTGGGGATCAGGCAGGCCACCTGTGGGATCTCATTGGGTGATTTTGGATGGTTACATGTCTGACTGGAGACACTCTAGAGGCAGTAGGTCATAACAATTGATCTGAAGATGTAGTTCACTGGTAGAGTTTAGGGGTTGGTATGTAGGAAGCCCTGTGTTCAATCCCTGGCACTTCCAACAATGGACCAACCAACAAGAAAGAAAGCAGTTACTCCTGTAGGCTGAGGACTTAATAAGATTCATTAAGACTTTGGGCTTTGCTTGACGCCTTGTAGACACTGATTGTGTCCTTTTTGAATCTGGGGCAATCTATTATTGACCTCAACTTCATCCCTAGTGGTTATGTATCTAGTCTTAATTTAACAAGTGCTTTATTATATTTTATATAAACTTTTTCATTTGGGCCTTCCACCCACCCAATCCCACTTTCGATGTGTATGAATATTTTCCATTATCAGTACATTCAGGCAGAAACTTAAAATGATGCCACATCCACGGGCAAAATGTGCGGTTCTGGAGTACTCTGCTGCTTCCGACCCAGTCGGGTGTCCCGACCAGCCCGGCCCACTAGGCCGCCGCAGACCGTGCTTGCCTCTGCACCCGGCTGCTCAGCGCCATCTTTGAACCTGGAGCCCACGCCTCACTTCCGCACTTCTTTTTCTACGACGAAGAGCTGTTCCTGACCCAAAAATGGCCTCTGCGAATATGACAATCCCAAACCACTGCCGTTCTGTTGTACTGGCTGATAAGATTTATTTTTATTTTTATTTTTATTTTTATTCTGGGCCTTAAGAGCGACGCTGTAACCAGTTCAAAAATGGCGCTGTTAGCTTCAATCCCTCTTTTCGGACTTCCGTTTACGGAGGCGAAGCCTGCAGAAGTCAGGTCTCAAGGCACCGGCGCGTGGGGGGGCGGGGCGGAGCCGTCGCCATGGCAACGCGCGCGGCGCCCGTGCCTTGACGGTGGGTTGGAAGCACCGGAGCTGCTGCGCTGGCTGCTAGCGGGGCTGAGGGCTCCGGGCCGGGGCGGCCGGCGCCGCTGCAGGACGAGACCCTGGGCGTGGCGTCTGTGCCCTCGCACTGGAGGGGCGTCCAGGGCATCCGCGGGGAGACGGTGAGGGCGCGAGCTGCGCCATGGGTAGCGCGGGCGGGAAGGCCGGGACACAGAGTTGTTTTCATATTTTAATGCAAAACCTCTCGATGCTTTCACGTTAGACTTTACTCAGTTTCCGAGGAGAAAAGAAACCAACCAACCACCCAAACAATCAAAAAACAAAGAAGGACAACAAAACTGTTAGGGATTCCATGCTGTTGTTGTCGTTAAATGACATTTAATTAATTTATGGGGGGGGGCATGCATGTGCCGAGGCACTTGTACAGGTCAGAGGAAAACTTTGCATAACTTAGTTATTTCCTTTCACCACGTGGGTCCTGGGGATCCAACTCATGTTGTCAAGCTTGGCCAAGTGCGTTTACCAGCGGAGCCACTTCGCCACTTTGGCACCGCTTTTGGAAGGATATTTCGTGAATGATAGTTTTTTAGGCATTTCAAACTGACATTGGTTTTTGGAAGGATCACACTGCAGCTCAAACAGCTTTCTAGGTTCTTTTTTTTTTTTAATTTTTTTATTTTTTGGTTTTTTGAGCTGGGTTTCTCTATGTAGCCCTGGCTGTCTAGGAACTTGCTCTGCAGACGAAGCTGGCCATGATCTTGGAGATCCACCTGCCTCTGCCTGGGATTAAAGGAGTGTGCCACCTCTGCCCTGCTATGGTTTTCTAGTCTAATCAAAAAGCAAATAATGAGCTAAAGGAGGCCTGAGTCGCCTGGGTGCTGGTGTGTTGGGGATGCATCAGCTGAGAACATGGAGAGGGCTGGTTTTCTGCTGTTTATTAGGGACGGTTGCAAGGGATACAAGTAAGCCAGCAAAGCAGTATGTAGGCAGGGGCGGAGGAACTGGATGTTGAGGTTGGCAGTGGCTCTCACTGAGACACAGCATTTGAGAGAAAAAGCATGAATGAGCATTGGCCAGGCATGGAGCTGCGGTCCCCCATTTGAGGAATGGGGGTGCCTAGAGAATACTTGAGGAAAAGGGAGAGCAAAGAGAGCAAACAGACAGGTCAAGTAAAGTCTTGCAGGGCTCAGGATGTGGGTTTTTCTTTTTTCTGGGTAGCCTTGGCTGTCCTGGACTAGCTTTGTAGACCAGGCTAGCCTTGATATCACAGAAATCACCTGCTAGTAGCAAAGGTCTGTGTCACCATGACTGGCTTTTTTCTCCGTCAGCATAGGCTAACCTGTTCATAAAGGGAAGGGTTTCTGGGTGTTGAGTTTGAGATTGCGGTTGGGAATGTAGAGGCTTACTAGGCACTGGGCCTTGCAATTGTTTGTGGGCTGTGTTTGTGTCCTTGTAGAAGCTACTGTTGCTAATATGAAAGGTTGGTGCTGCTGGGGGGAGGGGTGATTTGGAGTGCGAGTACCCATGCAGTTGTTGGGTGCCTTGGAGAGTTTAACACGTGTGCACACTGCCTGCAGCCTCCCTTGACCCTGGACAGCAGATGTGTCGTACGGGCTGGGAATGGGGTTTTATGGACTGTGATGTTGAGCTAGACTTAATAGCTGCTCACTTAGCCCCCCTGTCAAAAGCAGAAGGTGGTGGCCAGCCAAGTCTGGTAACTGGTGCACTAAGGGGTGGGGTCAGGTGTTTAAGGCCAGCCTTGGCTACGTAATGAGTTCTAGATTTTCCTGTAGTACTGAACCCTGTCTCAAAAAGTCTTTGAAAGAAGAATAGTGGTAAAATATACACATAACAAATGGGCTGGTTAGCTTCTGGCACAGTGGTTAGGAAGCACTTGTTTTTCCTGAGGAGGACCTTGAACTCTAATTCCAAGACAACCATTGTCTTCCTCTGGCACCCAGACTCCATGCATGCAAGCAAAGCGCATGTATATGTAAAATAAATCTTTAAAGACCGCACATCACACATGCTTTTGAGACTGGATCTTGATGTCTTACCCAGGCTGTTCCAAACTCTTGGGTTCAAGTGATCCTCCGGCCTCCACTATAATCTTTTATTCTTATTTTATGCTTTTATTTTTCAGGTTATTACATTGTGTCTGTGTGCTGGGGGTGGGCCACTAGTGTGAACCCCGCAATGCACATATGAAGGTCAAAGGACGATGTTGGGTCAGCTCTCTGCTCTCACTGAGTAGGGCCAGGTGGTCAGGCTCAGTGAACGCCTTTACCTGGACAGCCATTTTGCTGCCCCCCACCCTGTTCTTTTTGTTTGTTTGTTTTGAATTTTTGAGACAGGCCTGGAATTCAGAGATCCACCTGCCTCTACCTCTACAGCTCTGGGGTTAAAAGCATGCATCACCATTGCCTGCTTCCCATCCTACTCTTTTAAAGTGTGCAACTGGGTGGTGTTAAGTTTCATTCAGGTACATAAGCTGCTCTAGGACTTTTCCCTCCTAGGACACTGAGCTTCTTGAGAGAGGGAGGAAGGAGAGAAGGAAGAAGGGAGAGAGGAGGGGAGGAAAGAGCCCTGTGTGCTTTTCCGCCTCCTGGAGGCGCCCAGGAAGTATGAGCTGAGCAATTTCTGTCTTTCTGACCCATGGATTGTGGGGTAGGCCTCCTGTCTGCGCACCTGAATGAACTTCTGAGTCCCTTTCTCCCCCGACAGGCTGGGGCTTTGCCTGTGTATTTTGAGGCACATGGCACCCCCTGCTGGAACCTGTGCCCTTTAAGTAATCTGTGAGTCATCCTCCTGCCACTACAGCCAGGATAGGATGTCTGGATGCCAGGCATGCTACATGGCCCCTCTCCCCTTTGAGAGATTGTTGCTCAAGCTGGCCTCAAACTCATGACAATCCTCCTGCCTCTGCCTTCTGAGTGCTGGGGTTACAGGTGTGTGAACCTGTGTCTGGACTGTCTTTAAGGCAGTGTGCAGAGAAACAGACTAACCAGGAATGTAGTAGCAGTCACTGCAGAGCTGTCCCCAGCCTGGCGTCACCCTTGGACCCCAGCCTTTTGAGCATCCGTTTGCTGCAGAAGCGCTCAGAGCCACGTTTCAGCTAGGAGTGTGGCTCACTTGGTAGCCCCCTGTCTAGTGAGCAGGAAGCTGGCCAGGCAGTTCCCGACAGGGAGTCAGCCCCAGTGTGGGGCACACACCTACAGTCCCAGGTAGAAACAGGAGGGTCAGAAATTCAAAGTCTTCCTTAGTGACAGGGTTGGCTTGAGCTCATCCTGGGGTACTTGAGACCAGGAAGCGGGGGAAGCAGCACAGGTGCATTCAGCACATGGGAGGGGAGCTGGCCCCTGTAGTGGTTCAGAACTGCTCAGTGCTCTTAGATCTTATGCATCCTTAACCCTGGATCAAATAGGGAGCTTCTACTAGGCTGCTCCACAGAGCACAGTGTTCACACAGGCCGTGGAACACTGTGTCATGACACGACAGTCATGAATGTGGTTTGTGGGGGAAGAGGAAAGTTGGAGCCATGGGGAAGCCAAGAGGGTCTTTGGCAGGCTCTTCTTGCACATTGTCAGGGCCAGGTGAGTAGGTTCGATTAGAAAAGAGGGTGAAGGGGCTGGGTCCACCCCAGGACCACAAACACAGGTAAATATGCCAGGTGGTGGCACCCACCTGTAATTCCAGCACTTGGGAGGCAGCGGCAGGTGGTCTACAGTTGAGTCCAGTACAGCCAATGCTCCACACAGAGAAACCCTTGTCTCAAGACAAAACAAACCCCAAACAAACAAAAATAAAAGAAACAAAGGTAAATACACACATACATAGAAACACACATATATGCATTATTTTAATTAATTTTGTTTTATGTGCATTGCTGTTTGGCCTGCACGTATGTCTGTGTGAAGATGTCCGGTTCCATGGAACTGGAGTTACAGACAGTTGTGAGTCACCATGTGCATGCTGGAGATTGAACCCAGGTTTTCTGGCAGAGCCTTCAGTGCTCTTAACCGCTGAGCCACCTCTCCAGCCCCCATATATGCTTTATTATTATTTTAATTATATATAACGGCCCGGTGGTGCACACCTGTAATCCCAGTACTTGGGGAGGCAGAGGTAGGTGGATCTCTCTGAGTTTGAGACCAGCCTGATCTACAAAAGTGAGTCCAGGACAGCTAGAGCTACACAGAGAAACCCTGTCTTGGAAAAAAAGTCACACTAGGCTGACCACACTATCGAGAGACTTTGACTTTGTCCACCTGTGTTTAGACATTGGCTTCTTTGCCTCACTCTGGTCTAGCGATGCTTGACTTGCCTGTGACCAGGCTATCGGAGGTGTGTGTGGCCAGCTTGCCCTGGGCTGCTGGCCAGGCTAGGTGGGCGACTGCTCCTCTGAGCCATCAGGGTACTTCCCCTGTCCTGCCAAGTTCCAAGACTGATCAGCCAGCCAGAAATCAACCTTCCTAATGTTGCAGCTCTTAATGTAGTTCCTCATGTTGTGGTGACTCCCAACCATGTAATTATTTTTGTTGCTACTTCATAACTATAATTTTGCTACTGTTGTGAATTGTAATGTGAATATCTGATATGCAAGATATCTAGTATATACACACACATGCACTTACACGCACACACATGAAGGGGTCTGGACCCACAGGCTGAGAACCATTGCTTTAAAAAAATAGTTTATTTAATTTTATTCTCTGTGCATTGATATAAAAGATGTCAGAATCCGTGGAACTGGAGTTAGAGACAGTTGTAAGCTGCCATGTGGGTGCTAGGAATTGAACCCAGGTCCTTTGAAAGAGCAGACAGTGCTCTTAACCACAGAGCTATCTCTCCAGCCCAAGAACCATTACTTTAAAACTGACTACCCACACAATCTGCCGTCCCAGCCCTGGGTTGGCTCAACCTTGCAGTAAGTAGCAGACACCAACCCAAAACAGTTCTTGGAAGGTTCCTGTGGCGTCTCTCAAGACCTGCACACGGAACACAGAGCTGGCTCTGAGAGAGGCACAAACTGGAACCCACCACTGCTATATTTTGTGGCCATGTGTGTGTGTGCTGCTCATATGCACATGTGTGGAAGCCAGGGGCCTTTCAAGACCACGGCTGTCGCTACCAGGGATGTTTGGCTCCATCTGGCCGCTCCCTGCGGCTTTACAGTGTCCCCTTCACTCACTGTACAACTGGCAGCTCCCGATTTCCCTCATACTTCAGCCTGAAGGACTGATAAGGCCTTCTCTGTGTCTCTTGTGGCTGGCTGTTGAGCCGACCCCTCAGGCCCTCTGCCAGAACCAAGCACCTTTGTATTGGAGTCTCCATTTATGGCCCTGGCACTAAGTATCCTGCATGTGTGTGTGTGCATGTGTGTGTGTGTGTGTGTGTGTGTGTCTGCTACCCAAACACCACGTGAAGCGCTGTGAAGTACTGGGCAAGCAGAAAAGGTAAGCTGGCCCCCGTACTGGAGGGATACTGGATTTGCCACCCGGGAGTTTTGAACAAGTATGAAGTTGATTATGCAGACAGCTGGCTGCCAGGGACAGCTGCTGTCTATGTCCCTTGTGGCTGGGGATGGCACTGCACCAGGTTCCAGGGTCTTCTGGTCTCAGAGAGGCTTCCTGTGCAGACCCTGCTGGGTGGCAGTGGGCTGGGCCTCATTCCCAAGAGCCTCTTTTGGCAAAGACAAGATGATCACAGAGGTGGTGGCTCCTCTGAGCTGATGTTTCTCCTCATGTCTGTTGAAGTAGGGACAGTCTCTGCGGTGGTAGTGTGGAGGTGAAGGCTGTAAGAGCTGTGGCTGCCTTTCTTCCCACTGACTTGTTATGGAAACCTTTCTAAAAGAAAGGCACCTATTCTGGCTAGGTGTTTTTTATTTAGTTTCTTTTTTATTTACTGTTGGTTGGTTTGTTCTGTGAACTTGACACAGGTGAGGGTCATCTGCAGAAAGGGAACATCCATTTTAAAAATGCCTATGCATGTCGGCCTGTAGGTATGTTTGTGGGGCGTTTTGTTTTGATTACAGATTGTTGTGGGTGGGCCCAGCCCACCGTGGGTGGTGCTGCTACCGTGGGTGACCCTGGGCTGTGGAGGGAAGCTAGCTAGCTAGCTGAACAAGCCCTAGAGAGCAAGCCAGTAAGCTGCTTTTTTTGTGGTCTCTGCTTCAGTTCCTGTCTCCAGGTTCCTGCCTTGAGTTCCTGCCTGACTTCTGTTATGATGGAATTTAACTGTAAGCCAAATAAAATCCTTTCTCTCCAAGTTGGTTTTGGCTAGTATTTTATCACGGTTATAGAGAGCCAGCTAGGACAGTAGACCAGGCTGGCCTCTGCCTCCCAAGTGCTGGGAATAAAGATGTGTGCCAGCACACACAGCATGCAGTATGAGCTCTTAACCACTAAGCCATCTTCAGGACACAACCCCCTCCCCACCATTATATATATATATATATAAATAATTTGTGTGGGGCTGGGGAGAAGGCTCAGAGGTTAAGAGCACTGGCTGCTCTTAATTGAAGGTCCTGAGTTCAATTCCCAGCCACCATATGGTGGCTGTCTATAATGAGATCTGGTGCCCTCTTCTGGTCTGCAGGCACACACGCTGGCAGAATACTGTAAAAATAATAAATAAATATATCTTTAAAGAATAATAATTTATGTGTGCTTGCACAGACATGCGTGCAAGTGTGAAGACAGCATTCAGGAGTCAGTTCTCTCTACCATGTGTGTTCTGGGAATTGAACCCAGATCATTGGACTTGATGGCAAGCACCTTTATTCACTGAGCCATTTCATTGGCCCATGACTCTGGTTTTAATCTCCTTCCAGAAAAGTTGCCAGACAGCTGGCATTGCCACAGCAGAGGCATCTGCCCAGGCCCGGACACACGCAGATGCGCAGGTGCAGACGGAGGCCCCTGAGGAGCCAGCAGCTGTGGCACCTGTTTCCCAGCATGACACCCCTAGGCTTGCAGCCTTTCTTCGGAGGGTGGAGGCCACTATGATCCGGGAGCTGAACAACAACTGGCAGAGCCATGCCTTTGATGGCTATGAGGTGAACTGGACTGAGCCGCAGCAGACGGTAAGGCCCCTGCTGATAGCTTGGGGTGGTGCCCCCCCTGAGGCCCCACGGCCTCTTTAGGGCTTTGCTTTGCCTCCACCCAGGGACATATGCTGTATCCTGTACCAGCAGGTGTACCAGGGGCAGAGGGTGTGGGGCTGGCTCACCCTGGGAAGTGAGTGGCTGCAGAGGCGTGGGGATTGTGCCAGGGCAGCCTGCCACTAGCCTGGCACCATCCTTGGTATGACCTGCTGTGGTCTGTTTCCTCAGGGCAACTGGAGCATTGTTATCTCTACTTTATAGATGAGGCCTGGGGAGGCAGAGTGCCTTGCCCAGGGCTGCACAGCTCTGAGTTATCTGAGCTGGAACCTGAACCCTGGACTGTGCTAAAGGCACCAGCAAGCCTTGCCTTTTCCACTTTTGAGGCACGGGTCCAAGCTGTCCCTTGTGGGCCTGGATGTACTGCTGGATTGACAGCAGATGTGTCAAATGTGGCAAACGGGGTTTCCTTGTTTCACAGTGCACTGCAGCTCACCTCCACCTCTCCAGGTGTATTGGCAGTGAGATAATTTAGTGCTGCAGATTGAAGCCACGGCATGCGCATGTCTGCCACTGAGCCCTGTTCCAGCCCTACATTCATACCTACCGACTTATCTCTATATCTGCCTGTCTGTCTATCAATCGTTATCTATCATCTATCTATCTATTTATCTATCATCCATCCATCCATCCATCCATCCATCCATCTATCTATCTATCTATCTATCTATCTATCTATCTATCTATCTATCTATCTATCTATCTTTTTTCATCCATCATCTATCTGTCTGTGTATCTATCTATCTATCTATCTATCTATCTATCTATCTATCTATCTATCTATCATCTATCCATCATCTGTCTGTCTGTCTATCTATCATCTGTCCATCTTTTTTGAGACAGGTCTGGTTGAAGATGACCTTGCTGTCTCCCCCAAGTGCTGAGGTGGTTGGCATACAACATCACACCTATTTACTGAGTGCTGATGCCTAAACCCAGGAGTTAGAAATCAAGAACAATTTGGGTGGTACATATTTGTGTGCCCGGCATGGTGGTACACATTTGTTGTCCCAGAATGAGGAGGCTAGAGACCCTGTATCAGAGAAAGCCCCAGCCATTTTTAAAAGGTCCATAAGATGACAAAGAAGCATTTACTGTTCTTGTTTTGTTTCTTGCTACAGAGCACAGGCTTGTTTTCTGAGAGAATTCTTCTCTGTATAGCTCTAGTTGTCCTGGAACTCACTCTGTAGACCAGGCTGGCCTTGCTCTCAGAGATCGGCCTGCCTCTGCCTCCCAAGTGCTGGGATAAAAGATGTGCACCACCACTGCCCAGTTTTATGGTTTGCTTCTTGTCTGTCTGTTCTGCCTGCATTGTGCTGCAAGCCAGAAGACAGCACCAGATCTCATTATAGATGGTTGTGAGCCACCGTGTGGTTGCTGAGAACTGAACTCAGAACCTTTGGAAGAACAGACAGTGCTCTTAACCTCTGAGCCATCTCTCCAGCCCTTTTTTGGTTTCTCTTCTGTGGCTTTGGCTGTCTTGGCCTCACTTTATAGACCAGGCTGGCCTTGAACTCAGTGGTTTGCCTGCATCTGCCTCCTAAGTGCTGGGATTAAAGGCCTGTGCTTCTTAGTGTAAACTTTATGCCCAGGTGACAAGGCATGCATGATCTTCTTCCCCCAGTAATCGAGTTCAAGGAAGCAGATCCCAGGTCAAGGACTTGTATGTGATAGACCCATGCCCTCCTTAGGGGTCCCCTGCCCTGCCTCTGCCCCTGCACTTTCTTGAGGGCATTCGTGCAGTGATTCACTTGGGTAGGGTGCGGGCTACACCATGCCCTCCAGTCTGCACTCACTGGCTTGTGTCCTTAGCCCTCGAGGAAGGCTTCCCTGACACGGTGTCCCAGCTTCTGGGGCCTATGCTTTGCTTTACTGTCATTTCACTCTTCATGTTTTGGTTTATTTATTTATTTTGACAGTTTAAGCAGAAGTTTATTTAGCAAGGTGAATGTTCCAAAGACAGAATGCAGTGAATTGCCCTAAAGCAGAATGCCTTTAAAAAAAAGCAAACAGGCTGGAGAGATGGCTCAGAGGTTAAGAGCACCGGCTGTTCTTCCAAAGGTCTTGAGTTCAATTCCCAGCAGCCACATGGTGGTTCACAACCATCTATAATGAGATCTGGTGCCCTCTTCTGACATGTAGGTGTACATACAGGCAGAATACTGTATAAATAATATATAAATAAGTACATTTATATATTATAGATAATAAATACATACATACATACATACATATATATTATACATAATATATAAATAAACCTTAACAAACAAAAAACCAAAATCTCAGTATGTAGTGCTGACTGTTTTGGAACTCACTATGCAGACTAGGCTGGCTTTGAAATCAGAGTTTCACCTGCCTCTATAGCCAGGCTGACCTCAAAGTCACAAATGGCGCTCCCGCTGCCTCAGCCTCTTCAGTGCTGGGATTGCAGGCATGCATCACATACTGGTGGGCCTGTGCTCCTTGGGTCTCTGTCTCTCTGAGTAGGACTGCTGCTATGTGCTCTTTGGGGTTTGCAGGGCTAGGCTCCTGCCTTGGGCCAGTCATGAAGTTAGGAGGTGAGACATTTTGCCCCAGAGTTCTGACTCTCTGCTGCTGTGCCCCTTCCCCTGACATTCTTTGGGACTGTGGCTATCTCCTTTGCTGCTCTCACCTGCTGAGAAAAAGACTCCAGAGCCTTGATTTTGGGGAACAGGGAGTAGAGCCAGACATGTTGGCCCACACCATGATGCTGAGGCAGGACTGCCATAAGTTTGAGGCTAGCCTGGGCTATATACTGAGACACTGAAAAGCTTTTCTCCCCTCCTGGTGTGTAATAGTCCATAATAAAATTGGAACGTAGCTTTTTTAGGTGTGGAGGCCAGAGGAGGTCAATCATTCCTTCCAGCTTTGCCCCGTGCTGTTGAGCCCTGAGACTCTGGCTTGGAGCCTGCATCAGCTGTGCTTCTCAGGCCGCCTTCCAAGGTTCTGGAAGTGTCTGCAAGGCAGATAGATGAAGGCTGTGTGTTTTCTGTCTGTGGGGGAGGTGTTGAGACATGGTCTTACTACGCAGCCTTGGCCAGCCTGGCACTCACTATACAGCTCCGGCTGGCTTGGAACTCATGGTGACCCTTCTGTCTCAGCCTCTCAAGCACTGGGATTAGAGGGATGAGCCCCATGCCCAGAGTAGTCTGCATTTTCCTCTTGTCTGACCGGTGGATGTGGACAGCTTTTAGGCCTTGGGCAGCCTGGGCCGGGATGTGATTTTCCTACGCAGCCATGAGGTTATCCACTAGAGCAGTGGTTCTCAGCCTGCCTATGCTGCGACGCTTTAATACAGTTCCTCATGTTGTCACCCCAACCATAAAATGATTTCTGTTGCTGCTTCATAATTGTAATTTTGCTACTGTTAAGATTCGTAAATGTGAATGTTTGTGCTTTCCAATGGTTGTAGGTGCCCCCTGTGAAAGGGTTGTTGTGACCCACAGCTTGAGAACCACTTACTAGGATGGATTTGTGCTTAGGGCTAGGAATGGCCTGTCTCTGCAGGTGTCCTGTCTGCATACCCTGGTCTACCCCCTGGCCCAAGGGCAGGGTCTGCATGTGACTGGCATCTCCTGGAACGCCACAGGCTCTGTGCTGGCCTGTGCCTATGGTCGGTGAGTGTCGGCTGGGGTGGGTGGGGAGAGATGGAGAGCCTAAGACTTGTTTGGGTTTCTGTTTCACTAGGCAAGGTGCAGAGGGAGGGGCTGAGAGCCTGTGCCTCCAGGGCCATCTCCCTACCTGGCAGTGAGTGGGCTCACCTCGGTCACCAGCCACTATTCTGGCTTCTGCTGCTAGGTGCTCGGTAGTCATCCAGCAATGCTCGGACACACGCTTGGAGGCCGAGACCCTTTTCCCTACCATAGGGGGGGTCTCACTACGTCTCTCAGAATGGCATCGTTCAAGTGCTGGACTCACTGGTGTCCTCTGCACAGACTGAGCTATCCCCTAGGTCAAGGGCAGGCCCTGCATGTGACTAGCATTTTCTGGACCCCTAGGGTGTGTAGACAGGCCCTCTGCAGTGACATCATGCCTGGCTTAGGGACTCTTTTCTAGAGAACTTGGTGCCCTTTTGAGTGCCACAGAAGAACCTATGACATATACCCACAGTACACAGTCTGGGTGTGAAGGCTAATTTTGGAGGGCGTTAGTGGGGCTGAGATGGAGGAGGTGATGGGAGCCCCGGAGGTCAGTCAGGCATGTCTCCACGCAGTCTAGACGATGGGGACTGGAGTACACTCAAGTCCTATGTGTGCACCTGGAACCTGGACCGCCAAGGCCTGAACCCCCAGCAGCCGTCAGTAGTGGTGGAGGTGCCCAGTGCTGTCATGTGCCTGGCCTTTCATCCCACGCAGCCCTCACACATTGCAGGTGAGTGCCTCGTCCTCCCCAGCCTCCTCTTCCCTGCCAGCTACAGGCAGCCAGGAAGCCTTTTGCTGGCCTGTCAGCTTCTGACCAGAGCAGGCCACTTGGGAAGATGGTGAGGTTGCCCTGGACCCCTGGGTTGTCTGTAGAGGGGGGAATAATCTACCTGTGTGGCCCTGTGAGGGGTATGGAGCCTGGAGGAGTCATTTGGAAGGGTCTGAATCTGGCTTGTCTAGGAGGCAGGATGAGGAGGGCGGGCTGGAGGTGGGCTGACAGTGCAGACAGCAGCGTGGCTGTTGGGGGTAGTGCTGGGCACGGGCCCCCAGCTTTCTGTGGGGAAAGGTCCCTGGAACAGCAAGGACTCAGTCTGAGGTCCAGAGATTAGGATTTTCCCTCTCAGGATATGCTCAGAGAGGCCTTTTTTCCTGGCTCCCTGCGGTGGAGGGCTGCTGGGCATGGCTGCGCTGATGCCAGATGCAAATTATCCTCACAGGGGGGCTGTACAGTGGTGAAGTGCTGGTGTGGGACATGAGCCGGCCTGAGGACCCGTTGCTTTGGCGCACAGGTCTGACTGATGACACCCACACAGACCCTGTGTATCAGGTCAGGAGGGGAATGGATGGAAGCAGGAGGGGGATGGGTGGGCACAGGAAGCCACTTACTACACCCTTGGTCAGTGCGTGTGAGCTTGCACATGTATGTGAGGGTGGGGGATGGGATGGCATCAGGTGCTCCAGAGTTGGTCATCAGGGAGTTGGGATTCTTGGAGCTCCAGTTTGAATCAGCTTTCCCACAAGTTGCCCTCTAGGGCGGAGCTCTTCTCCAGCCTCCCACAGAGGTGGCCTGAGCCTGCCTTCCAGGGTGCTAGCAGAGTGGCCTGGGGGAACCTGGCTACCCCAGGCTCTGACGTTTCCTCCAGAATTCTTTACACCTACAAGGGGCAGCTGGGGAAGGGGTGAGGCCGATACTGGGATGCTCCCCTCTCCATCCTGCTTCGTGCTTGGTCTTCTCAGGTGCTATGGCTGTCCGAACCCCGGCACAGCCACCGCTTCCAGGTCCTGAGTGTGGCCACAGATGGAAGGGTGTTGCTGTGGAGGGGCAGCGGTGCTGGCCAGCTGCGGCTCTCCAAGGGCTTTGCCCTGGCTGTGCAGCAGCTGCCTCGGAGCACCAAGCTGAAGAAGGTAAGGCCAAAGGCACAGCACAGGCCCTAGGCAGCTGGGCTGTGGGAACCCACCTGTGTTCTTCCCTTGCCCCACTGGCTGCCGGGGCTTGTCATCATCGCTGCTTTTCCACAGCCACCCCGTGGAGAGACTGAGGTGGGGGTGACATCAGTGGCTTTCTCCAGCTTCGACTCCAGCCTTTTCATTCTGGGCACAGAAGGTGGCTTCCCCCTCAAGTGTTCCCTGGCAGCGGAGGCAGCCGCCCTCACTCGGATGCCCAGCTCTGTGCCTCTTAAGGCCCCGGTGCAGTTCACCTTCTCTCCCCATGGTGGCCCTGTGTACTCTGTGAGCTGTTCCCCTTTCCACAGGTAGGGGCACCAGCCTGGGCTTACCACTCGGGCACAGGGAAGGCCATCCTGTCTCAAGCTTTTAAACACCAGCATCTCCATTCTTTGTAATTTGGTGGTTGGTCCCCGGGCTTGTCCCCTTTTTAAGGACTCATCCCAGATTTGAAGGCCAAGGGAGCTTTCCATGGGCAGACAGCCCAGGAGGCCTTCCTTTCTGCACCGTCTAGGAATCTCTTCCTGAGTGCTGGAACAGATGGCCATGTCCACCTGTACTCCATGCTGCAGGCTCAGCCCCTGACCTCACTGCAGCTCTCTCACAAGTACCTGTTTGCTGTGCGCTGGTCCCCTGTGCGGCCCCTGGTTTTTGCTGCTGCTTCTGGGGAAGGTAGGCAAGAGCCACACAGCCTTTGTTTTTTAGAGTTTATTTTCTTTCTTTCTCTCTCTCTCTCTCTCTCTCTCTCTCTTTAAAGGTTTATTTATTTATTATATATACAGTGTTCTGCCTGTGCGTACCCACTACAAGGTGCATAGGAAAGGTGACATTTCACAGCCTTTCAGCTATGGTTTCTCCCTGCAGGTGATGTACAACTGTTTGACCTTCAGAAAAGCTCACAGAAACCCACAGTTTCCATAACACAAACCCAGGATGGAAGTCCTGTCTACTGTCTTGAGTTTAACAACCAGCAGACCCAGCTCTTAGCTGCTGGTGATGCCAAGGGCACGGTGAAAGTGTGGCAGCTGAGCACAGCCTTCACAGAACAGGGGCCTCGGGAGGCCGAAGACTTGGACCAACTGGAAGTGGAAGTAGCTACCTGAGGGCCACAGGGAGCAGCAGGGTGGTGTCCCTTCCAGGGTGTGTGTTAAGCTGGATAAAGAGGAACAAAGCCTTTAGGGGGAGAGTTGAGTCCTTTATTTGTCTTTTACATGAAAACAGAATTTGGGGAGAGAACTAGGGAGGTGAGCCTGCTGCTTTGACTTTAAGTGGGAATGAGGGCAGCTGGCTCAAACATGGGTCTGGGTCCCACAGCAACATAGTGATTGTGATTGGACTGGAAGCGGGTTACTGAAGCACCATTTTCTACTAAGTCTTACCCCAAGCTAAGCAGGCTTATGGAAAGTTAACACTGTCTGGAATATTCTGGTTGACAGCAGAGTAATGACATGCAGGTGAGAGATAGCAGGGCAAGCAGCGCAGGTCAGGCTCACCTATGAGCCTCAGATCAATTCACAAAGAGTGAGCGGGTAAACTCCACGTAGTCAAAGGCAGTGGGGAGTTCACGGCCCTTGCCATCCACGTAGGGCTTCATGTGGGAGACGCAATAGTCAGCTTGTTCCCGGGTCAGGTTCTGGAAAAGAAATGGTAGTGGGATCAGCCAGTGTTGACCTCATGTGCCCGAGGGTAAGGAGCTGGGGCCAGGCCAGGTCTGAGTGCACACAGGCTTCTGAGTGTATGTGTATGTGGTGCACCCTTCAGCATTAGTTGTGCCCAGAAAATCTTGCCCTCCCCAAATCCTACCTGGTAGAGCTCCTCCTTGGTCACATAAGGCTTGCCCTCGGAGCTGAGGGCTCGGAAAGCGCTCTCAATCTCTTCACTGGACTTGACGTTCTCCGTTTCACGGCTGATCATGAAAGCCATGTATTCTTGCAGGGAGACATGGCCATCCCTATGGGACGCAGGGACGCAGGGACAGTGAGCAAGGAGGAGAGAGGGAGGCTAAGACTGTTCATCACTGCCCCTTCAGATTACCTGTTGGGATCAACGGTGTCCAGGATTGCCTCAAACTCGGGATCAGGCTCTCCTTCCTCTACCATTGGCAGGTCGTAGCCCAGGGAGCGAAGACAGGATTTGAACTCCTGATGGTTCAGCCGGCCAGACTTGTCCTTGTCAAAGTGTCTGCAGCAAAAGAGGCCAGGGCCTCAGCACACAGTCCCTGTCACCTAGCTACCTTCAGCCAGGGTCTCTGGGCCATACTCACTTGAACATCATGCTGAATTCCTTGAGCGCCTCCTCGGTCACTCCAGTTGTGTTCCTAGAATAACAAGAAGAGTAGGGAGCAGGTGCCCCATGCACTAGTGGCATGTTTTTCCCTCCTGTGCCAGTCCTTTGTTAATAGCTGCATCCCCTGGTACCTGGCCTGGATCTGCTGCTCCAGGTTGTGCTGCATGCGCATGCCCAGCTGATCCAGCTGGTCCCACTGCTGGGCCAGGCCCACAGTGCTGTGCTCAGTGTACTTGTTGTCCAGAATAAGGGCCTCCTCCATGGCAGCCCCCAGGTCCTCAATCTTCTTCAGCTGACTTCTCATGGCTCGAATCTCTTGGTGCTTGCGCTGTCAGACAGGACAAGGCAGCGTGAGATAGGGACCCTGTAGTTCCAGCTCAGGAGCCTAGGCTGGCTTCAGAATCCAGCTGAGATCATTCAGGGGCAAAAGAGCCAAGGAAAGGAAGAGTGGGAACAGGTAGGGATGGGTAGGGGAAAACCTTCATGAAGTAGCTGGCAGCAGTGCCAGGAAATAAGGATGCAGTATGTGCCAGAGGGCCTCAGCCTCTTCAAGTGGGGTTCAGTGCAGCAGCCAGCAGACTTAAGGGAAGGGAAAAGGGCCCAGCCAGCTTTAGGCTGAGTGGCTGCTGTGCTGGGAGCCTCTGGGGTGGCCAAAGTCCTTTGGGAAACTCACTTTAGTAGCTTCAAGCTGAGATTCCAGAGTCCCTGACTCTTCTACCATGCAGGACCTAAACACAAGAGAAGCACAGTGAGCAGGGCGCCATTTCAGCAGACTATCACATTCAATTCTTCTTCTGTTAAAAAGTGCCCACAGCCTGCGTTTCTTTTCACTGAGGAAACAGCATATCTAGTGTTGGCCACCTCTCCTAACAGGCTCAGGAAAGAGCAGGTCCCACTGGTTTCAGAGACACATAGGCCAGGGCCTCTCAGTTCTTAAAAGGTCACTCAGGAACTGAATCTTTTCCCCATAGGAACAAAGCAGCTTCAGGCCTGACAAGCCCCTTTTTGGCAGCCACAGGAGGCCAAGAACCCAACAGATAGGTACCCTTGGGGCTGGAAGGACAGACAAGAGACTGCCAGTCCCTTTAACCCCACTTCGTTTCCCTTTAGGCTACTAAGGGGAAAAGCCATATCCTAAGAGACAGCATGGCCAATAAGATAGCTAAATGGGTGTGCTGGAAACTGGTTCCAGCTAGGACAGGTGTGATAGAATTCTGGGTTTGGGTTCCAGTATCTAGACACAGCCAGGCTAGGCTTCCTTTTGAAGGCCATTTTCTGAGGAGCCATGTGGCCTTGGGGGAAGCCTGCTTCTCTCTAAGATATAAGTGTGAGGACAAAGAAGGTTCCCAGTGAACAAAGACATCAAACGAGCAGGGTCACGGGTCACGTGCAGGGACAAGTTCACACAGTGCACACAGCCCGCTCTCCTCTGCACCCATGTTTTACCCAAACGTACCGTGACTTCAGCAAGCCCGGAAGAACTCTAAAATCTCCCCAAGTTCAAAGTGCTTTAGCAAGGCAAGGCACCACACTTCCTCCTACCCCAGCAGTTGAGACTCACAGGCACGCCCCGTCCCCCAGGAAAAGGGAGCCCCAGGGACTGGGGCAGGAGGCAGGGCCAGTGCAGCAGAGGGAGACAGACCCTCCTCCCAAGTGGCTAGGGTGTGGGTTAGAAAGCAGAGCCGCCTGGGAGTCCAGAGTGCATTGGTAAAACCACAGTGAGGGAAGAAGAGAAATAAGAGGAGAAGAACCTTCCAGACAGATCATCCCCAACTTCATACTGATAGACACGAATGACCCGACGATATGCTATGCTAGTCAAAGAAAAGAAACCAAATGAATACACCAAAGGGAAGCGAGGCAAGAGCATATCGAAACAGACACGTGCCACAGCTGGCAGCCTGGCACTGGGTGGGAACCATGGGTAGCTCAAGGGGTGTTGGGCCAGGTGGGACAAGGCTTGGGAGGAGCCACAGGTGAGGAAGCATGGCATTGCACAGAAACAAGACCAAGAGCAGCAGACAGCGTAGGGTGGGGAAGCCTGTGGTGTTCAGGCCAGATGAATCCTTCCCGCCTGCAAAGCTTCTACAGCTTGACTGGTTTGGGCAGATTTCGGTGGTCACTATCCCTTACATGCCCGATTTTTCCCTCCTGCAGAACCTCATGCGCTTAGCCTGGGTTGGCCTGGCAAGAATGGACAGGGGATGGCCTGGTGGAGGCTCCTGCTGGGACTGGGAGACAGCCCTGCTCCTCCCGGGGGCTCCTCCAAGCCCTGTCTCTATAATACTGCTAACACTGGGCATTTTGTCTTTTGCTAGGGTAAGCAATTCTGGTTACCCTCCCCAGAGGGAGGATAGGGCCACTTTAGCCCTCTGCGGGCTGCAGAGCTTCCCTCAACTAGACACTGTACTCAGTGTATACTCTTAGCAGAGCCACCTAGCTTCCCATGCTCCCTGACCACTGTGGCTTTCCAATCCAGTCCTAGTGAACAGGCATGGACAGGATTCTCAGGCTGTAGACTCTGGCTTCCTCCCAGGTTATACTTTCTACCTTGAAAGAGGGAAAATGACTCCTCTAAAGACCATGGATTCTTCTAGCAGGGACAATGGGCATGGACAAGGTGGGCAGGAGGGCCATCCTGGGATCCTTTGCAAGCCAGGCCACTGGGGGACAAGGGACACAGGGACAAGCACACAAGACACCACCACACCATGAGCCCGGAGAAAGAAGGCAATATTAACCCGTCGAGGAGATACGTTCTGTGGAGATCCAAGCATCCAGGAGTGGTGGTGGAGTTCACAAACAGCAGCAATCAGGATGAGGAAGAGGAAAGAAGAAAATGAACAGGACATCAGCAAGCTTCTGCTACTGACCCTGTGTCAACTGAGTCACGGCCAGGTCTGACTGCACCTTGAGCAGTTCTGCCACACTCTGGACAGTTGCAAAACCCATCTTTGGGGAAATGAACCATGCAGAGCCCACTTTTGTTCTGGAACCTAATCAGACCATGCCAGCCTTAGTCCAAACAGGCCTCTCCACCACCCCATCTCTTTTGGGGAGACAAGCTAGCTCAGAATATATAAATAGCTCAGAATATATAAAGCAGACTGGACCAACCTTCTGCACAGTGGATTACAGATGCCAATTATACCTGACTTAGGGCTCAGGTTTCAAACAAGCTCCCCGTGCCCCAGATCTGGAGGCTTGACACCCAGCTGCAGGAAGCAGCATGTTCCCTAGGCTAGCCCCAGAAAGACAGCAGGCACCTGGTCTCCTGGATCCATTGGTGGAAGGCGTTGGCATGCTGGGCAAACTCCTGGCGCAGCTTGTCATTCTCTTCCTGCCGCCGCTGCTCCTTTTGCAGCTCCAGCTCCCGCTCCTATGACAAAAGAGAGGCAGGTGCTGCTACCTTCTGTTGGTTCTTGACATCTGGCCTCAGATGGGCTCATCATAAACATTGCTCTACCCTGGGGAAATGCCAGCGGGACTTAAAAGTGGAGAGGGCAGGAAGTCCTACTGAAGCTGACCCAACAAGAAACAGCCTGGAGGCAGGGAGCTCATGCTAAGTAGCTCGCCCAGCCAGTTGCACCTTAATGATCTTCTGTAGGTTCCTCCAGGTCTCTTCCAGGGCCTCCATCGTGAACCAGGTATAGGGGTTTGAGGCCACCCGGAAACTCTTGATCTGTCGGTCCAGTTCGGCTAGTTGGTTGAAATCGGCCTGTGCAGAGCTGAGGGATGCGCGGAAAGCATCATGAGCCTCACGAAGGGCTTTGATTTCTTCCAGAGAGTTGCAGCGCACTGGGTCTGTCAGGTCCTCTTCTGCATTCTCAAACCAGCTGTTGAAGGCTGATGCCTTTTTGGCAAAGGTAAGGAAGAGGTCTTCTACCTAGAAGTAGAGGGTCAAAGTGTGAGTGGTGGGTATGCATGTGAGTGAGGCAGTTTCTGGGACTTTAAGAGAGTGAGGCCTGGTGGGAGTCTGGCTCTCTCTGCCCCATCTCAAAATCATCCCCACTTGTCCCTTGCCCACTGTTCTGAGCACAAGCTGTGCTTGTCCTCAGAGGGCAAAGGATAAATTCACCAGGACAAATTCAAGGGCTCCATATGCCTCGGGTTCCATCAACCCCAGTGCCAGGTTCATCTCTGGGCTGAGGTCACGCTTTCCTCACAGGATGATTGCACAGCACGGCAGAGGCAAATGGGTCTACTGTCCCTTCCACTGGGCCAGTTCAATCTTACCCTTACCTTTCGGAAATGACTCTGGGCCTCCAGCAACTTCTTCTTCCGGGTAGCTGAGTTGGCCAACAGCTGGGTCCATCTCTTCATGAGAGAGGCATGTCGGGCCTCGATGGCCTTAGACTGAATGTGCTTGGCGGCTAGCAGCTGGTCTTTGAGAGCAGTGATATTGGCAATGCCCTCCTGCTGGAAGGCCTGTAGGCCAGCATCAAAGGTCTCCTGCAAAGAGCAGCCACAAGCCAGTTGTAGGGACTGCAGAAAGCCTAGTGTGCCTTAGCCCACCTGGTGGCTGACCTAAGAGTTCTACTTCCTGCTGGTATTTAGTCACATGTGCTGATGCTCCTGCTTGCCTTAGACCACAGATTACGGCAATGCCCTTAAGTCCCTGGCCATAAATAAACCCTTACATTCTGACACTTAAGCTCTGGGCAAGGCCATGTATGGCCTTGGCTCCTGGAAGACCATTTATATGTGGCCACTTTCAATTTACTTTCTGAGACTGTCCCACAGATCCTTGCCTGCCAAAGAATGACAGGTACCTTGTGTCTATAAGCCTTGCCAGCCAATCACGCTGCTGCACACAGGCCTCGTTTTGCATTCACTCTACACCTCTGGAAGCTCTAAGGCCCAGGACTGAAGTGTTTATTGCTGACTGACCATGGCCATACACACAGGAGACCATTTGAAGACTGACCCTTCCCTCCTCCCAAGACAGGGTTTTTCTATGTAGCCCTGGTCTCACTTTTGGAGACCATGATGGCCTCGAGCTCACAGAGATCTGCCTGCCACTGCCTCCTTAGTGTTGGGATTAAAGGCATGTGCCACTGTGCCTGGCCATTCAGACTTAAAGGAAGAACACTGACCAGTCTTCTCCTAAAAGTGCTATCTGAGTAAATTCAACCCACCACTCAGGGGACCAACTGACCTGCTTGGTGAGCAGAGTTTGGACAGAAGACAGATCTCTGCCATAGTCATCCGTTTTCAAGCTGTTCTCCTTTTCACCTGCAAAACAAAGCATGGAAACTGTTCTAGCCCCTCACAGAATAGCAGAAGGACTAAGAAAACAAACCACAGAACGGAGGCATGCTCACACATCAACTCCAAAGTTACCAGTGCTTTCTTGACCTCACAATAGCTGCTTCTTCCTGCACCCACCACCCTGCTTCAGCTGAGGAGAGCTTTCTGGGCTATATGACCTCCTCTGATATAAGAATCTAGGTCCTTTTAACCAGGCGCTAGATGGCCCTGTGGCCAGGGCAGCCAGTGGGCAGTTCTGATGTCACATGACCCTTTCTTGAGCCTAGTAGTATTTGGGACTCTGTATTGCTTGTATGTGCAGGCCCTTGTCTGGGGAAGCCTCATGCCAACTTGATGTAGACACTGCTGTGGCAGCTTTGACTTCTGCACGTCCTTCCTGTTTGTCAGCTAGGTCTCCTGCAACAGACTCTCTGAGCCATGTCCTATCAGTTTCTCTTCTGCAGCAGAAATCAACTGTGTGGCAACAAACCCTGTGGCCCTGCCATCTTCTTAACCTAGCAGAGTTAAGAGCTTTTAGGTGGCTTGGTCTTTATATGGGGGGCCTGGCCAGTGGAGTGTGGGGCTGTTTCTAACATGGACTCTACTGTCTGCTTCTGGATCAATTCTCCCTGGCAGGGCTGCCTTGCCTGCCCTCAAGGATGAGGATATGCTGAGTCCTGATGTGACTTGATATGCTGGGGAAGGTTGATATGGGGGAGGGGGGGCTCTCTTTTTCTGGAGGTAAAGGGAGAGGGGAAAGGGAAGGATGGAAATGGAGGTGAGGAGGCTGAGAGGAGAGGAAGGACAGGGGAAAAAAAAAAAAAGAAGAGCTTTGGGTCTTGCTGAACTACTCACCAATCCAGGATTCTACCACATCAGCCTTCCAGTTGAACTGAAGGAAGGCTGAGTTCTCATCCAGCTTAGCTTTTCTCTGAGCTGCTGCTTTCTCCAGATCAGACACCTTCCCATTCAGACCCTTCATCTTTGAAGAGATGTTCTCCTCATGGTGATTGTTCTAGGCCAAGAAAAGTGGCACAAATTAGTTTTGCCTCCAGCTGCAGTCCTCTATCTGTGACAAACCCTTCATTTCTGCCCAGTGCTAGGTGAAGCTTTCTAAGGATGACACCAAGTGACAGTCTAGGGAAAAGACCTGGGAGCAGCAATCTAATTCCAGGAAACAGTGCTACAGAGAACACGAGAAAGGGTGGACATTGTGAGTACAGCATATCACTATTATTTTTCTTTTTTCCTCCTGAGACAAGGTTTCTCTGTGTAGCCTTGACTCTCCTGGAACCTGCTTCTGTACATCAAGCTGGCATCAAACTCAAAGAGTGCTGCCTGTGCCTCCAGAGTGCTGGGATTAAAGGTGTGCACCACCACCGCTTGGCTATTAGTATTTCTGAAGTGGAAAAGAACTACCATTTACATATTAAAACACTAAATAGTCAAAGGACAACTCCAACCCTTGGGTAATAATATATATATCAATTCTGGGAAGTATTTGGATGCCATGTACATTGAAGATGGTGAAGCCTGAACAGCAATTTCAGATCCAGTCATCCTTTTGGAAATACATACAAGACAACGGAGAGAAGAGATGTCTAGTAACGAAAGGGAAGTTTGCCCAGAACAAAGCACTAAAGAACATTGACAACCCAGTCACCTCAGGTCTTACGGAGCTTCTCACTCTCCTAGGCCAGGAGTCCAACTGGGTTGGACTCCAGTTTCATGCTGTTTGTGCTGATAACGCAAGGAGGAAAGCTCTCTGTGGAACAAACCTGTACACCAAGTATTTTTGCCACACAGACACTACCCCAAGGACCTACCAATGTGGGCACCAGACCAGCCCTCAATCCCAATTATCTACTAAGCAGTTGCTAAGAGGAGGCTTTATGATAGGAGCACCATGCACTCACACCCTGGGCTGCATTTCAGAAACTGAAGGCTCGAAGGCCGCGTGGCTGGTGGTAGACTGCACCCTGACACTGCACAGCCCAGGTCTAGAGCTGCAGCTGGGCAGGCCTGGATTCTCCACCGAAAATGCCAATACTTTGTTTTTCTGTTTCTTTCTCTTCAAAAGAGTCACCGCTAAACTAAACTGTCCCTACTGTAAGAGGTTTTGCATAACCTACGGAGTTATGTAATCCCACCAAGGAGACATTTCATGCTTAGCTCTACACAGTTCAGAGGAAAAGTCTAGAAGGCCAACATTAAAATCTCAATGAGCCAGGCGTGGTGGCACACAGCTGTATTCCCAGGCACCTGTGAGCTAGCGGTAAGAGGATTTGGAGGTCAAGGTCGTCTTTGACTACAGAACAAGTTGGAAGCCAGCCTGGGCTACAAGAAAACTTGTCTCAAGATAAAATAGAAAATTCTAGAATACCCATTTCTGCGTGATGGCTTTCTGGGTAATTTCTAGGGGTGATGATGATGATGATTTGAGACAGGGCTACTACTCAGCCCAGGTTAGGAGTGTACCACCATGTCACAATGGGTAGTTTCTACTTATTTATTTTGTTTTCTATTATCTCTATAGTGTCCTTTATCACCAAGGAAGATGGGACTGGGGGTTGCCAGAGACCACAAGGTGGCTCACAACTGCTTGTAATTTCAGCTAGGGGGGAAGGGGGAAAGAAGAGAATCTGATGCCCTCTTGTGGTCTCTGTGTGTATTACATACATGTACTATACACACACTATAAAAAATAAACACAAAATAAAATCTTAAAAAAAAAGTTGGGAGAGATGGCTCAGTGGTTAAGAGCACCGGCTATTCTTCCAGAGGCTCAAGGGTCAATTCTCAGCACCCACATCTGTAAGTAACTCCAACTGTAGGGGATCCAACACACTTTTCTGACATGTTTGGGCACTGCATGAATGCGGTGCACAGATATATGTGAAGGCAAACCCACAAACATAAAACAGTAAAAAAAGAAAAGTAATGAAGGAAGAATAGTATTCTGGAAAGCCCTACTGTTAGAAAAAAAAAACACAAAACTCAACAAGATGTACTCCTCACTTAAGGCCAAAAGCTGGTAACCTAAGGAGTAATTTGCCAAATTAGAAGTAACTCTTTTCTGCTATAGGAAGCAAGGGCCGGACCTGCTGACAGTCTCTACTAAGGCCTTAGCTTGGTGTACTCTGCAGGTACAGCTACCCTGGGTGAGAACAAGGCTTTCCTGGGATCCAGGCTCACCTTCTTAATGAGGTCTTGTCCATTAGTACAGACATCATTCACCCGATCCTTGTGGACAGTGAAGTCTGTCTCAAAAGCTTCATGTTTCTTCAGTAAGCCCTGGAGAGAAAGGAGTGAGGTCAGCCACTGTGTAATGCGCTAGGTCTCTGGACAGAGAGTGACACAAGCTATGAGACCTGTCCTCCTCCTTTCTACTCTACGGGGGGGAGCACTTAGCATGGTCCATGGGTCCTAGGGAACTAAGGGTGAGAGAGAATAGGCTGCAGGGGAAGCAGTGTCACATGGCACAGGGAAGCTGCAGACCAGGAAATCTGAAGGTCTGCAGAATACTCTAATCTAGGTTGGTCAGAGAGCTGGACATGAACACCCAATAGAGCAACAACTCTTGTAAGAACATCCCACTGGGGACCCAGTCTTCTGCCTAGCTCCCTAATGACTGGAGAACAGTATTCCCCTTGTTGCTTCTAGGGACCTCAACCACAACCTGAGAGATGCCACTGAATTTCTCCTACAGTACAGAGAATGGCTCAAGGCAGGGAAAACTGCTTCCACATCTGCTGGCTGGAACCACGGTGATGTGTGACCTCTCCTATCCCATGACAGGGCTGCCTCAGGGCCAGCTCTGAAAACAGGCAATGCCTTTAACACCCTATGTTTTCTGCCTTTGCCTCTTTGAACAAAGTATTGGAAACTGATCCAGCCTACAGTAGGATGAGAACCCAAGTGGGTTGAAAAAACATCCTAGCTGCCAGTCTGTGACTGTGGCCAACTGAAGTTTTTCTGCTCAGTTTTTACCCTAGAAACAGTAGAGATTACATATCCACTAGTGCAAGTCATCACAGAGGAAGTGTTAACTAACTGGAAGTGGCTATGGGATAGCTTAACTTCTAGGGCCATGGACATGAGAAAAAGGTCAATAAGGGATATTTTGTGGTGTTTCTAACCAATAAGATTGTATCCTTACAAAAAGAGGTCAATCTGGGCAGACAGGCATGCTGAACAGAATGCCAAAAGAAAAAAAAAGTAGACAGAGAGGGAGATGGTGATGTGGAAACAGAGCCTGGAGTAAAGGCACGGTCCTAGAAGCAGTAAGGATGCTGCTCTGGGACCCTAGCTGGCCTGCACTACACCGCAGACTCCCCATCTTCAGACTGTTAAGCTAGCACACCTTCAATGCTCATGCGCTTGCTTAGCTCTCCTCACCTGGATGGCAGCAAGAGTGTCTCCATAATCTTCACTGGCCACCAGAGTCATTTTCTCGTTGATCCAAGCCTCTTCCTCTTCCACATTGGCTACAAACTGCTGATACTCCAAGGACTCCTCTAGCCGCTGACCCCTTATCATAGATGGGAGAAGAGAAATCGTTAGTATATACTTAAAATATCCATGAAATGGTACTGACCTTTGACGACTAGTGTGTTTAAGATCTCAGGTCCAATTAAAAAAAAAAATAAAAAAAGGGTTCTCCTTTGCATAAAATATCTTAAAATATCCATATGAAGGTGTGTCTGTGTGGAAACATGGCTTAGCCTTCTCAGAGACACAGGCAGACAGTGCTTTTCAGAAGAGGAAGCTCTGGAATTAATGCTAGGTTCAGACAAATAGGACAGGACAAGCTCAGAATGGACTGTTGGAGGTGGCTCTGGTGTAAGATAATACCTGACACCAAAGGAAAGGGCTTGGGAGCTGGAAGGGCCAGGCCTGTCTGTGCCTGAGTGCTCACCGTGCAGCTGCTAGCTGCTTCAGTTCCTTCCAGTGCTCCACAAATTGCGCAAGACGCTGCTGGATCTCTTCCTGCCCAATGGTATTGTCATCAGACAGCTTTTTCCCAGTGTCCAATACACCCTGGAAAGTGAGAATAAAAGTCAACACTGGCAGGGCTGCCAAATGCTTAGTTTCAGCAGCTGTGGCTCAAGGTGCCAGGAAGTCTCAAGATCACATTCACAATTATACCTTCAGGCTATGTGGTGGCACACTGCTTTACTGCCAGCACTTGGGAGGCAGAAGCAGGCAGTCTCTGAGTTTGAGGTCAGTCTGGTCTACACTAGGAGTTTTACACCAGCCAAGGTTACACAGTGAAATCCTGTCTCAAAACAAACAACAGAACTGCTTCTTCTTGGCTGGGATAAGGTATCATGATTATAGGACTACAGGGCGTAAGATCAGAGGACTTTGCCTATACCTGACCCTGTTCCCATGGTCCTGTTCTCTCAGCAGAAGGCAACCCCTCACCTGAATGGCCGGTTCATGTGCAGCCAGCTCGGCTTCTAGCCGCTTGTGTTTCTTCCTCAGGTTCTGAACACCAGTAAGGTCTCTGCCATAGTCTTCAGAGCTCACTAGCAGCTTCTTCTCCCTGAAGAGCAATGGTAGTATAATCAGCTACACCTGCTCATGTCCATAGGGTGTTAGTTCAGCCACTAACTCTTGGCATCCTCCAACCTCTACCACTTTCTTCATAAAAATCCGTTCCCATTTCCTGAAAACAGAAGCCTCTGTTTTGCGAAGTCGTGGCTCTAGACTTGCCTCTGGCTTCCCATTTGTCAGCAAACATGGCTCCCGTATGTAATGGTCTCTAGAACAGCCCTGCCCTGAGGAGGAGTGCCACCGTGTCATTACTAACTTCACTTACTCACAGTCCCATAGAGAAAGCATAGAAGGGCGTTTCTTTAAGGCAGGTGTGATGGCACACGCCTTTAATCCCAGCACAGGAGAGTTAGAGGCATGCTCATCTTTCTGAGTTCAAGGCTAGTCTGGCCTACAGAGTTCCAGGACAGCTAAGGCGACACAGAGAAACCCTGTCTTAAAAACTACTAAAAAGAGCCAGGCACGGTGATGCAAGCCTATAATCCCAGCACTCAGAGAGGCAGAGGCAGGTGGATCTCTGAGTTAGAGGCCAGCCTGATCTACAAAGGGAGTACAGGACAACCAAGATTACAGAGAGGAACCCTGTCTCAAAAACAAAAACAAACAAAACAGGTGTTTACTTGTACAACGTTTTTTAGGTTAAAAATGTTTTTTAGATTTATTTACTTTATACATGGGAACGCTTTGTCTGTATGTATACCACATGCATGCTCAGTACCCAGAAGTCAGCAGAGGGTGCTAAATCCTCTGGAACTGAAGTTATGGATGGCTGTGAGCCTCCATGTGTGTGCTGAGCCATCTCCTCAGCCCCAACTCATAATTTTTTAAAGAGCTTTTAATGGTGTGAGGCATAGAGAGGAGTTTTTCTTTTAAAGTGGCCAGCTTAGATCAGCCACAGTAATTTACACCCATAATCCCACACTTAGAAGGGAGAAGTAGGAGCCTCGGGGTTTTAGGGCTGTACTGAATTACACAGCAAGGCTGAGGATCACCTAGGTTGGGACATGAGACTGTCCCAACCAGAAAACTCTAAAACAAAACTGCCAGCCATAGATAGAAAACATGCGTGTTTAACATGCTGTAGTGTTTGGGAGGTGGAGGGGAGTTAATTTTTGTTGCTTAGTTTTTCGAGACATGGTTTCTCTGTGTTGCCTTGGCTGTCTTAGAGCTTGCTGTGTAGAAAATTTAAGGGTGTGAGAGATTGAAAAAAACAAATTGCAGGTTTGAGGCCAGCAAGGTTTACATAGTAAGCCTCAGGAAAGCCAGGACTACATAGAGAGATCCTGTTTCAAAAACCCCAAACAACAACTGTCTTAGGGACCCAAAGGGTAGGGTCTACTGTGACATCATGGCTACAACCAGCACAGGGTAATCCCAGTACTGCTCACTGGTGTGCAGTAGAAGAGTAGGGAGCCTGGCAAAGTCCCTCAACTGTGCCCTTCCATCACACTTTCCAGTCACCCCCAGAGAGCAAGGAACCCTGAAACCCCTGCCTCTCCAGGCAGCCCCGTGAGACACTGAACACATAACTGCAGGCACATACTTAATCCAGGACTCCTCATCATCCATGTCTCGGAAGAACTGGTGCAGGCGATGGGACTCGCTCAGTTTTGCTCTTCGGGAAGTTGCCATGTTCTTGATCTTCTGGAAGCGTCCGTTGATGGTGTCCCGCTTCTCTTTCACTTGGGAGGTGTCGAAGGCACTGCTGGTCATCAGGCTGTCAGCCTGGCTGTTCAGGTCCTTCAGACGATCCTGTGGCAGTGACACAAGAGAGGGCTCAGAAACCCGGCCCCTGAAACCAGCAATCATTAATTCCTTACTGGGCCAGCCTCATTCATCAGGGTTGGACCAATGCAGCTCTGTAAGATTAAACTATTCTCATAACGACACCAGGACTTATTTCCCTGTCATCACGTGGAAATGCGCACTGATGGTGGGAAGGAAGTAAGATGCAGAATGCAGTGCCTTGGTGGCAGCAGAAACCTGCTTTTTGCTTTACACCTTTCAAGACAGGGTTTCTCTGTGTAGCCCTGACTATCCTGGAACTCGCTCTGTAGACGAGGCTGTCATTGCCAGCTTTATTATCTTGCTTAGCAGCAGCTTTTATTTCTTTATCCTTTCATATTTTGATGCTAGAGATTGAACTGAGTCTTGTGTAGGATAAGCACACTTTGCCACTAAGTTGCATCACCAATTTCACAGTATCCTTTGAAAAGCAGCAGAAGTTAGTAAATTTTGTTTTGTTTGAGACAGGGTCTCACCATGCAGTCCTGGCGGGCCTGGAAATCAAAAGAGATCCACCTCCTTGTCATAGGACTAAAGGTGTGTGCCATAGCAAAGCTTGCTTAATTTAACATCTAGGGCCGGCAAGACGACTCAGAGGGTGACTTAAATTCAGTCTGGGATAGGAGGGAATAGACTCCTTTGTTATCCTCTGACTGAACTACCCCACCCCCAACAAATAATTTTAAAAATCCACATATTACTTTAAAGGACTCAAAACTATGATCATTCAGCCCTGAATCTCCAACAGACACTAAGTGAGCTGGATGTGTGGGGTCAGCCTGTACCTCCAGCACTCGGGAGGCCAAGGCACTGAGTTCAAGGCCAGGCTGTGCTACAGTGTAAGACTCAGCTTCACCTGTGCCCACCCTGCCCCTCAAGACAAATGAAGCGAGTTTGTCACTTGCCAGAAACTGAAGTCAATTGGCAATGATAAAATTCAAACTTTTGGAAAATTCTTATCTGGTACCTCAGAAGTTTTTCTGACGAGACTAGCAAGGTGTTAAGTATTTAGAACCAACATGGCTAACTCAGAGTACCAATATTTTCTAACTGAGACAGACATGTGACAGAATTATAAGTAGATACAATCTACCCCAAGCCTAAGATGGACCAATGATCCAGAACACAAAGACAGCTTTTGATATAATTCAGTGTGAAAAACTGATTCTACTTTGTAATGAAGTTAAAAAACTATTAACAATTCCAGGTACTGGTATAAAAGCAGAGGAAAACTATTCCCCAACAGTATGAATCAAATTTCTCCTCCTCCTCTATCTTTAGTCTAGGTATGTATGCCTATCATACACACCACACAAAACAAACCAACCAGAAGCGTGAACTCCATACTTTCTCTGTAGGATGGACATTAAGACATCTGCAAAGACGTAACCAATGCAGCCCTTCTCACGCACATCTCTTTAGAAAAACTATCACCATTCACATAAACGCTGCTTACACCATAGAACTAGTACTTGAATTACTTAAAGCTGCGGATGTGCTGTAGATGCTATAGGCTCAGCATTTGGGAGCCAGAGGCAGAAACACTACTGTAACTCTGAAGTCAGGGCTATGTACTGAGTGCCTGCTTCAAAAATAAAGAGCTGGGTGCGTCTGTGTATACCTTTAATTTCAGCACCCTAAATCAGAGTGGGTGAATCTTGTTTGAGACCAGCCATATATACAGCATATATACCTCTTCACAAACAAAACAAACAACAACCAACTGCTGGGCAGTAGTAGCACATGCCTTTAGTCACAGTCCTTCAGAGGCTGAGGCAGGCAGATCTCTGTGTTTGTGGCTAGCCTGGTGTACTGGGGGAGTTCAGGACAGCCAGTGCTACACAGAGAAACCCTCTTTTGAGAAAACAAACAATTAAAAAAACAAAACCAAAACCTATACAAATAAACAAAACCCAAAAAAAGTAAACAACAAAATATATATGCAAACTAAACTGTTTCAATTTTGTACCAGTATGGACAGAACCCAGACCCTTGGGCATGCTAGGCAACTGCTGTATCACTAAGCTACATCTCCAGTGGTAGGGAGAGGGGGGCAGAGGCTATCAACCGATTTTCTCACAAAGATTGGTACTTATAGATCAGCTCTGTATAAACCTAGGCTGAGAAAAATCAAGAAGCCAGCCTAATACAAAGTGCTGCCTTGGGTGCCAGGCATCACTTTCCTTCCTAGCTCTAGCTCTAGCTCTCTTCCACACCTTGGGATACTCTTGGGATTCCTTCTAATCACTCTGTCCTCCCATATGTCACACTGCTGACCTCATGGGCTGATATATCTGCCTCTAGCAGCTGATGCTTTTTCAGCAAATTGTTCACAGAAGCAAGGTCTTTGCCATAGTCTTCAGATGCCAGGAGAGCCTCCACCTGCAACATAAAAGGGAACGGTTATTACAGGGTGCATGCGTAGTGTTCTGGAAAACCCACTATGGCTAAAGTGCTGCTCTAGGTCCTTTTCAACCACCAGTTACACTTTGTCATTAATATTCAGGGGAAAGGGCAGCAGGAGGGGAGTTCTCTGTAGCTCTGGCTGTCCTGGAACTCCCTCTATAGACCAGGTTATCCTTGAACTCAGAGATACAGCTAACTCTGTCTCCTGAATGGTGTGATTAAATACCACTGCCCAGCTGTATTTTTGGTTTTTTGAGACAAGATCTTTCTATGTAGCTCTTGATTACCTTGAACTTATACAGACCCTCTGCTTCTCTCCCTGAGTGCTGGGATTAAAGGCTTACCCCAAGGAGTCACTGTTCTGTCCCCTAAGCTTAGGTCCAACATGACTAAGGAGTTGTTCAGAGCAGTTTAGAGGCACAGCCCCAGTGGAATGCAAAAGCAAAGAGCACAGCAACCCACGGGTGAAGCCCCCTAGGGCAAGGACCACAGTGTGAGCCAGGTGCACTCTAGGAACCCTTGAGCTTAAGGCACACGGGAATGTTTAAATCACAGTACAATTCAGGAAAACACATAGACTGGAAAGAGATTCTGAAATGTAGTGGTCTCTAAAATCATGCTCTTTAGAGCCTCTGCTGTCCCAATTTTCTTCAAGTGCCTAGACTCTGGCTCCCTTCTTTTCTGTCCTTTTAGTTCTATCTTGGTGCAGATTTTTTGGAACTGCCTTCCCAACTCCCTTCCTTATACACTGCCTTGGGGAGAGTCTGTTATCCAGAATCTTCTGAAACCAGTTTTCTGCTCTAAACCTCTATTCACCCTGCTTAGCAATTCCTAACAGGAATCTGAACCTTTCTCACAATGTGGACTTCTGTTTAAGGCTGACTGACTGACCGACTCATTCATTATCAAATGCCTAGAAATTCCCTGATGGTAGGGAGCGAGATGCACCTCACATTACCTCAGAGAGCCAGAAGTCAAAGTCTTTGATCCCAGTATTGAAGTTCTGCTGCTTGTTGGCCTCTTTTAGCTTCTGGCTCTTCTCAGCTGACTTCTGCACCAGGAACTGCCACTGGTCTGCAAGGGCAGCCAGACGGGCCTTACAAGAGATGGGGGTCACTTGGGACAGAGAAGTCTCCAAAGGACCCATTCCTTTCTCTCCTCCCCCACCCCCACAGGGTTCTCTGTAACCGTGACTGTTCTGGGCAGACCAGGCTACCCTCAACTCACAGAGATCTGCCAGCCTCTGCACCTGAGGATTAAAGGTGTGTGCCACCACACCCAGCTTAAAGAACCCATTCCAAAGACCCAAATCAGAAATCATTAAAGAGTATGGAGAAACAATCACAGGAACTATGTTCTTGAATTCCAGAGACTGTAGGTATTAAGCAGTATCAGGTGTAGTACAGTGGGCCAGTAGCATGCTGCCATTCTTTCTGGAGTCAATATGGGCCCCTGGGCCATACCTTGACGGCATCCTCACTGCCAGCACAGGCCCCGCGCTCAATGAGTGAGTTGCCCATGTCGATGACCCCACGGATTCGGTCAGCATTGGCGTGCAGTTCTGCCTCAAAGGCTTGGTGCTTCTGGTGTTTACTCTGAAAATACCAAGCAAACCACCATTCAAAGGCAGTTCTTGCCAGGTTTGTCCTTAAAGCAAAATTGATACTCAGAAGGGAAAAAGTGCTAGGAAGGTAAGGAACAAGGCAAGCACTGGGGTGGACAGAAAGCTACCACAGGTTGTGTGGTACTGTTGTGTGGGGTCTATGAAAGCCCAGCAGAGGCAGGTTTAGGCCAGAAAGGGAGATGCACTAGGTTCAGGGGCAGTGGGGAAAAGCCAGTTCTGAACAGCTCACCAGCAGGCGGGTAGCAAAGCCTCAAATTTTTGTACTTTTTAACATTTTGTAGGAGACAAAAGGGTCAAATTTCAGTTTTGACTCTAAGCATGTGCCAATGCCAACCCATGTCTTTATCCTTCCTGGACAGAACCCCTGACAGACATTATGTATGGGCTATCCTACCACCCACAGCAGGAACACATGGATGGCTGCAGCAGTTCCTCTGCTGAGGAAGATTTGGTTTTGTAGGTTTATTTTTGGTACCTGTCATTAATCAAAACATGAGGCTGCTAAAACCCAGTCTAAAGGCAGGCTGAACTTTATTTTTGCCAGGAAGAGAGAGCTGAGGGCCTTGTACGGTTTCTAAGAATTTGTTAAGAAACAAAAGATGCTGAAAACACTTAAGAGATATGATTGTGAGGATACAGCAGCTGTAATATAATTGTGGGAAGCAAGAAATTGTCTCGGGGATGTTATTGAGGAAAGGAAAAACACAGAGAGAGAGAGAGAGAGAGAGAGAGAGAGAGAAGAGAACAAAACAGCTTAGTTGGCCAAGAATTCTGCACTCAATGTTGCATTTCAGAGGCAGTAACTGTTAGAGTGAGGGGACCCTGGCTAGCAACCAGAGATCTCACCTACAGATCCTGACAATGTAGTCAACCTGTGCTTTGCCCAAACCCATTTATTCTTTTCTACAGCTTTATTTTCTCTTTCCAGTTCTGGGACTTTTGAGCCATGTGGTGACAGGTGTCTCTTTTTGTGACCTCCTGAACAATGTACGCACAATTGGAAGCACACCTTGCTATTCCAGTTCTCCAGGCCAGCACTTCTGAACACCAGCCTGTATGTATTGGATTCATCCCAAGCAAGCCTGACCTCCCAGGCCACTTGACACCTTGAGCCCAGGAAAACAAAGTCACAGTTTACATAAAGAAGCTGATATTCCATTTTCAAAAGCACCCCTTGAAAGGAAGTGATCAACTACTGCTCCCAAATCAAACACTGTAGTACAGAACTTGCCTGGACGATGAAACAGGGAGGAAGAGATAGGGACCAGAGGCTAATTACAATAGAGAAAGCCACATCTCACAGGGACACTAGATGAGGGTTGACTGGGGATTAGAATGATGATGGATGAATAGACACCAGTGGACTGTATGTAGCCACAGTAACCGTACTCTACAAAGTAGAACACAAATCCCAGAGCTCACACATCTAGAACTCTTATAAGCGTAAAAAACTTACCAGCAGCTTGGAAAGCTACAAAAACAGATTGAAAGAAAAGTTCAGTACACTGATGTGAACACGTCTCAGCTATTACAGACTCACTCTGCCACCATACTTCCCCAGAAGTTCAGCACTTGGGAAAGCACAGGAACAGGACCATTAGAACATATTATAGCAGACAAGCTTCTACAGAAGCCAGCAAGAAAGGGAGCAGCTTCCAAATGGCTCTACTGACCCAGTGGACTCCTTCAGCCTCAGCACAGTGCAGATGGCTTTATAGATGTACTCTTTACAGAGTCTCATTTAACAGCTCTACTCACAACACAGGGCACTGTAGAACAAGCATCCAGAGTCCCACTCACCTGGATATTGGTGGGGTCCTTATATGACTCATCACTTGCTGTCTGTAACTTCTCACTGATCCAGGCTTCAATTTCATCCACATCCCGGCTGAACTGCTGAAGTGTTTGAGATTCTCCAAGTTTTGACCTTTTCTCAATCATCTGGGCTTTCAGGCGGCGCCACCTGACCGTGAAGATCAAATATGAGTGTTCTTTCCCAGAACAGACGAAACTGGAGTAGGTGTAACTTCTCGCATGTGGGCATTCATCTTCTCAGATCTGACTGGTGACTGTCACCACCACAGGACACCCACCTGTCAAGGACCTCATTGCGTCGGTTTGCAATGTCTCCCTTGGCATAGTGGTCAACAGCAATGAGCTGGTCGGCAAAGGCCTGCAGAGCAGCTATCTTTTCCTCCTAAGGGCAAACAGGCAGAGGTCAGGGTGGCTGAACAAGGCCTGTCAAACCTGCTAGTTTTCAGAGGAGATAGTTACACTTTGGGGGATGGAACTAACTGGTGGCAGGATCGGAACACACTGACACTTTAGACGCCAGCTTGATTATCATCATTACTAGAGTAGGGTTTAATTCAAGAGGACTTCAGGTCATACTGAGGTGTGTAGGTTCTGGGACACCAGCAGATGTCTAACAAATTAGGCTCATAAAATAAGTTCTGTTTCCAACAAAATGGTTTTCAAGTCCCAGATGTCTATTTTGTTCCTTGTTGAATTATGTTATCAAAACATAAAATTTCACCCTTAGAATTTTTTTTTGAGGGGATGGGAGGAGAAGAGGCTGGGTATGGTGTCATATGCCTTTAATCCCAGCAGAGGCAGGCAGATCTCTGTGAGTTCAAGGCCTGCACCACATAGCTACTTCCAGGACCTCACCTGAGTTTCGTTTCTTCTACGGTTTTCTTCAGGAAGATTTTAAACATTGCTTCGGCACTATGTGCTGAACTAAGGGACTATTGCATACTAAGCAGTGTTCTGGCCCTGGGTTGCAAGCTTTGTTTCCTTGGAGACTGTTTTGTCATGTAGCTCAGACTGGCCTTGAATTCCATCTTTCCACCTCAGCTTCCCACATGCTGAGATTACAGAAGTCCAACAACAGCTGGTACCTCAAGGTTTCTTGCTGTTGTGGTTTGAGACAGGGTCTTACTATCTAACTTGGTCTAGCCTGGAGCTGGCTATGTAGGCCAAGCTAGCCTCCAATCTACCTATCTCAGCTTTCCCAGTACTGGAAGGAATAAAGGTATGTTACCACACATGGTCTAGTTTTTAAAATAATTATTCATGGGCTGGAGAGATGGCTCAGAGGTTAAGAGCATTGGCTGGTCTTCCAGAGGTTCTGAGTTCAGTTTCCAGCAACCACATGGTGGCTCATAACCATCTATACTGAGATCTGGTGCCCTCTTCTGGCCTGCAGGCAAACATGTAGGCAGAACACTGTATACATAATAAATGAATCTTAAAAAAAATAAAGTTATTCATATACAGTTTCCTGAATATTTGTTTTGTTTTGTTTTTTTAAAGATTTATTTATTTATTATGTATATAGTATTCTGCCTGAATGTATGCGTGTGAGCCAGAAGAGGGCACCAAATCTCATTGTAGATGGTTGTGAGCCACCATGTGGTTGCCGGGAATTGAACTCAGGACCTCTGGAAGAGCAACCAGTGCTCTTAACCTCTGAGCCATCTCTCCAGCCCCCGACTATTTGTTGATGTGTAACTGACTATACTTTTAGAAAAGATTTATTTCTAATTATGGTTATATGCTCATGCCTGTGTGCGCAGTTGCACATAAACGTTGAGTGTGGGTACCTGCAGAGGAGAGAGGCATCAGATCCCCGGAAGCTGGAGTTACATGTACTAGTGAACTACCTGATGAGGATGCTGGGAGCTGAAATCAAGTCCTCTTCAGGAGCAGGCTCTTTACCAGTGAGCCATGTATCTAGCCCAATATAATGATTATTTTTTGTAGCTGATATGAAAATCTTAGTAGGTGCTAAGGCATTTTTTACAGTACTGGGGATCGAACCCAAGACCCTCTACCATAGTAGGCAATACTCTAACATACAACTACAACTGCCATCTAAATAGCATTAAAAATGTTTTTTAAGAGACAAGGTCTCACTATGTACCCCTAGCTAATGTGCAACATTCTATGTAGCCCAGGCTGGCCTTGTACTTCAGAGCTACACCTGTATCTAACTCCTGAATAACAAGAATATTAAGGCTATCAACAGTTTTTAAATAATATAGCCAAGTCTGTAACTATTTTTTAAATCTAGTCACCAAGAGGATGCCATCAAATAAGATGTGACTCAAGACAAATCCAAACAAGGACCTCACGGTCCAGGGCCCCCACCTGTACATTGATAGCTTTGTCAAAGTCTTCATGTTTTTTGATCAGAGCTTCCACACTGTCCAGAGAGTCTCCTTTGTCTTCTGTGTTTAAGAAGGCCTCCCGGGCAGCCATCCAGTTCTCTGCTTGCTCACAGTCCCGATGGAACAGCTACAGAGTAGACAGGTAGGTGTGAAAAAAGATTTGGCCACTGGCAAGAAATACCTGATGAGGACTCAAGTACACACACCTGCAACTCAAGACAGTGGTCTAGCATCATCCTGCGCTGGACCCAGGCCTTCTCCAGGTCTGTGCGCTCCTGGTCAAGAATATCAAGTTTCTCCTTGATCTCTGGGCTGGCATAGTGTCCATGAGCCAACAGCTGCTGGCCAAACTGCTCAAATGCCTGGAAAGTGCCAGCCCTGGCATCAATTTCTGTCCGGTGTTCCTGCCAAGAGGAGAAGGGATTAGGTAACTGTCGAAGACGCCCACACTAGTGTTAACCACTGGCTCCCAAGAGGGGGAGGGGTAAGGCCACTAAGCCAGCAGCACCTACCTGGTGTCGCTCCAGCAAAGCTTCAGCTCCAGTGACATCCTTGGCTAGCTCATCTGAAGATACCAACCCTCGTATTCCATTGATCCAAGACATAAGGTCCCTAGAAACCAGATTCACAAAGGAACACCCATTACACTATATGACAACAAGCAGGCATTATGCCCAGGAACCGGTTGCAATGCTTCTGCCTTAGAGGGCTATTTAAGGTTAACCTGGTCATAAATTGAGCAGGGCTGGGTCTTACAGCCTCTTGTTTGTGACCAAAAAAAAAAGAGAGGGATCTTTTCTCTGGATCTAGCTAGGTAGTTTTCACCCCTTATCAAGCAATAAACACTGACTATTATAGAAAACACAAACAAAATGCAGAATCATGAAGCTCAACTGATACATCTCTAATACAAGGCCTGCACCCCTAAGGCTCAGGACCACTGCAGAAGAGGGGCAGAGACTGTAAGAGCCAGAGGAATAAGGAGTGTGCTCTGAGATTGTTTCCTAAACATGGAAGTCTCACCCAAAGTGGCTGCTTAAATATCCTGAACAAGGACAACAGACATGTGGAAAGGGTAAGGTTCTCAAAGCTTCAACACTACAACTACAGGCAACTAAGTAATTCTGAGATGAAGAGAAACAGTCTTCCCCAGGGGAAGAACACACTAACAGGTTATCCAATACCAAATGAAAATATACAAAAAAAGTAGCATAATGACATTGTACAGACTGAGTATGTACAATGTACACACACACACACACACACACACACACTAAAAGAGGCATGAATTTGAAAGAGAGCAAGAGGGAGTCCATAGCAGGGCTTGCACGGAATGTGCCATTGGTGCAATTGTAATATTCCTTTCATGAAAGAAGAGCTGGGCAGGCTGGCACACACCTTTTAGCCCAGCACTCAAGTGCAGAAGCACGTGATCTCTGAGTTCCAAGCTTACCTGGTCTACAGAGCAAGTTTCAAGACAGCCAGTACTACACAGAGAAGTCATTTCTCAAAAACCCAAAATAAATACATACATATGTAATAAAATTTAACAAAAAAAGGGGGGGGTGTCTCACAATGGAGGCAACAAGATGGCTCAGTGAGTAGAGGCCTGAATTTTGTTTTGAATGCACATGGTGGAGAGAACTGACTTCTCCAAGTTGTTCTCTAGCATTTAGGTGGGAGTTGTGGAATACAAACATGTATGTGTGGACATACATACATACACACACATATATGCAATGATCACGGTGTTTTATCACAGAAATAGAACCATAACTAAGATACTTGTCTTTGTTTTCTTTTTTTTTTTTTTTTTACCGGAAATCGCTAAGGAAGCGTTGCAGGTCATGGGAGTCACCCAATTTGGCCTTGCGCTGGTCTGCACGCTTCCCTAGGCTGGTCCAGGCCTGATTTAACTCTGTGCACTTTTCCTTTAAGTCCTCTGCAGATTCAGGGTGGGACTGTATCAGGCGCTGGGCTGTCTCCCCAAGAGAATTCACCTATAGGCAAATAGTGTTAAGAATGTTCAGGGAAACAGCTGTACTTGGCAGAATTTAGACCTCAGTTTTCCCCAAGCATCTCTTACTTTGTCGCCAAGAGCTGCAAGGTCCCTCTCGAAGCCTTCATGTTTGCGCTGCAGGGCCTGGACACTGGCTAAATCATGGCCATAATTGTCTGTGTTCAGAGCCTGATTCTTCTCTTCAATCCATTCTTTGGTTTCATCAGCATCTCTGGAAGTAAGACAAGTGGGTCAGTGCCAAGCATCACTGCCTTTGTCCCAGGGCTGGCACTTGTGTGTCTGTAATAGTTACACACATTCATTTCCAGCATTATTAACAGCATCCACTCATTGCTTCTTACATGGCTTTGGTGTCAAGAGCCCAAACACTAGTAAGACATAGCTACTTACGGTCAGGTTCCACTCAGCAAGCCTCATGTATGAGGGGTAAAGTCCTTATTTCTTTCTGCCCCAGCCAACCCTGGGTACACTCACCTGTGGAACCTCTGTACTTCATGTGCACTGCCCAAGAGCTGGCTACGTTCCTCAGCCAGCTGTTGCAGGGACCGCCAACGCTCATTCAGCTCCTGCAGGAGAAAAGCAACATGAGCTCTCTTCTAACCTGTTCTGGCCACACCCATAACCAGGCCTTAGGAAAATGGTCACCTGTAATTTTCCATTTCAAATCTTCCTTGCAAATACACCAGTGATGTACCACAACAGCCATCTTCCAGAGATCAGAACCAGTTATATGTAACAGTCCCCCAATCCCCCAAATGCCTGACCTAGGAGCTGTCTTTTCAACACTGGGAGAAACTACCACTGGTGCTGGTGCCGGGCATGTGGCACCTACATTAGCAGTACCTGTCAGATGGAGACAGCTGAGAGTCTTCTCTCAGCACTACAATAAAGTCTTGAGCCAGAACACATCTAGGAAAGGTAAGGGCAGGCAGCAGGCATGGTGAGTTCCTGCTCCACTGGAAAGCTCAGTGAAGGTTTTTAGTGCTGCTCTGTGCTGGTGTAAATAAGAATGGCCCGCCAGGCTCGTGTTTGAATACTTGGGTTGACTGTCCAACCACTGGGAGAACTGTTTGGATTCACTGGGGAAGATGTGTCACTGGGGGTTGTGTAGGTTTGAAGTTTCGAAAGATTGGCCATTCTCAATGTACTCTCTCTGCCTCCTCTTTGCACAGTAAGAGGAGTCTTGGATGTTCTTGCTGCCATGCCATTATGGACTACAACTTGAAACCGTAGCCCAATAGAACCCTTTCTTTAATAAATTGCCTTGGTCAGAGTATTTTGTCACAGCAATGGAAAGTAACTAACACACACTGTTAGTTACTCAAGCATCCTCATCAGATGCTTGAGTATATTTCTGAGATCTAAGGAAAGGGGCCTGATTACAACATGCTCCAGCGACAATGACAAGCCCTCTGCTATAGTCAAATGAAAGAAGACAGTAAAGAAAAGCAAGGGTAACCAGATCACCTCTTCTTACCTTGATGGAGTTGAAGGTGGCCACTGTGTGGACCATCAGGCGAGCAGACTGTGAGAGGAGAAACCAGTCAAGAGACTGTCCACTCAGAGACAGATCTGCTAGTACTACTAAATAGGTCCCAATAGTCAACCCACATCATCCTACATAGACACTGGCAATATTTAAAGTAGAAATGTTAATAAAAATGCCAACTACTAAAAAGGTATAAGAAAACAGCAAGTAAATAAGTGGAGTTGGCTGTAAGGAGAGGCATACCCAAGTAGAGCTTCTGAACCCTTGAGGACAGCGGCTGAAGGAGGGGCAGCTCAGAGTCATGAATGATATTTTCTTGTTGATACCGAAGAACCCTCCAGAAAAAGATCTACAAACACTGGCTACTGTAATTAGGTATTAGTGAGGTGTAGAAATAACTCATTCCATGGCTAACATAGTTACTAGGCTATTGTTTCTAACAGTGTGCTGAAGGAAAATGAAAACAAGCCAATGAATTAGCTTTCTTTTTTACAATGTAGACACTTATAAACACCCAGGGATCTTACAAACACAACAACAACAAAAAACTCCTCTTGGCTCAAAATCTTTCAAGTATAATAAGAGGAGGCAGGGCTCACCTTAGATAAAGGAGAGCCATCAAATGTTCCCATAAACCTCAGATGACATGTGGGTGTTATACAGGGTCCAGAAGGCAGGGCCATTGTCTACAGCCCTTCTTAGAACTAGGATTACGCCTAAATCTGCGCCAGTAGGATGGTTCAAGCAGGTAAAGGCAGTTGCTGCCAACCTGATGACCTGTCAACCCATAAGATCTACAAGATGCAAAAGGGAGAGCCAACTCCTACCAGCTTTCCTCTGACCTCCATAAGCACACTGTGTTTGCTCCCATGCACTTATGTACACAAAAAACAAGTGTATTCTAATAAATGGATTTTCAACTGGCCACTGCAGAGCATGCCTTTAATTTCAGCACTTAGGAGGCAAAGGTAGGTTGGTCTCTGTGAGTTCAAGGCCAGCCTACTTTACAGTGATTTCCAGGTCAGCCCAGTTTATGTAGTGAGTTCTAGAATAGCTAGAGCTACATAATGAGACCCTGTTTTTTGTTTTTTAAATCTACTTTCAAAAGAATACAAGTTGCTAAAAGAGCTTGGGAGAATATTCAGATAGAAGTTGTCCACTCATTAAGTTTTGCTATGAGAAAAAGTAACACTGGGACATGGAGAATTAAATCAAATGAAAAAAGTTCCGTAACTTTTTTTTTTTTTAAACCAAGTTAATGACAGAACTATGAGGGAACATGAGCCTGGGCTGAGACAGGTTAGACAGGATGACTAAACAGCACAGGGTGAGCACAGAAGGCTGGTAATGGAAAGCCTTTTCTGATGGGTTTCCAAGCTGCCTTCTATGCCTTGAGAATGTACTTTTATGTAACACAGAAATCTATCTGTAACTTGAGCAATGTATTACAAGAGTTGAACAAGAAGAGAAGATGCTGCAAAACTAAAATATGTGTAGCTGGTGGTGTGATCTTAGCTGGAAAGACAATATATCAAGCCTCCTACCAAATTTCCTGGTAGAGCTTTGCTGTTCAGGTGCAGTGCTACCCCTAAGTTATGACAGTGATGCCTGCTGTGGGAGTAAATTGCTCCTTCCCTTCCTACTCTGGAGGTGAGACCTTCTACACACAGGTTTCTTCTGATCAGGTCACTTGGATAACAGACAGGGGGTGTACTGTCATTCCCATCCTCATACACTACCCTATTCATATCATTTCAATGGGGCTGCCACTCTGTGGGATAACACCTGAAGTGTTAACTGCCTGCGTGAGCTGTACTCTAGGTCAAGATGGCCTATTCTTGCTGGGCACTCTACTTCAGTGTATTAGGCCTCTCAGTTCCACAAACAACGAACATAGCCACTAAGATTAGAAGAAGGCCACACCAACCAAGTGAAAGTTCACGACAAGCTGACACCAAGAAAAAGGTGCACATGAAAGACATAAGATGCAGCAAGTTCCTACACAACACTTGGAACTAGTACTGTGCAAAGGAGTCCTCACCTTCCATGGGGAGGCTGTCTTGGAATCTGCTTCATCCTAGTCAAAGAAGGAAGAGTTTAGGCAGCTTGTCAATGGGCACCTTCCCAGTCAGCAACTGTGATCCCAAAGGAATTCCAACAGTTCATCTTTATCACTGGGAAACCCAGTGGCCTAGCAACCAGCCCAAGGCTGGCTGAAAGGAATCATCACACAAAGAAATGCCTCCTCCCCTTTATAAGATTCATTTTTTGAGTATGAGCGTTTTGTCTGCATGTATGCATGTGCACCATCTGCATGCTTAGTGCCCAGAGTGTTCAGAAGAGAACATCAGATCCCCTGGAACTGAATTCGGGTTCTCTGCAAAAGCAACAAGTGCTTGTAACTGCTGAGCCAACTCTACAGCTCTCTATTGTGTTTTTTTTTTTCCAAATACAGGAGAGGTGGAAGTAATAAAAAAATTCAATATAATATAATATAATATAATATAATATAATATAATATAATATAATATAATATAAATTCAATATAATAGCCATCGTTTCTTTACTCCATATTCATAGAATTCTTTGAAAAAATAAACATTAACAATAAAGAAATGATATTAGGGAAAACATTTTAGAAAGATAAAAAGTAAACGTATTTTGGCCAGGTAGATGGTAAACTCCTGCAATCTCAGCTGTAGGGAGACCAAAGCAGAAGGACTGTGAAACTGTAGCGGGTCTGAGATATAGAATGAGTTCCACAGCAGCCTGGCCTACATAGCAACACTCTAATAACAAAACTCAACCCAAAACTCCCTCACTTTTGTTCTGGAGAATGACAGGCAGCACAGATGTCTAGAATCTTTCATATTTTTGCATAACAAAAGGTCTCTGTCATTTAGCAGCTTTTGCCTTTACATTGTTCCCAAGATCTAAATCCTTGTTAAGTTAGAGCTCCACATGGAACCACTGTGACTTACCCTGGGCATCATGCCATATACCTCCTAGAAGGAGAGAAAAAAAAGCAGTGTTAGTACAGAGGAAATATGCCTCAGACTGCCATACATTAAATGAGGTGGACAGAAGAGCCACAGAAACAGACTGGAAAGATAGCTCGCTGGCTAGCAGAACTCCAAAATCAAATGCTTATGTGCAAAACATTTATCTGTTTAAGGAACTTAGGAATTTAAAGCCAAAGACACCACAGACATTCAAATTCCACAGCTCTTCATTAGGGAGAGCATAGGATGAAGTGTGAGCTACACTGACCTCAAACCTGTGTTATGAAATTTGACTTCTGGGGCTATGAAGGACTCAAAAAAGAACCTGATCCAAAGTTCAGATACGCACCTGCTGCTGCACAGCCTGTACTTCCTCTGCCATCAGACCTTCAGACTCCAGGTCCTCAGCTACTTTGTTAATGTCCTTCAGCCGAGACTCATTGGCTTTCAGATCCTTTAACATAAAAGCCACAATAATTAAACACACAATAGTAATTCTAGGGAGGGAGGGACACAAAATTCAGAATCTCTGGTATGAACTTATTTTGAGACCGGGGGTGGAGGGCATCTCACTACATTTCCTTGGCTAGTCTGGAACTCACTAGGTAGATGAGGCTGGCCTCAAACTCAGAGACATCCCTCTGCCTTCCAAGTGCTATTAGAGAGGATTAATGCAACCACCACACCCAGCATCTTCTTTGAATGTAATGTTCTCAAAGTTCATCCTTATAAACTCCATTCCTTTTTTGCAGCTGGTCATATTCAATTGTATGGATATTGCACATATGGCTAACTATTGCTTAGCTTAAGTGCTTCCCGTGACTATGTGTGTGTGTGATATGTTCATGTATATGCAATCTACATATAATCTAAAGAACAGCTTGTTCCCTACAGTGAGTTCCAAGCAGCCTGAACTACCCAGCATAGTCCTTTTGCAAAAACTAAAAATATGATTGAGTATTTTAGAAGGTTCTTAAAACGTGTAGAAACACTACAAGAGCACTTGGTGCTCCTAACTTCTAAGCCATCTCTCCATCCCTTAAATTTTTTTAATTATTAATTTTATGTGTATGGTGTTTTGCTTGTATGAGTGTTTGTGTACCAAGTTTATGCCTGGTCCTGCAGGAAGAAAACTGGAATTGCATATCATTGTGAGTCACTGTGTGGGTGCTGGGAATGGAATCTGGTCGTCTGGGTTCCCTTAACTGCTGAGCCATCCGCCCAGTCCTAAGAACTAGCTATTTACACAACTTTGCAGCCACACTGCAAGCCACTTGTACCTTCTGGAAATCATCAAACTTCTTTTGCAGCACCTCAACCTGCTCCAAGTCTGCGCCAACCTCTTCACTCGTTAGGGCAGCTTCCTTCTCATTGATCCACTGCTGTAGCTCATTTGCTTCCCGGAACAACATAAACTTCTTGCAACTCTTCTCCAACATGCCTTTCCTCTTCTCACCCAGTTCCAGAAGAGACTGATACCTGACAGAAGTCAAGAGGGTGACAAAATAGGCAAGGAAGATAGTTAGCTCACTACAGCTGCTAACAGAGGATAACCGTTAGGCATCTGAGATGTGATCCAAGGCATGAGTTTGTAATGATGATTCCTAGCAACAAAGGATCAGAGCACACGAAGATGAAGATACTAGGCACCCAAACTATAGCCTTAGGGATAAGCACATACTGCACTGGTTGTTAACTGGGAGGGTTACCACAGCCCAGGCACACTTATCCCCAAGCCAATTTTGCAACTATTATGACCACAGAAGTCTAAAACCAAGCACTTAGCACAGAAACAAAAGGTTCATGCAACTATATCGGAGAGGAGATGAGATGAAGCTACAAAAAGATGAAACTACATAATGTTTAAAAGGGATGTTCTTGGGTTTTAAAACTCTGAGCAGCCCCTAAGTGGGGGAAGATTCAAGCTTTAACATAGTCCAATACAGGATGTTCCATCTCTGATCAATAGGACATTTCCATAGTGATCTATATATTTTTGGACAATGAAAGAATATCAGGTAACGTGCAGAAAGAAGAGCCAAAGAATTTTCTAACCTGTGAGAACTAAGACATAAAAAAAGCTGAACTGCCACTATCTTTAGAGACACAAAAATAACAAATCTCAATAAGAATGAAATTAAAAGTTAAAGAAAAAGCTGAAAATCATCACTAAATGTTAACTTTCCCAACAAATAAAAAAGTAACAAGGCAACAGAAATCAGAGCCCTCAACCTCTAAATAGCAATTCACTTCCTCCCTACTGAGGAATACAACAGAACTGGCTGCAGGTTTATGGAGGACATAGACTGTTCCTGCTCTACCACAAAACTAAAGTGAACCAACACCATTTCAAACACAAGCAGGCAGAAGCAACCATGGAGAGCAGTTCCACTGAGAGCTCTCCCACAGCCAGCGAAGCTGTGAAACAGATGTGGCAGTTTCCCTGCACCACCTCTTTCTGAATGGCCAAGTGCTTTGGAGAAAAGCAGCAGAGGGAGAATGGACAGGTGTAGCAGTGGACATGGGGAGCTCAGCGAGGCTCTCAGCCTACTCACAGTTCTTCCACCTGTTTCATACGCAGAGATACACTGCCGGCCTCCTTAGTTATGCGTGTCCTGCACAGAGGGGGGTACAGCAAAAGCATGCACACATTAGTGGGATTAATCTATGGGAATGAAAAGCAGCAGCTCCGACTGGTGCCATGATGGCAGATGCTTGACATGGGAGAAACTTAGGAATCCTTCAAAAGCTCTTAGAAGCAGCCTATGCCATGAGTGAAATCAGTGGAGAAACAGTAGGAAAATTAAATGAGAGGGTTAGTTTACCTTCATGTTCCTGACAAGTCTGCTACACGAAAGGCAGCATTCCCTGTACTGCAAATTCTTAAACTGCACAGAGCAAGGCCACGGGACAAAACAGACTTGAAGGACACTGCTGACTCTAACAGCCAGTTCAGCAACACTATCTCCATCTACATTTGTGCTCTCATATCGATGAGTCAGGTCTGTGATAATAACACAAACCCAAGTGTCTCCTTGTCTATGGAGTAACAGTAAAAGAATCTACAAGTGTACAAATGGCTCTTGTCTTTTCAAGATCATTAAGGTCAGAAAAGCTCTCTTATGCTAAGCTCTACTGGACTTGGAAATATACTGCCTGGGTATTTCCCAGGTGCTCAAAGTTGTTGATTTCATTAGCAGAGTAAGATATGTACTATAGGACAGACATAGGGCAATATGTGGCTCATCTATATGACAAGGAGAAAACCAGCTTAAAAAATAAATTTCAGTCTCTGAACACAAAGTTATGGAAGAGAGAGCAGCTCCCTAGGCAGCTGTCCAAAGGGAGGCAGAGCCAAGGGGTAAGATACCTGAAAATTCAACCCAAAAAGAAATCTTGTCTACAAGACAAAGGCTAACACTGTGCCAAGTAGTAAAATGTGGCTTAGAAAATGCATCTCAGAAGCACAGAAAAAACAGTAAGATTAAGGGATTAGTTAAGAATCTGGGCTCTAACAGGGAAGCTGGTGAGTTAGGAGACTTGAGGGAAACAGAAAGAGGACAGAGGGCTCCAGAGACCCCACGACACTGCTTGTATCTGGCTTGAAGACTAGATTAAGCCCTGAGTGCTGTCTAGCCTGTGCTGTGTGGGGCCCTTACTGGTTGTCGATTTGGCCCTGACGCAGAGCGATGCTGCCCTGCTCTTCTAGGAGGTTCTCCCTTGAGGCCGACTGGGCAGGATCCAGCTTCTTCACATACGCAGCAGGCACAAAACCCTGACGATCATTCACCTCCACTTTCCACCAATCCTAGGGGAGAAAAAAAGAGAACTGAAAGCAGATTCTTTTCCAAAGAAAGACAGAGCTCACACTGACCTACTTGATTAAAGGCATGTGCCACTACTGCCCAGCTTGTTTTTATATTTTTTATTTTTTGTCTCTTGTATATGCTACAAGTGTGTGCTCTCATGTACACCCAAGGTATAGTGCCTGCACAACCTCCATGAGGCACTGTCTTCCACGGCCAGCACCATACACAACCACCACCAACAGTACAAGTTATGGAGCAAACAACCCACAGCTCAGAACGGAGAGTATCTCCAAGAGATACTTGATTTTGAAGCTCCTGCTGGTGACTCTTGGCACTATCTGCACATGTCAGACTCAAGAGGACTGATGTAGTACTTTCCTAGTCGTACGTGGCTTGGGAGAAATAAAGAGTAACTGGGAGTCTGGTAAAGTAACCTCCTTATCTCTCCCCATTCTACCCAAGGATATACCAACCCTGGCCACCCTGTTCCTTGCCTTGTTAGTGCTGTTGAGCAAGGTGAGGATATCCCCTTTCTTCATGGTGACCTCACGAGGGCTCTTCTCTTGATAGTCATAGAGAGCCAGAACTAGCTCCTTCCCAGTCTCATCATCCATGGGGGCAACTTGTTGCTAATGATCCAAAGAAAAGAAAAAAAATTATTAAATGTCACTTATAATGTGACACTCAAGCACAGAAGAGTCCAACAGGTGCATCAAATACACACTTATGAGAGTTCTTTTTATTTGTTTTAATTTTTTTGAAACACAGTCTGTCTCTACGTAGTCCTGGCTATCCTGGGATTTACTTTGTATACCAGGCTGGCCTTGAACTCACAGGCCTCTGCTTCCCAAGTGCTGAAATTAAAGGTGTGCACCACCACCAGCTGGTTCTGGCCCTAAGGTTTAAAAAGAACTTTGTAAAGAGCTAATCCAGTTTTATTAGTTGTAACTATATAGACCAGAGTAGCCTTGAATTCATCCTTGAGACCCATCTGTCTCTGCCCATGAGTGCTGGGATTAAAGGTTTGCACCACTATAACCAACTCCTTCAGAGTTCTTTACTGAAGCTAGCAAAATTTTTTTGTTCAAGCTGTTGAGCGTTAAAACACACAGTATTAGCTGGGCCTGGTGGCGCATACATCCCAGCACTTGGGAGACAGAGACAGGCGTATCTCTGTGAGTTTGAGGCCAGCCTGGTCTACAAAGTGAGTCCAGGACAGCCAAGGCTATACAGAGAAACCCTATCTCAAAAAACCAAAACCCAAACAAAATATGTCAAAACAAAAAACCCCCCATGTATCACTAAATAATCCAGGTATGGTGGCTCACGCCTATAAAACAAGCATCTGAGAAGCCCAAAGAGAAGGATTAATTAGTATGAGGCCTACCTGGACTATAAAGTGAGACCCTGTTGTTAAAATACGGAAAGGGAGAGGGGAATTCAACCAAACAAAAACTCTCAATTAAACGTGCCTGACTGTAGATCTTAGTATGAGAATGGTGCCCATAGCATGTATGGTGGCATGCACCTTTAATCTCAGCACCTCAACACTTGAAGTAGAGGTAGGCAGCCAGCCTGGTCTTCATTGTGAGATGCTGTCACAAAGAAATAAACCCAAACCCAAACCCAAACAATGTTCCCCATAGTTGTAAATGCCCATCAATTTCCCTGGCCTACCCAGTGCCCTCAGTGTTCTAGAACATCAGCAGCACCACTTACCCGGCATGACTGAGCTTGCTCTCGCAAAGCCTGGATGCTGCTGCCATAGGCGCTGAGATCGGACATTAAAGCCTCATGCTTCTTAAGGAGAGCCTGAAACCATACACATAGAGCCACCATGTTTTTCCTTAGAGGCCTCTTGTCATAAGAAGACTCCTGCCTGTCCTGCATACTCCTTACTTTTTAAAATTACTTTTAATATTTTGTATAATGTACTGTTCAAAAATTTTTGAGATCATACATTAGCAGTGGATTTACATCTTCCCCCTTTCCCTTCCTACTGCTCCCATACCTCCTGCAATCTTATGACCTTGTTTTCTACAATTACTACTGTTACACATACATTCAAACTCTAGTGAGTACACTTATTGGTGCCCTATGTACAGTTTCCAGGGATGACCACCAGGGACTGGATAACCTACATGGGAGCTTGTCCCTGGAGGAAACTGATCTTCTCAGTAGTGGGGAGGATCTTGTGAAATTTCCCCATTCATGTTGTCTTACACCTATTTCTTTATGGGTATGCACACAGCATAAGCATGGAGGTCAGAGGACAACTTGAAGTCAGTTCTCTGATTACACCATATAGGTCTGGGTAATGAACTCAGGTCAACAGGCTTGGCCCAAGCACCTTTACCCACTGAGCCATCTTGCCACCCCATCTCTTTTTCCTCTTTAATTTCAGAGAAGAAATACTGCTGAGTTACAATCTCCTCTTTCCCCTTGCTTTACCTAGTTACAAATTATCTGAAAAAACAAGACACATAAAGAATAGCATCCGATACTCCAGAATTCTTTTATATGGCTATCTTGTCACTTCCCACTAACACCATCTCCAGTGTTTTTGGTCCTCCCATTCTTGGGGAAAATATTGTCCATATGCAGGCTCAACTCCTCTAGGGAGGTTTTTAGTACTGGGAATAGAATCCAGAACTGTGAACATACCACACTAGTGCTCTACCACTGAGCAGAGACACCACTACTCATTCTGGCTTTGATAAGACTGTCAAGGGGGAGGTCTGGAGACTACAAATATGAGAGTTACAGTAAGACAACCGACGACTGGAGAAAAACAGTAAAGCGTTTGGTGCATGCACTGAGCAGTGCATGTACATGCACTGTTAAGCTTACACAGGTGTTGGTGTTGGCGTGCTGGCCTATGCTGGTCTGACTACATGTCTGCATGCGTACGACAGAATAAATGAGACATAAGCAAATGTTAACAGTTGAAAGTAGGTGATAGGCTCTTCTCTTTGATTCTGAACTTCCAAAATAAAAAATAAGAAAGATTTCAAACACTTTAAAAAGCAGCTGCAGGATACTTTATCTTTCCTACAAAACCTTTTCCACTACCTTGCTTTCTACTCTAAGGCTGGGCCCATTTCCCAAGTACACATGATGCTAAGCTTTGAGCTACCTCAGCAGAGTCCTCGTCCTTCCCATAGTCGGTACTGCCCACAATGGGCTCCTTCTCCCGCATCCAGGACTCAGCCTCGTTGGCATCGGCAAAGTACTGCTGGGCCTGCAGCGAGTCCTCTAGATCTTGCCTCCGCTGAGAGGCTTTGGCTTTTAGTGCCTCCCATTTCTGGTTGAGCTCACTCAGTTTGGCCTTCACATCCTCTGCAGCAAAATGGCCTGGAAGGATGATGGTGAGTATACTGACATGACAGCAAAACTCACAAGGTGAGGACTAGTCAAAGTCATACGACAGAGAAGGGGATTCAGCCTCAGCCTCAAGGGCTGGCCCCATGTCCATGCACTCCATGCCAATAGGGGAAAGACAGGAAGAGTAAAACCATGTCCAGTCACTGACCACACTCACCTTCCTCCACCATGGCGTTCCCCTTTTGGGTCACTGCTTTGATGCGGGGTTCGTGTCCAGCAATTTCTGCTTGCAAAGCTTGGTGTTTCTTTAGCAGATTCTGGACTCCAATTAGATCTTTGCCTAAAAACAGGATCCATATTTCCTCATCAACTGGTACTGAACTGTCACTGGGCTCCCACCACTGCTACATTATGGGGATCTGCACTTTACTCTCTCTTGACACATCTCCTTTATGCTGTGGGATGCTACACTGGCATGGTTCCGCCTGGGTCAAACAGACTAACCTCTGTTAGTAGATGCAGCAATAGGCTCCTTTTCTCGAATCCAGGTTTCCTCATCCTCCACATCTCGGAAGAGCTGCTGCAGGCGCAGAGAATCTGCCAGCTTCTGTTTCCGCGCTACCATGGGTTCCTTGAGAGCCTCATAGCGGGCCACAAGGGCCTCTTGCTTCTTCTTAATGTTTTCGGCATCAAAATGGCCAGCATCTTGGAACTGGCGGGCCTGAATTGTGATGCCATCAATTCGATCCTGGAAATGGGAAGGTAAGGTTTGAAAACTGCAAACAATTAAATCCCAAAGACTCTGTTCTACACCTCTCCAGCCTATTACTTGGGTAGAGGATTCATCAGACATCAAGAAAATTAACATGGTGCTTGTCCTACTCTAAGAGTATTTGTTCTGCCATGATTTTCCCTCACTTTAGACAGAAGCACACAAGACTTCTGAAAGACAGCCATATAAGCTCATCTTTCTCCCAAACAGTCTCATCTTGAAATGTTCAACATTCACCTTTCTCCCATTCAGCACTGCCTTGCCCCTCTACAAGTCCCATTTCCCACTTTACCTGGTGAGCAGCCACATCTGCCTCTAGCAGGGCATGCTTCTTCTGGAGGTTCTGGACATTGGTGAGGTCTTTGCCATAATCATCTGAAGCCAAGTGACCTTCAACTTCATATAGCCACAATTCAATGTCCTCAACATTACGATTAAATTGTTGCTGTTGGTTGGCTTCACGGAGCTTTATTCCTGTTCAAGAAAACAGGTTCAATGTTCTATTGGATAATGGAATCTGCTAATACTGATCACAAGCCATGGTATCCTATTGAAGCATTATGGTCAGATCTTAGTCCCTATACTGTTTTACTAAATAGGTGAAGGAAATCTCTAGAATAACTTCTGCTCTACACTCAACAGACTGAACTGGAGGTTGTTTGGAAAGCACCTTTACTTCCATGAGATACTTTCTCTGTCTCACAGTTGAACTGTGTTTTGTTTTGGCAACAGGGTTCTCTGTGTAGCCCTGGCTGTTCTTGAGCTCGCTTTGTAGACCAATCTGGTCTCAAACTCAAAGAGATCCACCTGCCTCGGCCTCCTGAGCATTGGGATTACATGCATGTGCCATCACTGCCAGGCTGCTACACAGTGATTTTAAGTGAGAAGGCTCAATTCATTGCCTTTAGTCTCTCCAACCGACAGTCACCTTTAATCATACCAAACGATCAAAGTATTGAGAACTCAAGCCATGGTACCTCTATAGAGCAAAAAATCCTTAACAACAAAGCTATCACCCTAGCTATCCTGGGGGAAGGGGTTTTTGGTCCTAGAATGTTGAGCCAGAGAGGATCGTTTAGTTTCCCAAACATTCCTATCACCAATCACTTCTCTATCATCTATTTTCTCCCACCTTTCAGTTCTGTGGCTTCTAGAAGTTTCTTCCACAAACTGATAACTTCATTCATACGAGCTGCTACTTCTTCCTTGGCATAGTGGTTGACATCTATTAACTTTTGCCCAGCTTTCTCTAGGGCATCAATACGGCTCTGGTTTGCAGAGAGCTCAGCCTCAAAAGCCTGATGCTTCTGGACCTTCCCTTGCAGGTTGGATGGATCCTGACAATCAAAAAGAGAAGGGTTTTGCCTTGAGCCTGGCTATATAGAGCTGTTTTATACTCATAAAACAGTCAACTTATGCTTATTAGTGTAATTTGTGGAAGCCCCTTTGCTTTTTAAGATACAACTAGTTTTTAGCATACTACACAAGTACTATGTGACAACACTGATTGTATATTACTTTATATGCTTCATCAGTGGCAGTTTTCATCTTCTCGTTGACCCAACTTTTGAGCTCATCAGAATCACGGAAGAACTGCTGCAGGTGGAAGGAGTCAGCCAGCTGGGCCCGGCGGTGCATGGCCCGCTCATGAAGGGCATTGCGGCGACTCAGGAGCTGAAAGACAGAAATCATGTGATTCCCTAGTTTATACTCCCAAAAGAGAGACCAGCTTGACTGAACTGCAACAACTATTTCAGAAAGGGAACTTACACATTACAAAAGCGCATGACATGCCCAGGGAACTCACCGCATCTCGACGAGTGGCCACATCTTCCATTGCATAGTGGTTATTTTGGATTAGTTTGGTTGCAAACTCATCCAGTGCCTAGAAAGGAAGGCAAGAGTTGTCATTAAGCACTGAGCCCTAACCTGGGCTATGGAAAAAACACCCTCATCTTTTTTTTATGTTTGTTTTTGTTTTTTGAGACAGGGTTTCTCTGTGTAGCCTTGGCTGTCCTGGACTCACTTTGTAGAACAGGCTGGCCTCGGACTCACAGAGATCCCCCTACCTCTGCCTCCCTGAGTGCTGGGCTTAAAGGCATACACCACCTCACACAGCTAACATCCAAATCTTAACAGTCAAGGTTTGTACTATGACAAGTAATCACCACTGGGACCAGATGGCTGGTTATCTTCACCTACAGACCTACAGGCATGCCCACCCTATGGCTCACAACAGCATGTACCCTAGGATAGCTATGAATTCGGACTAACACAAAATTAAAAGTTAAAATGTTATGAGATACTATTTTATTTATCTAAATACTATATATATTATATATAAATTATATAATATATTATATATTTATATATTATAAATACTTATAGTATATTATATATTTATTAATATTCTATTATAAATATCATACATTTATATATTATTTATATATAAATATATTATATACATTATTTTATATATATAAAATAGTATCTGTAAGTATCTGGTTCACGAGAGTGAACTCTACAGTCACGAACATCACTGATCACTGTTGCAAGTGGACATGCCCAGAAGATTCTGGACTGCTCATTCCTCAAGTCTGCGGACATGAAGTGCTGCATGAGCACCTCAAGAGAGTCAGCTGTAGGTCAACAGACTTCTTACACTTTCTACCAGGGTATTTTCTTTATGGATAGGACACCTATTTTTTACAGACTTAGTGTCAGTCAGAAGTACATCTCAACTGGGAGGCTTCCATTAAGCAGGTGATTCTGCTCCATAAGCTGTTACGTGTACACGAAAACGAGTTGGTATCATCACAAGGTCTTACATGTTCCTGGGAGTACCCTGCAGACAGTTCCCAAAGCTCTTAGAAAGAGACTCTGTTTACTCTGTGACAAAAAGCTTACTGTGATTTTTTCTTCCTGGGCACTGAGGGATTTCTCAAAGTCCTCATGCTTCTTCAAAAGCGCTTCCACACTGTCTAAGGAGTCACCCAAGTCTTCATTTAGCAGGAATGCCTGGAGAAAGGAAAGCAAGTGTGCAGCATCATGGGCTGCTTATTCATCTACAGCCCAAACACAAAAGAAGATTTTGGCAAAACACAGGAAATATTCTATGGCAATTAGACTTCTGAGACCACCATTGTAAAGTCTAGTCTTTTTAGATTCTCATTAAAAAAAAAAAAAAAAAAATCAACCAGTAACACTGGGAGATAATCATTACTATATATTCTACTAAACATCTTTCAGATATTTCTTTTAGTGGGGAGGGTACTGAGACAAGTCTCACTTTCTAAGGTAAATAGTCCAGCTGGCTTCAATCTTAAGAGCCCTTTGCCTTAACTTTCTTAGTGAGAATGCAAACAGGCACCAACCCCAGCTCTCACATAGCTCTTATAGCTTCTCATACATTCAGATTGTACACAAGGCTAAATTCTAAGTTTCAGAACCCTTTTGTACTTCACAAATCTTTTCTAGCTGCCTTGCTGTCTCAGCAATGCCGGAGACAGGCAGGGCCAAAAGTTCTCTTATTCACTCTACCAAAAACTGAAATGGCTCCAATGTCCTTAATCAAAATCAGCACACACTGGAGAAACAGAGCATGACCTTTCACCCTCCCTGGTTGGGCTCCTGCTGAACATTACCTCCTGCTTGCTCATCCAGTTGTCCACCTGCTCAGTGTCACGGTAGAAGAGCTGCAAGTCCATGCACTGCTCGTACTGCTGCCTCCGAAGCTCCCACAGCTCCAGCAGGGCAGTTCTCTCCTCAGAGAGGATGCTCAGCTTGGGGAAAGGGAAGCAAAGTTACATTCCACCTTCTGCGAGATACAGCATTGCCCAGGATAGTCTATTTCTCATACTAGCTTTAAGGCATGCCTTTGAGCAATAGCACTTAATGTATATAAGCTTATCATAAGACGGATAGGATAAACATACTAAAATCTATAAACCTAAAGAAAGACCCTAGGGAAGATGCTCAATCCTCATTCAGAAGGACAAACAAGACAGACATAGGAAGCAGGAGAAGACAGGGAACAGGACAGAAGTCTACCACAGACGGTCTCTAAAAGACTCCACTGATAAAGGTATCAAAGCAGAGGCTGAGACTCAGAGCCAAACTTTGGGCAAAATGCATGGAATTTTATGAAAGAAGGGGGAGATAGAAAGTCCTGGAGGGGACAGGAGCTCCAAAAGGAGCAAAAAAACCAACAACAACAACAACAAAAAACCAACCAAACAAACAAACAAAAAAAACTGAACCCTGGAGGCCCTGAAGAGAATAATATCCTAACCAAGGACAATGCATGGAGAGGACTTAAACCCCGGCTCAGATGAAGCCCATAGATTCAGTTTCTAACTGGGGTCCCTAGTAAGGGGAACAGGGACTTTCTCTGGCATGAATTCAATGGCAGGCTCTCTGATCACCAGGACACAGAAGAAGACAATGTAACCAGTCTTCATTAAACCTGATAGGCTAGGGTCAAACAGAAAGGGAGTAGAACCTCCTCTATCAATGTATTAGGGGAGGGGCATAAGGGGAGAAGAGGGAGGAAGGGTGGAGAAGAGGGAGGAGATGAGGGAGGGGGCCACAGCCAGGATACAAATTGAATACATTGTAATAAACAATAATGATACTAATAAAAAAAAGAAAGACATATAGAAACACCAAAGCTGGCATGTGTATGTTAGCCACAAGAAACCCAACCTGACTCATCTAGAATTTACTGTCCTATTATCATAAACATTCTAAGTGTAAATGCCAACGTGACTGGTAGATAGATGAAAGTAAGATAAGGGAAACTGAGCATGGACTCTCAAACGAGAGTTTGTCAATTGAATGGGTATCACAAACCTGTTCAAAAAAAAAAGTGTCTTGGCTCAATATATTATGCATATACTCTCTCTCTCTTTCTCTTTCTCTTTGTCCTCCCTCTAATGGGTCTAGATGGTCTAGAACATGCTGTGTTGACCATACTGACCTCAAAGTCACAGAGATCTGCCTGTCTCTTCTCTTCAGTGCTGAGACTTAAAGGTGTGTGCCACCATGACCAGCCACATACATCTTTTTTAAATCTCTACAGGCTAAAGTTGCCCCTTTGTGCCACAATGACCAGCCATGATTTATTTTTTTCAATCTCTACAGGCAAGTTGCCCCTTTGTGGCAGAGTCTTGGGCTACTACGTGTTCTCACTCGATAGGGGGCCCCTAACAGGCACAGAGATCCAGAAACGCTCTTTGGCCCTGGCATTCTCCTTGAAAGGCCCCTGTCACTACTTTACCTTCTCCCTCACTTCATCTGAGGCATAGTGACCAGCCGCGAGCAGAGCCTGCCCAGACTCATCTGCAGACTTAAAGCTGTCTTCATGAGCATCGATTTCACCCTGCAGAATAAAAAGATGGCATTATTTCCAGCATCTTTTGGTGGGGTTGGAGACAAAACCAAGTTATTGAATTTCAAATAATTATTCAAGTGAAAGAGACTCCTAAGAAAAGAAACAGAGTGGAAAGTCAGAGTGTTTTTTAATCATCAGCTTAAGTAATAAAATATGGAAACAATTATCTGTCAACTAAGAAGGACTTGCCCCGGCTCTGCAGACCACATGTTCATATCAAAGCAATCCCTCCTGTTTACTGTCCACTTCTCTTTTTTTATACCATATGGACTTGCTTATTACTACAATTTTATAACACTTAGTACAGTGAATCCCTTCCCTCCTCTGCCATGTTACTCAAAATTGCCTTAGACTTTTGTTTGCTTGGTTTTTGGACTTGCCAGAAGAGGGCATCAGATCCCAGTATAGATGGTTGTGAGCCACCATGTGGTTGCTGGAAATTTGAACTAAGGTCCTCTGGAAGAGCAGACAGTGCTCTTACCCACTAAGCCATCTCTCCAGCCCTGTGTTTTTTCCTTTTTTTGTTTGTTTTGGTTTTTCTAGACACAGTTTCTCTGTGTAGCCTTGGCTTTCCTGCACACCCTTGGTAGACCAAACTGGCTTTGAACTCAGAGATCCACCTGCCTCTGCCTCACTGAAGGCTGGGATCATGGGTGTGTGCCACTGTACCCAGCTGTGTTTTTTGTTTTTTACTACAACTCTATAGTACTTGGTACTATAAATTGTCTAGCCTGAAATTCAATGATCCATCTGTCTCTGCCTCTCCAGTACTGGGATTAAAATTATGCACCACCACATCCAGAAAGTTTTACATTCTTTTAAAATATTTTTGAATATTTAAAGGTGTGATGGTACACATCTTTTAATACCAGCACATGGGAGACAAAGGCAGAGTGATCTCTTGAGTTTGAAGCCAGCCTGTTCCAGGGCCAGTTCCAGGGTTAATCCTGTCTCTGGGAAGGGAAGGGGGAGAAAATTGAAGTTACCATATAAGGCAGGTAAATTTAGTTGTGGCATTTTCACGTCTCCACATCATTATACTTTGCTCCTGTTACTGTCTTCCACTCCACTTGCCCTTGCTGATACTCTTCTTTTGTCTGTCACATGCACTTCTACCTACTCCTCTATACCCCTTCAGACCTCCTCTTTCTCTCCTTTCATAGTCCTGCTTTCACTTTTATAGCCTACACACACTTTTAGGCTGAGATTATTTATAAAAAAGAAAACATGTATTGTCTTCAAGTCTGGCTTATCAAAAGTTTTATAGCTTTCTCCACAAACAACTGGCATAGCCTTTAAAAAGATTTCCTGTCAAGTACCTTGTTATACTATTACTTCCCTATTACTACTCTGTGGCCTTCTTGATATAAAGTCCATGTTCTATGTGTGTGTATGCACACCTGTGTACAGAGGCTAGATATGGACATCCCGTGTGTTCCTACAATATTTACCAGCTTACTTTTAAGACAGAGTCTCTCACTAAACCCAGAGCTCACTCATTTTGCTGGGCTGGCTGGAAAGTGAAACCCAGTGACCCTTGTTTCCCTTTCCCAGCACTAGGATTACAGGTAACCATAAGAGGCTATGGTCAGTGTGGGTACCAGGACTGAACTCATGTTCTCATGCTTGCCCGGCAGGCACTTTACCAGTTGACTCATCTCCCTGACTCCAAATAATAAACTATTATAACATACTTTATAACATAGTTTATATAACATATAAACTAATATAACATACTTTGGAGAAATACTGGACTAAAAAAACAAACAATAGCAAAAAAAAAAAAATCCAAGTTACTTGAATAAACTATAAAATTCAGTAGACTGTTTTGTTTTTTTTTCTCCCTGGGAGATAAGGGTTCATGTAGCCCAAGCTAGCCTCAAACCTGTTATGTCACCCAGGCTAACCTTAAATCCCTGATCTTCTACCTATACCTTCAAAGGGCTGGGTTTAAAGCTGTGCACCATCAAGCATAGTCCTAGACAGACACTTTTTGTTTGTTTTGTTTTTTTGTTTTTTTCAAGACAGAGTTTCTCTGTATAACCACCCTGGCTGTCTATGCCCACCTAAACAGACACTTTTTAAGACAGCACAGATGGAATGGGCATCCGAAGCAGCACCAACCTTTAAGTGGAGAGAGCTTGCCTTTCTGCCTTCCTGGATAACACTGAAGTCTATGTTGAAAGCAGGTAAGGAGATCCCCCAAAACAAAACCCACAGCAAACTTTACAGTGGGAGACGACAGTTTTGAGGGCAGGCCTCCCAAACAGTGAGGTGCCCCCCCTCCACCACATGCTGATGTCTTCAGTTCTGGAAAACCCTGGAAAGAATACCTTATGCTCTTGATGCCTATCCAGCAAAGCTTCAGCACCAGCCACGTCATTGGCCAGCTCATCTGCATTGATGAGGGCTTTCATTTCAGTCACCCAGCTTGTGAGGTCACGGAAGTCAGCAAGAAAGCGCTGAAGCCTTGGGAAAATCAAAAGTATGTCATTTCCAGTGGTGGTCCCATGACAGAAGAATGCACTGAACTTAAAGTAAAGACAGCAGAAGGCAGAAAAATATGTTCTGTTGTTCATGGTGATGCCCCCATTTTGTCTCACGTTTTTGCTGTTTGAGAATGGTATCTCTTTATGTTGTTCTGGCTAATCACTGTCACTGACTCACATCTTTAACTTCCTTATTATATCCAGTGCCAACTCAAGGTGAGTAAGTGTTCTTTACCTTTCCAATTCTTCATTTACTAAGTTTTTAACAGGCTATTCTAGAAGCTAGTTATGGTGTATTTCCATTCTGTCAAAGTAAAGTTATTAGAGTGGACAGAAAAATCTATGAAGTTATAAATACTATATACACAGACTACATTCTAGAAAGCTGTCAGTCTCCAAAAGAATGTTAATGTAGGTTAGGTAAAGTACTCTGCATTTTCTTATCGGTGATTCCTGTACAGATACATTCTTGGTATTTAAAATTGAGACTCTGCCTCTCCTGTTTGTACAGGAACTAAAGACTGACTGCTATGCACCGAAGGAATGTTCCTACCTGTATGAGTCATCAAGCCGTGCATGTCTCTCTGCTGCCAGAGTTCGGATCTGTTCCCAGTTGGTAATCAGCTCCTCTCGCTTCACCTGGATCTGGTTGGCACTTAGAGGGTGTGACTGTTGCAGGCGGTCAGCCTCGGCACACAGGGCTTTCACCTAGAAACAGATTTTATCAGTGCCACTCTCCTGCCCTTGTTAACTGACTTAGTCAGCAGCTTTCAACCCACCTTGTGGCTGGGTATAGTGACACACACCTTTAATCCCAGAACTTGGGAGGCAGAGGGAGGTCAATCTCTTGAGTTTGAGACCAGCCTGATCTACATAGTGAGCTCCAGGACAGCCAGGGCTACATAGTGAGACCTGGTCTGAAAGAACAAAAACAAGCAAACCCACCTTGTCCTCCAGAGCAGCAAGATCTCTCTCCAGACCCTCATGCTTCCGAAGCAGAGCTTGAACACTTGCTAGGTCTCTGCCAAAGTCATCCGAGGCCATTAACTGCTCCTTCTCCTTAATCCAACCAATGGTCTCATCCACATCCCTACAGAAGAGGGACCAATCAACCCAGCTATGAAGCTGTCCAGGTGCACTGGGCACACCAGACTCCAAGCTCTGTTCCATTCTCACAGCCCCCTAGTACCTGTTAAAGCGCTGAACCTCAGCAGCACCAAACAGCTTCCCCTGCCGTTGAAGAGCCAGGCCTTTCAGTCGCTGCCAAGCTGCATTCACCTCATCCTGCTTGGTCTTGATCAGCTCCTCTTCTGGGTGCTGCTCCTACACAAGGAAGAGAATGAACCAATCAGCCTGCCACCTCTGGCCCTTACAAATTATTCTGGGCCTGGCTCAAGAGCATAACTGTAAGGAAGCTGTAGCTCAAGAAAGAATCCTTTTCCATCCTTTGGAAAAATGTGCTTAGCCTGTAAAGGGTTAGAAACACCAGTACCAGCTTTTTGTTGTTCTTTACTCTTTTTGAGACAAAGTCTCATTACACAGACAGCCCTGGCAGGTCTGGATTTGCTATGTAGACCAGGTTGGCCTTGACCTCAGTGATTTACCTGCTTCTACCTCCCAAATGTTGGGATTAAAGGTGTGTGTCACTATGCCTGTCCAGTACCAGATATTAAACACACCAGGGATGGTGGAGAGATGGTTGAGTGGTTAACAGCCTTAGTTTGTCCTGAAGAAGACCAAGGTTTCATTCCCAAAATGAAGATAGTGGCTCACAACTATCTAACTCCAGTTTCATAGAATCCAATGTCCTTTTCTGACCTCTGTGGGAATCAGGAATACATGGGGAACACACACACACATAGTCAAAACATTTTTACACAAAATGAAGTAAGTCTAGTAAATAAAAATTTTTAATAAAAACAAACACACGGGGTCCAACTTAGCATAACTTCATCAATGTAGTCCCACCTACCTCAAGTGCTTCAAAACCTAGCATTTAAAAGTGTCTGTAACTGGGCACAGCGGCACACACCTATTCCCAGCACTCGGGGAGGCAGAGGCAGGCAGAGCTCAGTGAGTTCAAGGCCAGCCTGGTCTACAAAGTGAGTTCAAAACAGCCAAGGCTACACAGAGAAACCCTGTCTCAAAAACAAACAAACAAAAAAAAAACAAAAACAAAAACAAAAAAAAGTGTCTGTGAGGTAGATTAAGCACTGTTTCCCAGGTCCATGTTTCTTAGGGGCCAGGGTTTATTCCTAGATGTAGGCAGGAGACATCTTGTTAGCATTGACTCTTTTCCACCAAGCACACTCTAAATACTTTGTTTTCTCTTAGCTTAAAAGAACATGTGAGGGCTGGAGAGATGGCTCAGAGGTTAAGAGGACTGACTGTTCTTCCAAAGATCCTGAGTTCAACTCCCAGCAACCACATGGTGGCTCACAACTATCTGTAATGAGATCTGGTGTCCTCTTGTGTCTGGTGTCCTCTGTGTCATGCAGGTGTACATGTAAGCAGAACTCTGTATAAATAATAAATAAATTATTAAAAAAAAAAAAAAAAGAACATGTGAATGTGAATAGGTCAGGTTGAGTATTTGGGGGCTTGGCTTGACTGTTCCTGCCCAGCATAACTGGCTTGAGACTTGGAGATTTTACTAGCTCTCTAGAATGACAAAATATTATTGAACAGTTCTGATTATCCTCTCAAATACTGACTAAAAATTAAATGGGAAAAAGTATCAGCACCAAAGACCTGGATATTTAAGTTTTGAACTCATTTAGTAGACTCCTTTCTGCCCTACAAAGCAAAAAGCTCTGCTTCCTAATGCTTGATGTCTTCAAAGCACACTGAACCACAGTGTAGTATAGATGACAACTGTATGCAAATAGCTCTCATGTAGGCCACAGGGAAAGGTGGTAGTGAGAAAGTAGCCCTGGCTGGTCTTGAGCCCACAATCCTCCTGCCTCAGCATCCCAGTGCTGGGAAAAAGCTGTCATCACACCAAGCTGTCTCTGTCCCTCTTGATGAGCTCCAGAGCTACCAGTGGAGTGCCCATTCACCATCAGATCCTTCTAGGGGCCCTCAGAGGCCAGAAAATCTTCAGTATGAAAGAAGAAAGAACTATCACTATTGCTGGATGCCTGCCAGAATTAGGTAGGAATTTACTACCACACCCTGGTCCAAGGTCTGGGAAAAGGCAGAGACAAGTTTTAGAAGCCCAATAAAAGTTCATCCTGCCCAGCCCAAAAATGGAACTCTGCTCTTCCTGCCCAGGGCCTCAAGTTAAAAGCATGTTCTTATTAGAAGCAATCAGAATGACACTTTACTTACATCTAGACAGAACTTTTAACATATGTATAAGAGATACTTGTAAAACCTGCTCATTAGTAGTTAGGAATCACAGCTGGGTGTGGTGGTGCACTTTGGGAGAAAGGGAAAAGGTTGGTGGATCTCTGTGAGCTGGAGGCCTGGTCCACATATAGAACTCCAGGAATCAGGGAGGGTGGGACAGATGGCTCAGAGGTTAAGAATACTTGCTGCTCTTGCAGAAGACTCATGTCCAGTCCCCAGCACCAACATGACTGCTCACAACCATCTGTAACTCTGATTCCATGAGGTCTGACACTCAGGTTTAGCTTCTCCGGGCACCAGGCACACACAGAGTGCACATACACATACACAGGAAAAATACTCACATATAGAATTTAGGTGGCCCATTGCTTAGGGGAAAAAAAAAAAAAGGATCAGCCAGGAGTGGTGGAGCATGCCTATAATCCCAGCACTCTGGAAGGCAGAGGCAGGTGGATCTTTGTGAGTTTAAGGTCACAAAGCTCTATAGAGCCGTTCCAGGACAGACAGTGCTACAGAGAAGCCCTGTCTCAAAAAACCAAAAGAAAAAAAAAAAGGATCAGATGAGTTTTCTTTCACAGTACATCCTAGAAGGATCCCTGATGGTGTGGGCAGGACACATCAATCTGCTTCTCACCTGGATGAGCTTGGCAGCAAACTGGTTTACTTCATTAACCCTTTCTTCATGAGCAGCCAGATCAGTCTGAAACTCTTCAAATTTCTTCTGTAGAACTTCTACATGCTCCAGGTCCTGGCCCAGCTCCTCAGAAGTCACAATTGCTTCCTATTCAAGGACAGAACCAGCGGGAGTGACTGGCCAATAGTCAATTTAACAAAGGTTGCCACGAAGGAGATTCATTAGGGATGGGGCCACATTCACTTTAATGGACAATTCTCTATGCAGTTATGACTTGTCTTCTAACAGTGCTCTGTCCCAGAGATTTCAGGGTTACAATAAAAGGTTCCTGGAGAGCAGCTGAGACAGTCTCCCGTTGCTGCCCTCCATCTAAAGTAGGGCTGCAACTGCTCTAACACTGCCTCTCAAGGCAGATCATAGGGAGCACTCCATCCTCTTGGAGGAGCCTAGTACACCTGCCCTCAAAGCATACCTTGTCATTGATCCAGTCCATTACATCCTCACACTCTCGCAAATACTGCACCAGCTTCTGTGCCTGAAGTAGTTTGATTCCTTTTTCACGCATTTTCTCCAAAAGCAACTCCCATTGTCGGTGCAGCTCCATCAAACGTGTCTGGAGGTTAAAAGTCAGACTTTTAAGCCAGGTATGGTGGCACACATCTTTAATATCAGCACTTAGGAGATAGAGGCAGGCAGATCTCTGAGTTTAGAGGGCAGCCTGGTCTACAGAATGAGTTTCGAGACAGCCAGGGCTACACAGAAAAACTCTGTCTAGAAAAACAAAAACTCAATTCCCAGAAGCCACAGCCAAAAGAGAGAACGGATTCCTGAAAACTGTCCTATGCCCTCTATATGTGTACACTACTCTCTTCCACTCTCTTATACAGTAACAATAAAATTAAATTGAAAAAGAATTACAATGTGAGCTGGGCAATGGAGGTGTATGCCTTTAATCTTAGCAGTTGGAGGTAGAGTCAGGCAGATATCTGTGACACCAGCCTGTTCTACAAAGTGAGTCCAGGATAGCCAGAGCTCTGTTACACAGAGACACTGTCTTAAAAAACAAAAACAAACAAAAAAAGGAATTACAATGTAAAAATCTTGGGGTAACAGTAGAAGAATGCCATCAGCTCTCAATCTGCATTTCCCCGAAAAGGCTTTGGAAGGCCTCCCAGTGACTGTTGTTAAACATGACATCTCAAGAGGAGTTCAAATCTCATTCATGTAGCAGCCACAGCATTAATGGGTATTCACAGCATAGACCCAGTGAGAACGTAAGAACGGAGGGAAGCTAAAAAGGCATTTTTTTAGCTTGAGTGCTTGTTCTGGTACTTGATCCCACCTTGGGGCTTTGATTATGCCCACCCCAAGATACTGGGAGTTTCTGGTAACACTGACAGGCAAAACTATTCCACTCAGGTTCAAACACAAACATAAAGGGGACTGGGATCCACCCATGTTGAGATGTCACTCTCAGCAAGACAAACAAAAAACTTTGAAAGCCAGGGGAACAGTCAGCATGGGTGGAGTCTCTTAGAAACAAGCATGAAGGTTTCACCAGAGGAGCGAAAGGTATAAAGAAACGAAATGAGAGCTCACACAGTTCACTGCACCAAATTGTCATGACTAGAAGGGAATGAAAGGCATAACAAGTCAATACTCCACCTACTCGGATGTGAGACCCAATGTGGGTGGCGGTGACTATGGGGCGCCAAGCTGTCCGGTATGGTGTGAAAGTCTAAACCAGTGACAAGACAGGTTATACAGGACACAGACACAGCCTTCTACTCCACCCACTTTCCTTACTGCTAATGCTGCCTGCCAAACTAAACTGCTAACTTTTCGGAGCAAACAAGCTGCCAAGTCAAGCGAGGATCACTATGGGAACTGTGAGCCCAAACATGAGAAGATAGAACTCTTAACAACAGCACTACAGAAACTGGACAGAGCTCATCCTCAAGTCCACTATTCAAACACACAAGTTTCATTTTCACACAGTCAAGTCATGACTAAGATACTGGCACAATTTTCCCAGCGCTGAAAGATAGAGAGGGTCCAGCTACATATGTTGCCTACAGTCTAGGAACATGAACAGACAGGGCAACAAGAACATTTAAGAAACTTCAGAACCGATAGGGTGGGAAAGAAGGCCTGGCTCTGACTCTGGTGATTTCTTGACATAGCCACGAGCCAACAGTGGGAGCTTCAGAGATGCAGAAACAAAACATTATGGAAAGAACTATGATAGGCATGGAATACAGCAGATTGTGCCAGAAAATAGAGGCTCACAGTGAAATTCTACTTCTCAGCCGTGGGACTTTGGGCAGGTTACTCAAAATTTCTAAGCTTCAGAATATCTACCCTTCTATGACATGGAGAAATAGGAACCTTACAAGCCTATGAAAATCACAGATGTCAGCCAAGTATCTTGCAGTACCTCAACAACAACTATATCAACTTGACAAATAATAGTTAATAGTGCACGTAAAGTTGCTTTGATAAGCTCTCCAAATGGAGCACAAATGAACTCAGCTTTGGATCCTTTTCAAGATGAATCTCCAAAGTCAAACATTCCTCTTGGGCCTATCTGTAGCTGGATCATACTATACAATTCCATGTACCCCAGGAAAATTTCTATTCGGAAGTAAGAAGCCAACTGACTTCATTTACCTAACAAAACTATACTTTTAAAAAAAAGTTTGTATTTAATTGAGAGATGTATTACACTAGGCAAATGATTTCAATATAATGAATCAGTTGGCCACAGGACAACTGGCACTTACTTTTCTTAAAGGTTTTTTTATTAAACTAGTAATAGTTAACAGTTCTTAGCTGCGCAAGGTGGCATACACTTTTAATCCCAGCACTCAGGAGGCAGAGGCAGAGGCACACTGATCTCTGTTGAGTCTGAGGCCAGCCTGGTCTACAGAGCTAGTTCGAGGACAGCCACAGCTACACAGAGAAACCCTGTCTTGAATTAAAAAATAAATAAATAAAAGCCTAAAATCAGTAAGTGGGTAGATCGACAAGTCCATTTCAAAACACCCAGTGCAAATAGACACCAGTAGAACAAATATGGCACAAATGTCTAACGCTGAAAACCATCAGCCTGGCTCCTAGAGGACTGAAAATTTCAAAACAGCTACAGAGGGAGAGTGGAGGATGATTTACTTTTAGTTGAGGCTGAAGGATACAGGTTTTGTCTACATCCTAAATAATGCTTGACAGGTGAAGACCTAGGAAAGGCTGAGCCCTCAATGCAATGTGGCTTTGGAAACAACCAAATAAAAAGTTGGGTGAGGTAACACACACTACAGCATTTGGGAGGCTGAGAAAGGAGGATCCAGTTCAAGCACAGCCTGTTCTACACAGCTAGACGCTGACAACAAGAAAGAAAACAAAAGAAACAAAACATATAAACAAGAAGTGTATCAAAGGGCTTAAGAGATGAATTAGTGATTCAGAATACATACTCGCTTATAGAGACCTCAGTTCAATTTCCAGTACCCTCATTAGGTAGCTCATAACCACCTTTAACTCCTGCTTAAGAGATCCAACATCCTCTTTTGGCCTCTGAGTGCTCATGTACACATGCACAAGCACACACATAATCAAAAATAGAAATTAAAAAATTTTAAAGTGTATCAAAGATAGGCTAGGTAAGAGTATCTCCTTATGAGAACCTCAACATAGCAATAAGGAAAGGATACTTCCCTTAATACAATGGTATTGTTACATAAAGCATAGAAAAATTATCTCAATTCAAAAACAAGTAGGCCCAAAGTTTGAAGGTGCTTGTTTCAAAGTTACCGATTACCCTCTAAAAATACTAGAGTTAGCTGACACAGAAGAAATCTTTTTTACCATATGAACATGGTAACTCACTCTATGCTAAACTCACTCTACTCCAAGAACACTCTTCCTTACCACATTCACAAACCCTGGTTTCCAGTCATAGTAATAGCTGGCTTGTGGATTTCTCTAGAAGACCTAGAGTCTCTCAAGTCAGGAAAAGCCGAGCTTCCAAGGTGTTCATCCTCCCTTTTTGTCTTGCTCCAGGAGATGAGGCCTTCTGACCAGGCAGGTAGTGTTCCTACTCACCCGGATGGTTTCAGATGCAAAATGCCCTTCTGAGATCATTAGGTTTCCAGTCTCATCCAGCTTGACAATGGCTCCTGAGTTGGCTTGTACTTCAGCTTCAAAGGCTTGGTGCTTCTGGAGCTTTCCCTGGTAGTGGAACACAAGTGTCACCACCCAGCACTTCTCTTGTTCCCACCCTAACAGTCCCCTGCCCTCAGTGCCATCTCAACTAGTGAGGGAGGGCGCACACATACAAAGACTGTTCCTCCACTACCCTGCTCTGTGAGCATCTTCAACTTTGTGGGTGTTAGATACTACACTATATTTCAAATTTTCTTGTCTATGGAGAAGCAGCTTTTATTCAGACATCTAATCCCTTCTAGAAAAATAGGACTAGCCAGACAGTGGTGGTATACACATTTATCTCAGCACTCAGGAGGCAGAGACAGGTGAATCTTTGTGAGTTCAAGGCCAGCCTGGTCTATAGAGTTGAGTTCTAGAACAACCAAGGCTATTACACACAGAAACCCTGTCTCAAAACAAACAAAAAAACAAAAAACAAGAAAAACAGGACCACACACACAGCTTTTCTACCTCCTTTACAAGCCATATTCAAACCTTGCATTCTATTTCTATTTAGTTTTAAAATTACATTTCTTTTGTAGGTGGTGTATGTGTGCAAACATGCACATGCTATGGTATGTGTTCCTTCCTTTTACCAAGTGGGTCCTAAGATGAAATTCAAGTCATCAGGCATAACGGTTAGTGCCTTTACCCACTGAGCCATCTTGACAACCTCATTCCATTTCTTTCTTTCAAAAAAATTTTTTATTTGTATTTCTGTATCTGAGTGGATGTATGCCATGTATGCGGATGCCCAGAGACCAAAGAAGTCATGAGAGCTGCTGAAACTGGAGTTATAAGTTGGTAGTGAGCCTCCTGATAAGGATGCTGGGAACTAAATCCATGTCCTCTACAAGTGCAATGTATGTTCTTAACCATTTAGACATTCCTCACACCCATAACTATATTATTTGAAAGCAACAATACTGTTAGCATGCCTTTATCTAAACAACCCAGCAGGGCATGGTGACACATTCTTTAATTTCAGCCCACAAGAGGCAGGCAGATCTCTGAGTTTGAGGCTAGCCTGGTCTACATATTGAGTTTCAGGTCAGCTAGGGCTACATAGTAAGACCCTGTCTCAAAAACAAAAACAAAAATTCCAAAATAACCACCACGACCTTTCCTGGAAATTGCTGGAATTCCAGGGGCTTTGAGATATAATTTAAGAACCATCAGTTTAAAGAGTCAACCTTTGAGGATTGACTGACCCTTTCACAGGGGTTGTGTAAGACCACTATAAAACACAGATATTCACATTACAATTCATAACAGTAGCAAAATTAGAGTTATGAAGTAGCAACAAAAATGATTTTATTGTTGTGGGTCACAACATGAAGAACTGTATTAAAGGGTCACAGCACAGGAACGTTAAGAACCCTGGGTTTAAAGTATGCAGAAAAGAAAACCTCATGCCTCTAAGCTATCCTCCCCATATGCTACAGTCTTCTCAGAGCACAGAGTTTACTGTGTCTGACCTACATTCTTCTAGCTACCCAATTTTTGGGGGTCCCTAAATTCTGAGAGGCAAGAATCCCTGGCAGCTCAGACATACCTGTAGGTTGGTTGGGTCTTTGTAGTTCTCATCAGATGCAACTTGAAGCTTCTCCTGAATCCACTTCTCCAGCTCTTCAGCATCTCTCTGAAAAAACTGGAACCGATAGGAATCTTCCAGCTTCTGCCGCCGCAAGGTAGAGAGCTCCTTGAAGCGGTGGTACCGATCCAGGACCTGCTGCCGTCTCTCCTGGATGTCCTCTGCTGTTTCCAGCACTTTGACCCCACTTGGATCCATTTTCTGAAAAGATAGAATGCCTTGAAATAAGCTCCAAAAGACAGGATATGCAGTGGAATTAGGCTCTCTGAAGGAGAAAGAATCAGAAAATGCAAGCAAACAAATGAACTATGAAGTAGCCTCTTGTAGGACAAAGCCTTTACGAACAATAGCTATTTTAGTGGTTCAATCTTCCTAATGCTGTGTCCCTTTAAAACAATTCTTCATGTTGTGGTGACCCCACAACATAACATTATTCTTGTTGCTACTTCATACCTATAATGAACTGTAATGTGAACATCTGTGTATTTATGTGGCTCATTATAACTCATTACAGATATTCACATTACAAAATTCATGCTACTGTCATGAATTTTAATATGAATATCTGTGTTTTCCCATGGTCATAGGAGATCTGTATAAAAGGGTAATTCAATTCCCACAGGTTGAGAACTGCTAAGCTATTTATTTCCTCCCCACAGCACCTAACTACTCTGGCTCCTCAAAGGATGATGGTTTTGATGGCAGCAAAAGTGAAAGAAGTAAACGGAAGAGTTGAAGTTCCTATTACTTCTACAGAGGCTTCAACATTCAAAGGAAACACTGGTATTTGAAGAATTATTAATAAATGTACTCAAAAAATCCTTCCATCTTGCTTTTGAATTTATTGTGTAGAGTCCAAATGAATTTTCTTGTTGCTGTTTTTCAAGACAGGGTTTCTCTGTGTATGGATGTCCTGAAACTCACACTGTGGACCACACTGACTTTGAACTAGAAATCCACCTGCCTCTGCCTCATGAGTGCTAGGATTAAAGGTATGCACTATCACCTGGCTGACTTTTTGTGTGTTACAGGCTGGGATTACAAGCATTTTCTACCAACACCAGGTTTTATGCTGTACTGGGGTACTGGGGATCAAACCCAGGGTCTTGTACATGGTAAGCACTTTAACAGTTGGAATATATTTCTCACCCCCAATTTACTCTTCTTTAAATAAGCTTTCCTCTTTGTCACAGAAACTGCAAAGGACTGGTGTAACAGACAGTGGAGCTCCACTGAACCCTAAAACATACAGTTTTCTAAGCAATTTTGCTAAATTTAATAAGCAAACTTGACCCAGGATGTGAGAAACAAAGAATGTTACTTAGATCTCATCAAGAATAAGCCATCATGGGAATACAGAACAGTACAAGCAGCTGCCTAGCAAGTTTATCAGTTCCAGTCCCAGGATCAGAGAGAAAAAGAAAACAATTTTATCTTCTAGTCAATTTAAAGATCACAGAAAATTAGATGTAAATTAATGGCAAAAAGCATCTAAAATACTAAATTCAGCAATATATGACCCTGTACAAGATACTTTTCCTCAGAAAAGATCCCTGTGCTCAGATTTTTGGGTTCTGTCGCTCTCCTTGCGGGGTTCCTGTCCTCTCCAGATCTTACTGTTTCCCACTTCTTTCATAAGATTCCCTGCACTCTGCCCAAAGGTTGCCCATAAGTCTCAGCATCTGCATTGCTAGTCTGTAGGGCAGAGCCTTTCAGAGGTCCTCTATGTCAGGCTCCTGACTTGTTCCCTCTTTTCTCCTTCTGATGTCCATCCTCTTCACCTTTCTGGATAGGAGACTGATACTCCAACCAAGGACTATGCATGGAGATAACCTAAGACCCCTGCACAGATATAGCCCATGGCACTTCAGTATCCAAGTGGATTCCATTGTAATAGGAACAGGGACTGTCTCTGACATGAACTGATTGGCCTGCTCTTTAATTACCTCCCCCTCAGGGGGAAGCAGCATTATCAGGCCACAGAAGAAGACAAAGTAGCCACTCCTGATGAGACCTAATTGACTAGGATCAGAAGGAAGGAAAAGAAGACTTCCCCTATTAGTGGACTTGGGGGGGGGGGGCGGCATGCATGCAGAGGGTGGAGGGAGGGAACCACAGGGGGGATACAAAGTGAATAAAGTGTAATTAATAAAGAATTAAATAAAAAGATAATTTTCCTTCTATGCTTAGAGTGGCAAACAATGGGAAATGACCTCATTCCCAACTTAAAATTAGAGTCTTTAGCACATGCCCATCAATCAAATGATCCTCAATACCACTAACGAATTTCTCACAAGGCTGAGGCAAGAGAATGGAGATTTTAAGGGCAGCCTGAGTTACACAGTAAGATATTTTAAAAAGCATGTAAGAGGAATTGGAGAGATGGCTCAGAGGTTAAGAATGCTGGCTGCTCTTCAAAAGGATTCAGGTTAGGTTCCAAGCACTCATATGACAGCTCACAACTGCCTGTAACTGCAGTCCCAGGGAAGTCAATACCTTCCTCTGACTTCATGGGTACCAGGCACGAACATGGTACACATATAACAAACAAACAAGCAAGGACTGGTGAGATGGCTCAGTGTATCCAATGCCCAGCATACCCAATACGCCTGGCAATCTAAGTTTGATGGCTAGAATCTATGTAGCTACAGGAGAGAATCAATTCTACAAAGTTTTCCTTTGACTTCCACATGCCCCCCCATTGGACACACTCGCACAATAAAAATTATAAAAATAAAAACGACAGCATGTGTCAGGAATAATGGCCCATGCTTGAAATCTAAGCATTCAGGAGGTAGAGGCATAAGGATTTGTCACATATTCAGAGCCAGTTTGGTAAACACATCAGATACTAGGCCCACAGCTAGGCTAGAGTGAGACTATTTCGAAAGAAACAAACAAGCAAAGAAACAAGCAAGCAAGCAAACAAAGCACAGTGCAGAGGGGATTCTAAATAAGGTAAGAAGTAGGGCAGGAGAACACTGAGGCCCTCTAGACCCTGCTCCGTGAACTGTATAAGGCATAAAGACAGTTACCTGAAATACCTGGAGGCTTTTTCCCTTGTCCTGTCCCCTCCTGGAGCTAATGGACAGGGAATATCCAGCAGGCTGAGGACTGGGATGAAAACCTGTGAGGGTGTTGCCCACCACACACAGGAAAGAACAGCTCAGTGAGAACTGTGTGCACCTGATCAGCATCAAGGACAGTGTTCTGACGATATTATCTTCCAGAGAAGAGTTGAGGTGGTTTTAACTGCAGCATTTTGTGTCTTTCCAATTATACTCTACATAGGTACTTGTTTTGGTTGTCCGACTTCACAATCTTTTTTTTTTTCTGTGTTCAGCGGTAATGAGCATCTAACTTAGGGCTTCTTGAATACTTCACCAGTGAGCCACATCTCACTGTGTATTACGTGTGTACATATGAGCCTCCAAGTACACCAGTTTGTCAGACACCTTCCTCTATCTTTTTAAATAGTCCAGCACATGAGATGGCTCAGCTGGTAAAGGCATTTTGCTGCCAGCTGATGATCAGAGTCTGATTATCAGGAATATGCTGGAAGAAGATAACCCACTCTTAGAAGATGTCTGCTGACCTCTATGCACATTAGCACCCTTGGAAACACAAATACATACACGTAAATAAAAAATTAAATATATAATGTTATTGTGGGGTGGTGGTGGTAAGAAGAGGTAAGAAGAGGGACGAAGGAAGCAAAATGTTCGTACCTTAGCTCTTAGCACCACTGAGTCATCTTTCTCTCCAGCCCCTCTCACCTTATTTTCTGAAACCCAACCTGAGTCACTGAACACACTGCTATGCTCGAACTTCAAATCTAGTGCTTTACTCTCTGAGCCACCTCCCCAACTATAAAAGAAGTCCTTTTCTAAAACATGATTCTCTGTAAAACTCCAAAGCCATCTATGCATTTTTTTTTTCTTTGAACTCCCTATGTAGCTGAAGATGACTTTTAACATGTGATCTTCCTGCCTGAGATTAGACATGCCTGGCTTGTACATGATTCTTTTGCCTAGACTATTCCATCCCTTCTTTCCCTGGTAAGTCCTACACATACCTCAAGATACACTGAAATAAATTCCAAGACCTAACCAGGCACAGTAGTGCACACCTGTGATCCCCACATTCCGGGAGGTAGAGGCAGGCGGATCTCTGTGAGTTTGAGGCCAGCCTGGTCTATAAATTAGCGAGTCCAGGAAAGCCAGGACTACACAGAGAAAGCTTGTTTCGAAAAATAATTCAATAAATCAATTCCAAGACCTGTTCTCTGTCCTCTCTCTGTTGCAGCTATACCTGCAGATCAGCAAAGGACTTCTACCTACTTCTTCCTGATTAGCCTGAAACACCTAATGTCTGAAACCCCTCTTTCTGGTATAAGGCGTGTTAAGAATGTTCATTTAGCCTGTTTCCTGCTTTTCTCTAGTGTGTGAATTGCAGCAGTGAAGAACTGTCACACTGAGAGGGCTCCTTGTGTTTCTGTGTGTGTCTGGATGGTTTGTCTTATCCTGTTTCAGATCAAAATTAGAAAAATGTTTTAGGTGGATGAACTGCAAGGCCAACCTATGAGACATATCTAGGGAGAGGCTGCTCTGTGAGCTGAGTCCCACCTGATTTCCTCTACCCTGACTGACTAGAGCATCAAGAAACACTTACAGACATGGGACATTCTTGGTTGTGTCCCAATATTGTGCTCTGCTCAAAGAAAGTTTAAACTTCCCTCTACAAAAAGGAGAGCAGCAATGATAGCATGTTTACATGGGGAAATAACCCAGAGACCCCTGGAAAGGCAAAACTCATCTTCAGGGAAAAATTTGGGGATCCAACCAGCAATGCTAGTCAGAACTATCTAATTTTTCTTTTCTCCTTCTGATAAAGCTTCCTTTATAACTACTATATGACTCCCTGAGTTCGACACAACCTCTTACAAGTTAGACAAATGCCTGTGGACATTATCCTTTTTTTTTTTTTTTAAGATTTATCTATTTATTATTTATACAGTATTCTGCCTGCATGTGTGCCTGCATACCAGATCTCATTACAGATGGTTATGAGCTACCATGTGTATGCTGGGAATTGAACTCAGGACCTTTGGAAGAACAGCCAGTGCTCTTAATCTCGGAGCCATCTCTCCAGCCCTATTCTTACCTTTTAATGTTCTTAAAATGAGTTTGCTCTGCTGTACATGTTTATTACTTTTCTTGGTATGGTAACAAGGAGTTTTCCTAAAAATTTAAAATTATAAGACAGGCAATTTTAAAAAATAAAACATTGGGGCTGGAGAGATGGCTCAGCCGTTAAGGGCACTGTCTGCTCTTCCAAAGGTCCTGAGTTCAATTCCCAGCAACCACATGGTGGCTCACAACCATCTGTAGTAAAATCTGATGCCCTCTGCTGTCCTGAGGCACGCATGCAGGCAGAACACTGAATAAATAATAAATAAATTAAAAATAAATAAATAAATAAATAAAACATTAAGCCAGGCTTGGTGGAACATGCCTTTAACCCAACACCCTGGAGACAGAGGCAGGAGGATCTCTTAAGTTTAAGGCCAGCCTGGTCTATATATTGCAAGTTCTAGGCCAGATAGTACTACATAGTGAGATCCTGTCTCAAACAGATATACACCTAAATAAATATGCTTGTTGGCTAAATGACCAAGCAAATACACAAATTCATTTTCAAGGAGTGGGGAGGGTTGGATAATGGTTCTCTCTTTCTCTGTACTGTAAAACTGGAATTCTACTCGGTAAATGTTAGATTTGTGGCAAGAATGACAAACAGTATGCTGACTAAAGATACTCAATTAGGTATCACCCTACTTAATCCAGATTACCAATTTCGCGTGGGCTTCACAGAATGTTTCCAAAGGAAGCAGCTACTGTCTCCACTAGCATAGGCTGGCTTTAGGCAAGCAACTCAGCAAGGTACAGCTCTGCAACCTTGGTAGGTAGGTGGGACTGAAAACAACCACCATTATTATTTGTTTTTTTTTTTTTCCAGTTTTCGAGACAGGGTTTCTCTGTGTAGCCTTGACTGTTCTAGACTTGCTTTGTAGACCAGGCTGGCCTTGAACTCACAGAGATCCACCTGCCTCTGCCTCCCTGAGTGCTGGGATTACAGGTGTGCACTACAGTGTCCAGCTTCATCAATTCTTAAAATGAATGGGCTTTAAAGGTCCTTAAAATTAATAGCCAGTCAAGTTGATAGCACATGCCTGTGATCAACACTGGGGAGATTAAGATAGGATGCTTTCCAGTTGGAGGCCAGACTGTGCTTATCCAGTGAGGCACCACCGAATAAATAAAAAGGATGATTTATTTATGCATTGCCATTGTTCTCATTCATAGGAAATAGTAAAAGAGGGGAGCCAGGAAGTGGTGGTGCACCCCTTTAATCCTAATACTCAGGAGGCAGAGGCAAGCAGTTCAAGGACAGCCTGGTCTACACAGTGAGTTCCAGGACAGTTACATAGAGAAACTTTGTTTCAAAAACACAAGAAAAAGACGGAAAACTGTCAGAATTGATTATTTAATTTGCTTGCTCTCAAAGGGTAACTATAGCTGTAACCTGGAACAAGAATCACACTACAGAGTTACTGAAAGATAGCCATGTCTTCAAGACTGAAGTGTGTGATGCCTGTCCTGTCGCCTATTATACAATTTACCACATTTTAAAACTTCCTTTAGCTGCCCAAGAAATCTCTAAGAAATCACATTAGGAGCTGAGCCTTGTAGTTAATAAATACAAACTCAGCTTCTCAAGATGGTGAAGCCAAAAGATCTCAGAGTTAGTTCAAGGCTAACCTGAGCAATTTGCTTGATATTCTGTTTCAAAAATTATGAAGGTGGGGATTCTTGGGAGAGGTAGTTCTCATTAGCAGAGTGCTTGCCTGGCCCTAGGCTGTACGAGGCCCCAGGTTGAAGCTCTAGTATTATAGAGGTGGAGGAATCACATCAGGCAGCAACCGAGCAACTGTGTCTGATGGACAAAATAGTCACCATCATAATACTGAAGAGTCCACCTGAGTCTCTGCATGGGCTCAGCCTTCTGTTAGCAAACTGCCCCACCCAACAGGGAGACCATCCAGACAGCACCCATTGAAGAACCTAAAAGGCTCTCTTTGTGGACCCAGTGAAGTAGAAAGAGTCAATTCTATACCAAGTACTTTGGTCGAGCAATAATGGACTTTTCTTCCCTGCAGTAGATCAGCTGATGTCAGAAGGTGGGACCTCTGCCAAGCACAACTGGCTCTCTGCAGAGCTGGACATAATCAAAGTCACCACCTCGTTCCCATTGCAGATTTCTTATTTGTATGATTACAGAAAATTATTAGTCTCTTCACCTGATAAGACATATTTAGCTGCAAGAACTCCATTTTCTTTTCATTCCGAAAAAGATCATTTTCAGACAACATGAAAAAAATTATTTTATAAATACAAAAACTACTGTTACCCAAAGAGGTACAACCTCTCACACCCAAAATTATGTCAGCAGTACTGGAATGTCTGGGACCCTGTATGTACCACATTCCTTACATGACTGAAGCTGCATACTTCAAGAACCCCACCCTGCTCTGGCAATATGCAGCAGTCTGATAAGGCACACTCCAGAGAATGTTGCAGGCTGTACTTAACCCAATGAGATTAGCACCTTTAAATCACACAGGAAAAAATAATCTGGGAAAAGTGCCATTAAAAAAACAATCTCCAGACTTAGAGCCTATCTGTTGTACTAACTGCCTAAAAACTACAACAGAGGAATTACCTCAAAGTCAACCAACTGACAGCATATCTCCAGGCTGCCAATCAACTCTGATTTTTGTTAATCAAAGTCATATAGGCAGAGAGTAAACAAGGGAAAGCTAAGTGTTCAGTGTATTCTCTGTGTTTAAGAACAGTGCTACATTTAGCTGGTCATGATGGCACACCCCTTTAATCAAAGCAGAGGAGGGAGACAGAGTTAGGGAGATCTCCAAGTTCAACGCCAGCCTGGTCTACACAGACAGTTCCAGTACAGCCAAGGCTACTACACAGAGAACCCTGTCTCAAAAACCAAAACAACTACAAAAAGTGTTACATTTAAAGTAACCAAAGTTCATATTTTTATAAATATTAGTGAAGACAGGAGATGTAAGCCATTCATAAATGTTATAAAGTAGCAGTCAGAACATTAGCTGCATCCTTCATTGAGGTTTGTGAGCTGATCTCAGGGGATCAAACAAGAATTACAGCTATGTTGTCTATTGTAATAAAACACAAAGGACTTGTCAGCATTCTTACACTGTCAGATCTCACTGACTCTTTTCATTTCATTTATTTTTATTTTATGTGTTCATTAGTATTTTGCCTGAATATATGTCTGTGTGAGGGTGTCAAGAAGCCCTGGAATTGGAGTTATAGACAGGCAAGAACTGCCATTGGGTGCTGGGAATTGAACACGGATCTTCTGGAAGAGGAAGCAGTGCTCTTAACTGCTGAGCCATCTCTCCAGTCCCAGATCTAGTTGTTTCTAAAGGTATGAAGTTTGCCAGGCCAGCCAAGTGCCAAGAAAACAGCTGTTTAAGGCTCTTCTTGGTACTTGGGGAGTTTTAAAGTGCCCTCACTTAATCTATAAGCAGTTACATGCCACTATGTATCTACAGTGGGAACATGGTGGAGACAGTGGGTAGGAATTAAAGTGTGTTAAGGAACAGACTTCAGTTGAAAACATTTTCAAATCAAAGGTCAAATGCTTTGGACTCCGCAAATCTGGCACCTGTAGTGAGTGGTTTAGGACAGCCTCGCACACATTTCATAGGGTAGAACAATTCTGTTATTTATTTTTCTAAAGTACTTCAAAAGAAAATTAAAAAGAACATGAGAGAGTCTTTGCTTTTGCTTGTATTTAAAGCCATTGCAGCACGCTGAATGTCCTGGAGACTGGAGGACTTGGAATGCTGTAAAATGAATGTTGGTTTTCAGCCTGGACACCAGCTGTTTTGTTTTGCAAGAAAGGAATTTTAGGGACTCACAGGAAGGGGAAAACAAAACAAAACAAAAAAAAACAGATCAGTTGGCTCTATGGAAAAATTTGTCGTAATCACCCAAGGCAAAAGGTCACAAAACCCATTCATCAGTTTGGGTTTTGTTGCTTAGTCAGAGCCCAACTGTGCAGAACTGACAATATCTTTTCTCTGTGGCTTATGAGGCCAGCGTACAGTGAATCTCAGATTTGCAAAGCAGGAGGACTAACATCACAGATATAAAATGGCTTGCCTGACAACTACCAAAGAATTGGTTAGCACCCACAAAACTGTGTACTAGTTGATTCTCAGATTAAACAAACCAACTCACAACCAGCTTAGCTACAGGTTTTAGTAGCAGACAGGACAGTAAGCAGGGCAGTAAATAGTATATAAACAAGATTTTTGGCATCATGAATAAAAACAATCAGTTCTTTTGCTTCAACCACATTCCAGTCAAGACTGTGGCTTTATATGTCAGCCTTCAAGTTGATTAATTCAGTTCTACTTGTTAGCGCAATTCTGCAGAGGTGAGCAGGACTTAGCATCAAGAAAGCAAGAGATTCATACTGCATTGCATCAAAACCCAGGAATGCAGAGCAATGCTGGGCAACTTACTTCTGATGCTCCCCACACACTATCTTGCTGCTACTTACCTTTCAACCTGCAAAATTCAGATGAAAAGGGTTTAAGTGCAATATATTAAGATTCAAGACAAGAAAATGTTATAAACCTTAGATAATTAACTGCTCTCATTTATAAAAGAGCCTGCCTTGGATTTATCACCTATAATCACTAAAAATGTCTAAGATTTTTCCCTCTTATTTTAGGATATCAAGATAATTTTAAGCAGTTTTTTCTTTTTTTGAAATAGCCTCAGACAAAAAAAAAAAAAATTAGCAAACACTGAAACACTACACATAAAACATACAGAACATTGTTTCTTGTGTGTGTGTGTGAGTTTTGGTTTCAAGACAGGGTTTTTCTGTGTAGCCCAGGCTGTCCTGGAACTAAGAGATACCTGTCCCTGCCTCCCAAATTCTGGGATTAAAGGTGTGCACCACCACATCTGGCCAGAGTGCTGGTTTTAAAGAAAGAAACTGTGACCCCCTGGGGTGCGGCAGCACTTGTGGGAAGACTTTGTATTAAAAATAAATGAATGAATAAATTGTAATGAATATATAAAAAAATAACCAAAAAAAATCTAAATACTAAAAAAAAAATACAAAAAAATAAAAAACAAAAAACTGTGAGTTCCATTTCATCAGAGATTATGGTAGAGCTAAGACAACAAGACAACGAGAAAGCAGACAACCCCAGCTTACAGCACTTGTCAAACTGGAAAATACTATTTACACTACATATTTTCAGGTAATTTTTCTAAATATCTAAAGTAACTTTTCCCCTTGGTTCTTAGGAACCAAGCAGCCATCAATTAAAAATTAGCAAACATTACATGCAAACACCAGGATGGCAGTAAGAAATTACTATATTCATGCCTTAAAGAGAAACAGAAAGGTAGAAAACAGTAGGTTTTGAAAATTTTAGAGTAAACACACCAACACTTCTGATCATGTATCCAGAAATCCCACCAACTGTCACCAACCTTTCTACTTAACAGAAAGGTCATGCAGGCAGGGCTTCCCGTTCTTTGGGTTATTCAACCTCTTGGACACCAATGTGTCTTCACTGCAAGCCAGGCAAAAGAACCAAAAGGCAATACATTTTGTGCATGCTGGTCAAATACCTGAACTCTGCGTTTACGAAACGATGACAACATGATGGAGGAATGTGGAGTCTAAAGAGGGAGGGGAAGAGCAAGATAACACACTTCTAAGGGCAACTGGGATAGAATCACTTCAAAGTGAAGAGAATAGATCTGTGAAGACACATGAAAACAGGCAAAAATCAAATAGCAAAGATTTCCCCAGTGTGTGGATCCCACCAGGAATCTGATATGTAATTAGGGAAGCAAAGCTCCTGTCTTGACAATTACCATCTCCTAAATGTGCTGCTGTGACCATATCACACACTCTTCTCAGGCGCTTGCCCAAGTATTGTTTTCTAATGGTGAATGTGCCTCCTCCCATCCACATTCTGATGAAATAGGAATCTTGGGGCTTTTAGGAATTTGCAGTGTAAAAGCAGGTAAAAGGCTGATTTCATGAAGGCCTAAGTAAGGAACTCAAAAAAAAGACTGAACTTGGGGCTAGTTTGCTGGTGCAGTTCCTTTACAAAATACTATTATTTCCTACTCAAAACAAGTAAAAGCAGCATATTTAAGAGATGGGAAAGGTCCTGGTTCACTGCACAGCTGTCCTAGTCAGATGGATCCAAGTGGTCAGCTATGCGGAACTCTGCATTCTTGGAGTCAGCATTTGCCACGAGATCACTGCATTCCCCTGCAAGGCCACAGCTGATGAACTGCAGCAAACCTAGCTGCAGACAGTGGAGCTCTCAATGGGCAGGGAGGATTGCCAAAGGCAGGCTGCCCTCAGACCCTCTGTCCTTAGTGCATAGGACTAAGGACAGACAGAATTGTGGGGTGGGGAGCTATTCCGAAGAGCCATTTCTCAATATCCGCAGAGGCCCCACCCTTTGAGGTGAAAGCAGAGAAGGAAAATAGAAAATTCTAATCCAGGGAACTAAAAGATATACTTAATAGGCTCTGCCACTTAAACCTCTTCATTAGATTACCTGACATCAAATTTCTCTAATTATTAGATTACTGCAAAGCATACAGCCAAGGCCAAATGCACTACCAGAGAATAGCTGGCTGCAACAGCTCCTGCCTGACACAGGCCCAGCGATTTGGGAAGCTGAGGGTGGAACATTAAGCTTGAGCCCAGGAGTTTGAGACATACAGCAAGGCCTCTTCTCTTCAATAAGAGGGATAAAAGCCCAAGGCTGGGTGGCAACCAGGTTTGCTGGCAGGAGCATGAGTTCAAGACCAGCTACACCCGAGTACAGAGTTTCAGAAATCGCTACATATCAAGATCTTGTCTCACAAAATAGGGAATGGGATTGCAGATATGAACTAAGTCACCAGGCCTTGGGTTTACCATAAGAACTGTCTCACATTTGTCTAGTTCAGGGTAAACCTTCCATTCCAATCTATCTAGGTCCCTAGATAACAGTCAACATACTTTGAGGGTCCCTTTGAGGAATTAATGGCCCAGTTACTAAAAAAGGCTTACTGTTAATTTTCTGCAGAGGACCTTACTCCCCCCTCCCCCACTGCAGCACATTTTTTTTTTTCCGGCTTTGACTTCAATTTGACCTTTAAAATGTAAGACATTTAGTATGAGTGGGAATCTTGGCTCAATGGCTTCATGCAATGCACTGTTGTTGGTGCTATTCTTAAGCTCTTGTTTCCTGGCTCCAAGACACCCCCACCCTGCCATCTTTGATACATTCTGTTTTACTTAAGTCCAATTGCTATGACAACGCAATTTCTTAACACATTATGAAAATACTTCATATGGTTGGTCTCTCTTGTACTCCTTGACAGCCATGATAATTAGCTTTTCGAAAATAACAACGGAAAGAACAAATGACTTTAAATATTCTGGGTCTCTAAATTTAAAAAACCTGATTATTTGGGAGGCTGAGGCAGGAAAATCCTGAATTTCAGACAGGCCTGGGCTATTCAGTAAATTCCAGGCCAGCCTGGGTTACACAGTAGGAGTCTGTATAGAGAGACCGAGAGAGAGAAAAATAAAAAAGACCCTGTAACGTGTAACAGCTCGAAATTATCTCACCCCAGCTTTCCAGGCTATTCATTTAAAAACCCATCGAACCTTACTTACACAGAAGTCCCCCTTGTTTTATATATATATATGTAATTCCAGTACCTGAGAGGCTTTTAAAATCAATTTTTTCGTTAAGAGGCATTTCGTCAAATTTGCAGGGATAGCTTCAGACAAAAGATTGCTCTAACACCCCACACTGGCACGGTGGTAGTATCTGATAAATATATATATAAAACAAAACAAAAAAACAGTCTCACATAGAAAGAGGTGTAAGCTATTAAGTTATTTATTGGATTTGGATCTCCTACCAAGCAGCGCTGCATCTAACTATTATACAGGAGCAAGTCAGCCCTGAAGAGAAAAGACATTTATTACCAGGAAAGAAAAAGGAGACCTCTCTGGGGGCCCGGGACCGCCATACAGGATGAAATTAAGGTCAGCGAGCCCTTCACTGCAGATGCTAGCTCGTCCTCTTCAGGAGGTGCGGGCGAAGGGCGGTGCGGGGGCGCTCGCGGGTGGGTGCTGCCGAGGACCACCCCTCACCACCTGCCGCGACGGGTGGGGCCGCGGCACAGGGAGGGGCCCCCGCGCGGCCTCCCCCCGCCCGTGACATTCCGGGTCGCCGCCCGGCTCCGCAGCGCCCCGCAGCCCACGCGCCACAAAGGCGGCGGCAGCGGCCCACGGACCCGCCCGGGAGGCCCCGCGGCTCACCTGTCCGCACAGCTCCGGCGTGCGGCCGCCCGCGGCCCTTCCCTTCCCGCCCGCCGCCCTTTCTTACCGGCTCCCGGGGGTGAGGGGCGTGGGTCGCCGCGCTGAGGGCTGCTGAGGAAAAAGATGCGCCGCCGCGGCTCCTGCCTCACGCCGTTCGCTCCGCAGCGGATAGTGACGGTGGCGCGCGCGCACCGGGGTTTTATAGGCGACCGCGCGCGCTCCCGCGGCGGCCGAGGGCGAGCGTGGGAGAAGTGCACGGCTCGACGACGCGAGGGGCGGGACTCGCCGCTCCACTGCCCTACGGAAAGAACCGAGCGCGTCCGGAAGGAGCCGAGGCGGGGTGCGGGCTGGTGGGGGCGGGAGTAAACGACGGGAGGGCGACAGAGGAAGGGGAGCTTGGGGGCGCGCGCGCGAGGGGTGCGGAGCGCGGCGCAGAGGAGTCGCCGCATCCGCCTGCCCCGGCGTGGGTCCTGTGCAATCCTGCCCCGCCCAGTCCGCCCTGCAGAGAATCTGCGCCGCACCCCTCCGGCCCTGGGAGCCCTTCCGGGACTGCGGCGAAGGGCAGGGCGGGGCCCAGTGCTGCAGTCAGGCTGGGGATGCTGTTGCCCCCGCCGGAAAGACGCCCTGTCCTTTTCGGGTGATCTCACCGGAATGTTGGCTTGCTCTCCCTACTTTCTCAGGAGGCGGCTTGGCGCCGAGAGACCCAAGTCTGCCTGTTCTGGTGGGGGCTGGGGCCAAGAAAATCAGATGATTTTGGGACTCCGTGTTTGAGGAGGTGGTAGGAAAAAACCAAAAAAACAAATCCCGATTAGAAAAAAAAAAAAGACTGATTTGTGGCATAAGGCTTTTATTTCAGGATTTGTAGAATTATTTAGCAGTCTTTCTTCCTGTTGCCAGTAGAATAGGGTGTATTCATTCTAGTCGATAAAACGACAGAGGATTTCTTTCCCCGGTATTAATTGAACCTTGCTGTGTAGCTGACTCTTGTCTGTGCTACCTCTTTGGACTTTTAATCTCTGCACTGATTTTACAAAGTAGATGTCGCTTTCCCCATTTTACAAATGAGCACCCTGATGACATAAGAGGCTAGCTTTCTTCTCCGGGTCAGGCATGAAGCAATCAGAAAAACTAAGATTTGAACACAAGCAGTTAGGCAGGTGAGTGCTAGACTTTTGAGAAAACAACATTTCTGTATTTCTGTCCTATATACAACCAGCCCCATTTAGGGCCTGTCTCCAAACTCTGTTGCCAGGCTCCCCTCCTGCAATAGCTTTTCCCTTCCTCCATTTCGGTGACAGCTGTGTGGCAACCATTGGAGCAGCACCCAGCTCATTCCTGTGTAGTCAGGTCGACTGGGAATTCTGCAGCTCCCCCAGGCATTAGCTTCCTAGTTACCAAGCTGAACCTCCTATTTAAATAATTATAAAGACACTGGGCATTGCTCCAGAACTGGGGTGAGGCCCAGTCTTGAGCTTCCTGGTCCTCTGCAGTTCGGTGTGACTCCTAGGCTGCCCTAGCTGTAGACATGATAGTGAAGGAAGATTCCTAGTCCTTTTTCTTGGAGTGAAGAGACAAAAAGAGGGGCCACACCCCAGAAGCCGCTTCACAGAATCTTGAGGAAAAGATTCTAAGAGGAATTTCCTGCAATCTTTACAGAGAAAACTGGCTGGGAAGCTGCTTCCTGGACTGTGCTTTTTTTGTTTTTCTTTATTTTCCAGATGTGGTTTCTTGTATCCCTGGCTGTCCTGGAACTTGCTCTGTAGACCAGACTGGCCTCAAACTCAAAGATCCATTAAAAATATGTACCATCACAACAGGCTCTGGACCGTGCATTTCTGAAAACAGCTGATGGCGACTATAGTAACCACCTCTTCAGCCAATATCAGCAGATTTTAAAATCAGATATTTGGCCTTGGTTACAAAATGGCTAGTACAATTTCTAAGACGTTATGCTTCAGTGGCAAACCATAGGTCTCAGGGATGTAGGTATTTAATCTCCCAGGCCTCATACTGAAATAAGAGTTCTACTCTTTCTACCAAATGCCAAACAAATTGGAGACCTAAAGAGAGCTCACTTTTGATTTGGAAACTAAAATCCTGCTTGTTGATCCTTTTTCTGATCAAAATGGCCAGGATAACAGTGTCCTCGGGCTCCCACTCACCAACCCACCCTGCTCTCATCTGGCACGAAAATGAGCCATCAAAAAGGCATTTCCATGGTTTCTATTGTTGCTCCCCTCCCTCCCACCAATTTCGGCACATGCCTCACACTCTATTAGGCGTGGGGACAGGGAGAAGATATTGCCGATAATAGCCTTGTTTTTGTAACAGAACTTCAGACGGAAGAAATAAAGCAAGCACAGCACACTGTGACAGCTTGGTTTAGCTCCATGTTCTTGGCCACACCTCTTCTGGCCTCCTTACAGCAGTGAATCCAAGTGAATTCTAAGCTTCTGGTTTCTGCAGCCCCTAGACTTGAACGCTAGGCAGCCCTGATCCCTTGTTCAAAAGGTCAGTTGTTGGCTGGGAAATATGCTAATTGTTAGGTTTTCACCCATCAACAGCCATGGAAAGTCATGTGTCTACTAGGTTCGGCAAAGTGCAAGTATTTTTTTTTTCTCCCTGTAAAGAGAGAGGCTGACTCTAAGTTGGGCGTGGTGGTACAGGCCTATAATCCCAGCACTCAGGGAGGCAGAGGCCAGCCTGGTCCACAAACCCAGGCCAAGCCAGGCCAGCCAAAGCTACACAGTAATCCTATCTCAAATCCCTGCCCCCCAAAAAAGAAGAGAGGCAGAGAGAGGCTGAATGGAAAAAGTCCTGCTGACAAAATGGACTGTACCTTTCCCCAGAGGACATTCTTCAGGAGCAGAGCTGGCAAGCCAGTCACACAAGTCTTCCAAACATAGTGACTGTGTGAATCTTGAGGGCATTGTGCTAAGTGAAACAAGCCAGACACACAGAAAGACCAATATTGGATGATTCTGCTTACCTTGCAACCTGTAACTGTCAAGTCTGAGATAATGTAGAGAACTGGTAGCCAGGCACTGAGGGGAGACAGGAATGGGGCAGGGGTGGGAGGGAAGGCCAATGTTCCATAGGACCAGTTTCCACCTAGGATGAGAACATTCTGGCAATCTGGGCACTTGTGAACATATTCTACCAGCTAAGCTGTATCTTTAAGCATTTATTTCATCTCTTCATGTGTGCTCTTCATGTATGGAGATCAAAGGACAACTTGTGGCAATTGATTCTCCTACCATGTGAATCCCGGGTATCAAACTCAGGTCATCAGGCTTGGTAGCATTTACCTTTACCTGCAGAGCCATACTGGGATTATGGCATCTGATTATTTTTTTTCTTGTTTAAGATAGGGTCTCATGCTATGTCCTAGTCCATCCTTGAGCTCATGGCAATCTTCCTGCTTTAGCTTCTTGAATGTTGCAATTGTAGAGGTGGTACCATCATGCCCAAATCTCCTGCTAAGCTTAAACACATTGTTTAAGAATAAGTTTCATAAACCATGCCAAACCTCAAGAAACAATGTTAGTTTTCCATTGCCTAGAGAATAGCCTAATGATTTAAGTAGTCATTTCAGAGCCTTGAAAAGCTTCCATCTGTTTACTGTACCGTGGCATTACTTCTTACTGCTTTTTTCCATGTACATGTTTACCTACTTCAAAAGCACAGTCCTGGCTGTGGTGGTGTCAGTTAGTAAGCTATGGGTCTCTCATAGGAGAAGCCGAGGTTCAATCCTCAACATTACAGATCAGTAACAACCCTTTGCCTCAGAGCAGTTCAAAATGTACATTTGCTCTTCCAACCTCTTGCTTAAAAAAATTGTTTTATGTGTATGAGTAATTTGCCTGCACTATGTTCATGCCTAGTGCCCTTGGAGGCCAGAAAAGGGCACTGGATCTTCTGAAACTTGAATTATAGACAGTTGTGAACCTCAAGGGTACTAGCAACCAAACCTGGGTCCTCTGCAAGAGCAACAAGAGCTCTTAACTACTGAGTCACCTCTCCAGCCCCTAAATGGCTATTATCTAATAAATGAAGCCTGGCCATAGCTAGGGACTGTCAGTAAGCTCCTTTACAATGGGTGTTTTTGCAAGGGCATCACATTACCGGAAGCCTACAACCCTTGTCTGCTTTCTGTAGATCCACAGGCAATCCAGTGAATTCATTAAGTGTGGCAGAGGAAAGGGAAAATTAGTCATGTGTGACAGAGACATGTGAGCAGCTCTGTGGCTTATGTTGTCCTGTCACTGCAGTCATTACAGGATTTCTCATGGTGTGTGTGTGTGTGAGAGAGAGTGTGTGTGTGAGAGAGAGAGAGAGAGAGAGAGATCCCAAGGCCAATGGATGTACAGAGGTTGTAACCTACTGGAATTTTTTGCTTGAATTTTCAGCGCATTACCAAATCTGCACTAAGATGATATAGGACAATGAATGACATGGCAAAAATTTGGGAACTGAGCCCAAAAAATGAGGTCAAGATGCAATGGAAGCAAGCAGATGAACGAGCACTTGAGCCAAAAAGAGAATGTGGCTTGTAGCATTCTGTGGCAAAGAATCTGATGCACCTGTGTGGAGCCACATCCTCAGCTGTGCTCCTGGCTTCTGAAGCTACACTATCAGTGAGTATCAGAAACCCAAACCTCCAGAGATCTTCTGTGTTATGTTTGAGACGCCATTAGGATAACCAGCATCGAATGACAAATGCCAAGACTGCTAATCACATCCAAAGGAAGAATATTAAATTGCTATATAATGTATTCTCCGGATGGTGAGATGGCTCAGCTGGTAAAGGAGCTTGCCATGCAGGCCTCACAGCTGGAGTTGGATCCCCACAACCCATGTAAAAGTAAGTAGGAAAAGAGAACTGACTTCACAAAGTTGTCTGCTGACCTTCAAATACATGCTGTGTTATACACAAGAACACATAAGTTTGTCAAATTTTGAGACAGGGTTTCTCTGTATAATAGCCCTGGCTCTCCTGGAGTTGAATTGTAGACCAGGCTGGCCTTGAACTCACAGAGATCCTCTGCCTCCCGGGCAGAGGTATATGCTACTATGGCTGGCTATAAGGTTTAAGGTCATTTTTACCCTGTGGGTGAAGATAAACAGGATAGAGAGATGGCTCAGTAGAGCCTGAATTTGCTTCCCAGCACTCACACGGTGACTCACAAACTACCTGTTATTTCAGTTCCAGGGGAGCTGATGCCCTCCTCCGACTTCCTTGGGTAACGAACATGTAGCACACAGGCATATACACATGCAAAAAACTCATGAAAAAAACTTAGAAATAAAATTTCTAAGGCAGCCTAAGCTACATAATGAGTCCAGGGATTCATGCACACTGGGCAGACAATCTACTACTAAACCCCACTGCTGGATCTCAGTGATTTTCCACATTTCCCTTTTCCTTTTTTTATCTTCTCTCTCTCTTTCTTTCCATTTAAGAGATGTAATGGTGAGATTAAGCAGCTGTGGTGGCACATGTGCTCAGTCCTAGCACTCGGTAGGAAGCTGTGGCATTAAGCCTGTAATCCCAGCCTAAGGCAGTTGAGGCATGAGGATCAGAAAAATTCAAGAGTATCCTTGACCACATGAAAAGAAGCTTGAGGCCAGCCTGGACTATGAGACTCCGGTGAGATAAACAGAGACAGATGCAGAGAGTGCCTTATTGTGCAGTCCAGGCCACTCCAACTCCTGGCAATCCTTTTCAGCATCCCAAGCAGACTGGACTATAGGTACATGTTAAAACACCTAACTTCTCATTGTTTGAGACAGAATCTTACTGTTTAGCCCAGGTTGGCCTAGTACTTGCTGTGTTGACCTTTGTATCTCTGTCTCAATCCTCCTCTCTCAGCTGCTTCAGTGCTGCATGCATCACTACACCCAGCTTCCCATATATGGACTTATTCTTCACATATAAACCTAGCAAAAATGCTGTGGCAGAGTGAAGAGCCAGAACTCCAGTCTTGCTTAGTGGTTATGTGAGCTGCGTGGCTGGGTGGGCACCATTCATTCATTCCAAGTTTTTATGGGCAGGCTAATTTTCCAGCAGACGGTAGTAGTATCTAGAAGAAATGCCTTTTTGACATTCATTTGCTGACTGAGGAAGGCTTGAGCTCATCCACTTTTTTATCCTGAAGTTGGTACATCCCACCCTGTTCCCTGCCATTATCTGTAGAAAACAGATGCTATTTGCAAGGCTTGAGTTGACAGGAAGAGCAAGTGGCAGGAGGCTATGAGGATGCCATTCATTGTAGGCCCTGCCAGGTAGTCCTGCAAGTGAGGGAGACAAATTCCAGGACATACAAGGTGAAACTCCAACCCAGAGGCTGCTGCCAAGCACAGCATGAAGGCTGCAGTGACAATTCCTTTTTCCTTTGTTCTGTAAGTAGGGATGTAAGGTTCGGAGAGGTGAGACATACCTAGGTCACAAAAAAAATAAAAAATAAAAAAGTAAAAATAAAAAATGGAGTCCAGTCTCATGACACAAGCGAACCTGCTGTTTTGTAACATTTCTGACTTAAATATTCTCACTCTTCTTCCTGTGGAGGGACATTTTAGCTGGAGCCCAAGGTCTTCTGCATTCTAAGTAAGTGTTACAGGCTCAACTCCCTACACTCTTGTTAGATGAAAGCCAATTACTGGAATGCCATTTTAAAAAAGGAATCAAACAAAACCAGTTTTTTTCCAAGATGAAGGTCAAGAGGATAAAGAGGAAGAACACATATTCCTTATCTAGACCTGTACAGTTATGTCCATATGATTTCTACTTGGCTCATTCAAATAATATTAAGGTAACCATATACTAGCACAGGATTTTTAAAAATTCAAGCTTTATTACTTTTTTTGGGCACTGTAGTCAACAATGAAAATGCTTAGTCCATTCAAGTGTACCAGTGAGAATATGAGCCACAGAAGGCCCTCTGCATGCAGGACTAGATCTGCGACACTGCCTCTGCAGTACAAAAAGAGTCAGTCTGTTCGCAAAACAAATACCAGCTTCCAGCTGAGACAGTCAGCTCCTCCTACAGACCAATGCATTCACTGCTGATGATCTTCGGCTTACACCTAATGCTGTAAGCCATATGTCACCCCATTTCAATTTTTGTCAGAAAAACAACAAAAAGGAACCTCATTCAATACAGCATCCCTAGGCACCCAGGAACCAAATTCCAAAAAAAAAAGACAAAGTACTCTAGAGTTGCATGTGTCCAGTCCTGATCACGTGCCCACTACCTTGATGCACTCTGGGGTTCAGTCCATACCAACATCATACATGTCCTCTGAATAAACAAATACTTTACTAGCCATAAAGTGTAAAATACTTTACCTCACACCCAGACTGCACAGATTAGCTTCAAACATTGCATGATACCTTAAAGGGAGTCTTAAGAGATTTCCTTTCCGGCTGTGTGTGACAGGATTGGGGCAGGGAGTGGAAGTGAAAATGGCGGGCTCACTCCAGGTCAGAGTGAAGCAGATAAAGCATCACCAATTTCCTGAAATAGCAGAGACAACGGGCACAGCCAAGAGCTCGGTGCCTCTTGTAAAAGTTAGAAAGGCCAGTTCTGTTGCTGTCTGTGACACATACAGAAACTACCAATCTGACAAGAGACTGACAAAAAGCTATGAACTATGAAAATCTTAATCACATGGTGCAAATATATAAAAACACATTGACAAATTTCTAAATCTGACATGATTTCTTCCAAACCCGCTGTCTCAGTTGCTTTATTGGTGCCCCTCCTGCAACATAATGTGATGACTGGTGATGGAGGGACATCAGGAGCGCCAGAAGGAGGATGTCAGAAAGCCTTTGGGGACAGGAATCTCCCTGCGCTGCAGACATTTCTGAATGTGAAAGATGAAGAAAACAGGGTAAGTTTCTGACAAAATTGCATCTAGCATTTAACAATGGGAAGACGTTGAAGGACAAGGCCCAGACCAAAGAAAGAATGGACAAAAGGAAAAAGTCTGATGGGTCTGTGGAAGACTGAAGAAGAAGAAGAAGAAGAAGAAGAAGAAGAAGAAGAAGAAGAAGAAGAAGAAGAAAAAAAAAAGAATTATTAGGCCCACCCACCCATTTCCCCATAGATGGCCTCATCTGCCACCATCACTATTTTATAGGCTCCTAGAGTCTGGCTGTCAGTGGGCTACTTGACAGATGTAATACAGAACTCTAGATGATCGGCTAAAATAAACCTTTTTAAAATGTCTTGGTACTTGGAAATAGAGGAAGAGTCCAACTGAACATGCAATATGGTTTCATGGACTTAGCAGCCACACCCAAAAGCTCCCTACACCCGAGACTGACAGAAGACCCTTGGTTGACAAGGAATACAAGTCTGTGAGAGATTCGCTACACATACCTTACTGTCTACTATTCTTTGAGGATAGTTACCTGATAGGCAGTGTGGAGAATGGATATAGGGACAAAATGGCATACTTTGGTCTAAAAGGCAAGGGGAATTAAGAACAACAAGCAGGTGTGTGGAAAAATAGAAGACACAGCTATCAGGTCTGGAGGCCCAAGATTACGAGACACAAGTATGTCTCAGGCTACAGTTTAGGGCACGTTGGAATGGAATCTTACCTCCAAGAACTGCTTTAGACGTATGAAAGAACCCATCTGTCCTGAGCTTGTGATGGCTTCAATTCTATAGGGAGAGAGAGAAAGACTTTTGAGTCCTACCTGTGAAACATCTCCATTCTCTGATTAGGTGAGGACTAGATCTTCTGGCTCTTCTAAAGAATGCTGGCTGCTTTCCAAAGGGTCCTCGCCATTCCTCCAAAGGTACAAAGGAGAAGGACACACTGCTCTTCCTTGATTCTTGGTGATCAGGTAGGAAAGTGCCTTCTCCCTACTTGAAACTCCAAAGAATTTAGAAGAGTACTTCAAAGTCTGCCCTAGGCCCTCTGCATATACATGTTATGCTTGTTGGCTAGGGTTTTAGGGGGACTCCTGACAGTGGAACTGAGAGTTCTCGGACTCATTTGCCTGCCCTTGGGTCCATTTTCCATCTACTGGGTTGCCTTGTCGAGTCCTGACTGAAGGTTTGTGCCAGGTCTTATTATATCTTGTTATACCATGATTGGTTGATGACCTTGGGAGTCGCTCTTTTCTAGGAGGGGGAGTCCAGGGAGGTGAGGAGTGGATCTGGAGTAGAGGGGAGGTGGGACTAAGAGGAGGGGAGGTGAGACTAAGAGGAGTGGCGGGAGGGGAAGTTGCAGTTTCGATGTATTGCATGAGAGAAGAATAAGTAAACATAAAAGAAATTACAAAGAAAGCTGAGACAGGAGGTCTGAGGAGCTCTGGGACAGTCTGGACTACAGACTCTCACAAAACAAAACAAAACAAAGGAACAAGAGAAAACCAAAATTAAAAACTCAGCCAGCCAGGTGTGGTGGGGCACACCTTTAAACTCAGCACTTGGGAGGCAGAGGCAGGCAGATCTCTGTGAGTTTGAGATCAGCCTGGTTTACAAAGTGAGTTCCAGGATAGCCAGGGCCACCCACAGAGAAACCTTGTCTCAAAAACAAAACTCCCTCAAGCCAAGAGAAAAATAATTGTATATATGTATATTGTACTAGCATTTTAGAATTCATGGTGCCTGGCTTCCAGGTGTTACCTCTAACTCCCCAGTGGTGTGCTCACAAGCCTATACCTGGGGAAGTAGTCCTCTTTGATGAGAAGTATCACCTTCCAGAACTGGACCTGGTACTGCTTCATAAGGGCGTTCCCACACACCTAGAGGGAAGACAGACTCATGAGCAGGGGACAAAAACTAACTCATGAGAGAAGCACACTCACACCTTTGCCTGTTGAAACATCTCAGCCATGGCATTACTTAGCTATCTAAGGAACAGATGAAAATCCTCAACTTTCTATGTGGGGTGGGGTGTTGGAGTTCACTTGTGAGGATGATCTGGTAGGCTTAAGGACCCAAGTCTATCCGTGACATTAAAGAAAACTCCAGCCATCAATGATGGTGGTGGTGGCGGCGCACGCCTTTGGTCCCAGCACTAGGGAGGCAGAGGCAGTTGGATCTCTAAGACTGAGGCTAGCCTGGCCTACAGAGAAAGTTCCAATTAAAAAAAATTATATATATACATACATACACACACACACACACACACACACACACACACCTAAGTCAAATGTAAAGGCTTAACAAACACTTATTTTGCTGTACTGAACTGTCTGAAGGCATGGTACTCCTCTTAGCCTTAGTAAGAATACAGAATGCTGCTTGTCTCAAAGACTCAGGCTCCATATTAATCTACTATCACGTCAGGAATAACTAGGAATTATTAGAATTATAGGCCCAAGGGCCTCATATTTGTCAGGACATGAACCCTGAGCATTCATTAATTTGAGGCAATGCCTCACTGGGTAGCCCAGGCTAGTCTCAAACTTGTGATCCTCTTCCTGAGCCTCCCTTGTGTTGGGATTACCACCATGAAGTACCACGCCCAGTTCCCTTAAGCTTACTTCAGAATCAGCCCCTTCAGCTGCAGGTGGAGGTGCATGCCTTTGATCCTATTACTCAGGAGGCAAAGGCAAGTAGATCTCTTAGTTCCAGGCAAGCCTGGTCTACATAAAAGTCCCAGGCCAAGCTGGGCACAGTGGTACATGCCTATAATCCTGGCACTCACAGTGCACAAAACGAGCTTACAAAGCATGAACATTTATGGAAAACTAGACCCAGGGACTGTGTTGGTACCTGGTGATCTAGTTCCTGTTTCCAGGGTCTCAGGAGACTGGCCTGCATAGTCTACTGTGGTTCCACTATATCCCTAAAATGAATTGTGCTTTTTACTTAGGCTAGGGTGTATATATAACTGTAGAGGGCAAAAAGTGCTTGTGCACACAGAGAAGCACTGGAGAAGCCAAGAAAGTTCAACTAGCAGGCACTCTTCAAAGACAAGGGATATTTAACCTGTCCTCCTCCTGGAATGCTGGGAATACATGTACTTTACAAGCTGGTGATCACTGGCTCTCTGATGACCCAGGCTCTGCCCATATCTTCCAGAATTTATGTTTTACTTATCCCAGGCCCTTTCCCCCTAAACTTTGAGTGTTTGAGGCCATAAAACTCATCCTTGTGAGAGATGTCATTTGTACTTTACAACAGTCTAAGTGACTTTCATGTTACCTCAGGGCCAGGAAAATCCTGATTCCCACAGGGATTATGTTTACCTCTGTCATTTCTCCCCAGACTTTTATCTTAAGGATTGTTTCTAAGTCAAGAAGAACCCATTGTGTGGATGAAGCCATATGTATTTGTAAAGAGCATCAGTGCAAAATATCTTAAACTTTGTTGTATTCACAGGACTATGTTAATTGTTATCTGAAAACTTTTTCCCAAACCAGTGCTATGCTTAAATATGGCAAAAATATACCAGCTGATATCAGACTCTTGAAGTCCTGGCCCAGCACCTGTTACCTAAATTGTGCTGAACCGAGTCTCATTCTTCCCTCACCTGGATCGTTTCCCTTGCTAGCTGTAAAGCCTGGCCTCCTGTAGGGTCCCCACAGACATTAAAAAGAGAAAAAAAAAAAAAAAAAAAAAAAAGGCGTATCCTAGCCTAACTCAAAGAGAAGTCAAGAATCCTGAGAGAAAAAGCTGAAGCTACGTTTGTCCTATGGCTTAGGGAAAGCTAGATGACAGTGGCTTAATACTGTTCACTACTTGGCTCCACTTCTATGTTGCTTCTCCATTCATTTCACCCAGTGTCCTAAGACCACCTCAACCACTGGCTTTCTCTCATTTGATAACAGAATTACCTCCAAGAAGTCGAACAGGAGAGTGGCTGTCACGTCTGACAGAGGCTCCATGTTTAAGATCTGTGCCAACCAGCGCCAGCCATGATTTAAGCCGTGAGGATGGGCCTGGAAGGAAAGCAGCTGTGTCATGACTTTATCTCATTTTATTCACATCATAAACTCTCAATGTAATCACTCAGTCACTGAACATGAACCCGAGATCATCTGGCCCAGGAATATAGGACAGAGCAGAAACAACAAAGGCTGAGGAAATCCTTTTCAGAACTATTCTGTTCTACTCACAGGCTCTCAGACATTTGTCAAAAGGTTCTTGAGAAATATGAAATCATATTCGAGGACTCCATGGCCATTATCATCATTAACATTTTTTGTTTAGAAAGGGTATTAACTTTGGAGCCCAGGCTGACCTCACTTACAGCAATCATTCCTGGCCCACGATACTGGGACACCCTGCCTCAAAATAAGGCCTTTTTTCACTTGCCAGTTCCCATAAGTAGCTCTGCTCTGCCTATGCTTCAGCCATGATGCTCTGCTTCACCATGGCTCCAAAAGAAACTGGACCAAGGGAAAGTAAGAGCTAAATGCTTAAAAAAAAAAAAAAAAAAAAGCTAAAAGCTCTAACAAATGCTGTAATGCATGCACAGGCTCCCACCAAGTAACGTAGAAATTTCTTCCTTGTAAGCTGTCTTGGTGACAGAGCTGACTAACATAAAGGCCGCATTTGCTGTGGATGCTGGACTCCTATTCCTTAGTAATGGCAGGCCTGTTCCACTACCTGCTGCCGGTTTCCATATGGCCACTGGAGCTGGATGATGGCGGCATACAAACGGATCATCCCAGACATTCGTTTTAGGAAGTTGTCCTGTTGTTCCACCTTAGAATCCGTCACTTGGTAGCCAAGCATTCTATGTGTGAAGATAAGATTAAGAACACCAACACCAAAATTAGGGTGACAAAGAGGTTTCCTTCTATGGCTAAAAGTACTACTAGTTACACTTTGCATTATTATTACTTATTATTATTATATCTACACAAAGCACTGGTACCCACGATCAAATATCTGAATAAAAGACAACTGGAGCTGGGCACAGTGGCACACACCTGTAATCCCAGCACCTGGAGAGGCAGAGACAGAGCTATCTCTGTGAGTTTGAGGCCAGCCTGGTCTACAAAGTGAGTCCAGGTCAGCCAAGGCTACACAGAGAAACCCTGTTCCAAGGGGAGTGGGGAGAGAACTGCTTCAGTAGTTCAGAACACTGGCTACTCTTCCAGAGGTCCTGAGTTCAATTCCCAGCAACCTCATGGTGGCTCACAACCATCTATAATGTGATCTGATGCCCTCTTCTGGCGTGCAGGTGTACATGCAAATAGAGCACTCATATACATCAAACAAACAAACAAATCTTTAAAGGCAAAAGAAAACTACTTCAGTGCTGGCTACTTTTATGTCAACCTGACATAAGCCAGAGTTACCTGAGAAGAGGAAACATGAATTGAGAAATGCCTCCATAAGATAGCTAAAGGCAAGCCTCTAAGGCATTTTCTTAACTCATGATTGCCGAGGAAGGGCCCAGGTCCCTGTGGGTGGCGCTGCCCAGGCTGGTGAGCCTGCGTACTGTGAGAAAGCAGGCTGAGTAAGCCAGGAAGGAGCACCCCTCTATGGCCTCTGCACCAGCTCCTGCCTCCAGGTTGCTGCCCTCCCTACTTTCCATGACAGACTGCGTTGTAGATGCGAGAGTGAAATAAACCTTCCTCCTCAAGTGGCTGGTCATGGGATTCCTCACAGCAACAATGACCTTGACTATGACAGTGTCTCAATGAGATTTCAATGATTTACCCTATTCTGTAAAGCCGTAAGATGAATAAATTATAAGATTCCTGGATCCCACATCCAGTATTCTTCCCTGTAAGCTATGGTGATTATCAATTATCACCCCCAAATCTACAAATCCTAAAATAAGTCCAGTTTGCATGAAAAAACGTAACAGTTTTACCCTTTTATGTGAAACCGGGTTCTTGCTATGTTATGTACCCCAGGCTAACCTGAACCTCACTTGCCTTAACCTCCCAAATGCCGGGATTTCAAGTGTTCAATATGAATCATGGTTCAAGACATTCTGTTTCTGACAGGACATTTAAAGTACAAAGGAAGACCTGAAAGAGTGAAAACATTCACATTCTTATGTGCTACGACTCTCCCCAGAGTGAGTGAGAAAGGAGAAACAGTTTCACCGTTGATAGTCCTCCAAAGCCATCCCTTCCTTGAAAGCTGGGTAGAAAGGAACAGAGTATGGACACTTCTTGTGGAGATGAGCAAGGATAAGGTCTCCCACTTTGGGGTGGAGCTCCCAGATACCAGATGCCACCACTGCAATGGGGAATGCTGCTTCATGGTGAGCGGCCACTTCCTCCTCACCTTGTTTCTAGGAGCACAAAGATGGGCACAACTTCAAATTACTATCACAGCTAGGCTTAACACTGTGTACCAGCTTCTTCCGCCCACCCTCTACAACGAGGTTTCTCACCACAAATTTCTCTGCCAGTTTGTACTGGACAAAGTCCAGTCCCTGAGGGTTAAGAGTGACAGACACGGAATGCCCACCAGATTGAACAGGCTTTCCAGAGAGCAGGCTATGGATCTTTTCAAAGACCTCCTTCAGCTTGGAACCTGGGTAGGAAAGAAAAATCAATAAAAAGATGAAACTGTAGTTGGATATAGTTGTGCACACCTATACCAAGTCTAGCACTTGGGAGAAGGCACAGAAAGCTCAGGAACTCAAGGGTAGCCTAGGCCATGTAGTGAGTTTGAGACCAACAGTCTACATGAGACCCTGTCTCAACTATATGCAACATCATGTCAATCTTTTTCAAAATGTAGTGACAAAGCAAAGCCTCTACAGAAATCCATTTTATAGAAGTTTAGAATTTAAGTTCAATCACTATTGCTTTAGATATATAATGGAGGGCTGAGGAGATGTCTCAGTGGAGAAAGCGCTCATTGCAAGCATGAGCTGTGCTTGGATCCCTAGCATCCACGTAAAATCTGAGTGTGACAGCACAAGCTTGTAAACGTAACACTAGCAGGGTGGAGACAGCCACATGCTGGGGACCCACGGACCAGCCAGTCTAGGAAAAAGGTTAGGTTCTGGGTTCAGTGAGAAACCTTGTCTCACTGTACATGATGGAGCAATTACAAATCCACACTGCTTTTGCGGAGGAGCTGATTTTGATTCCCAGCACCCATGGTGGGGTCTCACAACCCCTAACTCCAGCTCCAGGAAGATCTAATGCCTCTGTATTAGAGGCCACTTCACCTACATGCACATACCTACACATAATTCAAAATAAATCTTTAAAAATAAATAAATATGGGTTAGGAGATGACTCAGTGGTTCTGAGAAGTGGCTACTCTTCCAGAGGGCCCAGCACCAACATGATGGCTCAAAACTTGTATAACTCCATTTCCAGGGATCTAATACTGTCTTCTGGCCTCCTGAGTACCAGGCACACACATGGTACACAGACATGCACAGGCAAAACATTCACATACATAAAAATAAATAAATCTATCTTTTAGTATTTAAATAAATAAGTCAGAGAACTGAAGGAAGATTGCCAATTTTTGGCCTCCACACATGCATGCACAGGTGAGCATATAAGGAGCACACACAAAAAGGACATATGCCAGGTGTGGCAAAACCTTTAATCCCAGCAGAGGCAGGTGGATCTCTGTGAGTTCAAGGCCAGCCTGGTCTACAAAGCAAGTCCAGGACAGCCAATGCTACACAGAGAAACCCTGTCTCAAAAAAAAAAAAAAAAAAAAAAAAGCAAGCAAACAAAAAGGACATGTAACAGTCAAGCTCATGCTGTGTTATGTTAGGGAATGCAAAGTACACAAGTGACAGCACAACTCTGAAGGAATCACTTTGGGGCTGAAATTGACACATAAGGCAGAAGTGAGAAAAAAACTATTAAACAGAATTACAAATCTCGGGGGTGTGAGTCATTGGCACCTCTAAAAGAACCTTCTAAGGGTCTTCCGTGGTTTGGCTGATGTCTCTCCCTGAGGCTGGCATTCCTTCATCCTTAGAGACCCAGAAGTGAATTCCTGGCATGACTTAGATTTTTAATTGTCTGCCAAATGTCCATGCTTATTTATGCTTAGTCCATAGCACTATTCCATACACTACTTTGAAGCTAGATAATTTCTAAGAGATGGAGCCTAGAATGAGGTCTTCAGATGAGCAGGGACAGATCCTTGAAGAATCCTAAAGGACTCTCTCCCATCTGTTTTTCATTTCCCAGCTACCAGGTCCATGGTTTTTGCCCAGTATTCCCCCATGATGACTTGCCAAAAGCAAGATGGCTAAATCACAAACCAAACCCTCTAAAACTATAAACCAAAATAAACCTTATTTTTATAAATGTAATACCTCATAAGTTTGTTACAGTAATGGAACACTGACACCTACATTTACTAATATGTATGTAGAAGAAAGAACCCATGGACTCCAAACCCCACAACAGCTACAGTAAATCAGCCAATGAAGAGCCAGTTCCTTGAAGTGGTTGTTCCTGCAACAGTGCATACGGGGGCCTTTGACCTGATGCCTGAACCAAAGACAAGTAATCTATGAAATGGGGATGAAGAAGAACAGGAAAGATGGGAAAGATAATTACAACTTCTCCTTCCCCTAGCTTCATTCTTGCCACTGAGCTCTATAAAATACTGTTGTGAATATTATTAGAATAAATACTGTCTTTATCTGTGCTTAAGCAGATCTGAATTTGTTTTCATAACTCTAGTACCTACAATTGAAGGTTTAATTAACCAGCATCTCCTGATGAAAATACTTTGTGAAGTTCCTAATCATCTCAGAAGTGATTCTTTTACTAATGACTCAAAATATCCCATAAGCCACAGATGCAGCACGAAACAAAAAATGATTAAGAAGATATCCCAGAACCTACAGGATGAGTAATTTCAGAAAATACGAACTTATTTGGATATTAAACGTGTCATATTCTACCACTATTACTGACAGCTTGCAAGAGCCCTACAAGCTGATTCTCACAACCAGCCCCTCTCTGTTCCATGCCTCATGTGGCTACTATACCCACTCACCCGTGTCCACTTATAAATATTCCCTAAATTCTTCATGTTTATTGGGGGCTTAGTGAAAAGAATGAAGTTATATTTCCTCTGCTCATTTAACCTTACTGAGTGCTAATTGCAGAGCATGCTGGGTCTCAGCAGGCTCACAGCAGAACAGGAAGACACATGCAGATTGCTCCCAGTTCCAGCTTAAGTGCCTGAGCTCTTTCAGACTACTGGCTACTTAAAGGAAACAGGAGGAAAAGAGGCACAGAGAAGATAAACTAGTTAGTTAGGAGGGAGTTAAAACACATCTAGGCAGAGAAGTTCCTAATATGGCTGCTAGAGACCCTGAAGCTTGGAAGAAAGGAATGAACCAGGACAGAATTAGAAGTCAGTGGTATAAAAGTAATGTTTGACACCACAGGGGCTAAAAGGATAAATACAACTGTGGGGTGACAGCAAGTCTCTGGGAAGCACTACAGTCAAGGCAGGGCCAAGACAGAACTCACAAAGGAAAAGGGAGAGCAGAACCTGTGGAGTAGTGTTGTCAAAGTCAGGAGTTGTTTTATAGAGAAGCCTACAGTCCACAGGCCAAATGGAAACACTAGCTAAATCAGATATTGATCCGAAGGCAGAAGAGCAAGGGATGCTGGGATATGAACGACTCGGCACATATAAAGGCTGAGAGAAAGTAACTGCAAAAAGAACCATGCTCAGGAAGCAGAGAGAACGGCAATGAACAAAGTTGCAGGAGACAGAAAGGATGGAAACAAAGGTAGACTTTTAGAAGAGTTGACTAGGGCAAGACCCTCAGTTTCTAAAACAGACTGACGTATATGCTGCTTCTGTTTCCTGGCTGCAGCTGAAGAGACTGTGTAGTGCCTGAGGGTAAGGAACAAAGATAAGCAGGAGAGAGCAGTCAACACCCTCTATGACTGTCAAAGGAAACCACACTTACAATCCTCAATGTGCTATGTATTTATAGTCTGCCCTGCTCCACAAAGAATTTCAGGCAACAAAGGGTTATTAGTAAGCTCGGTCAAATGGCCTCAAGGGCACTATCTACAATGCTCCTGTGCTTTTTTTGGCAATAAGTTGAGAGGGCACGGAGGCACATAGTAAGCAAGAGGGCTCCCTAGTCGCTCTCCTATTTCTTGATGGTACAGCCTGAAATCTGGAGGCTTCCTCATCTACAGCTGTGCAAAACTGAAATGAAGCCTGGCTCTAAAGGGTCTCTGTCTGGTCTTATTCTCTACATCTCTGGCAAAGGAGAGTATTAATATGTCAATCTTGGAGTTTGGAAAAGCTAAGACAGGGACAAAACAGGGCAAAAGCAAAGACTTCTTAGATGGGTCCCATTTTCCTTCCCAAGTTCTCTTTATGAGGTGTACAGTAGCAACTTTCAACTTTACACTTAAAAAGCCATCCAAGGACCATGGGCCAGGAAACTTCCTCACCAGTACTCACTGGTGGAGTTTGCCTAGCCTGTCTCTATAAAGCCCTGGGTTAAACTACCAGCAACACCTGAAAAATACAAGTACACAAAATCAGAAATGGCAGTGTACTCCTTTAATCTCAGCAGGAGGTAGAGGCAGTGGGAATCTCTGTGAGTACAAGGCCAGCCTGGGCTACAGAGTGGCTACATAGCGGGACCCTACTCCAAGACACCTCCTAGTGATTATTAAAATCATTATAATCAATTTACAACTAATACATAGCTTATTAAAAAAATGAATCAGGGGACTGAAAAAATGGTTTGGTGGTTAAGAGCAACTGCTAGTCAATCATGAGGACCAGAGTTCAGATCCCAGCACCCACATGAGGCAGCTCACAAACGCCACCGGATCAGGCACTTGCACATACACTTATACAGTCAGATATCAAGGGCTCCCAGGAGGCTAACATGATTCAAGGACAGCCTGAGCTACACAGTGGCCCACTACCTCAAAAAAACAAATAAGAATCGGTAGCTCGGTGTAGAGGACACCAGGCCGCAGCTTCAACATCCTCCCAACCACACAAAATAAAGCTAAAAATTGGTTAGTGGCCTTTGGCACGTGCTTTATTTGTCCCCTATAGCACTTCTTTAGCACTTTCCCTATATAAAATCCTCAATAAAAGCATTTGAACCTCTCCAAAAAGGAGTCACAAACATTCCTTTTTTCTTTTCTGTGTTACTGAGAATTGAGCTAGGCCTAGTACACACCTCAGTGTTGTACAATAGCTACATCCCTGGTGTCTTCTGACTTTATCCTTTTTTTTTTTTTTAAAGAATTTATTTTTATTGTATGTGCCTGGTGTTTTGCCTGTATTATATCTGTGTGAGGCTGTCAGATCTTGGAGTTACAGACAATTGTGAGCTGCCACAATTGGTGCTGTGTGCTGAGAAAGGAACCACACAATTGGTGGGGGTGCTGAGAATTGAAGCTAGGTCGTCTGAAAGAGCAGTCAGTGCTCGTAACTGCTGAGACATCTCTCCAGGCCCGACTTTCTCCTTTTAAAACAGGGTCTCACTAAGTTGTATTTCATATAGGCTATACTTGAACTTGTGATCCTACAGCCTCAGCCTTCTCTCAACCAGCTGGGATTACAGGCCTGTACTATTCGACCCAGGTATCTTCTGTGTGAAGAAGAAAAACAGGGGAAAAAAAAGGGAAGATGCAACATACATTTGAACATTGTATGTGTGTTGGTGGGGATAGAATCCAGGTCCTTACACATACTTGGCAAGTGCTCTGCCACTAAGCCACATTACCCAGCCCTGAGCAAACACTGTGTAAGAACCTCACAGATGTCAGAGTTTGCAAAAAGCAAAAATAAGACAATGAAGTGAAGGACCCACCTGCAATGGTGGAGATCTGGCTCACTGGGATGGTGGCTGCCTTCTGCAAGTCCATCTTTATCTTCTTGGTCTACCAAAAGAAAATGGTGACATGTTGGAGGATGTGGTAAAAAGCTGAGCACATGCCATGCCCTTAGGATGAGGGAAATGACATAGCAAATGCATTCTTTAGTACATCAGGCTATGGGGCACATCAGCAGAATTTTTGCCACCCATCTCTCCCCCACTTACCTGACTGTCCTTGCTGCTGGTCAGGCCCTCAAAAGCCAACACACACTTGGCAGAAGCATCCTGAAGTTGCTGGTACCATTGCATCGTACTATCTTGTACCTTCACCTGAAGGTCTAAGAATAAAGACAGGCCTTAATGCAAGTGAGCTTATTTAATTATTTAACATGCCCTACAAGCTGGGACGGTTCTAAGCAATGCGCTGTGGACTGGCTGCTGTAGTTCACAGTCACGCTATGGAGCAGGTACTAATACTCTCCATTTAAACAACCAGGTATGAAAAGGTTGTTTGTCAAGGCCACACTGCTTTCTGGTTCAAACACATTGCTATGCTGATCCTCAAACATGTTAAACAAGGACATTTACCCATATTACTTAAAATACTTAGCAGTGGGGCTGGAGAAATTATGGTTCAGCAGATACATTTAATAAAATCCTTTAACATCTTTTTTTAAAAGAGCAGTTGCAAAAAAAAAAAAAAAAAAAAAAGAAAGAGCAGTTGCTACTCTTGTATAAGACCAGAGCTATTTGACTCCCAGCAGCCACATGGTGGATCACAACTCCCTTCAACTTCAATTCCAGGGGACCCAGTGCTCTCTTCTGGCCTCTGTGAGCACCAGTTACACATGTAGTATACATATATACATGTAGGCAAAACACCATACACATAAAACAAAATAAATAAATCCTTAAAAAATTCTTTTATAATAAAATACTCAGGCCAGGCATGACAGCACATGCCTTTAATTCCAGCACGCAGGAGGCAGAGACAGGCAATCTCTCTGATTCCAAGGCCAGCCTGGTCACAAAGTGAATTCTGTAACAAATAAGGCTACACAGAGAAACCCTATCTACAAAAACCTAAATAAACAAACAAAATAAAATACTAGGCAGTAGTGATACTTGTAATAACACACTTATCAGATGTAGACAGTTTTCAAGTCCCCATGGAAAGTGGTAGAATTCGAAATTCATTCTAGATCAACTAAAACTGAACATAACACATTATGTAAATGTTTCTGTTGAACTCGGCCATCCTGTACATTTTGACATTTGTTTTAATACCCTAACCCACAGTTAAAGGACTGCACTCACACCAAAACTCACCTTCATTCTGTGTCCCTGCTGGGCCTGGGCTATGCACAGGGGACTGGGTGGGAGCTCCTGGCCCTTGCTGCACCTGTGGTTCCTGCAGCTTCACCCGGGCCTCCTCTTCATCTTGCTTCTTCTTGACTTCAGAGGCTCTGATGATCTCCTGCTCCAAATTTGAAAGGACGTCCCGCATTTCCTGCAGGGCTCTCTCAGCCTCAGCTAGGCTCTCTGTTGTGGGATAGCCACTCTGTCAGAATGAGAGACAACACTTAACACTCATTTCCTAGTTACGCCCTGCGGGGCTAGGCCATGTGCACAGTCCATTTCTGAAGCTGAACTGCTGGACCAGCATGTATACACGGTCAAATGTCGATACCTACTATTTCTCTGTTCTCGTAAAGATTTATTATCAAAGAACTGGGAGTGGTGGCTCATACCTGCAACCCTAGCACCTGAGAGACAGAGGCAGGAAGAAGATTACTGCAACTCTGAGACCAGCCAGGGCTACACAGTGAGACTCTGTTGTGTGTGTTTCAAAACAAACAAACAAACATAAATAAATAAATGCCATTGAGATAGCTCAGCGGGAGAAGGCACTTGCTTAGCAACCCTTACTGACAAACTGAATTTGATACCTGGAACCCAGAAAGGGAGAAGAAAACTTTCCCCACAAAATTATCCTCTAATTTCCAAACATGTACACACACAAACACACATAAAATAACAATAACAAAAGGTTTATCATCATCACATCCACAGCAACCAACCATGAAGTTTCTGATGCTTTCATCAACACCAATCAGAGCATATACCCGTAATCCTAGCACTCAAAAGGCTGATGTAGGAGAGCAATGCCTTATGTTCCAAGCCATGTTGAGCTATATAGCAGACCCTGTAACAGAAACAAGGCTAGAGAAATGGCTCAGCAGTTAGGAACACTTGCTGCTCTGCACAGAACCTGAGTTTGGTTCCTAGCACTCATGTCAGTCTCTCATAACCACCTCTAACTACAGGTCTAAATCTGACATCCCATTCTAGCTTCTGTGGAAACCCACACGTATATACATACATGAGCACAGACACATATGTATACACAGAAATAACAGCTAAAAGAACAAAGAATGAGGGGGTTGTGACAGCATGCTAGTTAAACATGCAGGTTTTAGTTAGGTGTTGGTGCAGGTCTGCAACCTAGCACTAACAAGGCTGATGGTGGAGCCTTGAGAGTTTGAGGCCAGCCTGGGCTACAATGCCTCAGTAACAAAGAAACAAAGTTGTAATTTGTAAAACTTCTATTAGTTTTATAAATATTATTAATGAGTAGTCACTCATTCTTAAGTGATTGAAAGTCTTATTTTGCCTTTTGTTTTTGGTAGAATTTATGTGTGTGTGTGTTTACATAGGCGCAGCTATAAAAGTCAAACAGCCCCTGCAAGTTGGCTCTTTCCTGCCACCTTGTGAGGATAGGAACTCAGGGTCACTAGGCCCAGGAACAAGGCCTCTAACTGCTGGGAATCTGGCAATTCCTATTTCAGCTTTTAAAGACACCTGTGCAGCCCTTAGCTCATTTTCTCTTGTAGGAGAAAAATAGAAAGTGAAAGCAATTTATCCTTTTGCATAAATTTCAAGAGCATTCTTTGAATCAAGGACATTAAATTTTAGTGTATGTGACAAGTATTTCCGAATTTGTAATATCTTAAAATTTTATTGGGATGGACATTGGAAGTAGGAGAAAACAATAAACAGGACAGGAGCCTACCAGAAAAGACTCTAGCAGTGTATTAAAGCAGATGCTGAGACTCATAACCAAACCTTGGGCAGAGTCTCTGGAAAGAATGGGGAGTTAGTAAGACCTGGAGAGGACAGGAGCTCCACAAAGACCAAATATATCTTGGCACAGGGGTCTTTTCTGAGACTGATTCTCCAACCAAGGATCATGCATGTATATAACCTAGAACCCCTGCTCAGATGTAGCCCATGGCAGCTCAGTGTCCAAGTGGGTACCCTAGTAAGGGGATCAGGGACCGTCTTTGACGTGAACTTAGTGGCTGGCTCATTGACCTCCCCCCACCCCCCTGCCTGAGGGAAGAGCAGCCTTGCTAGGCCACAGAGGACGATGTTGCAGTCAGTCCTGATGAGACCTGATAAGCTAGGGTCAGATGGAAGGGGAGGAGGACCTCCCCTATCAGTGGACTTAGAGGGGTGCATAGGAGGAGATGAGGGAGGGAGGGTGGAATTGGGAGGGAATGAGCAAGGGGGTTACAACTGAGATACAAAGTAAATAATGGTAATTAATATGAAAATGAATTTAAAAAATTTATGTGCTCAAATAAATCACTTTCCTTTATAACTTCCACAATAATGTTATTGTGCATACGGTCACTCAAATACTCCTTTTTTTCCCATTCTACTTAGTGTTTGTCTCTCGCTTTATATTTAAATATAAAATATAGAATCAGATAATTTAATCTTTATTTTTATGTATTTCTATCTCTTATTTGCTAGGTTTTCATTTTGTGACCAGAACTTGGCCACCAAGCTAGGCAAATGCTTTACCAGTAAGCTATGTCACCAGCTCTTTACCCACTGATCAAATAATGACTGATATTTCTGCTAGTAGTCTGGCATTACTTTATTTATTTTTATCTTTTTTGTTTGTTTGTTTTGTTGTTTCGAGAGGGTTTCTCTGTATAGCCCTGGCTGTCCTGGAACTCACTCTGCAGATCAGTGATCTCCCAAGTGCTAGGATTAATGGTGTGTGCCACCACCACCTACCAAAACACATTTTGACTTTAAGCAGTTTGGTTTCTAACCTGAAGCAGTTTTCTGTAATCACTTACCTCCAAGGTGGTGCGAATGATTCCAGAGATGAGACCACACAGCTGGTTGCCCCGGGTCTGGAAGGCAGCCAGGTCAACATTCAGCAGGTCCTTGTGCTGATTGGAGGCGCCCAGCTGCTGGTTGAGCTGCAGGACCTCCTCTTGCAGGGTGTATAGGTTGCGCAGGCGGACCTGGCCTTCCTCCTTCCGAAGCTGCTCCTGCTCTGCCTGTTTCACACGCTGCTGCTCTGCCTCTCGAAGCTTCAGGTTGAGAATCTACTGAAAGGACCACTGAGTCACGAAGGGGGGGCTTTCCCCTTCTACACTGCTTGAATCCTAAGTGAACTACATCTTTTCACAGGTAGGCTCAAACCAGGAAACATACTCCCCAGGGCCAATATACAGGTTAATTGCAATTTTCAGCTTGACTGACTTGAATAGAACCTATGAGAGTAGGAAATCACACGTCTACTAGTTTCTGAGGACACTTTTAGGGAGGATTAACAAAGGGGAGGGCCTCCTTGAATGTGTGTGATATCACTCCACAGGCTGAGCCCTGAGTAGGAGAAGGAGAAAGGGGCAACCTAGAGAGCAGAGGCTCTCTAAGCCAGCTGGAACCAGTAGCTGAAACAACCCCCTTTCCTTTGTCTTCTCAGACATTTGGTCCCCAAGAACGAAGAAGTAACTACAGCAGCCACTACCCAGGAGCATGGTCATGGACCAGGGTCTCCAGAATAACTATCTGTTGCCGCTGACAGACACTCAGAGGGAGACAGACACCAGTACAATCACACCGACTGTCCCAGGCACTGACCTTGGCTCTGTGACGATGCTCAGCTTTCAGCTTCTCCTGATGGCCCAGGGCTTCTCTGGTACTGATAAACAAGGCAGGGTCAGGGATGTTTCCTGAGACTGTTTTCCCTCTCCCTCACTGTCACATTAGGCCTCCTCCAAGGCTGGAAGCTTCTTTGTCTATTTGATGTCGATATTTCCTATTTAAGGACTGAGTTCCAGCCCTTTCACATTGGGGTTTCTCTGGGAAAGCCATCAAGCTGACCACACAGACATTCACAGCAGCCACTCAGGAAGACTCACCTCTTCTCCATCACTTCCTGTAAGTCCTGGAATTCCTTATGCAGCTTCAGCTCCTTCAGCTCGTCAAACCTCTTCAGCTGTTCAGATGCCATCTCTGAGAGGGCTCGTACCTTCCTCTCCTGCTCTTCCTGCCACTGCCTCAGGCCCTCCTGAAAAGAATAAGCACCGGGTGCTTTTGGGGTGCCATAGCCGCCTGGCCCATGTGCTCCTGACCACAGTCCTTAGAACATGAAAGACTCCACAGCATGGAGTCTTGCCAAGAGCTTTGCCCAAGCACTTGTCCTTGAAAAGAGTTTTTCTTTCTTTTTTTGAAACAGGAGTGCTGGTCTCAAACTTGTTCTGTAGCTAAGGGTGACCTTAAACTTCTACCTGCCTCCATCTCCTGACCTGGTATCATGGGCATCGGCCAAGGTTTATACACTTTCAAAGACTCTATTAATTGAGCTTATTTCCAGCCCTGGGTGTGTGTGTGTAGGGACAATAGTGGTGTGCATATTGTGTTGTATGTATAATTAAAGTATAGAGGTATGTGTGCCCATTGGCACACATGCAGAGACCAGACCAAGATGTCAAGTGTCTTCCTCTATCACTCTCTAATTGCCTTGACATGTGGTCCTTCACGGAACTAGAAGTTCACCATTTAGCTAAAAGTGGCTGGCCAGTCAGCTTCCAGGATCAGCCCATCTCTCTCCTAATGCTGCCATCACAGGCATATATAGTCAGGTCCAGCTTTCTGTATTGGTGCTGGGGATCTGAAGTCAAGCTTGCAGAGGTCTCTGTGCTCTTACATAAAAGAGCCAACCCTCCTAGGCTCCAAGCCATTTTTTAAGGTCTTAATTTGTTATATTTTCAGTTATAGACTCGGGCAAAACTTAATTGTATAAGTCAGAAGTATTCCTGAAGTCAAATTCATTAAAATGGTGCTGCTCTTTCAGAGGCTAAAATAGAGCTCTCATAGTACAAACATATCTGACGCATGGGAACCACCTGCAGATTTTGGAGATATAAATGGAGTACAGAAAAATTTAAATAATGTCCCCAAAGTTACACTAGAATAGCCAGAAAGTGAAAGCAGACTTAACTTGAGAGTGTTCACTGTTGACCTTTATGCCACACTACCTCACAAAGTGAGTGCTCAGTGGGTGGGAAATCACGCCTAGCACAAAGTCTTCCCCATCAACTCCCAAGTGGATGGTGGCTCTTTAGTGTCAGACCTTCCCGGATGCACGGTCCCACTTACAGTTCCTCTCATTCTGTGCACCAATTCGTACATTCGGATGCAGCCTTCCACTCTGTTCGCTCGGGAGGACTGAAGTGCAATAGGTTCTGTGGACTGGGACTCATGAGTGCTCTAAACAGAAGATGAAAATAAACAAAGATCATGACTTTGCTAGCTTTCTGTCACTGTAGTTTTCTAGGTGTTCTCCTAGAAAATGATCCAAAAAAAAAAAAAAAAAAAGATTTATTTTGGCTCCCAATTTAGAGGTTTCTATACATGGAGTCTTGACTCACTTGTTGCTTGTTTCTGGGCTGTGCTAAGGCAGAACATGACAGTAGAAACACGTGCGTGGTAGAGATAAGCAGCCACCTTAAGTTGGCTGAAAAGGCAGGAGAGAGGAGAGGGCCAGGTATTAGACTTAGCTGACGAGGCCCCATTTCCTTCAACTTGGTGCTACCTCCTATGTGTCCACCCCTGAATAACGATGAATACGACACCACTGATAATGATCCACTCATTTCCCAAAAGCCTCACTGTTGAATGATGCTGTATTGGAGGCAAAGCTCAACACAAAATCCTGTGAGGGACAGCTAAGGTCCAAACCCTAACACATACAACTTAGGAACCAATAATGAACTTATAAACCACCAATAATGAAAACAATTTAGGTTAGTGTCAGAATTCAGTCCAAGAACGGAGTCGTACATGGAGTACTTGTAAGAAAACACTAAGGAAAAAGTCTTGTAACCTCTGTTTCTTCAAAACACAAAATTGTTCTAGAAATGTGCTTTCATGCTCCTCCTATGTGTAGAGGATAGGAGTGAGTTTTCTTAATCCTCAGACTATAAATTGTCTGATGCTCTGAATAAAGTTAGCTATTACATAAGCCTTTGTTTGGTCCATTTATTTTTGCTCTCCCAGGTTCACCCCACATCTAGACCATGAAACAGGAAAAACTGAGCTTTTCTTTTTTCGTTAAGATTTATTTATTTATTTTATGTATATGAATGCTCTACCTGCATGTACACTGGCATTCTAGAACAGGGCATCAGATTCCAGTATAGATGGTTGTGAGCCAACATGTGGTTGCTAGGAATTGAACTCAGGATCTCTGGAAGAGCAGACAGTGCTCTTAACCACTTAGCCATCTCTCCAGCCCAAAACTGACTTTTTTATGACATCAACTTTGTTCATCACTCTCCCTCTCTCCATTCCTGGCCCTTTGCTCTTTCCCAAAAGGCAAAGTAGCACAATACTTTCCTTTTTAAGACAATCTCACTATGTAACCCTGATCTACATAGAATTTGTTGAGTGGCCTTGAACTCACAGGGATTCACCTGCCTCTGCCTTCCAAGTGCTGCAAATTAAAGGTGTACACCACCACACCTGGTGTTATACTGGCTTTCTTTAGTAAAATGTTTCTTCTTGGGCTGAGGAAATAGCTTAGTGGGTAAAGTGTAAGCAGGAAGGCCTAAGATTCAATCCCCACAATCCATATAAAGGTGGCATGGTGGTTATGTACTCATAATTCCAGCACCGGGGAAAAGGAGACAGGAGGATTTCCGAGACTACTGGCCAGCCAGTCAATCCTAATTGATGAGCTCCTGGCCCACGAGAGAAACACAAACCTTGCTTTTGTTTTTTTTTTTTTTTTTTTTTTTTCTCAAAAAACAAGGTGAAGGCATTTGAGAATTGATACCCAAAGTTGACTTCTGGCCTCCACAGACATGTGTACACACGTACACATGTATACAAACACACACAGTGAGTGATATGGTAAATACTGTCCGGACAAACAACTGCATTGGGAAAAAAATCATTTCCCCAGGTCACTGTCATGTGACTAAATACCTCAACTTTGCAGCCAACATGTTTTTGTTTTGTCTTAAGCAGTTAAACCTTACCTTGGTTCCATTTGGTGTTGATGGTGAGGGGGACTGTGGGGTGCTTCTGACAGGAGACTTAAGGAGTGAGGGTTGGTCCAGGCCTGAGGCAGAGCCAGAGGATGGTGAATTATCAGAGGAAGAAGCATTCTCTTGCCTGTCAGGTGAGCTGTTGGGCAGGATGTGATCTACCACCCATCCAGAGTAAGAAGACAGTTTGGGAGGAGACATGCATTCTTCCAAAACATCCTGAAGAGAAGAAGGTTAAGCCTACATGTGTGTCCACAGGTAAGTCTAAGACATTACCTACATTGCTCAACAGCTGAGGGGCCAAGCAAATTAGTGCTGAAATAAAGTAATTGCATTAACAATTAGAGATGAAAATACAGTAAGCCGGCAGTGATAGAACAAGCCTTTAATCCAGCACCCAGAGAGAGCAGAGGCAGGCAGATCTCTGTGAATTCAAGCAACCCTGGTCTATAAAGCCAGTTCCAAGACAGCCAGGGCTACAGAGAAACCCCATCTGGAAAGCAACAACAACCACCCAACTTTCTTTTACTTACATATACACCTGTACTTAAGTTAACTGTCAAATAACTCTTTGCCATACTGAACAGTTAACTGTCAAATAACTCTTTGCCATACTGAACACTTCACATTGCCTATGTGAAGGCATGCCTCCCAGCTACTGGGACACCACCCTGCAGGGCCAGTGGTCTTTTCTTTCTTCCTTTTACTTTTGAGACAAGGTATCAAACTGAGGATGACCTTGAACTGATTGATCCTCCTGCTTCCAGTTCTGAAGTGCTGTGATTAATTTTTTTTAGATTTATTTTATGTACACAAGTACTCTATCTGCTTGTATATATACATGTTACAAGAAGGCATCAGATCATATTATAGATGGTTGTGAGACATCATGTGGTTGCTGAGAACTGAACTAAGGATCTCTGAAAGAGCAGCCAGTGCTGGTAAACACTGAGCCATTTCTCCAGTCCCAAAGTGCTGAAATTATAAGCCAAGGTAGTGGTTATGAGCCATTAGTGGTTTACTATTGCTGCTGTTATTTTATTCATAGTATTTAAAAATTTATTATTACTATTAGTATGTGTGTCTATAGACTCATGTGCCTCAGTATACATGTAGAGGTCAGAGGACAACTTTGTAGAGTCAGTACTTGTAGCCACATTTTTAACTAGGTTCTGGTAAAAGTCCTTAAGCTTAAGCAGGGACCGACTTTACCCACAGAGCCATCTCACCAGCCTAAGCAGTTTCTTGATAATGATGCAGACAATATTTCTCAAAAAAAGAGTCAAAGTCAGGTGTGTTGGCAAGCGCCCATAATCTAACACTAGGGAAGCAGTGGCAGGAGGGTCAGGAGTTCAAGGCAAGCCTCAGTTACACAAGACTTTCAATCCCCATTCCCAAAAGCACCAGTTCTCAACCCACGGGTCTCACTCCCTCTGGGGTCACAAAAGCAAATATCCTGCATATCAGATATTACATTACAATTCCTAACAGTAGCAAAACTACAGTTATGAAGTAGCAAATATGTATATATATATATTTTTTTTATGGCTGGGGGACCCACCATAACATGAGGAACTGTATTAAAGAGTCGAAACATTAGGAAGATTGAGAACCACTGCCCCAAAGGAACAATGTGTAAACACACATTCGAGCAAATTTCTACAAATTTGTTTGTGTGCAAAGGATGGTGGGGATGAGGTGCATGGTGCCAGGAGGCGGAGTCTGTAAAGTTAGTTCTCTCTCTCCTACTTTACATCGGTTCCAGGGCTAATCTTGGGTCTCTAAGCTCATGTGGCAAGTGCCTTTACTAGCTGAGCCATCTCACTGGTCCTCGCTACGGCAAGTAGGAAAGCAATTGAAAATATCTAACAGAATGCAGGCCGTGAGAAATGTTCAAGGAAAGCATGTACACCATTAGTGCGCCATTAGTTTACAGTCCGAAGGGATCCTCACAGGGTATGGTTATTCAAGCCTCGAATGCAGATCAACTCAGACACCCACAAGACAGGGGGCGGGCAAATGTGTATCACTGATCGGAAAGGCAGCCAACAAGCATTACAGGAGGGCTTTGCAAATACTAGTGACCACTAGTGGCATAGCGACCATCACAGATCTGACAGTAATCTAAAACTATGGCCTTGACTTGCAGCACTAGAATTAGATGAAATTAACTGCTCTCTGAGAAACGTGGAGCTCCTGGCAAGAGCGTTCTCAACCTTCCTAATGCTGCATGTTGTGGTGACCACCGATCGGGAAATTATTCTGTTGCTACTTTATAACTGTAAGTTTGCTATTGTCATGAATCGTAATGCAAAATGTCTGTGTTTTCTCGCGGTCTTAGAGGACCGCCCAAGAGGTGGAGACCCACAGGTTGAGAACCACTGTCTTAAGCGTGAGCTATAAAGCAGACGAAGAGGCTGAGAGCCCGGAGCTGCTGACAAGATGCAGCCGGGACTGGGGTGACGGTGCCGCTTTCGGACAGGAGTCTTCCCGCGAAGAGAGGCTGTCGATCAACTAGGAACGGCTGAAGAAAGTTGTGTGCTTTTAGATTTATTTTATGTAAACAAGTACTCTATCTGCTTGTAAAAAGCAATGCGGCCCGTCCTCACGCCCGGACCTCCACCCCGGCGTGGAGGGAGCGTGGAAAGCGCGTGACGGCGGCCGTCACTCACCTCGCAGCGCAGCAGCCACTCGCGGTGGTAGCGTAGGCGGCCTTTGCTGGAGTTGCGCAGCGCCCTCAGGGTTTCCCAGCAGCGACCATCCGACGGCATGGCGGGCCACCAGCTGACACCACAGACAAAACAAACCCTCGAATCCGCCGCCGAGGAGGCGCCTGCTTCCGCTTCCGGGGTGCCCACCACATCCGGCGCAGCCACTCCCGTAACGGTCGCAGGCACCGCTCGTCAGTGGCGCACCGCCCATTCGTTAGCGCCCGAGCCTGGTCAAATAGCGGGAGGAGCTGGATAGCGGAAGTGACGTCGTCCTCTAGCTACCACACGTGGGTGATTGTTTCTTTCCAAGTCACAAGTGCGCAGGTGTGGCATTGACGATCGTCTACTTTTTGACAAGTCTGCTGCTCGAGTCTGAAACATCTGTTTGAAGTGCGAAAGGACCTAAAGAGGATTAAGTAGTTTTCCTGGAAAGAAGGCTTCGTTTCCCACCACCCACATGGCAGCTCACTACTGAAACTCCAGCTCCAGCGAATCCATTGCCCGCTTTATGGGCTCGTCTGACACCAAGCATGCACGCGGCACCCAAACATGCGTAGTTTTTTGTTACTGTTTTTTAGGTTTATAACATCTTGGACTCCCAGTATCTCACAAAGGTTAGTTCAAGAGTCCCAGGAATGATCCTGGTGTAGTATTGAACACCTTTAATTGCAGCACTTGGGAGGCTGAGGCAGGCGGATCTCTGAGCCTGGTCTATAGAGTGAGCCCAGGACAGCCAAGAAACTGTCTTCTGGGGGGAAAAAAAAATCCAGAGATGGACTCCAAGTCACTTCAATCAAAACCCAGCTCAACCCTGTGGTGCAGAGGTGGTTACAACTAATTTGGCAAAAGGAATTACACACACAAACACATGTTGGTCTAAGTTTGTCAACTGTTCTTTTTTAAGAAACTGTAGGAACCAGGGCATGGTGGCGCAGGCCTTTAATCTCAGCACGTGAGGCAGAGGCAGCGGGTGATCTGACTTGAAGGCCAAGTTGGTCTACTTGAGCTCCAGGCCATCCAGAGCTACTTTGTTGTCCAAACACATAAAAACTGTATTTTGTTTTCAACGTGTGTGTACATGTGCACGAGTGTAGGTGCCTTCTAACATGAGCAATGTCCCAGGAGCTGGGAGCAGCTGCTGGTGGTCGTGAGCTGTCGCCAGATGTGCGCAGGAACAGTATGCACTCTCAGCTGGTTCTCTCTGCCTCCCGGGTGGGCGCCCCGCCTCCCACGCCAGAGCTTCTTCACCATTGAACTCGCTCCAGCCCCAATCTCTGGAGTTTTATTCATGGGTGGGAATGGCTCAGATGCTGTAGTCATTTGAATGACAATGGCCCCCACAGGTCTCCAGTTGGTGAAACTGTTTGGGAAGAATTAGGCGTGGAGGTGTGTATTGGTGTACGCTTGGGGGTTTCAAAGGACTGCCAAGATTCCCGGTGCTCCCAGTGTGGATCAAGACATGAGCTCTCTGTTGTGAGGTCCACAGTGATGAACTCTGACCCTCTGAAGCAATAAGTTGCCTTGGTCATTGTGTTTTATTATAGGAAGGAAAAGCCCAGTGCCAGCTGGAAAAAAAGTGATCTCTCTGAAGAAGGTGGTTTGCTTATGGTTGGTGATGGGGGAGGGGTGCTGCAATTAACCCTAGGCCCAGCAGTTCAGAGTACTTGTTGTTCTTACTAAGAACCAGGGTTCAATTCCCAGCACTCATGGTGGTTCTTAAGCATCCACACCTGCAGTACAAGGGGCTGATACCCTCTTCTAACTTAAGAGAGCACCAGGAACATAGATGTTACACAGCACATACATACTTGAAGGCCACTCACACAAAAAATACGTGGATCCAATTTAAAAATTAATGAAAAACGGGGCTGGAGAGATGGCTCAGCACTGGCTGTTCTTCCAGAGGACCTGGGTTCAATTCCTGGCACGTACATGGCAGCTCACAACTGTAACTCCAGTTCCAGAGGACCTGACTCCCTCACACAGGCATACATGTGGGCCAAACACTAAATATACATAAAAATAATTTTTAAAAACTTGATGAAAAACAAAACCCTAGGTGCTTGCACATGTATACACTAATCAAGCGTTCTACACCACTCGTCTTTCAAATACAGAGAAATACAAAATGGCCCCAGAATCCTACCACACAGAAAGTAGGTAACAACATAAAATTATAGGTATGTCCCACATCCAGCTGCTAGTGCTCCTCCCCACCCTGAATTATAAAAAAGGCCTGACAAAGTGCTGCCATCGGGTGCTTTATCTTATGAAATGACCAAAGGCGCAACAGCCCATCTGCTTTATGATGAAGTCTGAGGCATCAAGTACTCTCCAAATTCACACAAATTTTATCATTAAAAAGATGTTTTTATTCAGACATGGTCTCATGTAACCCAGGTTGGCCTCAATTATGTAGCTGTGGATAACACTGAAATGCTCCTCCTGCTTCCACCTTCCAAGTGATTGGACAACAGGTGTGTGCCACCACACTCTGCTTATCCTTTTTAAAATGAGGGGATGAAGGAGATCAAAAAAGTCTTAAATAATCAATCATAAAAACTTTATTTCCTGTAAACTCACACAAAAATTAAAAAAAAAAAAAAAAGAATTCCAAAGATACGAACAGAAATGTAAAGCAGTGAGATAGGAACTACGACTAAGGCCAGATGAACGTGAACTTCTGTCAAGTAGCTGGGAACAAGCAGCCTCTAGAAACACAGACACAGGAGGTCCCCACTGGCACTACAGAAAACTCTGCTTCCTGCCCGCTCATCAAGAAGGAAAGAAAAGCAGTGCTCCCACTGGCAGCACATCTACTAAAACTGGAACGATACAGAGAAGATCAGCATGGTCCCTGTGCAAGCAAGACACCCAAGTTCCTGAAGGGTTCTGTATTTTTCTTGCCTTTAAAAGGTGGTGAGTTAAAGTGGCAACAGCACCGTGAACAGGATACACTGTTAAAAGCACACTTGCAACTTTTAGGTTTGTGTTGAAACAATTCAGTGAACACACCCGCTGTAGCTGTGACTATGCCAGTTGCTATGTACTAAGGAATGCAAACAAGCTGCTCATGTGTAACTACAGACTCCATGGGAGCATGACTCCATGAGCCCTGACTAAATGTTACATCTTTCTGCCTCCATTGTCTTTTTATGCTGATAAAAGCAGATTCACTCAGTTAGCAATTTACCTGATTTCACTATATCTTGATAGGAATAGTTTTATATTTATTAAAAATAAAAATAAAAAAATAAACTTAAAAAAAAAAAGGAAAGAGCAATGTTAGGCATTCACAGTCCAAGAAGGACTCCTGCTGCTTCCAGCTTAGAGAAAGCCAAGAGAGAAATGCTGGAAGGAGCCTGCCAGGGAAAGTCTGTCCAAACATCCCCTGAGGAAAGGAAGCAGACTCTGTAAAGTGACAGGGATTTAAAAATCTGGTACCTAATGTAACAAATATAAGGCTGTGAAGATCATTAAAAAATTACATCAGGTTCACAGATGAGGAATAAGAACTAGGTTCTTCCTAGTTCACCCCTGGCAGCTCTAGGGACTTTCCTGGCATAAATTGAGGAATAGACCCTGAGCACATTTGATCACTGGAAGAAAAAGCCAGTGGGCTTGCCAGCTATGGGTTGGCAACTCCTCAGTTCCCTGGCATCAGGCAAGGGCTTCATACCCTGGACAGGTGGCCTCAGGCAGGAGGAGAGCGGGAGCGGATGGGTGAGCTCGTCAGGTAGGAAGATGTATAGGTGCCATCCCCAAACACGTTGGCATAGGAGGACTTGAGGAACTGGACGTAATTCTGCATGCTGCGATTGGTGCTCTCAGACTGCTCCAGGCGGTCCTTCAAATCCTGCAGCCGGGTCTGGTATCTACGATCGGCCTGACAGAACAAACAGAGGCCAAGAATAAGAAGGTGACAATGGGCAACCCGAAACACAGGCATTCATTTAGGCGCTAGCACTGGCAGAGGCACAGAGGGCCTGTGATTGAAATGGTTTTATCCCCCTTGGGCGTGTCAGGAAAGTTAATTGGGTTTTTTTGGTATTGTTTTATTTTACTTTTTTGCTGGGCTTGTTTGCTTGATTTGGGTTTTCTATTTGTTAGTTTTGTTTTAGGGTTTTTTGTTTGTGTTTTCTCTGTGCAACCCTGGGTGTCCCAGAACTTTCTCTGTAGACTACAGGCTGGACTTGAACTCAGATCTGACTGGCCCTGCCTCTGAGTGCTGAGATGAAAGGCATGCTCCATCACTTTACTGTTGTGAGCCTCGGCCTCACCAAGCTGCCCAGACAACTCGGTACGTGGCCTTGAATTAGCTGCAGTTTCCCTCACTCAGCCTCCTGCGGGCAGGAGTGACAGCAACATGCACTCAGTCAACAGACTTGGCTGTGTTTGTTTTCATTTTATGATGTGACAAAGAGTCTCACTGCATATCCATGGAGCTCCAAGGAACCTGGTGCTTGCTTCTAGCCTTCACAGAGAAACACACACACAGCCTTTCAGAAAGTTATTTGATCTCTGTGAGTTCAAGGCCAGCTTGGTCTACAGAGTGAGTTGCAGGACAGCCAGGGCTCCACAGAGAAACTCTGTCTCCAAAAACAAAGTTATTTGGGAATTAAGCAAGGTATTGCTGGGTTATACTTTTATCCCCCAAACCTCCATCCTGATTCCAGTTTATACGTTTACACTCCTATCATTGATTTATAAGGGCTAAAGGGCTGCTCTCCTTACACATCCTCGGAGCCATGTAAGCACCTGTAAGGACTGATGTAGCTGAGGATGATGTTGAATTTACGGTCCCTGTAAGGGCACAAGCATGCACCATCCTGCCTGTTTTAATAACTGTGAATGGATTGAACCCAGGGCTTCAAACATGCAAAGCAAGTACTCTGCTCAACTGAGCTTTATCCTCAGCTACTTTCCCTGGAACATTTCACCATATGGGTTCTGAGGATCAAACTCAGCGTGTCAGGCTTGGTGACGAGTGCTTTACCCGGTTAACCATTTCTTCACTTCAACATAAAAACTATATTGAGCTGGGCATGGAAGCACACACCATTAATCCTGGTAACACCAGAGGCAGACCAAGGCAGATCTCGGAGTTTGAGGCCATCCTGGTCTACAGACAAGACAAGACAAGGCTACATAGTGAGACCCTGTTTTTTTTTTTTTTTTTTTTTTTTTGTTGTTGTTGTTGTTGTTGTTGTTTTTTGAAACTTTTATAGCTGGGCAGTGGTGGTGCACACCTTTAATCCCATTGCTTGGGAGACAGATGCAGGTGGATCTCTGTGAGTTCAAGGCTAGCCTGGTCTACAAAGTGAGTCCCAAGGTGGTCAGGGCTTATACAGAGAAACTGTCTAATACAAAACAAAACAGCTTTATTATACTGAGGTAGTTCCTTCTGTTACAAGTTTCCATGGGACCTTTACCATGAAGGGATGCTGAAGATCTTCTCTGAATTAACAGGATCATGTGACTCATCTTTATGGCTATCTGTGAGCTGTTACAGCCACTGATCTGCATGTGCTGAACTAACCACACGCCTGCAATCACACTAACTTGGCCATAGGCTATGATCTCAACTGTGTTCTAAACCTCTACTTCTAAGAATTTGGGGCCTTCTGCATCAATGTGCGTCAACGAAACTGGCTTATAGTTGTCTTTTTTCATCGTGTCCTTACTTCTTGTATCAAGATAATGATGGCTTCGTAGTATATTTTGATTTTATATCCTGTTACTTTGCTGTAAGTGCCTTCCAATTCAAAGGATTTCCTTGTAATCTACTTTATAAACAGTTTGAGAAAAGATTGTTAGCTCTTGTTTGGTGCACACCTTTAATAATAGCACCAGGGAGAAAGAGGCAGGTCTATCTCTGTGAGTTCAGGCCAGCCTGGTTTAAACACAGAGTTCCAGCACATGTACAGTAACGTACAGGGACCCTGTCTGGTAAATAAACAAAAACAAACAACTTTGGTAGAATGAATCTATCTGACCTTTTCTTTGTTGGGAGACTTGACTGCCAATTTTGAGATAGGTCTTACTATGTAGCTCTGGCTGCCCCCAAACTCACGATGTTGACCACGGTGGCCTTGGATTCAGAGATTTGTCTGCCTCTGCCTCCCTCCTCCTCAATCCAGGTGCTGGGTTGAAGGCGTATGCCACCATACTTCTTGGCAGAGGTCTTCAATAGCAGAGGTCACAGGCTAGCCAAGGGTAAAGTAGAACTTCTGATTCTACCTCTTCTTTTCTGTTTGTTATTTATTTTCATTTTAATGTGTATCTTTTGTCTGCATGTGTTTCAGTGTTTCCCACGTGTGTGCCTGGTGTCCTGGGATTCACAAGAAGGCATTAAATATCCTGGAACTAGAGGGACAGTTATGAGCTACCATACGGACACTGGAAATGGAACTGCAAAAGCAGACAGCACTCTTACAGCTGAGCCATCTTCTCTGGGCCCTGATTCCACTGTTTCCAAGTAGGATACTATCCAGCTCTCAAATGCTAGAAATTACAGGTATGTACCACCGGGCCCAGTATATGCAATGGGACTTGAAGCTTTGTCATTGTAGGCAAGCAACCTACCAACTGAGCTATGACCCCCAGACTCAGAGTTGGATGTTAAAATCACCCTGTTATCCCATCAGGACCCATCTGACCTGTGCTGTCTGGTCTTATGAAATCAGGAACCCCAACATTAGGCACATATATCACTTTTACATTTTTTGTTTTGTTTTGTTTTTCGAGACAGGGTTTTTCTGTGTAGCCACGGCTGTCCTGGAATTCACCCTGTAGACCAGGTTGGCCTCAAATTCACAGATCTATCTGGCTCTGCCTCTGCTTCCCAAGAGTACTGTTGGATTAAAAGCATGCACCACCACACTCTTTGTTACATCTTCTTGCTTAATTATTCTCATTATTAATCTACAGTGACTTTGAATCTCCTCTAATTTTGAAGTTTACTTCTCAGACATCACAATACCTACACCAGCTTGTTTTGGGCTCCCAATGGCATAGCAGATAAGTTACCATCCTTTTTACATCTGTCTGAGTCTACCAGTGAGGTCTGTTTCTTGGACATTTTTGTTAGGTCTTAGCTTTTTACCCAAGTCAGTCTTGTCTCATGGGTCAGCTGAGGCTAGCTATATTTAAGGCTATTATTTACTAAGTCCTGTAGTTTTGTTAGTTGCTTTGCCTATCTTCTGTTTTTTGCAGTTTTCTCTATCAGTAATAAAGGTTTGCTTACTGTGTCAGGGAAAATGCCACATTCCTTCCTAATCCTCTTGTGAAATTTATTCCCACCCTGTGCTCTTCTGATTGAGACTTTCTTCCCTATGTATAGTCATTATCTTCTGCAGTAAATGGAAATTATGAACTCTCTTAATATATATTTATCTTGAAGTTTCCTTGTACTTCAGATCATTTTAAGAGATAGCTTTGATGACCACAATTATTTACTTGATTGGCAATTATTTACTTTGAAGGTTTGAAATGCATTATATTCCATACTAACCTGGCTTTTGGATAGCTGAGAGATCTGGTGTTAGTTTTACAGCATTTGCCTTTGTGAGATAGTGCTTTTTCCCTTATAGCCTTTTCTTTTAAAGTTTTATTTTGTGTGTAGGGGTGGCATATACAGATAAATGCAGTGTTTGAGTGGCCAGAAGTGTTGCATCCCCTGGAGTTGGAGTCAAGGTAAGCCACCAGATATGGGGGCTCCACAGCAGACTCAGGTCCTCTATAATCCTAACCTTGGAGCATCTCTCCAGCCCCACTCATTAGCCGTCAATCTTTCATCTTTTGCTTTGACATACTGACTTTAACATTTCTTGAGAGGTTTTTCTGGGTCCTATGCATTTGTGGCTGTAAATACCTCATGTTTGGGTGTTGATCTCTTTGTTTTAATATGTGTGAATAATGCTCATTGATCATGGATTCTCTATGTCTTCTTGGCTCCTCCTGTCCTAACAGATTTTAGGTTTGGGCTCTTGATGGTATCTGAGAATTCTCTGTGGTCATGTTTGGGGTTTTTGTTTATTTTTCTGTTTTTGTTTTATTAAGACAGGGTCTCCCTATTATACAGTTCTGGCTGTCCTAGAACAGGCTGGCATCAAATTTAGACACCCCTCTGCCACTGCCTCTGATGTGGGGGATTGAAGGTATACAGCCACCATGCCTGGCTGTCTGCTTTTTCTTGCTGATATCTGAATGTGATCTTTTGGGGCCCACAGTGTCCTCCATTCCAGATCCTCTTTCTTCTGCTTGGTTTAGTCTGTTGAGTGATGCTTTCTCCTGTTTCCAATTCATCTTGTCACTTCCATTTTTTTCCCCCATAATTTTAACTTCTTTTTGAATTTTTTATCTTTGTTGCTTTCTCATCCACATTTCCCTGATTCTAGACTTAAATCCATCTGCTTGATTGTATCCTACCTTCAGGTCACTTATCATTTTTACCACCAAATATCTGAGATGTTCATCTGACATATCATCTACTTCATTGCTTTTGAGAAGTTGATATTCTTTAGGATGACCATGCTGCCTTGATTTTCATGTTTGCACTGGTACACAGTGCAAAAAGAGAGTACCAGATCCCTCAGAACAAGAGTTACAGCGTTTGTGAAATGCCTGGCTTATTATGTGGATGCTGGAATATGAACTCCAGCCCTCATGACCCAAGAGCAGTGCCTTTTAACCAGTGTGCCCATGAGGGTATCATCTCCCCTGAAACTGTAATTGCAGACTAAGCTGCCACATGGTTGCTAGGAAACTGATCCCAGGTCTTCTCCAAGAGCAAATAGTGCTCATGACTACTGAGCCGGCTCTCCAGGCCCCATCTGGAGTCTTCTTGTTTATCAGTCTACTCTTGAAGGCTCAGTCCCGGCATCACGAGTTGAAGAAACACAGACATGAGCTAGCTTCAGCTTGCTCTCCGCACACCAGAGAACTGGTGCTGCTTTTACTTCTCAAGAGTTGCCCTCTTCTCCTCTGTACTTGTCAGGCTTTGGCTTCCTTTGTGGATTTTCAAAGCTTTTCCTCTCTTTGGAATAAGAGTTATTTTTGTTTACTTTGACTCTCTCGCCCACCATTTTAACCCTAATAGAAATTTGGTAATCACAGAAGTCTATGGATATGCTAAAGCTGTTCTGCTGTACAAGAGTTTTTATGGGCATAAAGGACATGTTGTCAATCTGATTTTAGGAAGGGATGTAACAAGAGCCACAGCTCAGCAGTGGCAGCTTGCCTAACAGTCAAGGCCCTGTGTTCAATATCTAGTACCAAAAATGGGATAAAGGTCTACCCAGAGTATCCTTAAAAGGTGGCAAGGTGACTGGAGATAATAACCTCTATGAGACTCATGAAAACACCAGCAGTCAGCTTTGCCTGCAGCCCAAGGAAGCCCTGCCCACTGGCCCAGCTCACATCATCACGAGTCCGCCGAAGCTGGCCAAGTTCTGTCTTGGTCCTGCTCAGCTGGGTCTCAAGGTCCAGGATTTTGCTCTGGGCTACTCGCTCCTTGGAGAGTGCCTGCTCTTTGGTTTGCTCCACCTGCACAAAAAATACAGATAGGGCTACCTTACCTGACAGAGAGAAGGCTCCCATACTCACTGACCAGTCACAGCCCACTGGCACATCAGCATGCAAAACTTTCCTTAGAGCCTCAGAGCAGAAGCTAACTAGAAGAACACTCTCTTTAAAAAAAAAAAAAATTATTAGCCAGGGGTGGTTGTACATGCCTTTAATCCCAGGCAGATCGCTGTGAGTTTGAGGCCAGCCTGGTCTACAAAGTGAGTCCAGGACAGCCAGGGCTCTGTTACCCAGAGAAACCCTGTTTCAAAACAAAACAAAAAAAATTAATTAATTAATTTTTTAAGTTATTTCTTTAGGAGGGTTTTTCTATTTATCCTTGGCTTGTTCTGAACTCACTTTGTACACCAGGCTGGCCTCAAACTCACAGATATGGTTGCCTCTGCCTCCGTAAGTGCTGGGATTAAAAGTGTGTGCCACCATGCCTGGGTTATTTGCTTTTTAAATTTTATGTGCATTGATGTTTTGCCTCCATATATGCCATGTGGGGGCTAGAAATTGAAACTGGGTCCTCTGGAAGAGCAAACAGTGCTTTTACTGCTGAGCCATCTCTCCAGCCTGGAGGAAAGCTCTTACTACCTTGCCTGACCTTTTCCAGCATCCCTAAACCGTTGAAAAAATCTTCCTGAGTGTCGAGAGCAAAAAGTAAATGAGCACTACTATAAAGGGCTGACGAATCCCCACAACACATTCAGGAGAAGATATTACTGTACCCATCCTTCAGATGGGAGAGTAGGCTAAGAATGGTCAGGGCACAGAGCTAAGAGTACAGTGACTGACCTGCCGCCTGGCATCTTCAATGGCATTCTCCAACTGCCTGGCCAAGGAGCCGCACTCCCTCGTTTTCTCCTCCAGCCGAAGCTGAGCCTGGTGGATTGCCTCCTCCCTCTTGGCAATCACCTGTAGGAACTCGACATTCTGGGCGCTGGTGGCCTCCAGTTTCCTAGGTGAGAGCACTCCATCAGACCCTGCAATGACCTACCTGTCTTGATCCACTGCCAGGGGGCTGCTGCCTCCCCTGAACTGGGAATCTCGTCACTTGAAGAATCTCCGTGAATCTCCAAGGAGCCACAGGAAGAAACAGAAAGCATTTTTCAGATCAGCAAGGTCACTGTCGGACTGTGCAACTGAAACAGGCGGTCACAGTGAGGAGTAGGAGGATTATAAGTGTAACTGAGTGCACAAGGTACCCCTTGCACACTGTCACACAGAGAACAGCAACCTGTAGCTCACAGAGGGCCTGCCATTATCAACCCATTCCAGGAATAAGGGAGCTGAGCCCAGCGAAAGCAGGATGAATGGGATTGGTGTCAGCACAGCTGGCAGGCCTGTTACCTTTAAAACCCAGCTCAGCAAAGACTTCAGCTAAGCCACATAGCACCTTATTTGAAAGACGCAGGACAGGTATGGCTACCCTATCTTACACAATGTCTCCCCTGTTCTTCTGGAACATCTTTCTCTTTGAGGAACACCACAAGTCCTACTGAACCTAGCTACATTTTGTGGACCAGTGTGACAGAGCAGAGGTGGAACAAAGGAGGCCACCTGCTCCGCCCCACTGTAGGCTGTACTGGCCTCTGAGGCAATTAAGACCCCAAGATATTAGTTCTTAGCCCTCCAGTTTTTATTTCTTGAGACAGGGTTTTATTACATAGCCTAGGCTGGCCTCTAGCTGGCATCAATCTTCCTGCCTCAGCCTGCGAAGTACTGGGATTAGTGATGTGCACCATACATCTGGCTCCTGGTCCTCTGCTTACAGATGCTAACACGGTTCTGGAGGAAGAGTTCCTAGAATGAGGAGCAGCTTTTGTAGGCACCAGCTATGCACATCTGGGCAAGTTACAATCTTTCTCTTGGCTTGGCTTTCTTATAGATACCATCTAGGTAGTTCACACCTATGATCCCAGTACTCAGGGGGCAAAGGCAAGAGGAGTGACTGTCTCAAAGAGCCAAAAAACAGGGCAGGCAAGTGGGTAAAGTTGCTTACTCCAAGTCTTATGACCTGAGTTCAATCCCCAGGAAGAGAACTGATTCTCACAAGTTGTCCTCTGACATCCACACCCATGCAACTTGTTTATACTAGGCACAAATAATAGGTAAAATTAGGCTTAAAAAAGAAGCTAGAGATATGGCTTGGTGGTTAACAGCACATACTGCTCTTGCAAAGATCCCAGGCTCAGTCCCCAGAACCTACATCAGGCAGCTCCCTACATCAGGCAGCTGCTTATAACTCCAGCTGGAGGGGATCTGTGCCTCTGGCCTCTGTGGGCACCTGTGCTCACACGCACACACTCCCACATGCTCACAAATACATATAATTAAAAATAAAGTAAATCTTCAAAAAAAATTAAAAGTCACTAGTTAGGAACAGTACCAGCTGACAAACATATACAACTAGCTTGAGATGCTAGAGCTAGACCCCTTTAGGAGGACCCCCTTCCTGAGGACTGCTGTGACTCATCAACTGGCATATTACTTCTATACTGATCCTTCCTCAGACAAGGAAGAAGGCTTGGAAGAATTTTAAAAAAATCTACCCAAGGTCAGAAGGAGGTAAGTGTCTGAACTGGACGCAAAGCCAATCTGAAGCCCAGTGCTGTAAGCCTCACCTGTAACTGCTACGACAGCCTGAAAGTAAAAAGAGTCAGATCAGGGAGGTTGCAGGAATGCTGGTCGGCAGCACATGGGCATTCTGGCTGCTTCATTCAAGACAGGCCCTGCTGGTCTGCATGGCCTGAGCATGCTTCTGAGATAATGGTGCCTACCAGCATACTATCCTCGATCATGCGGTCACACAGCATCCCTCCAGGCTGACACCCACTTCCTCTTGTCCACAACGCTTACCACTGAAATGCAAGCAGCTCTTCCTTTGAGTTCTGCCTAGCACCTTCCAGGGCCTTGAGTCCCTCAAATACTTCGGCACACTAAGCATAAAGCAGCTAAGCGGCAGAAAGTCTCAAGTCCTAGGAGGAGGACAGACATGGGACCAAGTGCCTCTAACCTCTCCAGTTCATCCACCTTCAGACTCAGTTGTTTATTTTCCTTCTGGGAAGCCTGATGTTTCTCTCTCGCCATCTCCAGCTTGTCCCCCTGATGTTCAATCTAAAATGACAGGAACGCAGGTTTGTTTACGAGGGAATTTCCCATAAAGGCAAGTAATGTAGGAATTCTCCCTTCTCCCTGTGATGTCATCCACACCCTGGAAAGGGGCACGTTGCCCTCAGCAGTGTCCCATATTCAACGAACAACCTGGAAGAAAAGAAGAGAGCAGGGGCAGGGCAGACACACCTCCCACACCAGGAAAACACAGGTTAAATGCTGAAGAGCCACATCTTTGATTCCTTCCTGATTAGGAGAGGCCCCCAGCGGCCCAGCTGAGATGGTAGGTAGTACACACAAGCAGCAGCTCATTGTACAACGACCCACTGAGCTTTCTCAATTATGTTGTTGGCACCACTGATTTCATCTCCCTTAACAGGGCAAGGCAGCAAGGCAATAGAACCACTTTGACTCATCTGGGCCAGCAAGTCTGAGAAGTTATCCTGAGTGTTGCTTTATGTGAGACTCTCAGGTGTAAGAGCTCAAGACACCCCCTGAGGACGTTCAAGTCAGGAAGCAGTGGGTTCAAATTCCTGTGAATATTGAGCATCTCTGTGACATAGGGACTCACTGGTCCCCTCTAGGTCCCAGGCTATTATTGGAGAAATAACCCACACACTGCATCAGGTTCCTGGGGCATGAAATGACAACGTGCAGGAGCCAGGTGGGTGCTCAGAGCAGAAGCTTCCCTTTATGGCTGCCCAAGGAAACACATCAGGAGAGGCATGGGGCACAGTGGAACATGACTGCAATCTCAGTGTTCTGGGAGGTAGAGGCAGGGTTAGGAGGTTACGGTCATCCTTGGCTACACAATAAGTTCAAAGCAGCCTGGGCTACCCTGTTCTCAACAAAATAAAAAATAAAAAAGGCCAGGCATAGTGGCACACACCTTTAATCCCAGCACTCAGGAAGCAGAGGGAGGCAGATCTCTGTGAGTTCGAGGCCAGCCTGGTCTACAAATTAAGTCCAGGACAGCCAGGACTTGTTACACAGAGAAAGCCTGTCTCAAAAACAAAACAAAACTAAACAAACAACAAAAAAACCTAAAAGAAAGAAGAAAAAAAGAAAAGATTTTAAAAAGGGTGAGAGACCTGGCCCAATGAGATAAAAAAAAAATGAGTGGTGTATGATGTCTGGACAATGCAGGCAGGAGTCATATGCCAGTAACTGAGAGATAGATTTTGCTTCTGGATAACGGGGCTGCTTGCTTCTGTCTCTCATAACAGAATCCCAGGTAGTGGATCTGTGGAAAACAAGGAGAGGCAGTTAAAGCTTGAGAAAGATGGAACAAAGAACCAACAATGGCCAGGTGTCTCCTGGGTCTCCTTTCTGTGGCTGAGGGTCGAAGGATAGCGGCGGGATATGCAGGGCAGAAGTAGGCAGAGCATGGATGGCCATAGCAGGAGGGCCCAAAGGCTCCCAGAGTGGCGAGTCCTATAGCTATAATCATTTTGTGCAACACGAAACATTTGGCACACCAGACTTTTATTTCACAGCACTGATGATAGCTCACTCCTTTCAGAAATCGGCAGCCAAGAAAAAGGAAGTGGTCCTCCCTTGGGGGGTGTGCAGCTCATCTCGGTAAGCGGGACCCCGCTCGGGCCAGTTCGTGGGATCCCTTCTGCCAGTCCCTTACCCGGCTGCGCAGGTCTGAAATGATGGCTGTGAGGTCGATGTTCTTCCTCTCGTAGCCCTGCAGCTGGTCTTGGCACTCAGCCAGCTTGGCCTCCGTGATCTTGAGAATGTCAGGCAGCTGTTGCAGGTCAGCCAGCTGTGACTGGAACTGCCGGCGGGCCTGAAGCAGAAAGAGAAGCCCACCGTTGGCAAGATCCTGACTGAGAACAGGATGGGCCTTCCCATCCTGTACAGCAGGGCTACTCCAGTACCAAAGACCTTGCAAAACCCACAGGGAGCAACTGGCCTGCTCTCCCACAGGCCACACAGGCTGATCTTTGCAGGGCACACTTGAGCCTGCCTTGCCACTTGTGGTGGCCATTCATTTAAGTCAGCAATATCAGTGGCAACACCAGGATTCAGCACCATCCTGAGGGCTCTGCAGTCACTTTATTTGAACAATAATAAAGACGGCACAGTTGTAACCACAAAAAACCACTAAGGGTACAGGGATCAAGCTTGGCTAAAACCTGGAAAAGCCAGGATTACAGGCTGGTCTAACTCCAAAGCCCCTAGGAAGGCAGCCATGATGATACAAAAATCAGGGGATATTAGAAATAGCTGGCTCTGCTACATGCTTGAGCTTTAGTTAAGACTGAAGACCTGAGAGGAGACAGGCAGTGAGCTGCTCTAGAGACTAGTGGCTAAGCCCGACTCAGACTGTCTAGGAAGTTATCATTTGGCAATCACTACACACCATTCAGACACCCTCCAGACGAGATGGAAGACACACTCATGGATGCTACACAACGATTCTGGGCAGGATAAAATAGGCATTCAAATACCTGGCCACAGGGTGGATCAGAGTCCACTTAACCAAAAGGGGCAGAAAAGAAGAAAAAAGGAAAGAAGAAAAGGAAAGGAAAGGAAAGGAAAGGAAAAGAAAAGAAAATAAGAAAAGGAAAGGAAAGGATAGAAAAGAAAAGGAAAGAAAAGAAAAAGAAAAAAGAAAACTCACAAGGGAAAAAATGGAACTAGAAAGCATAGTATAGAGAAAAGACAGAGAGGACAACAAAGAGAAGAGACAGGGTGGGTTGGGAACCAGACAGAAAATCAGGTACTCTTGTGGGGCCAAATCAAGGAGGGTCAAGGGCACAGGGCAGTGAGAGAGCAAGAAAGGGGGACAGTACCGCCTCGATCTCTTTGTTCATCTCATCTTTAAGGATCTTGTTCTCTTTGTCGCAGCGCTCTAGCTGGGCGGCCACTTCATCAGCCTCCAATCTTGTTTTCATCACCTAAGGAAAAAACCACAATGGGGGCTCTTGGGCAGAACCCTCCCCTCCCATCTGAAAGGCCTAGCGGTGAGCTGCCAAACAGAGGGGACAGGCCACACGAGGGGTATACCTGGCTCTTATAGTTGTCGATCATCCCCTCATAGTTCTTCACTGATGCCTTGAGCTGCTGGACCTCCAGGTGAGCCTGGTTGAGCTTGTCCTCCATAGGGGCAAAGCTAGCCTAAAGAAGGGAGTGCTTGTGAGCAACGAAAAAGAAGGGTCAAGATCAGGGCTCCTGACCCACAGTCTACTTCTAGAAACCAGCAAACAACATGCCTCCATACAGTAATTTTCATCAGCAAGTTTCTGAATAAGTCTCCTAAAGTGACCACTCCAGTGGACAGAAATAATGACAAATAAATGGTATTTCTCATTCCAAAAGCAATATACAACCACCAGAGGAAAAAGGAGGCTTGGTTTGGCTGAGTGGTAACTCACTTGCCTAGCGTGCTAAAAAGAAAATTAATATAAAACACTTGGGTCACATGCCCAAGGCTCAAGAGTTGGCCACAGAAATATTGTTCCATAACTTGTTTCAGGAATAAACAAGGTATATGATGCCTTCAAAACTTGCAAAATACTTTTTTAAAATTAACAATGTTATAAATGTATGTTCAAGGCAATTGATTCCCCCATCTCTCCTGGTACTTAACTGGTTTTGCAATACAGATAAATAGGAAGCAGGAGTGAGAGCAAGAATGAACTAACACTCATGAATGAATGGTGGGCCAAGGAGGACGACTGCAAGTTAGAGTCTAGTTAGGACAAAACAATACACTGTCCAAAAGAAAGAGAGAGAAGGGAAGAAGTGGGAAGGGAAGAGAGAGAGAGAGAGGAAAAAAAAAGATAAGGCTTAAGATGCTGACCTAAAGAAAAGGGTTGGGAGTACAGTGCTCCTAGCATGTGCAAGGCTCTGTAGTCTGTCCTCAGCATCACAGAAAGAGGGAGGGAGATGGGGGAGCACACAGCCCAAAGCAGAAGGAAGGCTCGGCGCGGCCAGTGGGGGAAGGGAGCACACTTGACTTGCCCACGGGGAGAAGCCAGAGTCCTGTGTTGGTGCTGTGGTACATGTTCAGGTGCTCACTCTGCCTGAGTGACACGCCAGCTCCTGTGATGTTTTAAGCTTTTCCAAGAACATATCTAAATGCCGAAAGGGATCTACTTCTACAGACAACTTTCAATAGCTACACTGCATATTCTACAAAGACACACCAGGCCATGATCAATCCTAAGTGTTGGCGTTGGAGGTTTAAAACTCACTCTATATAGTCCTCCCATGCTGGCCTTCAGCTGTGGGTCACCACTCCTGGAACCTTGGAAGTTATTTTCAGGGCATCCAAAAGTGGAGTACAGCAAAGATACTGTACCACCAGAGCAGGAAAAATAGCAAAGACTGATAATACCAAATGTTGCCAAGGGACAAAGAACAACTGTTGACACTGGCTGTCACTGGCAGAAACAATGTATATAGCCATTTTGCTATTTGTTAACATTTGCTAAGGTTGAACCACTTGCTGCCTTGGCAATTACAAGTATAACCAACTATATGCACCCAAGAGATGTCCACAGCATCCCAGGAACAACCCAAATGTCTACTAGCAGCAAAACAGATAAACACTAGTGGATCCAACTCACAGCTCCCACTCAGAGCACTGAGGAGTAAATTATTCACTGCTGAGCGGAAGCCACATATCAGTACAGAGCCTCTGCGAGTGTCAACCAAGTCCACAGCCACACAGACAGATTTGTGATAACAGCCAACAGCTGCCTTTACAGGGGATTGGTTACAGGGTACCCTGAACCTTCCAGAGTTACTGAGCAACTATTCACTTTATGAAAAATTATGGTTTGTATACTTCCTTGTATACTTCCATGTCTTCCTTTCTTAAAATTGTCTTGCCTAACAAAAACTAAAATCAGAAGCTAGGGAAAAGCTTCTCTGGAGTGTCACCTCTGTTTAGGTGTCTCTGGCCTCATAAATTAGGAGCCTTTTTGGAGTTTGGGTTTGTTTCAGACAGGTCTCAGTCTGTTAGCCAGGCTTTCCACAAATCAATAAACTTACAGAGCTCCTCCTCCCTCAGTTTCTTGAGTGCTGGGATTATAGGTGTGTGCCACCACATCCAGTATTAGCAACTAATAAATAATTAGATCTATGGAATCATTCTCAATCGAAAAAATCTTAACTCCAAACACTTCCTTGGGCAAATCCTGTGCCAAACTTGAATTTTGTATGACTCTAAGCCTTGCTTTCTTTATTTTTGACAGGTTAGAGATCAAACCCAGGGACTCAGGCCTGCTGGGCAAGGGCTCTACAAGTGAGCTACACCCCAGCCCAATTTCCTTATTGACCAAAAACAGCCAACAGACATTTGGGAAGACACAAAAGGGAGTGTGTGACATACCTAGCAGTCCCCCTAGAGACCCATGGTCAGGGCCAAAGTCAATCCTGTCATGCAAGTGTTCACTAAATGCAGCATGTAAGCATTTCACACGAGTTACTGCATTCTTGGCAGGACTCACCTCCCCACTCAGGGCACTCCAGCAATAAAGTGATTAGATCTCACCCTGGCCCTGCAGCTAGTAAGAGGCAGCAGCGGGACTAAGGCCAGAGCTCCCTGACCAGAGCACTCCCTTTATCAGCACACTACCCAAGGCCCTCTCAAGACCCCTGCTTCATCTGCACCCACTGAGGCCAGCCTGCCCTTGGCCTTGCAGCTCCCAGTGTGCACCCAGACCTTGAGCCTCTCATTTTCCAGCTTGAATGCAGAATACTCAGCAGTCTGCCGGTGCAGTCTCTCTACCAGGCTGTCCCGGTCTTCCCGCATCTTCTCCTCCAAGCTTTGTTGTTGGTTTACAAGATCTGTCACCCGGCTGGAAGATCAGCAGACAGAATCAATTCCCAGATCTTTGTAGGAATGGAGTCCATCCCACCAAAGACTGTTTCCACCTCATGGCATGCAGCCTATCTGCTTCCCAGTCTCCGTACCTAGAGGCGGTGTTCCCGTACCAGTGTCCCACCTCTACTTAATGTCTTTCAAAAACTGTTTTCCATGACACCTCTGGAAGCTGCCTACCACTCAGCTAGGATGATGAATAAGTGTGTCCATTCTGATCACCTTGCAAGGATGAGACACAGTCCCTCCCAGCTTTCAGCACCACCAGACAGCCTTCCCATCCCTTAGTGTTAGGGCAGATTCCTTTGAGAGCTTTCTCTCTACTTCCAGGTTGGTGGCTGATAGGGTTGCTCAGGTAGTCCTCACCCCCAGGTACTTGGCACATATAGCTTTTGTCCCCCACAGCAAGGTTCCTATGTGTTCACATCTAGCTAGTGAAGGTATCAACTGTGTTGACTATACAAGAGAGGCTCAAGTGACAATGAAGGAGCCAACTGGAAGCTGGCTTCCTGCCCACACTCCCTTCTCTGTTGCTGTATAGACTGTGGCCTCTCTAGAGGTTCCAAGGCTCAGGTGTTCACACACCTCAACCTCACACTATCACAACCTTTGCACAGTCTGTGCTCTTGGGGGATTTTCTTTGTTTGGTTTGATCTTAGTTTTTGTTTTTCTGAGACAGGGTTTCTCTGTTAGTTCTGGCTGTCCTGGAACTCACTCTGTAGACCAGGCTGGCCTCAAACTAGAGATCCGCCTGCCTCTGCCTCCCGAGTGTGGGGAGAAAAGGCATATGCCTCCTTGGCCTGGCTTTCTGGAGTTTTTAAAACTTTCTTTACTGGTTGGGGTTTTGGAGCACCGGGAATACAAACCAGAGCTTCTCCCATACTGGCCAGGTACTCCACTGAGCTATGACCCCAGCTATGTTCTCAGTGCTAGCCTCTTCTAGGCTGAGTGAACACTGACTGGTCCTATGCCATGCACAGAGCCTTACCCTTAACAGCCCACGCCACACCACACTTCCCTCTTAGGATGTCACTTCTGTATCCCTCATCTGTGCCATGCTTCCTTGCATACACCTTCACCTCTCTTCTCCCACCAGACAGAAAATTCCTTGAGCATGGCACCTGATACACGGCAGGCTCTCACCCTGTGCTTGCCCAACACAAACACGCTTTCCTGAACTGGGAGGCGGCTAGCTTCCTGTGACTATCTCCTTGACCAGAGAAGCCTGGGCATTGTGCAGCCCTGGGATAGCGAATGTGGCTCAGGCCAGGGAATACTTTTGTCTTCCTCCAGCTGCAGACCCAGGCCAGCACACAAGTTAGCATAGGGAACTGTGCCACATATACTCCTCCAATGAAGAAACAATTGACTACGGCTGAAAACGATCTGCTACCGATATTCACCAGTGGCAAAGAAAGTGGGTCACAGTCAGTCACCCACACCCTGGAGACTACTGCTGCCTCTGTCTCCTTGCCATACCTTTGACCTGCTGGCAGGCAGCTCTGGGCAGACAATGGAGAATGCACAGGGACCAGCTGTGCCATGCCCCCAAGATCAAGCAGAACAACTGGGTACCCCTGTCCTGCTGCATAGACTAGGGCTAGGCCCGGGCCTCTGTGATGGGGAAGCTTATCCCTTTGAACATACTTATGGTTGTTTGCAGTTCAGGGGATGGAGACCAGGGCCTCTCGCAAGCTAGGCAAGTGGAGTGGTAGCCCAGGGCTAGAGCCAGAGCCTGGCACAGGGCTGCCCACATCTTAGCACAGTTTACAACTCCAACCTGCAGAGACCACAACAGCCTCATGAGCTTTAAGACCCCAGGACACCATGTCCTTCCCCCTGCCCTTCATGCCCCTCACTCAGTCTCTTCTAAACACAAAGACATACTCGTTCAAGACGATAATTTCCAACTCAAGGTCTCCTTTGTCTTTCACAACCTGGTTGTAGCGGCTCCTCCATGACTCCAGAGTAGATAAAGCTTCGGCGACATAAAGGTCCTGTGAACACAGGACAGCAGGTCTGTCAGACTGCTATCAACACTCATGCTGAAAGGAGGTAGGGTGGGCTAACAGATCACCCCAGCCTCCCCTTCCTGCCTCTCTCTCACAGTGAGAGGATACAGAAAGCCAAACTGAACTCCCAGGCAGGCCGCATCACATTGCACCCTATGGCAGATCCTCAGTTATCCTTCCCCCAAGGTGGATGTACTGGACCATCCCAGCCCTTCAGTCATCTCCATTTCCCAGCCACAGCCCTCCCATCCATTCAGCCATCATCCCCAATAAAAGGTGCTCCTGTGAGAGAAGGCAGGAGCCCAGGCCTTTACCTTGTCGGCAAGTTGCACGTGTAGCTGCTCGGCATACTCCTCACTCTTCTCAGCTCGTTCCTTCTGGGCTCGGATGGCCTTCTTCAAGGTTTCTTTGTCTCGGTCTCCCTTTTGCTTCAGTTCCTTCAGCTGCTCCATGATGGCCTCCACTTCCGCCTTGTGCTGATTCCCACTGCGCTCCAAATTCTGGAAGGAGACAGAGCAAGGAAGGTAAGAGGTGGAAAGGACAGCAAGGAGGCATGGCAGAGAACAGAGGAGGAGAAAATGAACTAGACCTCCTGGGACAGACACCAGAGCCAAGGTACCCCCCCTGGGTCTCTCTGAGAGTTTTTAAAACTGTCAGATACCCAAGTGACTTCAGCAGAGCAGCCAACCTGGGGGCCTGGAAAGCATCCAAGACTAATGACTTCCTCAGGTAATCATGAGAAACCTGAGAGTGACAGCCTCTTCCTGTCCCACCTGGGAGCCAGCAAGCACCTTGATCTGCATGCACAGGCGACTGTTCTCAGCCTCTTTGCACCGAAGCTGTGCCTGTAGATGACCACGCATGGATTCCATAGACTTGGAAAGCTCAGACGCTGTCTTTGCTTGAGCCTTGGGAGACAGAGAAAGTGATGGAGTGGGCTGTAGCCATGTGCTGTGCTGCTCGGGCTCCTCCCACTCGGGCTTCTCCCTGGGCAGGCCCTGGGCTCAGTACCTTCTCGCATTGTATCTCCTGGAGGAGTTCTTCCACTTCTTTGTCCTTGTCTTGCAGCAGTAACAGCAGGCGCTGGGAAAAAACATAGTCACAGCTCTTGACCACTCAACACAGAAATCCACAAGCAATTTGCCAGAGACCTGGGTATGAAGCTCCTAACCCATATTAATTCTTTTAAAGCAATGAATAAGTACTTCTCAGTTAAAAAAAAAAGTAATATTAACTAGAAAATATAGAAAAACACAAAGCTCAAAGCCAGCAATAATCACACATCATTAAAAATGAATTTAAAACACATTTTGTTCTATAGTCTACAGATGTCCCATTTGTCACAATATAACTAAATTTTGCCATCTTTTGAAGCAGCTGCTGGTGTTCCAGTGTCCTGACCTTCACAGCTTAGCGCAGCTTTCTAAGCTGGGAGTGTGGAAGAAGCAATGTCAGTACCCCTCAACCTCCACTCCCTCCTCAAATCTAGACTTTCTCTCTTTCTCTCTCTCTTCTTGCCTTACCACAGATGATTATAAGAAAAGCACTCTGAGAACATGAGTTGGAACAGATTGGTATCACTCGTCAGGCAGCCAGGCCTCGGTCTCAAAGTCCTTCCCTCAGGGAGGGACAAATAAGGCCATTAAATAGTAGAGGTTCCCCAAGTCTTGTGATTAAGAAGCCTTGTCAGGCCAGCCAACAGTTTCCCAAATTTTTTGGCCACAAGACTTCCCCATTTGTTTTTTACACTCATGTACTAACATCTTGAACAACTTCACATTCCATGGAACATACAGCCTTGAGAGAGAATCCTGAAATGGGGGTTGCAAAGCAAAAAAGGTATATACTTTATTTTTCTTTTTGAGACAGGCTCTCTCTCTTCTGTAGCCCTGGCTGTTCTAGAACTATGTAGACCAGGCTGACCTCAAACTCACAGATAACCTCCTGCCTCTACAGGAGTTCTGGGATTAGAGGCGTGTACACTTTTTGACTGCTGGAAATCCAAAAGACAAATTCAGGTTTAACAGGGCCAGAGGACTAATGGTCAGTCATGCTGGTGTTTCACTTTGTGCCTTGAGCCCTCCAGTCATCAGCTAACTAGATAAGTAAGTCTAGTAGGCAGCAAAGGGCATGTCAACCCATTTTATAGATCACAAAATACCACCCAGAGAAAATGCAACAACAGGGCCCCAGCTCTGCTCTCCATTCAGCACTTCCACTCTGGGAAGCCCAGCCCTCTGGATGCCTGACCCACTAGCATGGGCAAGGAGTGTCGTAGTTACCGCTTTTTCTGAGTCCGCCTCTGCCAGACGTTTCAGTAATGCACCTTGTTGCTCCATTAGTCTCTCGGAATCCTTCAGTATAGTTTAAAGAAACACAGATTTAAATAAATACACAGTCCATGGTCTCACTGATCCTTTTCTTTTCCCCAAACTATATTTCTAATTATACTAGTGTAAATTAATCCAGTCTCATCTTAAAGTCATGAATGTTAATGAAAGTTCAATACACATCCCCATAGCTCAACCTAAAGCTAATAGTTTGATAGTGGGCCTTCCTAACCCTTTTCTATACATTACAACCCTTTTCTATACAGTTAAATTTTTCGTTTTACCTTTTTTCACCCCCTGAGAGAAGGTTTCTTTATGTAGCCCTGGCTGTCCTGGAACTCACTCTGTAGACTAGGCTGGCCTCGAACTTAGAGATCTACCTACTTCTGCCTCCCAAGTGCTGGATTAATGGTGTGTGCCCACCACTGCTTGGCTCATTTTACTTTATTTTTTTTTTAATTTCCCCCCTTTCATGTATAAGGATGTTTTGCCTACTTGTATATCTGTGTACCACACGTGTGCAGGGCCTAGAAGCCAGAAGAGGGCATCAGATCCCTTGGAACTTTGAGTTACAGGTGGTTGTAAGTGACCAGGCCTATACTGGGAATTAAATCCAGAAACCCTGAAAGAGCCATCTCTCCAGCCTCAATGTGTATGACTATTTAACCTGCATATATGTATGTGTACCAAATGCATGTCTAGTGCCCATGGAGGTCAGAGGACGGCATCAGATACCATCAAGCTGCTGAGAGCCACCACATGGATGCTGAGAAAGAACTCAGGCCCTCTGCAAGAGCAGCAAATGCTGTGAATCACTGAGCCCACTGTTTTGTTTACTGTGTGTGTGTGAATGCTTTGCCTGCATGTATGTCTGGGTATCTCATGCATGTAGTGCCCCAGAATCCAGAAGAGGGATCAGATGGTGGTAGGCCACAGTGTGTGTACTGGGAAGCAGACACAGGTCCTCTGGAAGAGCAGCCATTGTGCTTAAGCACTGAGCCATCTTTCCTGCCCCTCTGTACATTACATTTAGATACAACTCTAGACATTTATCTTTCCTTAAGGGAGTAGGCAGGGACTAACATGAAATTTTTAGAGAATGGTATAATTTTCCAGGTGGTGGTGGTACATGTCTTTAATCCTAGCACAAAGGAGGCAAAGCCAAATAGATCTCTTCTAGGTCAAGGCCAGCCTGGTCTACAGAGTGAGTTCCAGGCCAGCAAAAAATAAAAAAAATTAAAAAAAAAAAATCCTCAAATAAGTTCTGCATTATTGTATGATGACACAGCCATGGTATTATTTATGTGTTACAACCTGAATTTTTGGTTTGGTTCAAGTTTGTTTTTTTGTTTATGAGACACTGTCTCACTCTAGAGCCCAGTCTTGCATAGGCTCACTATGTAGCTCAGGCTGTCCTGACCTTTTCCATCTTTCTTCCTCAACCTGAATGCTGAGATTATAAGGTATACATCACCATGCCAGACTTCCAGCTTGATTTTTTAAAATTTTATGTGTATATAACTGTTTTGCCTACATGAATACATGGGTGCCTAGTTCCTGAGGAAGTCAGAAGGTGGCATCAGATCTCCTGGAACTGGAGTTATAGATGGCTGTGAATCACCATGTGAGTGCTGAGAACCAAATGGCTTTGGCAAGAGCAAACAAGCAGCAATTGTTTTTAACTACCAAGCCATCTCTCCAGGCTCACCCTGATTTGTTTTGTTTTGTTTTAAGATTTATTAGTATACAGTGCTTTGCCTCACTGCCAGAAGAGGGCACCAAATCTCAGATGGTTATGAGCCACATATGTTTTCTGAGAATTGAACTCTGGACCTCTGGAAGAACAGCCAGTGCTCTTAACCTCTGGGCCATCTCTCCAGCCCTGATTTTTTTTTTTTTTAAGTAAGTTTTATGGAGACATAAAATTGAAAGCCATACAATTAATATCTTAAGTGTAGATCACAGTGACTGACGCTTAATGGTACTGCACTGGGTATGCACAAGCCATTTACTCAAATAGAGCTCATGTGTTCTCATCACACAAAAAGTTAGTGAGTTCACTGTGCTGGCCACTTCCAACACATCCATCATCTACCCTACACCTATAATTGTTCTGTTCTTACTGGCCAATCACACCTCTCTCAAGCTGGTGAAAGTAAATAAAACGGAAAAATTACTTTTGGGTACATTGTTGTCTAACCATAGTAAGATATGTAAAACAAAACAAACCAAAAAAAAAAAAAAAACCTTGCCATTTTAGCTTGTTAGGCATATGGCAGTGACATTTAGTACATTGAGTACACAGAAAACTGCAATCACCACCATTTCCATCACCCCAGAGAAACCCTGGTCCTGTTCAGTAGCTACTGCACCCTCCTTTTCTAGCTCTTGACAACACTCCCCGACCTTCTGTCTCTAACCTGCCACTACTTTACTTCCCCCTCCCACCCCACCCCCCGTGCTAGGAATTGAACTTAGGACCTACTATACACTAGCCATGCACTAATCTTCATGGTTTTTAAAAACTATTTTTATTTATGTGTGCATATGTGTATATCATGTAAGCAGGTCCCACAAAGGCCAGAAGAGGGTATTGGATGCCCTCAAGCTGGAATTTATAGGCTGTGAAAAACCACTAGACCTGAGTTCTGGGAATAAAACTCCAGTTTTTTTATTTTGGTTTAGTTTTTTGTTTGTTTGTTTTGGTTATTCTGTATAGCCTGTGACTGTCAAAGAATTCTCTTTGTAGACCAGGCTGGCCTCAAACTCAGAGAAATGACTGCCTCTGCTTCCTGAGTGCTGGGATTAAAGGTATGGGCCATTATGAATGGCTCAAACTCCAGTTCTTTACAAGAGCAACAAATGCTCGTAACTGCTAATCCATCTCTCTAGCCCCTAACTTTATATTTAATTTTAATTTTATTTTATTCTGCTTTTTTTCAGATAGGATCTTTAGGTAGCCCACACTGGCCTACACAAAAATCCTTACAACCCTCCTGGCCCCTGCCTCCCAGAGTGCTGAGATTTACAAGTCTGTGCTACTTCTAATGAAATGTAAACCCTCTCCCTGTCTCTCATCTTTTTGCATGTGCACATTTGTATACAATGTCTATGGACATGGCTGCATGTGTGCACACTCATGTGTGTAAATGCAGGGTAATGCATGTCAGGCATGTGTGCAGAGGTCAGAGGACATCCTTGGGTGTTACTCCACATCTCCTACCTTGAGACTCAGGCTAGTTGGTTCTTAAGCTACCAGAATTCCGTCTCTACCTCTGTCTCCCCAGTGGATTACAGATACCAGCCCTCCCCAACCAGCTTTTACATCAGTTCTGGGGATTTGAACTCATGTCCTCACACTTATATGGCAAGCATTTTCACCATCTGAGCTATCTTCCTGGCCCACTTTGTCTCTAATCTTCCAGTACATAAACTCTTCCTATAATCTGCGCAATGAGACTATTCTTGGATTTAGACTCACAGACAACGAGGAAATGGACACTGCTGGCAAGCTGAGTGGTTTCTTGGGGTGATAGCAGGAAGAGGGATGCAGCACCTCACATGACCCCTGCAGGAGATGAGTGCTCAACTTCACCACTCTTGCCAGTCCTAGGTAACCAAGATCTTTGACAGCAACAGGTGTGCTGTTTTACCTATACTTCCCTTATTACCAGGGAGGCTCTGCATCTTCAACACTGATTAGTCATTTGGATGTTCTCTGATGACTATCTGCTTCCCTTGCCCATTTTCTCACAGGTTATATCTCTGTGACTGCCCCCCAGTCTGCTTCTTGACATCCCTTGAAGGAGGCTCACACTGTTCCCTCTGATTGCCCAGGTGCCCTGAGGCTGTTTCCTAAGGACCTAGGAACTGACAAGGATAGCACTGAGCACTGGGGAGACTCCTGGAGAAGAAGGGAACATTCAGGGACAGTCCGGGCCACACAGTGAGGACACGCCTCACAGGAAGAGAAAAGGTTAAAAAAAAAAAAAAGGAAAGAAAAGGTCTGCAGCTGCATGTCACTCAGCTCTCCTGCTGAATAAATGCATTCCCCAAAACACTCCGCTCCAAGACCCTCACATATCTGAGGTGGCATTCTCTCACTTTATAGCTGAAAGTGGGACCTGAGGCTACACAGCTGCAAAGGGTAGCTGGGCCCTGAGCTGAGCCTAGACTACAAAGCCAGAGCAAGGGTCCAAACCCTGAGCACTTGCCTCAGAGGTAGACACCGAGCCCCTAGAACAGCGCTGGCATGCTCTGAGTTAAGAACTCAGGGTGCTGAATTCCAGAGACCCTGAATTTGACTCCCAGCTCCCATGTGGCAGTTCACATCTTTATTCTATTTCCAGGAGATCCTAGGCTTTGGGGTCTTTGGCTTCGTAGGGTTCTACACTCACATGCACCCACATACACAATTAAAAATACTTAAAAAGAAAAAGATCGAAGGTCAGGGCTAAAGAGATGGGTCATCCATAAGAGCACTTGTTGCGAGCATTTGCTGAGGACAAAGGTTTGGTTCCTAGAATCCACATGGAAACTCTAAACTGTCCTTAACCCCAAGTCTAAGAGATGGGATGCCTTCTGGCCTTTGCAAGCACCAGGCACACATGTGATATACATACATACACACAAAAAAAGAAAATTGAAGGCTAGCCTGGGTTACACAGGAGCTAAGTCTATAGACGACCCATCTCAGGGGACTGGAGAGATGGTTCGGAGGTTAAGAGCACTGGCTGCTCTTCCAGGGGTCCTGAGTTCAATTCCCAGCAACCACATGGTGGCTCACAACCATCTGGAGAGAGATCTGTATACATAGCAAATAAACAAATCTTAAAAAAAAAAAAAAAAAAAAAAGGACTCATCTCAAAGCAAAACCAGGACCAAGGGCTTGGTATCCCAGCATTTAAGACAGATTCAAAAACAGAAATTTCAGGAATTCAAGGTTAGCTACATAAGACCCTGCCACAAACCCAAAACCCAATAAAAGCTGAATGTGGTGGCTTGTAATTAGGAGTTCATGGCTAGCCTGAGTCTATACTATAAATCCCAGGCCAGCAAGGGCTACTGAGTGAACACCTGTATCAAAAAAAAAAAAAAAAAAAAAAAAAATCAAAATGGCTACCATAAGGCTTTCTGAAAGTGCCACAGCCCTCCAAGGATTAGCAGGAGCATCAACAATTTACCAGGCACTTGTCACAGTCCATCAGTTCTCACACATTCATTCTCTCATCTTTAAACAATCCCAAGTGGAAAGTGTTCCCCCACTTAATGGGGAAAACTGAAGTATAAAGTACCTGCCTGCGATCACCAAGCCAGAAATTCAACAAGTACAATGATTTTAGAGAACAGAATGGCTAAACTACCAGCATTCATAGAAAGAGACTGCAGAATATGTATGTTTGTTTGTTCATTAGAAACAAGCTCTCATTATACAGCTTGGACATCACTGTGTAGCCCAAGCTGGGCACAAACTCAGCAATCCTCCTACTCCTACTTCCCGGGCCTGTGCTGCCATGCCCATCCAGGAACCTTCAAGCACAGCAGGATGATAGACATGAACACAATGTAGCAGAAAGTGACAATTCCAGTGTACAACACTAGGGATCCCTTACAATGAAAATATAGTAACCAACTCCCACCTTAGGCTTTAAGGAGAAAAGTGATGTCATAAAAGTGTTAGTAGCTGACACCTGCAGTCCCAGCACTTGAGAGGCTGAAGCAGGGGGACTGTTGTGGGCTTGAGACCACAGACTGAGTTCCAGGCAAGCCAGGGCTATGGAATGAGACCCTTGTTTCAACCAACATGATATACAGACACACATGCAGGCAAAAATACACAAACAAACAAAAGAAAATACAAAATTAAAAAAAGAGTTTTCCTTTGAGGAAAATACTATCACAAAGGCAGACATAATGGACACACTGGAAGTTGGGCAGTGGGCAGATAGCATTTTTTGTTAGTTGTTATGTGTGCGTGTGTGCATGCATCTACAATTTGTGAGCGCATGGCTGAACCTAGGGAACCCAATATTAAGTAAGGCAGACACAGAAAGACAAAGGCAACATCACCTCATGCATGCATACATAAGAGTCTCCAAGAGTCAAACACAGGAGCAGAGAAGGGTAGTGATCAGATTGAGGAGGTGCAACTGGTAAGATATTTCTCAAGTACTCAAAATTTCAGCTATAGGGCTGGAGAGATGGCTCAGCAGGTACCGCACTCTTATGCACATACCTGTATACATACATACATACATACATATAGACAGACAATCTTAAAAAAATCTTCAACTACAAAATAGTAAGTTCAAGAGACCCAGCATACAACATGACTCTGATGAGTAACATACTATAAAAAAGGTTGAAAGTTTCAAGTGTTATTAACACAAATGTGAAATGTATGTCTACATACATTATGTTGATTCCATAAAGTACACCTATTTCAAAACAGCAAGCCAAGTAGGACAGCTCAGGTCTGGAATGCCAGCAGTCAGTAAGTAATACAGGTAGTATGACAATTCTGAATCCCAGGCCAGCTATAAAAAGAGGAACCACCTCCACCCAAAAAGACTACTGCCCTCCTGTCTGTTTCCTATTCTCTTAAAGTCCATAATTTAGGGCTGGATGTGGTAAGCACACATCTTTAGTCCTAGCATTAAAGAGGCTGAGGCAGGAGGATCTCTGCGAGTTCAAGGCCAGCCTGGTCTACCGATGGAGTTCCAAGACCATCAGAGCCAGATATAGGGGTGCTTTCTTACACCTTTTTCCAGAACTTGGGAGGCAGACACATGAGGATCAAAAGTTCAAGGCTGTCCTCAGCTAGAGATTAAGTTCTAGAGGAGCCTGAGCTGCGAGATCCTCCTCAGAATGAAATAAAGAAGAGGCCTGAATGACCTTTTAGCAGGTAAAGTGTGCTTACTATGTAAGCCCAATGACCTCAGTTTGATCCCTGGAACCCACATAAAGGTAGAAGAACCAGCCCCACAAAATCATCCTCTGATATCCATGTTTGCCATGGCACGTGTGTACATATACATGCACACACATGCATGCGCGCACACAATACCTAGATTTTTGTGGCACTAGGGATTTAACAGAGAGGCCTGTATGTGAGAGGCAAGGCCTTCAACACTGAGCAACAACCCCAACTTTCTTTTTCCCCTTATTTTTTCTCTGCCCCTTTAAAGTGTTTATTTGCAACACAGTCTCACTATGTAGTCCAAATGGGCTTCAGACTTGCAGATGTCCCTCAGGCTCTAAGGGGCTAACCTAACATGCACACTCCACTATACTTGGATAGTAGATATTTGGAACAACTAAGGAAATCAAGTGATAGCCCTCCGTGGACACCAGCCATTACTCATTTTCTACCTAACATAAAATGCAGTCTCCAGCACTTTAAAAGCTGAGGTAGGAAGACTGTGAGCTTGAAGTCAGCTTTGGCTACGACATTATGATTCAAGGAAGAGGGCAAGGAGTGAAGAGAGAGAATAAAGAGGAAGAGGAGAGGAAACTTCAGGTGTTGGGCTCCCCGTCCCCGATGACTAGAACTGTCCTGACTACTGAGGCCCTTCTGCAGTTTGGCCTGGCTTCAAGAGCAGCTGTGACAGTAGCGAGTCTCTCCCTGGTCCTTTCAGGCCAGGCCTCACAGAGACAATCAAGCAGGGTTCGAGGACTGGGCAGGCAGAGTACAGAAAGTGCACCCGAGCCTCGCCAGCTTAGGTGCTCACCTCTTTGCAGTGCTGTTCCCTCAGCAGATCTCGAAGGGTGCGGTTGGTCTCCTCAAACGTGCTCAGCTTCTGCAGGAGAAGTTCCTTCTGCCTCGTTAGGGTGTTGATGTCGGTGCAGGTCATCTGCTTCTCCTGCAGGAGACACAAGTGTTACACAGCGCGGGGGAGGCGGGCACCCATGCATTTCACACAGCACGGGAGACAGGCCCATGAGTACTTCAAGAGGGGGAGGTGCCAGAAGTCCAGACAAGAGGAGCTGAGCCACAGGGGTCAAGGGCAGGTCTCCTGGAAATGAGTCTGGGGAAGGGAAGAGAAATGAGTATGGTGAGCGCAGGCTTCCTGTAGAAGGCCAGAGAGACGGCAACCTCTGGTGGCTGACACAGGAATCAACCACATGCCTTGACTCACTGTGATCCCAAGTGGCCCATGATTTGGTCTCCTCAGATGCTCTGATCAACAGAGGTCATCTTCAAGCACCAAGGCCCACGAACTGAGAGTGGTAGGGTTGGGACTGAGCAGTCAGATGTGCCCTCCCCCAGCCTGGAGATGTCATAAAGTCAGTCTGATGACTGCGTAAAGACCCTCCACCCCACCCCCACCCCACACCATCCTAGGACTCCACCTACGGTTTTCAGCTTCCCGATGGTATCCTTTAAGGCCATGACTTGCTTGGCAGCAGCAGCTCCGTCCATTTCAGCCTCCACCAATTTGGACATGAGGCATTCCTTCTCCTGCTGGAGGTGTTTCTTCTGGAGCCTGGGGCCAGAATAAAGTGGGCTCCTGAGCGCTCCCAGGGCCTACCCTGCCCAGAGCTCTGAAGCCTACCTCACAATGGCCTGAGAGACTCCTTTTCTGCCAGTAAACAATGGTGAAGGGGTGCAGGGAGCCCTTCTGACCCAGGTAGCCATCTGGAAGGATGATGGCCCTGAGTCATACCTGCTTCAATATTAGACCAGAGCCTCTACCCAGGAGAATCATGACATAACCTATGTATGACCTTGTCTGTATCAAGACTACCTCCATGTTCTTGAGTTGACGCATCCCTTCTCTTCACACAGTCACTCCGGTTGTTTGAGTCTGGGTCTCATGTAGCTATGGCTGGCTTTTGAATGTGCAATGTCAAAGGGACTAGCCTTGAATTCCCAATCTTCCTGGATCTACTTCCTGGTACTGGAATGTGCCATCATGCCTGGTCACTGTTCAGCTTTTCCACACATTCTCAAAGTGTTACCCTATGGGCTAGGGGGATTGTGGCTCAGAGGTAAGGCTTTGGGCATGTTCAGGCCTTGGATTCTACACTTACAACTGAAAAAGAAAACAACTCTACAGTCCCTGCCGTATCTATAGCACTTCTGTCTTCTGCAGCCAGTCTTGACCTACTTTCTACTGCTCAGAGTAAATGACACCCACCCTGGGTCTCCCCACAATGTTCCCAGCATTTCATCTTCCAATACCTACCTGCCTAACCCCATAGTTCTGTCTCCCTGGCAGCCCATTTAAAGGAGTTCTCTGGCCACTGGCCACAATATCATACCGGGCCCTCCTTTTCCTATGGGACAGCTCTATGTTATGCTGAACAGACTTCCCACAGGCACTATCAGAGCTGCCTTGCTCGGCTCCCTGCTTTTTGCTCCTGGGGCTCTGGGTCACCAGGGAGGGAATCAAGACAGCCAGGATCTCTTACATGGTAAAATCCTTCTCCTCCTTGATGCGTTCGATGTTGTGTCTGAGCACAGTGTTTTCATGCTCTGTCTCTGCCAGTTCATGAGCCACCTCCTCCAGCTCCTCCTTCCGCTCCTCCAGGAACCTTTTGGCCATTTGACGTTCGCCTTTCTGCATCTTGACCTTGGAAAGAGGACACAGGCAAGGGCCACTGAAAGAATGGCTCTTCCCTGAGGCTGCATTGCTACATCTAACCCTTCTAAGAAGACTGATAGAGCTCTGTGCCTGAGGCCTTCTGAGCATGTCTCAGTCAACAGTCAAACATTGACTCTCCTCCTGGCATATGCTCCACCCAGTATACACATGAAGAACTTGAGTACAAAGAAACTGAGTGATGCGTGCTGGCCAGGGGTGGGGCCAGGCAGCAACAGTGGTACAGTTGGCATGCCATAAAAGATGTCACAAAAAAAGCACAGTGGGCTATGGAAGTAGGAGGGCCTGTTTGCCAGGAAGGTTGGCTCTCAGTTCTCCAGGAAGATTTTAGGACCTCCAGTAGAATGGAGGGTTAAAGACACAGGTACCTTAGCAGTCAGGACCCGGCTTTTAATGCCAGCACCCCCTGCTTCCTGGACGAGGTACCTGAATGGGCTGTTTCCAGCTCCATTCCTATCTCCCTCCCCACAAGTGTCACTGCCACATGTGAAGACAGATTCCTTTTGTCTCCAGCTCCTGTTCAGCTTTTCTAAGCAGCAAAGACTACGCACTGTTTTATAGGCACTTGATGAGGGTGAAAGCACCAACCCAGAGACAGGCACACTCCTGTAACAGCAGCTCAAGCCAGAGCTGTGAAGGCCAGCCAGAGCTGCAGAGTAAGACTATGCCTCACAAAACACACAAAGGAGGGGCTAACACCATCAGCTTCACTGACTACACGGACCAAATCTCATCACTCACTGACACTACCAGAAGAGCTAAGTATTCAGAGAGAGAGGTCTCTCAGTATGATGGAAACTCAAGCTGCCCACTGACCACTCCAAACAGATGTCCTGGGAAGGCCTGCCAGGACGGACAGAACACTCACAGAGAGGCAACCTGACTTGCTTGTTCTCAGGATACCAGTTGTCCAGCCTGCCAGCTCCCTTACCTCAGATTTGAGACAACCGACCGCGTTCATTAGACTGTCAATCTTCTTATCGTAACGGTTCATTTTACAGTGACCTGAATCGTCGTCCTCTGTAGAGAGGTCACTTAATCGCATTACTGAGACCAGCTTCTCTGAAGACGGTGGTGTGATCTCCAGACAGTGAGGTGGAGTCTGATGCAGAGGAGGGAGACACAAAAGAGCTGCTAAGGCCAAGCCTCTGACAGAATTCAACTGTAGTTATTTGCTCACTGGAGGCTTGCTGACTGCTAAGGTGGCAGGCAGAGCCAACACAAGCCAATGGCAACCCCAGAGATCCTACCCAGGAACCAACCACTCCAGACCCTCCTGAGGAGACTATTACCTACCCAAATCTAAATGATGCTTTTGAAGAATTTCTAACATTGAAAGAAAAGGCGTGGGTTAGAATGTTAAGTTATAAAGGTCAGGTTTGTGTGTTATGTGCTGTGTGCCAAGTAGCTGGGAGACTGAGACTTCCAGAAGAAGAGTTCAAGACCAGCCCGGGCAATATAAAGAGATACTCTATCTTTTAAAGAGAGAGAGAGGAAGAAAAAGAGAAAGAGAGACCAAATGGTTGTGAACACCTTTAATCCCAGCACTCAGGAGTCAGAGGAAGGTGGATTTCTGAGTTTGATCGAGACCGGCCTGGTCTACATAGCAAGTTCCAGGTTAAGTGATGCAATAAGACCCTTTCTCAAAAAAAAATTAAAACGGGGAAAAAGCTTAGTAGTTCTTCTCCCAAAAACAAATAGTGGGGAGGGGGAATCAAACAAGGTCTAGGAATGTAGCTCAGGGCTGGGGTGCATGAGTAACTGAGACTCCAAGTTTGACCCTCAAGCACCACCACCAACATCAAATAAGAATACCTCAGGTGGGGCTGCAGAGGTGCCTCAGTAGTTAAGAGCACTTGCTGCTCTTGCAGAGGACTCAGGTTTGATTCCTAGTATCCACAGGGTGGTTCACAACTGCCTGTAATTCCAATTCTAGGAGATGTGATTTCTTTCCTGGGCTCCGTGGACACTGCATGTCCCTAGAACTGGAATTCTGGTCAATTGTGAGCTACCATGTAGGTTCTGGGACTTGAACCCAGGGCCTTCTCAAGAGCAGTAGGCAATGCTCAATTCCCAAAATCAATATGGTAGTTCACAACCATGTGATCTGGGGGATCTGATACCCTCTCTTCTTGACCTCTGTGACACCAAGCACACACATGGTGTACATACATACATGCAAGCAAAACACTAATAGATATAAAATAAAATCTAAAAACAAAAACAAAATCACCTCAGGCATTATATAGCAGTCTCTGGTCTCTATTTCTGCCTCTAGTCCAAATGTAAACTTCCTAGTTTACATTTCCCTTTTGTTCAAAATGGAAAGCATGAGGTGAGGGCTTTTCAGACATAAGCAGGAAGGGGATGGAGGCAGACCCAATGCACGCAGGAAAAACTCTTGGAGAGCTTAGACAGAGCTTAGACACCAAGCACACACATGGTGTACATACATACATGCAAGCAAAACACTAATAGATATAAAATAAAATCTAAAAACAAAAACAAAATCACCTCAGGCATTATATAGCAGTCTCTGGTCTCTATTTCTGCCTCTAGTCCAAATGTAAACTTCCTAGTTTACTTTTCCCTTTTGTTCAAAATGGAAAGCATGAGGTGAGGGCTTTTCAGACATAAGCAGGAAGGGGATGGAGGCAGACCCAATGCACGCAGGAAAAACTCTTGGAGAGCTTAGACAGGTCACCTCTCCGGGGAATCTTGAGGATTAATTGTCCAGGCAAGGCAGTACGACTATTTCTCCCAGCAAGCCACAGCAACAGGAGGCCAATTTCCACAATAGCATCGCTCTCTTTTTTAAGTAAAATTGCCATCCCTATGCATTGCATCCATGCGTACTTGTGTGTGTGTGCTCCTGTGTGCCATGGTGTGCACGTGCAAGTCAGAGAATAACTTTTTGAGGTTGGGTTCTCAACATCTATCCTCCATGATTTACAGAAATTTAGCTCAGGTCACCAGGCATGAATGACAAGACTGTACCTCTATCCACTGAACCATCTCACCAGCCACTCACAGCAACATTTCTTTCCTTCCACCATATGAGTCCCATGGACTGCACTCAGAGCATCAGACGTGGCTGCAAGTACTTTCATCCACAGAGCATCTTGTACCCCAGTCTTTTTCTTTGTTTGGATTGGCTTTCCAAGACAAGGTTTCTCTGTGTAGCCATGGCTGTCCTTGGAGCTCACTCTGTACAACCTGCTAGCTTCGAACTCAAGAGATCCACCTGCCTCTGCCTCCCAAGTACCAGGATTAAAGGTTCTTGCTGTATTTTTTAAATAAGGTCTCACACTGCAGTCCAGGCTGATCTCGAACTCCAGCCCCAGCCTATCCAGTGCTAAAATCACAGGTGTGATCCACCAAACCTGAATCTGGCTCATGATGAGGGTGGGTGTATCCAGGCTGGCCTCACTATGTAGACTACAATGGCCTCAAGCTCACAGCAATATCCTGTCTCATACTTCTGAGATTACAGGTGTGAGACACAGACCTTAACAGGTCTTAATTTTCTTTCTTGTCTGTGTAGCCTCACACACAGCAATCTTTTTTGGTTGTTGCAGATTTTTCGGGGGGTTGTTTGTTTTGTCTTGTTTTGTTTTATTTTCGAGACAGGGTTTCTCTGTGTAGCCTTGGCTGTCCTGGACTCACTTTGTAGATAGAGCAGGCTGGCATCAAACTCCCAGCAATCCACCTGCCTCCCCTTCCCCGAGCGATGGGATTGCAGGCAGGCTCCACAGCACACAGCTAAACATGATGTTTGCATTGCTGCCATAGACACACCCTAGGTCCAGCGGTTTGTTTTAAGTGCACTGGTGTTTTGCCTGCGTGTGATAATGTCAGATCCTGGAGTTACAGACAGCTGTGAGCTGCCATGTGGTGCTGGGATTTAACTCTGGGTCCTCTGGAAAAGCAGTCAGTGTCTTTAATTGCTGAGCCATCTCTCCACCCCAGAGCAATCTTCTTGCCTCGGCCTCCCCAGTATTTGGATTACAGACCTTAAACACTACAGTAGGCCCAAGCCCCTTCTCAGTTTTTTCTTTTTGTTGTTGTTGTTGTTGTTGAGCCGTATAGCCGTGGCTGTCCTGGAACTTGGTCTGTATACCAGGCTGGGCTTGAACTCAGAGATCGGCCTGTCACTATCTCCCAAATGTTGGGATTAAAGGCATGAGCCACCACAGCCAGGCTAAAAAGGTTTTCTTTTTCATTATTTATGATTATTTTATGCCCATTGGTGTTTTTTTTCTGCATGCATGTATGTGTGAGGGTGTCAGAAGCCCTGGAAATGGAGTTAGAGATAGATGTAAGCCACCATGTAGGTGCAGGTTATTGAACCCAGGTCCTCTGGAAGAGCAGCCATCTCTTCAGCCCTGCTATTTATTTAACAATACCTGGTATTTTTAACAATGATGCGTGCTGGGCATGGTGGCATCCTAGTACTCAGGGGACAGAGGCAGGTAGAACTCTGTGATTTCAAGGCTAGCTTGATCTACATAGCAAGTTCCAGGAGAGCCAGAACTGCAGAGACCCTGTCTCAAAAAGCAAAACAAAACAATAATAATAACAACAAAAAAGTATAATATATGATGCTTCTGAAAAGAAAATTTGCCAGGCATGGCAAGTGCATCACTGAGCTCAAAGGCAACCTGGTCTCTGTAAAGAATGCCAGACCAACTACAGCTATATAGTGAGGCCCTGTCTCTAAATAACAGAAATTTGAACAGGACACAGAAAAATAAAACAGCAGTGTGAACCTGGATTAAATCCTCAGGACCAAAAGTTAAAAATACAGTATAATAAACCACAGTGAAGATGGAAGCAGGGGACAGTGGCAGGTACTGTAGTCCTAGCACATGGATGTGGAGGCAGACATATCAGGAGTTCTAGGCCAGTCTCAGCTACATACAGACTTCAAGGGCAGATGAGGCAACATGAGGCTGTCTCATAAAACAAAGCAGAAGGGAACAACAGTAAAGTATGGCACACTGGGAGGTAAGCGCTGCTTCCCATGGCTTACGATCCTCCCAACATGTCAGCAGACACACGCACGTGAAATACAGACACTGCTTCTACACAAATTTGGCCAAACTCTCTCCACATTCTCCATTTGCCAGATTATCCTCTGACCTGCATGCATGCATACACACAAACAAATAAATCTGATTTTTAAAATACCTAGAGATAGGCTAGAGATGTACATGTTTGTTGAGCATGTGTGAAGAAGTCCTGGGTTCAGGCCCCAGGTCCCATTAAAGCAGATGCAGTGGTGTGTACCTACAGCTCCAGCATCTCAGGAGGCAGGAAGGTCAGAAGTTCAAAGTTGGGGGTAGAAAGATAACTGAGTCAAGTGCTTGCCACACAAACATTTAGACCTGAGTTCAATACGCAGAACTCAATAAAAACCCCAGGCTCAGGCTGGAGAGATGGCTCAGAGGCTCAGAGCACTGGCTGTTCTACCAAAGGTCCTGAGTTCATTTCCCAGCAACCACATGATGGCTCACAACCATCTAGAATGAGATCCTGTGCCCTCTTCGGGCATGTAGGTGTACATGCATGCAGAATACTGTATAAATAATAAATAAATAAATCTAAAAAACAAAAACAAAAACAAAAACAGGCTCAGTAGGACATGCCTATGACTCCGGCTCTGGAGAGATAGACACTGCAAGATCTCCGGGACTGATGGCCGGCCAGCCTCGCCTACATGGCAAATTTCAGGCTGAGTGATACCCTGTCCCAAAAGGCAAGTTGCTGACCTCCCAAGGCCCCACTGTGGAGGGCTGCCCTCTCCAGGCATGTGTGCCTGCATCTGCACAGGCCCATGTACATACACCTTTTTCAATTTTTACAAAGGGCAGGAGCTGGGTGCAGTGATGCATGCCTTTAATCTCAGTACTCATGAGGCAGGCAGACCTCTGGGAGTTCAAAGCCAACATGGTCTACATGATGAGTTCCAGACAGCCAGAGAATTACATAATAGAGACATAGAGACACTTTCTCAAAAAAAAAAAAAAAAAAAAGCTGTGGGAGGGGCTAGAAGGCTGGGCATGGTAGCATATGCTGTTAATCTCAGCAGAGGCAGGCAGATCTCTATGAATTTGAGGCCAGTCTGATCTACACAGTGAGTTCCAGGCCAGCCAGGGATAAACAGTAAGACCCTATCTCAAAAAGTAAAAAACAAACAAACAAAAAGATTTGCTGGAGTGAGAGATGGCTCAGCGTAAAGAGGGTGTGCTGCTCCCACAGAGAACTGGAATTTGGATGTCTGTACCCACATCCAGCAACCTACAACAGTCGCCTCTAACTTCAACTCCAGGGCTATCCAAAGCCTCTGAGCACCTGCACTCATGAATAGACAACCACAAATATAATTAAAAATAAATCAATCCGCCAGTCTCTGGTGGCACACAACTTTAATCCCAGCACTCAGGAAGCAGGGGCACATGGATCTCTGTGAGTTTGAGGCCAGCCTGATCTACAGATTAAGTTCCAAGATGCCCAGAGCTACATAGAGAAATCCTTTCTGAAAATACCTAAATAAGGGCTGGAGAGATGCCTCAGAGGTTAAGAGCACTGGCTACTTTTCCAGAGGTCCTAAGTTCAGTTCCCTGCAACCACATGGTGGCTCACAACCATCTGTAATGAGATCTGGTGCCCTCTTCTGGCCTGCAGATGTACATGCAGACAGAATATTGTATACATAATAAATCTTAAATAAATAAATAAAATGAATCTTGGAGCTGGAGGGACAGTTCAGTGGTTAAGAACACTGGCTGCTCTTCCAGAGGACCCAGGTTTTATTCCAGCACTCACATGCTAGCTCACAACTATCTGTAACTCCAGTTCTGGGGAATCTGTTGCCCTTTACAGGCCTCTATGAGCACGAGGCACACAAGTGGCACAAACATAATGCAGACAATCAATCACACACACACAAAATACAAATTAAAAAAAAAAAATCTTACATTTTTTTTCAAAGAAATTCAAAGTCATCTTCAACTACACAGCAAGTTTGAAACCAGCCTAAGCTACATGAGACCCCGTCTCAACAACAAAAACAGCTCCAAACTCACAAATATCCACCTGCCTCTGCTTCCCAAGTGCTGGGATTAAAGGTGTGCACCACCACCACCCAGCAGATGTACTTATTTTAAATGTATGTGTATGCATGTTTTGCCTGCTTGTATGTCTGTGCAGCATGTGTGTGCCTTGTGTACATAGAAGCCTGAAGAGGGTGTAACATGAAACAGCTGGGAACTGATGTCCCTCAGTCTTACAGAGAGAGCAGTGCAGCTAGTCCAGGGCACGTGGTCCACCATGTGGGTGCTGGGATTGAACCCAGGTCCTCTGCAAGAGCAGTCAGTAGCATCTTACTTGCATATGGCCTGACTTATTCTATACCTTAAGCATTTTGTGTATTTCCTACACTAATTCACATGCCTGATTCAAAGATAAGAGCTTTGCAGCTGACCTATACTAAATCCAAGGAGGAGCTGCCGAGCTCAGCTGGCCTGGGTGGAGCTGCTGCGCCGAGGACTCTGCAAGCTTGCCTGAGCATCTCTCTAGCACTTTAAACTCCTTTTCAGTCAATAAAAATGATACCGTGCTATTTCTGTTCCAGTGCCTTCATTTTTGATTTTGAGACAGCCCTTACTAAGTTCCAGCCGGCCTCAACTCTTATTAATCCTCTCAAAAGCTTCAGCCTCCCAAAAGCTGGGGTTACAGGCATCCACCATCACACCTGGCACTGCTCTTTAAATCAATTTTTTAAATTTACTTTTCACTTGTTACTACTGAGGTATTAAAACAATGTTAAGGGACCATTTTCATTTGGGGGCAATATCAGGGCACTGAACCTAGGGCCTCACACATGCTAAGCATGCCCTCTACCAGTGAGCTACACCCCCAGCCAGAAATGCCCATCTTCCTTGTGTTTTTATACTGTTCCTAACACTTCCCATGCATTCCTGGGGATACCTGGATTCCCTTTTCTGCTAAGAGTAAACTGACAGATCAAAGTGTAAAATCTATGTGGTATGATTATGAATGTAAAAATTACATTCACTTTTGGGTTTCTCACTTTCAGAGTAACAAACTATCCAAAAAAGGCTGACTCTAAATAGTCAGACTGAGCATGTTTTGTTTTGTGTGAGTCACACAAAGTATCACCACATAGCCCCTGCTGGTCTGGAACTTACTATGTAGACTAGGCTGGCCTCAAACTCAAAGATCAGCCTACCTCTACCTCCCGTGCTGGGATTAAAGGTGTGCAACACAGCTGGCTTACTGAACATTATTCTGAAGCCTTCACTTTACTTCTATTGATAAGTTTGTTCAGAACACAGTCAAAAGCTTTTTAGCCTTCTCTTATCAGTGAGTTCTTCACTGCAGTGCACATAAAAGGAAGAATAAGAACATGTCTTGCCAGGCTTGTAGCTAGACCCTCTGTGCTGACAGTGCCTTGTGCAAGCCTCAAAAAATGTACTGTGTATTTGGATGGCTACGGGGGCATGAGTGGGTGGATGGATGAATGGATGGATGAATGGATGGATGAGTGGGTGGGTGCTTGAGCAGATATGTAGATAAACACTGTTAAGCTACAGGATATACATTCTTTTGGGTACTAATAGTGAAGGCAATTCATTTGTTCCAAAAGCAGTGTGGATACAATACTTGAGTCATCCATACCGCCATATTTTCTTGTCTGTTTTATAGGCTGTTATATGTACACACGCACACATCCCTAACCTCAGGACTGGGGTCTCTAAAGCCCAAAGGCAAGTTTGCAGAGTCCTCAGAGCTGCAGCTCCACCCAGGCCAGCTGGGCTCGGCAGCTCCTCCTTGGACTTAGTGTAGGTCAGCTGCAAAGCTCTTATCTTTGAATCAGGCATGTGAATTAGTGTAGGAAATACACAAAATGCTTAAGGTATAGAATAAGTCAGGCCACACAGAGGCTAATTAATTATGCTTCAGGTACTATGAGAAATACAAAGCAAAGCAGAGGCTAAATTCAGTCCCCAAGTTCAGTTAGTTCAGTCCTAAACTCCAGCTCTGCTGCTCCCTGTCAGACTCTGCAGAAGTTAGTTCCCGGCTGTTTCATCTCCACGCTAGAAAGCAGATCTCCCACACAGCGATGCTGCAAGGACCTGAGTGGTGCCGTGTGCTTTCACGGTTTAGCAGGCACTCCGCCAATGAGCCTTATTGGAACTGCTGCAATCGTACCAAGTCTGAGGCCTGCTAGAATCAGACTGACCAGTCCAAGAAGAGACAACTGAACAAGACAGAGCCTACCTCCCACTTGCATCCCACATGCCGGGCAGATGATTTTCCAGGGGGCATCCAAGGTACCTTGGTTTTCACCCGGACACTCCGCCGTACATTCACGGTGTCCCCTTTCATTCCGCGCTTATGAGATTTCTGTGGGAAGGGACAAAACCAGAGTCATCTCCGGGCACAGTGGACCTCACTGCCACTCTGGTGGCAAACACCACCTCTGCATGGGTGCCTCTGACTGCGGCTGCTGCTCGAGAACAGAGGCCTACCTTCTAACCAGGCCGGTGAGCTAGAGTGACCTCCAGGAAAGAATGAAAGTGTCTCCCAAACTTTTTGAGTCAGAAGTGCGAGGAGGCTGGGCCAGGAGACAGTGCCCTGATCCACAGCTGCGACCTCGCCCCACTGCCATGCTCCTACCTGGCTGCCGGCTGCTGATGGTTTCGGGAGTTTTTTTATGTGGACGTGGACAGGAGTGTTCTCATCCACATGAACATGTAAGGGGGGAGTTGAAGATCGGTCCTTCATGGTTCACTTCTGGCAGGCAGGGGAGGGCAACATAAAAAAGGTTGATCTGTAGATGAGTAAACTGGGCATAAGGACAGAGCTCAGAGGCCACTGGGGACACGTGACAGCTTAGCCACCGAGTGAGCAGGACAGCTACCAACTACTGGCATGCAGACGGGAAGCAAGGCAGGAGTATAGGCAGACTCTGCAGAGGTCCCAGTTGAAAGCCTCCAGGTCCACTCAGGACAGGGTTCTCTAAAGCCCAAAGGCAAGCTTGCAGAGCCCTCAGAGCAGCAGCTCCACCCAGGTCAGCTGGGCTCGGCAGCTCCTCCTTGGACTTAGTGTAGGTCAGCTGCAAAGCTCTTATCTTTGAATCAGGCATGCAAATTAGTATGGGAAACACACAAAATGCTTAAGGTATAGAATAAGTCAGGCCACATGCAAGTAAGACACTAGGGCACAGAAGGCGAGTGGGAATGCCAAGAATGAGAAGGCTGTATAAAGAAAACCAGCGCAGGGCTGTACCCGGGTACAGGTGCACGCCAGCAGCAGCCACCCCATCTCCTCTCATTCTTTTTGTTGCTTTTTCCTTTTTGAAATATCCATTCTCAGGATGTTGGCATTTCCCTGGAAGGCTATCAAGACAACCTCCTCACAGCTGGCACCGTTATCAGCGAGCAGGCCAGGCTTAACTTAGGCTCCGTGCAGAGCGCCCCAGCAGCCCCCAGCAAAGGCTTGCAGAAGCACCTTTGACAGTGCTATTCTGAAGGTCACCTACCGTCACAGTTACACTGGGTGCGCCACAAGGTGTTCTCAGGACTTTTTTCTGTGTGAGACTCGTTACTCCGTTCTTCCCACACGATGGAAACCTGCACCCAGGCACAAGAACCAGATTACGAGCAGAAAACCAGGGTTCTCCTATTGCTCAGCTCTTGGGAGATGACACACTGCAAGTAGTGGCTACTGAGTTGGCAGCCAGGAGAACCAGTCTTGAATCCCTTGGCTCCCTGTAGATGAGCACAAGGCACGCATGGTGTGCCCAGCAGGAAGATGGAAACAAGGTGAAGAGTGTCTGCATGTCTGGCATTTTAACCTGCCATCGCATCACATGTATTGTGACCTGTGCTGAAAAGCCTACCTGTCATCCTTATCAGGTGACCAAAAAAGAAAAAAGGCTGCCAACGTACTAGTCTCAACAAGATTATAGTCCCCAGGTTCCTATGGGGAGATGTCCAGTGAAAGGTTAACCTAATAGAGCACTGAGCTCAGGAGCCAGTCACTATGACTCAAGCTAATAAAACGAAGGCTCACACATGTGTCTGAACACATGAAGAACCCACTTCACAATGCAGTCCACTCACTGCCCTGCAAGAGCCTTGCTTGTATATACTCAGCAAAACATGCAATGTGCAAAGACAGCAAAAAAACATACTCCAGAATTAGCAGTCCAGCCAAGAATCCCAGGCTGGAAGAGAAAGGCCTAGAATGATCAAATCTAACCTATCCCTCTGCCCCCTTACAGTCCTCAAATAGCCTTTTAACTAACCTCACAAATCCTTGGGCGAAATCATAAAACATTAAAAACAACCACACTGTAGTGTGCATTTTGCTCACTTTACTTACAGATAATTATTTACTAAGCCGGACTGTCATTTGGAAGAATGTCCAAACTAGGAACTTAGGTTTTCCCCCTCACTTACTTGTAATATTTCTGCTCACTTAGAGACACTAGTTTAGAGGTGGCAGAGTGGGAAATGCCTGTAAGCCCCCACATGGGAGGTAGAGGTAGGAGAATCAGGAGTTCGAGGACAACCTTGGCTACCTAGTGAGTCTTGACACCAAGCTGGACTCAGACCTCAACACTCCTTTAAAAGTGATCTTGTTTGCTAATAGGAAGCTATAGTGTCTTGGGGGGGGGGGGGCAGAACTGGGGAAGTGAGCCTGCTGTGTCTCCTCCCTTTCAAAGTCACTTTTAAGTGTTTTTGTTCCAGACTTTCATTACCGGGTAAATTAAAAAGGGAAGTTTCCATTGAGCCTGGCCTAAGGAGCCCTGACCACCTTTCCCTGCCCTACTGCAAAGGCGCCCCCCACATTGGCTGTACCTGGGGGAGCCGCCTGAGGATGAGGCAGACATGGCTAAGCATCAAAGCCGCAAAGTTGGGCAATTGGATCGGCAGGCTCTGCTCAGGGGGACCCAGAGGGACTTGCCAATGAGAATCTCAGGGGCCAGGCATCAAACGTCCTCTCTCTGAGGGGAGGAGGGTGGAAGCTTTGGGGGTGGCAGGTGGATGAAAACTTGGGAGGCGCTCCTCTACTGTCCAAGTCGCACAGCAACTGTCCTGCCAAAGTGGGGAGGGGAGACAGGAGAGGCTGAGCGACCTGCAGGTGCCGAGCGCACTGCCAGGAGGCAGGTGGAGGGCAAGGTGGGTCAGTGAGGGGGTGCGTCACTGAAAGGAAGACAACAACCAGCATGCCCAGGCCCCACCCAGGAAGGAGAGCGGGCCGATGGCTACTAGGGATTAAACCTGAGGGCTGCCTGGCGTGCGAAGAAGGTGAGAACCGCTAGGCCCTGAGTGGGCCCCCCAGGGGCGGGAACCCGCGCAGGGAGCAGGAAGGATAGTCAGGACGGTGCCCGGGCAACTGTCTCCTAGGTGAGGGGGCGTTCCCGGCAGAATAGCTACCGGAGAACCAATAGGTGGAGGGGGAGGAGCGGCGGCCTGGGCGGGGCGGCCTGGGCAGGCGGACAGCATCAGGGCCGCCCGCATCCCTGGGGCTGGCCGGGAGGGTCCCCGGAGGCCTGCCCACCCCGAGCGGGCATTAACTGCTGCGACCCAGCCCGCAGAGAGCAGGGGTGGCCTCCGGGAAGGATAGGGCGGACGGTCACCCACCAGCGGGCAAGAGGGGTTGGGGTTCTGCCCATAGAAGGGTGCAGCCCTGCCAGAGGGCAGCAGAGGAGGGAAAGAGCACTGTCGACGGCCCGGAGAGGACGGAGGCGGCCGGCCCGCCCGTTAGCTGGAGGAGGACGGGCCCGCGCCCAACGAGGGGCGGGGCGGGCCGGGTTCGGACGCAGGAAGGAGCGCGCCTAGACGCGGGGACGGTGCCCGGTCGAGCCAGCCCCAGGCTGGGAGCGCGGGGCTTGAACCCGCGGCGCTCTGCTCCCCGCCCCGCCACGCGGCCTCTCACCAAGAGCGGCACGGCTGCGCCCAGAACCGTCTCCTTATGAAGTCGTTGAAGTCGGAGGCCAGGGTCGTGCCATGGAGACGCCGCGGCCGATGCAGTCCAGCTCCCGCGGCGGCTCCTCCCCGCTTCCGCCTCCTTTTCCGACACCCGGTCGGCAGCTCGCCCATTGGCCAGTTCAAACCCCCCCTGGAGCCTCTCGGGTTTCGCCATTTAGGCCCAGCCCCTAGCGTCACAGAGATGCCCCGCCCCACGGAGGACGCTCCGCCCACTTCCGGGCCACGCGGTCCGTCCTCCGCCCGGTCGCCAGGGAGACACGGGACGCCTCCCGCGCAGACCAGCCTGGGCTTGCCCCACGGTTCAGGCTACCGCGTCCTCTGCGCCATTTTTGCCCTGGTCCTCCTGACTCCTGCGTTCTAACGCGGTCCCTCGAAACACAGTAGGAAGCTGGACGCAGAGGGGGACCGCAGAACACGCGACAGGGTGGGGCTTCTGGAAAGCCGTCCTTGTGCCTAATCCACTCAGTGCAGACTACTTGTGCATACTCCCCGGTCTGTGCCCCCTTTCCCACACCGCCCGAACGGAAGGAAGAGGCCGCACCCCCTTACGACCCTCGCCGCTCTCCGGCATACCGTACGCCGCTTCTGTACGGACCTACTCTGCTGAGGTACTCTCTGCTGAGCGGCCATCTTCTCAACTATGCTTCCCTGTTAGCCAATCGTGGAGGATTGTCACGTGGCTCACGTTGCCGCCCTGGATTCTGGGAGACTTGAACAACCTCAGGGCCGAATAGGCCTCATCTCCTTGACACCTTTATCTCCAGCACAGTAGTCATGCTCTCACCAGCGCCTCGCACTGGCGTGAGCCTTAACTACTTTCCCACCTTCACCCTCCACAGCCTTGCGGTGTCATAGTTAGATGCTCTTCAACCCTTGATGGTTCATTTTGTGGGTTCATTTTGTGGGTTCAACCCTGGCTGACCTGTGACTTGCTGCCCTTGAGTAGAAATCTGCCTGCCTCTGCCTCCTGAGTACTGGGATTAAAGAAAAGAGCTTTAATTAATGCTCAGCTTTTTTTTCTTTTTAATGCCCGTAATCTCAACACTGAAGAGGCTGAGGCTGGAAGGTTGCCATGAGTTGAAGGTCAGTCTGGATCCCTCAGTTATTATCCCTACCGTCCTGAGGTTCTGTAAGATCAAATCTACAGCAGGGGATAGAGTTCGCTGGTAGAGCCCTACCTGACATGAGCAAAATCCTTGATTGAATTTTCAGCACCACATAAAATTTATATACTCCACAGATAATTGTCTCCATACGGTCCAGCAATTGTTCTATCTCTAGACAATTACTAACAGTAGCTTTTCCAAACTTTTACCTCTTCTGCTTTCCATATGCCAAAGGTCTCCATTTTCATAGAGAAAAAACTGCAACAAGGCCCTTACTATCCGCACATTTTCTCATCCTTGGCGTCCCTTACATTCTCCCTTCAGATGTATGTGTGCTTCTTGCTGCCTAAGACAAACAACCTGCTTCAAGGCCCAGGTCAAAGATGTCTGTAAAGTGTGTCTTTTGTAGGCTGAAAATGTCGGTACACACCTATGCTCTCAGAATTCAAGAGGCAGGGTCAAGTCACTTGCCAGGAGGCCAGCTTGGTCTAGATAGCAAGACCCTCTTACAAATAATTAAAATAATGAAATGTCCTTTTGCTACCCCCAAAATGGAATTGTTGCTAATTTCTTAGCATGCCCTAACTCACTGAACTGATATTAAGTCCATTAATATAATAATTATATCACTATATTAAACATTAATATTAATATTATTTAATAACATTGATATAGTAATTGATAATCTCAATACAATATTACATTCAAGGGACATTAACACTGGCCATTCAGAAGGAGTGCATGACCTACCATCCTAATGTTATAAAGCTCTTCTGTTGTCTTTTCCTTACCATCTAAACAGACAGTGTAGGTATTTTTGGCATTTGTAATAAAAGGCCTGAGAATGAGCAGCATTGAAAAGTCATTTTCCACCAGGTGATGGTAGTGCTAGCACTTAGAAGGCAGAGGCAGGCCATTCTCTGTGAGTTCAAGGCCAGCCTAGAGCTAGTCCTAGGACAGCCAAGAGAAACCCTGTCTCAAAAAAAGAAAAGGAAAACCATTTTGTCAACACACAAACTGTAAAGAGTTTCCTTAGGTGCTGGAAATTGTGAGGTTCAGGAGGGAGAGATGTTGATGAGAGGCTCAAGGACTCCTATAGTATGAGAAAGAAAGAAAAAGGAAGGGAAATTTTTATGTGTACTTACAGCAGCTGGAGAAATGGCTCAGCAGTTAGGAGCACTGACTGCTCTTGCAAAGGACCTGGGTTCAGTTCCTTTGCACATCTGTAACTCCAATGGGTGATCCAATGCCCGCTACTGACCACTACACAGAAGTAGTCATGTAAGTGGTGCACATGCGTACATACACACAGACAAAACACTCATAAAAATACAATGAATGAAAAATAAAGTGTACTTAAAGTTAAAAATGCATTCAAAGAACTTGCTATATTTAAATAGCAGGAAAAGTCATCTGAGTGCTAACCACTCCAAGATCCTAGGTGCTAGCTTTCAAAGAGCTGCTACAGTCAGTTACTGCACTAGAGGGCAAAGGTGTAAGAGGATGAGGGGAAGGAGGAGTGGAGGGAGGGAGGTGGGGAAGAACAGGACCTAGGCTCTTCTTAGAGCAGGCAGGAGATAGTCCTCAGAGGTGGTGACATTGGAAAAGCCGAGACCTTGATAGCTGTGTGCCAAGTGTGACTGACAAGGTGAGGGAGGGAATTCTAGGCATAGAGCAACAGGTAAACAGTTAGTGCATCCCGGCCTGAACACACACACAGCATTCCACAGGACACCACCAGGAAGTGTCCAGTCCTCTAAAGTGTTATGGTCTTAGTAATAAGGAATTCTGCCCAGGTCAGCAGGTCATAAAGTACCTAACAGGCTAGGCTGTGGTATTGGCTCTTGAACCCTCTCCTCTAAGCACTGGAGAGCTGTGGAAGCATTTGAGTAAAAGAGTAAAACAAAATCTCCAGTCAGGTAATAAACAACAAAAAAGGCATGGTAGCACACGTAGCGGTCCCAGCACTCAAAAGACACAGGCAAATCTGTGAGTTCAGGCCAGTCAGAGCTACATAATGATACCCTATCTCAAATAAGACAGAAAAAAAAATTCTCCTGTGGTTGCACAAGAATGGACAAGAGGCACATGGAGCTGCTGGAGAAACGGCTCAGGAGTTGTAACTCCTTTTGTGAGTTTTATGAGTGTACTCCTTTTGCAGAACATCCAAGTTCAACATCCACTTCAGACTAGGAAGTTCACAGTTCAGGGGATCTGGCGCCCTCTTCAGGCTTCTGCAGGCATTTTCACTCATGTGCACATACCCATACACACAAAATTAATTTTTAAAAAACTGTTAAAACTCCAGGTGTGTTGGCACATGACTTTAATCCTGGAACTCAGATTTTGAGGACATCCTGGTTTACAGAGCAAGTTCCAGGACAGCCAGGGCTACATGGATAAACCCTGTCTTGAAAAACAAAAGAAGGAAGAGAAAGAGAAGAAAAAGAAGGAAAACTCATTTCAAACATATTCAAAGTTTAGGGCCAACAAAAAAATAATCCATCATACAGTCACCTGTATGATATGTTTTCCTTCTCTATGAATTTCAAGGAGTCTTTGTAGGCTCCAGGCCTGGCCCCAGCCACACAGCTGTGGACTGAGTCAGTCCCCTTGACTGAGGCCTCTCCATTTACCCAAGGACCTGATTACGTTACTTCCATCCAAGAACAGCTGTTCCAGGGCCCTGATGCAACTGCCCCACACAGCCTTGCCCTGGGGAGAGGAAGTCAGAATCAGTGCTTTAGAGGGGGTCTGGCTTTTTCTTCCTGGTGTCTTCAAGTCTTGATGGAAGAGCAGGAAGACTAAATTCTCCCAGACCCTCAAGGTTTGCCCTTCTTACATCCTCTGAGCTGTCCCTTGCTGCTTTTAAACCTTGGATGGATGTCGAGCTCAATGATGGTTCTCTAATCAGCAACAGCAGCACTAGGGAACTTGCTAAAAACACAAATCAGCTGGGCATGGTGGAGCACACACACTTTTAATCCCAGCCTTTGGGAGGCAGAGGTAGGCTGATCTCTGAGTTCAAGGGAAGCCTGGTCCACAGAGTGAGTTCCAAGATAGCCAAGGCTACACAGAGAAATCCTGTCTTAAATAAGTTAACTAGCTAAATTAAAACATAAATTCTCAGGTCTGGGTATGTGAACTAGGCTGGCCTCAAACTTGAGATCCTCCTGCCTCTGCTGCCCAAGTTTATCACCACACCTGACTTTTACTTTTTTCGTTTGTAAGGTTTATTATTTTTTAAAGATTTGTTTAAGTGTGTGTGTATGTGCGCACACACTTGTGCACACACATACAGACTCAAGAGTGCCAGAGGAAGGAGTTGGATGTTCTAGAACTGCAGTTACAGATTACTTTTAGCCATCATGTGGGTACTGGGAAGTGAACCCAGGTCTTCTGGATAAGCAGACAGTGCTCTTAGCTGCTGAGGCATCGCTCCAGCCCCCACTCTCAGGTTTTCATTGGTTTGCAGTGTTTGTTGTCCTCAGCACTGGTAATGGAAGACACCTTTTGTTTACTGCACAGGGGTTCCACACTCGGGTCAACATGGCAGCCCATTTTGATCAAGTTTCATTCACTGATGAATCCTTAGTACCCTCCCTCAACCCCTAGTTACCTTGCCTAGGTCATGGCCATCCAGAGGGCAAGATTTTCCCCCTCAGAAGAACAAAGCATCACACCCTCAGCTCTGGCCCAGACCCCTCGGAGCCATGGGAGTTCCTGGCCCTCTCCCCCACGATGGAGCCCACTGGCAACACAACCTCAGGGGGCAGCAGGGGGCTCTGCCAGGGCTGGGTCCTCACACAACTCATGTTCAAGGCAGGTGGGAAAGGAGCATCTCCAAAGGAGGGAGCCTGTCTGCACCGGTGGAGGCTAAGGCAGCCAAGGAACTCCCTCCCCCTCACTCTTCCAGCTGTCTATGTACAAGCACCTGCCAGCTGCTAGGCCCAAAACCTGGTCCTTTGTGACTAGTGGAGGGAGTAGAAGGGCAGTAGCCTCTACCATCTCTGCTGCCTCCGTTGGAGGACATCTGGATTGACTCTAAATTCCCCACACCCCCTTCTCCATTTTGGGTCCAGATAAAGCAAAAAGCATTCTGACCCACAAGGTAAGTGCTCTGCCACCTGGCACCTTCTGGTGGTACTTTTCCTTGGGGCGGGAGCAGAACCCTGGGTCTCTAGAGGCATTTCTTGGTTTCTCACAGTACTGGGGTTGCAGTCACAGAATAGAAACCCAAAAGGCAGGAGTGAGAGAGCCCCCTGGCTGGACCTGATGAGCAAAGGTTGATGGTGACATGAATACCCATTCCACGCAAAAGCTATACCCCCCCATCTGCCAAAGGGGAGATGGATGCCCAGCAAGGACGAGCCACCAGCCAGCACGATCCCTCTCGCCCCCAGCTCAGAGGGTGTGCTGCCCGGGTCTGGTGAGGTACACAGAGGCTAAGCTGTTAGTGAAGTGTAAAGTGCTAATGCAGAGGGCTTTTATTGAAGGTCTACTGTGTGCCAAGCACCTTCCTGAGCTTCCCACCAGCCAAGGAAGAGGGTGCTAATGAGCCCCCATGTGAAGCCAGGGAGGGAGCTGAGGTGGAGGTAGATGGAGGCAAAGTTGTCCCAGCAGCTGAGGCCTCAGAGAGGACAGGATTCTGAGGTCTGGCCAGCTTGAAATCCAAAAGCTGAGGCCTCCCTGTCCCTGAGCCTACTGGGCTCTCAATCTGCAGAGTGGAGTCTCTGGGTCCTTTCACTTTGTGACCCTCAGGGAATGGACTCTATCTCTGAGTGGTTCTCCCAACCTGGAGTGGGTCCAGAGGGTAGAAGAATGGCTGAGCCCAAGATGACAGGTTTCTGCTGTCTCTGTAGCTCCTGTCAATTCTTGTTGCTCCTTTGGAGTTCCTACTTTGACCTTGTGGGCTAAGGGACAAGGGGGCAAGAAGAAAGAAGAAGAAAATCAGACACAGAGATGCCAACAGCTGTGGAGAGAAACAAACACAAAGAGAAAATGGAGACAAAACTAAAAAATTGGAGAGAAAGCGATCAAGAGAAGGGTAGGGGGAGCCAGGCTTGGTGGCACACACCTTTGATCCCAGCACTCAGGAGGCAGAGCAGGCAGATCTTTATGAGTTTGAGGCCAGCCTGGTCTACAAAGTGAGTCCAGGACAGCCAAGGCTGCACAGAGAAACCCTGTCTCAGAGAGAGAGAGAGAGAGAGAGAAAGAAAAAGAGGGTGCCGAGGGGGAGCAGGCAGAAGGAGGAGGAGGGAGCTGAGAAAGTGGAGAAAGCCCAGTCCGTGGACCGGACCGGTCCTCTTCCAGGCTTAACTCACCTAAAGCTCATCCCTAGGGTGAGGGTGGAGACTATGCCCACTGCTGCCAGTCAGGTGCAGGTGGGGGCCACGAAGGGTCTTTTGAGAGCCAGTCCAGCTAATGAGGCGGCCACTGTCATCATCCCAGGGGGACGATGTCTCCGTGTCACTGAGCCACTCAGCGTCTCCCGCATAGTGGGTGGGGGAGGCAAGCAGAGGCCTGGCTGAGAAGGCTTGGAGGTCTCGAGGCCAGAAGTATGCTTTGTACTGGTCACTGTGGGGTGAGAAAAGAAAGCTTAAGTGGACTGACACAGCTTTTCCTATATTCCACGATGCTAAGCCAGAGCTGGGGCCTTGACTGTCTGCAGTGTCACTGACCTGCCCGCTAGTCCTCATAGCTACTTGAGAAGTAGCGCCTTCAGTACCCCATGATGAGGACACCGAGGTTCCATACAGGGGAGTCAGATGATTGAAAACCACATGGACAGGGGCTGAAGAAAAGGCTCAGCCTTTAAGATTATTCACTGCTTGTCAGAGACCCAGCACCCACATCTAGTGGCTCTCTACTACCTGTAACTCCAGCTCTGTGGGACATGATGCCCTCTTCTGGCCTCTTTGGACACCTACACTCACATACACATATCCACACACAGATACACATGATTAAAAATTAAAAATTAATCTAAAAATAAATCCACATGGACATGGACAGCACAGTGTTCACATCTAGCTGAGTCTGGCTCCTGAGCAACTCTTGGGGTAACCTAGGTCATGTGGGTGAACCCCATCTCCCTCTCCCCAGCTGCCTAGTAAGCGGTTTTGCAGTGCGGCCCTGGCTAAGATGACCCTGCCCCACCCCACCGCACCCCACCCAGGCCTCACTTTGGGTGCTGATCAAACATGACAGGCAGGAACTCATCCACAGGTATCATGCGGTGCAGAGGCTGGGAGGCTAACAGTTTGCGAGCACCTGCCAGGCTCAAGGTGTATGCGAGCGTCCAGTAGGAGTAGCCAGCCACGACCAGACCAGGCAGACCCTCCACAGCCACCTCCTCCTCCGGGTTCACCTGCTTCCGGCCAAGGTAGCTGCAAATGGCACCAAAGGCGGCAGGAGTCACCATAGAGCCTAGGATATGCTGGCCCTTCCCCAGGTATGATAAGGCCAGGCTCTGTAGGGAGGGCTAGCTAGGATCCCAGTGTAAGAAGCAGACCCCAGAGGCACACTCTGTCTCCCCTGCCCCTGAGAATTAGTCAGCCTACATCAAGTCCCACGAGAGCTTCTGAGCCACCACATCCTCCATCAGCTGTTCCAGTCGCTTCCGGAAGTTGTTCTCAAAGCGCACGTCATCCTCAAACACCACAACCTGGGCCAGGCCCCTGGCAACCACCTGTAGCACACGTGACAGGGGAGAGGGATCTGCAGATCTGAACTGTCCTGTTCCTGCTGGCCAAGAGCCAGGCCAGCAGACTTCTGGCTACATGCCACATACCAAGCCCTGGCCATATTGTGTAGCTCCCCCAAAGCCTGCTGGGGCTCCCACTGCCTAGTGACTGAAATCCGTCTTGCTCTGGCATTCAAGGCCCTTAAGTTCACACACCTGAGTCTAGCTTACAGAGAGAATCATGGTGACAGTCATGGCTTTTGCTACATTTACTGAATACTAACGTTCTCCCAGGGCCAGTGCAATTGCTCAGCCTCAGAGAAGCGCAGCTTCTTGCTTGGTGATCTGAAGCTAGGTAGGGCTTATGAGAGATGCCACAAAATTGCTCCATAAATTATGAAGAGAAGGTACTTTTTGTAACTACAGAAAACAAGGGAAGAATGTGAGATCAGCTGGGTAAAGGGCCAGCTGCGGCATTCCCTCAATTTGTTCACAGGTGGTAAATAGAAACAAGATCCCATGCGCACACACAAAGGCACTCTGTCTCCCGGAGGGGCACCCTCAGGGGCCCAGGGCCTTCTGTCCTCCAGCAGTGCCTGCTGCCCCAACCAGAAACTGAGTGCAGAGCCAAGCCCCAGGTCTCCAGCTTTCCATTCCTGACACACCTTTCCCCAGAGAAAGTCGTCCATGTTCTTCTGCCTGAAAGGCTCTTCTGCCTGCCCACCTGACACACAGCACATGCTGTCAGAACCTCCCTCACAACATGCAGCCTTGGGTCCCTCTTCTGATCTCTGCCTCCCTCCAGAGCCTGATATTTCTCTCCTTTAATGAGTGTATGCACACTGACGTTTGGAGGCCAGAGGTCAATGTCAGAATGTCTTTCTCTACTGCCTGTCACCTTTATTTTTGTTTGTTTGTTTATTTTGGTTTTTGAGACAGAGTTTCTCTGTGTAGCCATGGCTGTCCTGGAACTCACTCACAGACACCTGCCTGCCTCTACCTCTGGAGTACTGAGACTATCTAGCTCACCCTTATTTCCCCCCCCCCCCCAATGAAGCAGACTTGGAGTTTATTAAATATATTTTAAAATATTTTTTAAGGAGCTGGAGGAATGTCTCCGCTGTTAAGAGCACTTGATGCCCTTATAAAGGATGCAGGTTCAATTTCCAGCACCCACATGGCAGGTCACAACCATCTATAACTCCAGTTCCAGGGGATCTGATTCCCTCCAAGGGCTCTGCACACATGTGATGTACATACAGGCTAAACACCCACACAGAGAAAATAAAAGTAGTTTAAGCATGAAGATTAAGAAAATGTGGTTTTTAGGAAGAAATACAGCACATGGTGAGTGGACCTTATTTTTTGAGACCCGGTCACTCAGTGAACTGGGACCTTTCCATTTCATATAGCCTGGCCTGCCAGGCAAACCCACAGAATCTGTTCCCCAGTACTAGGGTTACAAGTGTGATCCACTGTACCCAGCTTTTCTGTGGGCACGGAAATCTGTATTCAGGTCTCTGTGTCTCCCCAGCAAGCACTTTACCATTGAGCTAGCTCCCACCCCCAGGATCTCTCTCTTGCTGGAATGATACAGACCAGGTCTCCGCGTCCCCCCCGTGTCACCAGGAAGAATCCCTTCTAGGGTACAGTGAGTGTTCCACAGAGACAATAGGATAAACAATGTCACCCGCCATTCAGGGGTGCTGGGTTCAAGGAGGCTTCCTTTCAGACACAGCTCATTCACTCACCCACACAATCAGTTGTGTGCCTGGCACACAGCATGACTAAGACAGACAGACATCCTTTCTGCTGTTCCTGAAGGGCGTGGTCCAGAGGGCAGGCATCCTCACCTCTTCCCAGATGGAGTAGTGGCTGAGGAAACAGCCCACCTCACCCTTGGTCAGTGTGCGGCCTGAGTAGGGGTCCTGGTAGCCAGGGAGCAGGTCCACACCGAGGTGCTTAAGGATACTGCTGTTGAGTGTCCTATGAGACACAAACATAAGTGGGTGACAAGTGACCACCAGAGCCTCCATCCAGAGGGCCTTCACCTGTATGTGTTGGAGAAAATCACACTGGAGCCTGGCTTAAAAAAAGGATCCCGCTTTGTAAGTCCTTCATGTGGCCTGAAGCTGTCATGGACTGGGCTTAGGGAACTCTAACCTCCTTAAGAGAGCCTCAGGAGAATGGACTAATAAAAATCTCCTTGATGGGAAGGCACCATAGGATGGTAGGTACTGTTAGAGACCAGTTGAACCAAGGCCCAGGAAGGGACAGACATTCCACAAGGCAGCCAGGTATAATGGTGCAGGCTTGTAACCCAGGCTCTTGGGAGGCAGAGACAGGCAGATCTTTGTGAGTGTGGGGCCAAACCCAGTCTACGAAGTGAGTCCCAGGCCAGCCACAGCTTTGTGAGACTCCGTCTTGAGGGGGAAGGAGGGGAGGAGAGAGGCAGGCACCTGGGTAAACCCAGCTCTTAGGAGACAGAAGCAGAAGGATCAAGAGTTCACGGTCATTCTTTTTCATATAGCAAATTCAAGGCCAAACTTAGCGACATGAGAACCTGTCTCAAAAATGCGAGCCAAGGACCAGTGGGATACCAGCAGTTCAGTGACCCGAAATCCTGAGATTGTGAATTCAATCCTCAGATCCCACAGTAGAAGGAGAGAATGATTCCCAAAACTTGCCCTCTCATCTCCACATGTGTGCCCATACACACATCACACACACAAATAAATAAACTTGAAATTTTCTAAATAAACCCCAAAAGAATAATGAGGGACCAAAGCACACTATATTTGTAAAATTGTGAGATATATATGTCTGTCTATCTATCTATTGAACAAAATCTATTTTATAAAATTGTATATATTTGTGAACAAAAAGACCTAGGGTGTGAAGCTGGCAGCTGGCCTATGAGTCTTGTGGCCCTGGTAGCAGTTGTAGCTTTGCCTCTGGATCCCTGTGGAATGCAGCTAGACTTCAACTACATACCATACTCTGGCCCCTCAAGGGCCTAACTCTAACATGGAGAACATCCCTGAGCTGCCTACCCCTTGGAGCATTTTATGGATGTTGGGTCCTTGCCAAGTTTGCACTGAACCCTCAAGAATCACAAGAGCCAAGCATGCTTATGTATCACTTAGAAATGAAGGCGAAAGATGGGAGTCTGTCAGAGTTCATACAGCTGTTATGTGACAACCCTCAACCCAGGTCCTGGCATCCTCTGCCCTGCACCCTTCTCCCTCAGGTGAACTGAGGGAGGATGTCTTGTCCTGTTGCCCCTCTCTGGCCTTCCTGAGACAGTAGGACTCAGCCCCTATACTGCATGGATTTTATTTTTAAGATTTATTTTCTTACTATGTATAGAATGTTCTGCCTTCTTGTATGCCTGCAGGCCAGAAGAAGGCACCAAATCTCATTATAGATGGCTATGAGTCACCATATGGTTGCTGGGAATTGAACTCAGGGCCTCTGGAAGAGCAGCCAGTGCTCTTAACCTCTGAGCCACCTCTCTAGCCCCTACCTCCTGGATCTTTAAGAACCTCATTCAACCAGTCTGCTTGTCCATTCCTAGGATCTCATGTGAGTCTCATGGTCCCCAAGGGAGACTCACCTGCCATCCACAGCGTCTACCACCTGAGCAGAGATCTCCATCTCCCAGAGAGAGCTCAGCATTCGAGCCCGGCGCTGGGGTCTACGGGCCAGGCTGATGACGAAGACCTGGAGGAAGCCAGGTGAGCCTAAGGAAGGGCATATCCTCCCCACCCCAGTTCCACAGGTTGGAAACTTACTTCATCAAACCCCATTTTGTTGGGCTTCTTTGGGGGCTGAGACACATGAGCTGAGGCCGTCATTGGGGGCCCATCCACTGCAAAAGGAAAGAACAAGCCCCCAGTGCCCAGGCATGAGTCCCCATGGCTCCTGGTCATAGACACCCTGGAGTCCAGCCCCAGCTTCATTTCTACCAATGTAGTAGGGCTTCTAGGAGAGGTTCCCTGTCCTCCAGCCCCACTGTACAGATCAGAACATTGGGGTGCCACAGGGAAAAGGGCTTACTTACTGTCGAGGTCAGAATAAGGCTGGTACCCAAACTGTGCTTAAGTCTATGCCTAGGAAAGGAGCACTGTGGGAAGGCAGGGGACCCCAACCCTCACCTAGTGCTTCCAAAATCAGGTGGACGAAGTTGTCCTTCTCCTCCTCCAGCCCCTGGTGGGACTTCACTGCCACATTCATGTACCCGTAGCGATGGTCATTGCACACATGTACTGAGACCCCTGCAGAGAGGCTGCGTGAATTGCTGGAGTTGGGCGAGGCTCTCAGTCGACACAGTCAGTGACTCTGGGACTCAGTGGTGTCACAGTGGTGCGGGCACTGAGCCGCTTCTCCAGCACTTTTCCTCTTCCGGGTCCACACCCGGCAGACTTCACCGGCACTCGTGGATAGAGCCATCAGGATCCTTCTGATTTACCAGCTCCCTGAGGGCTCACTGCTTACTTGAGAGAACTCAATAGACACTTCTAACCCTCAGTAAGGTTCTCCCCTCACCAGACAGTCTTCACAGCCCTAGCCAAGCCTCAGTCCAGGCCCAGATCCCAGTGCTGCGGCCTCCTCAACCAAGGTGTCCCACATCACTGCCTTCATTTCATCCTTAGCTCTGTCTTGGGATTGTTGGGGGAATTTGGTAGGGGGGAGGGGGATTGAGACAGGGTCTCACTTTGTAGCTCTGGCTAGCCTGGAACTCCTGATGTAGATTAGGCTGGCCTTGAACTCACAGAGACTGGGGTTTATCCCACTCACACCCAAACGCTTCCTTTCTAAATAACTTTCTTCTTAACCATAATTACAGGGTGGGAGAGAGGTGGCTGAGCAACTGAGAGCACTGACTGTTCTTCCAGAGGACTGAGTTCAATTCCCAGCAACCACATGGTTACTCATAACCATCTAAAATGGGATCTGATTCCCTCTTCTGGTGTGTATGAAAACAGAGCACTCATATACATTAAATAAATAAATAAATGTTTATTTGTTTGTTTATTTATTTATTTATTTATTTAGAAGGAGAGAAGGAGTAATGCCAGGTGTGGTGCTGCACACCTTTAATCTCCATACTCAGGAGGAAGAGGCAGGTGGAGCTTTGAGCTCAAGGCCAGCCTGGTCTACATAATAAGTTCTAGGTTAGCCACTATATATTCCTGGCTAGTCTGGACCTTATGTAAACCAGGCTAAAGACCATGTGTGTAGCATCAGGTTCCCAAGGCTGGCCCTTTCTTCCTGTCCCACCTCACCTGCCCTCTGCTCCAGTCACCTGCTTTCTTACGTTCCTTCCTACCATGGGGCCTTTGCATATGCTGGCCTCCCTGCTTGAAAATACTTTTTCTTGGGGATAGAGAATTGGTTCAGTGGTTAAAAAAGAGCACTTGCTGTTCTTGCAAAGGACCCAGGCTCAGTTCCCAGGGCCCACATGGAGACTCACCACTTCCTCAGGCACAAGTATGTGGTACACAGACATACGTGCAGGCAAAACACTCACACACACAAAATAAAATAAATCTTAAAAAAAAAGAAACTACTTCTTCTTATTGTTTAATTTGTTACTGTCTGCCCACACTTTAGAACTCAGCCTGAGTTGTCTTCCTTTCTGAGATCTCTCTAACTAAATCAACTCCACCCTGAGCTTCCAGAAACCTATAATCAAGGTGTCCTTCCTGTCAGTGATGACTTAGACACTGATTTGAGGTCCTCTGACTAACTGGACTGCAGACTCCAGGAGGGCAGGCACAGCCTGGCTACCACTACCTCCCCAGTGCCTGTCACACAGTGGGGGTCCATAAATACCTGCTCCATGAAGCAATACCTGCAAGTGCCAAATGGGGACAGCCGGGAGCCTGTCTTTTCCAGTGGGCGGTGGGTTTAAGAAAGGCCCTGACCCAAAGGACCAAGAGGAGCTGACAGGATCAAGCGTGCGGTGGAGAATGGCATGCTAAGCAGGAGGAGCAGCAGGTGCAAAGGCCCAGGGGCTCTTCCAAGGGATGCTGAAGGAGGCTGGTCCTCACCCGCAGCCTGGCAGGCATAGGCGAAGACAATGATGTCATCAAAAGGCCAAGTGTAGTTGGGATGAGGTGGGTAGAAGGCAAGCTGGGCTGTTTTTTCAGTCTGCAAGGACACCAGGAAGGTAGAGTGGACCATAGGGACCCGGAAGCAGCCCTGGCGCTGGCGGTTCTTTGTAGGGAAGTATTCAGCTGTGCGGCGGTAGTAGCCCTGAGGGAGAGAATATCTTGGGCTGGGGCCAAGCCTCTCCTGGCTCGAGGGCCCTGAAGCTCCCCCCAGGACCCCGGGCCACCTGAGGCCCTGCCCAGCCTCACCTGTGGAGTGATCCCACACCAAAAGTTGGAATAATAGGTCTGAGAATCCAGCATCGGGGCCACCACTGGCAGACGCTGCTCTATGAGAAGCCGAAGCGTCTGGTTGTTGGTAAGGATGTTGTCTGTGTCTGCAAACTTTGGGGAGGGAAAATGTCACAGGGATTCCTGACTGAGCGGGAATTCCTTCAGAGTGATTCTGGGCACTCAACACCTGTCCACAAAGAGAGGTCTAACCAGGGCCAAAGAGGTGGCTAGAGAGCTAAAGGCATGTGCTGTTAAGCCTTAGAACCTGAATGCAGTCCCTGGGACCCACATGGTGGACAGAACCAAATCTAGAAAGCTGTCCTCTGACATCCACACACATGCCATGGCATGTGCACAAGTACATCCACACAGCCACAAACAAATGAGGGTGAGGGGTCCTAACCAGCACAGTCAGGACCATTTCTGCTGAGGGCCCACTCTGAGAGGCCAGCTTAGAGAAGATCTAGGAATCTTATCTGAGATCTATCTTAGAAGGCAGATCCAGAGAACTGCTCTGAGGAGACTGGAGAGATGATGTCATCTGGTTTTAAGGACTGGCAGCTAGCTCTTCCAGAGGGCCTGAGTTTGAAACCCATTGACCATGTGGTGGCTCACTACTGAGTGTAGCTCCATTTCCATTTCCAGGTCCTCTTCTGGCCTCTGTGGGCTGCTTGCACAGACATACGTGCAGGTAAAATACCCACCTTCATTAAAACAAAGAAAAAAAAAAAAACCCAGGTGGCAGTTCATGTTTTTAATCCTAGCACTTGGTAGGCAGAGGCAGAAAGATCTCTGCGTTCAAGGCCAGCCTGGTCTACAGAGAAAGTTCCAGGACACCAGGGCTACAGAGAGAAACCCTGTCTTGAAAAACCTAATATACAAACAAACAAACAAATAAAACAAAAACAAATTATTTTTTAAAAATCTATTCTGAGCTCCATTCTAGGGATCCAGGCTCAGTTTATACTCTAGGTAAAAGCTTAGGAATTTAGGTACAGCATATAACCTAAGATCTATCCAAACCTCCAGGCTTAGTATCCAGTATGAGCTTAAACACAGGGGTCCCAGCTCAGTCTCCAAAAGATCCTGCCTAGAGGTGGTTTGGTTATAACTAAGACTTCTGCTGGGGCAGGTACCAACACCTCCCACCTGACCCCAAGCTTCCTCACCAAGATGTAGTCTGCTCCCCAACCCCTGGCAAAGGTCAGCGCTTCCTGCTTCAGCTCCATCAAAAACTGATGCCTTTCTTTGGTCCAGTGCTTGGGACCCTGTTCATCTGGATAGGACCTGAGGTGGGGTGGGGGGTGAGATGATCTCTTGAGAGAGGAGCCTCTCCCCTGCAGGAAGTGGACACAGCCTGCTCTGGGGGCTGTGGCACTGGGGAACGGCTGATCTCCGTCTCTTCCAGCACCCTTGCCCGCAGGTTACTACCTGGCCTCCTCCTCGGGCCTCCACACCACAGTCGCATAGTCTCGGCCCACAGCGGCCAGCCATTCTTGCAGCATCTCTGTGGTGTTGTCCGCGTTGTGATCTGTGGCACACCTGTGAGCACAGCAGAGAACGACTGAACAGCACGGACGGGCGGGGCCCCCATGAACCCGACCTCCAGGTGCCTCTGGACTGTGCAGACTTGAGTGCAATGGAGGAGAAGTATGCTACATCAGAGGTGCCGGAGGACATTCTGTGTGACCTCAGGCAAGCGCCATGCCTCTCTGTCCTCCTCATCCTCCCTTCTAATTTTGTACGCTGTACTGGGGGTTTGAACCTAGAGACTTATGCATGCCGAACAAGCCCTTGAACACTGAGCCACATCACCAGCCTGAATGCACTGGGAAAGATGGAGTCCCTTGACATTAAGGATTGCACCTGCTACGTCCCACCACTTCCTTCTTTATGGTGCTTCAAACCAGGCCCTTTCCAGCTTGGAATCTGACAAACCTGTCACTGGCTTTCTTTACCCTGAACTGTAATTAGGACTACTCCGTGCTCTGAGCCCCCTCAGAAGTGCTGCTGGCCTGAGCTTTTCCGAGTCCCCTCTGCTGCTGAAGGGGCTCTAGGCATGGAGGTGGGAGGCTTAGCCAAGAGCCCAGCTTTTAGCCAATGCTGCTCCTTTAAGCCAGTTTCTCAGAATTGAAGACTAACTACGTGTCAAACCCTACAGGGGTGGGAACTAATTCCCAAACTGTGGTGACTGTGGGCAGCCTCCCCAGGCCACAGCTCCACCCCCAGCCCAACTTGGGTCTGCTGTGAGGAGCAGTTTATCTCCAGCCTCAGCTTGGGCTCCTCCCTGTTTTGGCTTTTTAAGACAGGGTGCTGTAGTCAGGATCCTAGCGGTCTATGGGACCGCACCCTTGGCTGTCAGAAACCAGCAAGCCCCGGAACCCTGAGAGGCTGGCAGTAGCACTGTGGAGAGGACTTAGCCTGACGCCCCTGCCCAGCACACAGCCTGGAGCTGAGGGCTCCCGCCACCTGCTCCCTTGAAACCTCCAGTCTGAATGATCCTTTCTATGTCGGGCCCCAGGGGATTCCAGAGGTTCCCGCCTGTTCTACTCCACAGGAGGCAGACCACAGGTCTCCACTGCAGGCTCCGAGTGCTGGGTCAGAAGGACCGGGCCTAACTTAAACCCAGGGAAGCCCGGGATGTCTAGGAAGTCTGGAAAGCCCGGGACAAGTAACGAGCCAAAGGAAAGGTGGGTGTCCCTGGGCTGACCCATGACCTCAGAGGTCTGCTCTTGCCCATCAGGGGTTTAAGAATCCTGCTGAGGGGCTTCAGGCATGTCTGGGAGGGAGGAGCTTGTCTGGGTGGTGTCTGGGCAGGAGTGATGAGGCCTCCCGGTCAAAGGCCGTCCCCGGTCCTGGGGTTTGATGCCCATATGTGCCCTCCCTTGGATCTCTCACCAGAGGGCCAGCCTGGCCCGGGGATAGTCCAGGCGCTCCAGCGCACCCAGGTAGTGGGGCAGAGAGTGCTCGGCATTGCGGGCCACGATGGCGAGGACCACCGTAGGCAGCGTCTGCTCCTCAACACCGGCAGCCCGGAGCTGCGGCCACAGCAGGAGCAGCGGAGGTAGGAGCGGGGCAATTCGCATGGCTGGACTCCGTGGCTGTGAAGGCCCCCAGGGCTCCCACCACGGCAGGGAGGGGGCGGGACGGGCGGGGCATGGAGGCGGGGTCTTGGAGGGGCGTGGCCACTGCAGTGGGCACCCTGTGCCCCTGGTGAGTGCCTGCACACTCTGCTGTCCTGTTCTTTGCCCAGGCCCTACGTGTTCAGAGTCAGACACCTACTCAAGATGCGTCCCCGGGGCTGCCCTCTGTGGACCTCAAAGGGCGACGGCACGAAAGGGAGGATCCGGGGCCGTGGTGGACCGCTTGCACCCTGGACACTCATCTCACTCCTGGAATTCCGACACCGCAGATCGCCGGCTCCCTGACCCTCAGCCGTGTACCCGCGAGGTTGCAACCTTCACGGGGAGCCCCGGTTCCCGTCCCCGGCTCGGACTGAGTTGCCCTCTAGCGGCCGAAGGCAGGAACTCCAACATACCCTCCAGATGACGCGATGAGCTGGAAAGGGAGCCCCGGCTTGGGGCGGGGACTGGGTGCCGCTGATCTGGGCGCGTCCACGCGTCCACGCGTCACCTCCATGCTTCGGCCCTTAAAGAAAGCAAAGCCCACTCCGACTGAGGGTAGGTCTTGGAGATCACAAACCCCCGATGGTGACCCAGACCCCCTCAAAAGTAGGAGATTCAGCCTCCTCTGGGACAGAGTGAATCTTAGGATCTTGTTGAGATGAAAGGGAATCTCCAACCTTTCTTAGGAAAGGGAAAAGGAGCTCACAAAGTTCCAGCTGGATGTATGTCACCAACCCCAGTCACTTTCCCCGAGTCTCCCGGTTCTCACAGGTAAAACCTGCCTGATGACACCTAACATGCAGGTTTGCTAGGGGTCCTTGAGGATCGCTTACTGCATGGAGCCTGAGCCAGGCGGGAAGAGGGCGTCTACATTCACCCTCTCTCTGCCTGATCCGTCCGCTTTTCTAGGCTTGCACTTCAGCCTCTTCAGGACACTAGGGAAGGGAAGGTGCACGCTGCTTCTGTTGAGAGGGCGTGGGAGAAGTAGGTTCAGCAAAGAGAGGGCTTACCTGGTGATCAGCATCCTGGGATCCGAACCCTGGAGCTCTAGCCTAGCTCTGGTCACAGCTTCATGCTGGACTATTTCCAGGCCAGTGGTCCTGCAATGAGAAGGGCCCATGGAAGCATCCTGGAGGGAAGCCAGATCTCTCTCTAGACTGACAGTCTCTGACAGAAGCATTCCCAGCCCCCATTTAGAGGAGTCTCCCTAAAGCTGTCACCATCCTACATATCCAGGGCCACAGCCCAGTCTATTGGCGGCAGGAGTGCTGTGGTGAGGGTGTTTGTGCCTCCCCCATACTTAAAGACTGACACCTAATCACCAACATCATGGTTCTAAGAAGAGAGAGAAGATACTGGGGAGGTGACTCCGAAGTTAAGAGCACTAGCTGCTCTTACATAGAACCAATTCTCCGTGTCCATATGTCAGCTAACAACAATCTGTAATTCCAGTTTCAAGGGAACCAAAGTCTCTGGCTTCCTCAGGCACCAGGCATGCATACAGTGTGCAGACTTACACAGAAGCAAAATAACCACGCACATAAAAAAAAAAAAAGTAGGGCTGGAGAGATGGCTCAGCAGTTAAGAGCACTGGCTGACCTTGCAGAGAACCTGGGTTCAATTCCCAGAACCACATGGAGGCTCACAATCATCTGTAACTCCAGCTTCAGGGCATCTAGCGCCCTCTTCTGGCCTCCACAGGCACCAAGCACTGCCTGGTGCATACAAGCAGGCAGAATAGTCAAACGCATAAAGTAAAAGAAATATTGTTTTGTTTTGTTATTATTGTTCAAGCCAGGGTTTCTCGGTGCAGCCCTGGCTGTCCTGGAACTCACTCTATAGACCAGGCTCCCTCAAACTCAGAGATCTGCCTGCCTCTGCCTCTCAGAGTGCTAGATTTACAGGCCACCACACCCAGCTAATCTTTTTCTTATTTATTTTTTAATATACATTTTATTTATTTGTTGTGTATACAATGTTCTGTCTGCATGTACACCTGCATGCCAAAGGAGGGGACTAGATGTCATTTTGGTAGTTGTGAGTCACTGTGTGGTTTCTGGGAAATGAACTCAGGACCTGTGGAAGAGCAGACAGTGCTCTTAACCACTGAGCCATCTCTCCAGCCCCTCCCCTCCTTTTTAAGGTAGAAATAAAAGTGACCTGAGAGAGGTTCTCAAACCACAAGGTGCCATGTGTGCTGTGCAGCCTTCACCGGACCCTGGACCTTCTGGGCCTTCATCTTGGAGACCCTTGCACTTTCCAATATTGTGAGCACAAACTTTCTCCAGCTAGGCATAGTGGAGCACCCCTACCTTAGAGCAGGGCAGTCCGAGTTCTAAGACGCTCTGTAACTATGTCACAAGACCAGCTTGGGTCAGGCTCGGTGGGCCACATCCATAATCCTGACACAAAAGCCAGACCCAGGGGTGTATGTCAGTAACCCAGATCTGGGGGATTTAGAAGGATTCCTGAAGAAAGACCTGAATTTTGCTCCACAGCTGGCCTAGCCAACCTCAGGTTCAATAAGACACCAATCTCAAAGACTAAGGTGGAGGGCTGAGGAAAGGGTTCGGTGGGTGAACACTGGCCACACAGCAGGAGAACCCGAGAGCCCTAGAACATGCACCAGAGCTACAGGGACAGAAGAGGCAGAGACTAGAGAACCCCAGAAGTCCCTGGGCCAGCTAGCCTGCTGTAGGCAGACACAAATAAATGAGCTGCAGGGATGGGCTGACACCTGAGGTTGTTTTCTAGCACTGAGCCATTCCCCCCTCCCCTCAGCCCTTTCTGTTTTGTTTTCCTGAGTGTCAGCCACCATGCCTGACCCAAGCTGGTCTTGCTAAGTAGTTGCAGAATGACTCAGAAGCAGACATCCTCTACTTCTGGCTACCCCCTCTAGCCAGGTTTGTGTGTGCACACACAAACCTATGCACACACACACACACACACACACACACACACACAAAAGCTGAGCCAGGTTTGGTGGCACATGCCTTTAATCCCATAACTCAAGAGGCACAGGCAGGTGGATCTTTGTGAGTTCAAGGCCAGCCTGGTCTATAAAGCAAAGTCCAGGACAGCCAGGACTACACAAATAAACCCTGTCTCTAAAAGCAACAGCACAACAACAATAATGATAATGTGGACAGAAATCAAAGAAGACAGAAATACATACACACATATCTCACACATCCAAATAAATAAAAATATGAAAAGAAAAGAAGAGAGAGAAAAAAAGGAGGGAGGAAAGAAGGAAGACCCCTGTGAAAAGTAAACAAATAAAACATAAATTAGATTTCTGCAACTCACCAGTAACCTAGTTTAAGGGACTTTGTCTTAAGTGCCCAAACAGGCTAATAAGTGGTTTTTAGATTCTTTCTTGGCCTAGAGTTTCCTCTTCCCTTGAACACTGACAATTCCAGCTGCCTCCTTCTTCCCTTCCCTGCCTGGTGTCAACAGTCCTCCAGCCTGTCTTCCCCACAGCTTTCCCATCATTCCTGCCTAGAAAAATTCTAGAGCACGGCAAACACCCAGGCTCCCTCTCAGCCCTGCAACCCTGTCTCCTGTGCTCCTGCCCTCTGTCGTTGGTGTCATTTCAAACATCCTCAACTCTATCCCTGACCAAGGAGCTCCAAGCCATCTTTGGAGAAAGGAGGCAGCTATGGTTGGGCAACTCTTGTTTATAGCCCCAAAAGTTACACTCTTTCCCCAAGCCCCCTCCTCCCAACAGAAGACCCCAGCCTCCACACCATCCCTTTCCTGTACCCACAACCTCTTCTTCTCACTCATCCTTCCCAATTCCAAAGGACTTTAACCTCCCCCAACTTAAAATAAGAGAACAGTGAGATGTCTGGGAGGCCTGAGCAACAACTCTAAGATGGAAAAATCTACCCTTCCCTTCACTACTTGACCCACAACAAGGCCGCCAAGACCAGCATTTTCCAGCCCCTCCCCCAAAAGAGCTGGCCCAAGACCTCAATAGCCTTCCAGTAGCTGACAGACACACCCTCTTTGTTTTCTTTTCTCTTTTTAAGATTTATTTGTTTTATTTGCACAGCATTCTGCCTGCATGTGTGCTTGCAAGCCAGAAGAGGGCACCAGAGCTCGATGGTTGTGAGCCACTACATGGTTGCTGGGAATTGAACTCAGGACCTTTGGAAGAGCAGCCAGTGTTTGTAACCTCTGCGCCATCTCTCCAGCCCACACCCTCTTTCTGAACCCCTAACCTACAGTGCTCCCCATTTGTATCCAAACTCCACCTTGCCAAAATAGAACACAGTCTTCTGCCAAACTTAATACCCCGTCCCTTCCTTCCAGGGGAGGGCATCTCTATATGCCTAGTCCCTGGAAACAGACACCCAGCAAGTGTCTCTGTCCCTGACTCTGTCTCCTGTACATGGCCACCCATGTGCACCCCACTGGCACCAATCACATGATACCACCATGACCAGGCTTTTTCTCTGGCACTTGCCCTGTCTACAGCCCTTTCTAAAATGTCAGCAGGTATGACAGTGGAGACCTATAAGCCCAGCTCTTGGGAGGCAGGAGCAGGAAGCAGGAGTTCAAGACCCTCATGAGCAAGAGTGGAGCAAGCTCTTATCTCAGAGAAACAGTCTAAACCTAGCCTTGTCTAGTTCCAGGATCTTTTTTGGCTCACAAGTTTGGAAGCTAGAAAGTCAACATGGTATCTGGTGTGGGCCTGCCCCTCAAGGATAGCTAGGGCTTCTAAGATGGCCCAGTGGGTAAAGGTGCTTGCCACTGAGCATGACAACCTGGGTTTGATCCCAGGAACCACACGGAGAAAGCCAAATCCTGAAAATTGTCTCCTGACCTCCACACATGCCTTGCATAGGTATGCATGTTCACACATGTAAGCAATCAATAAATGTAATAAAGAATGCATTAAAACAGTCAAGCTGGAAAGATGGCTCAGAAGTTAAGAGCACTGGCTGCTTTTCCAGAGGTTCTGAGTTAAATTCTCAGCAACCACATGATGGCTCACAACCATCTAAAAAGAGGTCTGGTGCCCTCTTCTGGTCTGCAGGTGTACATGCAGACAGAACCTTGTATACATAATAAATAAATCAATCTTAAAAAAAAAAAAAAAGAAAAGAAAAGCCAGGCATTGGTGACACACCTTTAATCCTAGCACTGAGGAGGCAGAGGCAGGTGGATCTCTGTGCGTTTGAGATCAGCCTGGTCTACAGAACTAGTTCCAGGACAGCCAGGGTTACCCAGTGAAATACTATCTTAAACAAACAAACAAATGCAAAGGCTGGACAAAGAGTTTGTATATCTCATGGGGCTTGATTCACATGGTGAATGTGATTAACTAATGGCACCACTTAAGGTGCAGCAATGGGTCAGTGAGTGGGCAAAAGGTCCTGAGAGTCAGTGTGGCCACAGCAAAGAGAAGAAGCAGCGTGGGAAGAGGGGAGGTCAAACATACAGTCATGGTCTACTCAGCCAGCCAGAGCTGGGAATCGGACCTTTTTTTTTTTTTTTTTTTGAGATAGGGTCTCATTATGCAGTCTTGGCTAGCCTGGAACTCACGATGTAGATCAGGCTGGCCTTGATCTGCCTGCCTCTGTCTTCCCAAGGCTGCGATCAAAGGTGTGTGCCATTATGCCTGTTTTTCAGTTTGGTTTTGTTTTTTACTTTCCAGGTGTTGTTGCTGCGGTGTTGTGTGTGCAGGAACGTGAATGCTGCAGTGCCCGTCTGGAGGCCAAAGGACAGCTTACAGAGTGGAGCCTCTCCTGCCGCTGCGGTTCTGGAGAAGGAGCTCTCAGACTTCTGTGGCGAATGCTTCTGTCTACTATGGAACTGTTTTCAGTGGGTCCAACCAAACCTAGAGCCTCATTCACACCAAGCATACACTCTACCACTGAGCTACATCCCCTGGTCCTGGGTTGTTTTTGTTTATTTTGAGATAAGATCTGACAAAGTAGCTCTGCTTTTAGATAAATAAGGCTGACCTAGAGCTCAGAGATTCTTCTAGGCCAAGCCTGACATCCTGGATTGTTTTTTAATGCAATAGGAATTAAGAAGACATTATGGGAATCAGCAGAAGAATTACATTTTCTCTACTAAAAAGATTGCTCTAAACTGGGGGGGGGGGGTGACATACACCATTAATCCCAGCACTTCAGAGGCAGAGCCAGACAGCTCTCAACCATCCATAATGGAATTTGATTCCCTCTTCTAGTGTGCATGAAGACAGAGCACTCATGTATATAAAATAAATAAATAAGTATTTTTTAAAAAAGATTGCTGGGCTAGAGAGATGGCTCAATAGTTAAAAGCCCATCTTCTGGCTTCACAGGGCACCACATACACATGGTAGACAAACATACAAGTAGTTATACACATAAAATAAAAATAAATAAATCTGAAAAAATCATTACAAGCCAGTCTCAAACCTACAACCCTAGAACCTGGCTAGGCTCAGACAAGAGAATTGCTTTGAGTTTGAGGCTAGCTGGGCTACGTAATAAGTTCTAGAAAGCCTGATAGCCTGGATTACAGTGTAAGATTATATCCAAAGAAAAAGAGGGAGGGAGAGAGAGCTGGAAGGAGGGAGGGAGGAGGGGGCAGAGACTGATGTGCCCTGGGATGTAACTCAATGGTAGAGTGCTTGCAAAAGGTCCTGGATTCAATTTCCAGTCCAGAGGTCAGCAGACATGTCAAGTGTGGACCCAACAGGATTGATCTGGAGTTCATGGCCATCCTTAGAAACATAAAGAGTTCCAAGTCAGCCTAGACTACATGAGACCTTGTTTTTAAAAAATAAAAATGAAAACAAACAACAACAAGAACCCACAAAAAAACTAGAGCTGACTTGAGAGGCAGAGAGAGGATAGCCACAAGTTCAAGAATAGCCTGGTCTACAGGTCATCATGTGCTGGGCCAGCCAAGGATACGTGGTAAGTCCCTTCTCAAAAAACCAAAATGTTTATGTGGTGGTGCATGCCTGTAATCCTAGCACTTCAAAGGAGGACTGTTGAAGCCATCCTGATCTACACAGTGACATTCTATCAAAAAGACAAGAAACTAGGACCATTGAGATGGCAGGCAAAGTGCATGTCACCAAGCCTGATGGCCTGAATTGAATTCCTACAATCCACATGATAGAAGTAGAGGAGAGACAGGCACAAACTGTCTTGTGATCACTACATCACTGTGCACGGGATACAGGGATACACCGGAATGCACGCACACACATGCACACACACGCACACACACACACACACGCACACACACACACACACAAATGAAATCTTTTAAAATAACTAAAACAAGCTGAGCGGTGGTGATGAGTGCTTTAGTCTCAGCATTTGGGAGACAGATCTTTGTGAGTTTGAGGCCACCTGGTCTAACAAGTGAGTTCCAGGACAGCCAGGGCTATGTAGAGAGTCCCTGTCTCAAAAAAATAAAGTAAGCAAAAAAAAAAAATAAATAAATAAAAAATTGTCCTGGCTAAACATGATAGCACACTCCTTTAATCCCATGACTCAGGAGACAGAGGCAGTCAGATCTCTGTGAGTTTGAGGCCAGCTTGGTCTACGGAGTAAGTTCCAGGACAGCCAGTGTACATAATGACCCCATCTCAAGGGCATGAGACCCTATCTCAAAAACAACAGCCACAAAATGACATCGCTCTACCTGTAGCTTAGATGGCAGACGTGAGGGTTCCTGGCACAGGAAGAAATAAGTCTGGTGAGCAAAAGTGAGGTGGGGGAAGCTCGTGGCCTTATAGGTTGGATGTGGCAGACTGAGGACAAGGACAGCTTTTGTGGTGGGCTTGGATGGGGTGGGCTAGTGCTGAGTGGGTGAGACTTAAGGAAAATCAGGCTGACTAGGAAAACCTTATTCCTCTGAGCTGCCTTATTTTGAGCTGCCTTTTAGACCTCCAAGTAAAAAAATAAAAACTAAACAAAACAAAACAAAAAGCATGTAAGAGAACCTTTGTTCTGACTTCCACCACGGGGACCCACTTTCCCGTTCATCTTCCTATCCCCAGGTTAGGCAGAGCCTAGGGACAATGTAGGCCCTCCACAGATGTATGGTAAGCTCCCTAACGGTGAAATCGCCAAGTGCCAGCTCACCCACCTGCACTTTTCTGGCTCCTAAAATGACCATGAGATATATTCTGTTAAGGATCTGTTAAGGCAGGATCTTATCACGTAGCTCTGGCTGTCCTGGAACTCACTAGCCAGGCCAGGTTGGCCTTGAAATCTCAGAAATTCACCAAGTACCGGGATTAAAGTCGTCCCCAGCTACGACCACCCAGCGGAGATGCATTTCTTAAAGTGATGTGGACTAAGTTCCCAGAGGTTTTGAAGTTGCAGTGCTCATTAAAGCAAGGTTCTTACACCTGTAGCTTAGGCCTCACCTATGCAAATGCCAGCTGGGCATGGTAGTTCACACCGATCATCCCAGCAGCCATCAGGACTCTTAATGAACCAAGGCTGTCACAAGTTCAAGGCCAGCCAGGGTTATAAGACCCTAGCTCAACATTCCATTCTCCTTCCTTCCCTCCAAATAAAAAAAATCTGGAATTTGTGGTACAGGACTGTAATCTTAGCACTCAAAGGCTAAAGTAGGACCATGTGTCTTAGGTCAGTGTGGGCTACACGGTGAGTTCTATCCAATCTTCATAACATGACCTTACCTTTTTTTTTTTAAAGCTAGTATCACCCCATCTCCATGCCTAGGAAATCTGAAGTTCTGGGAGTGGGGTAAAATGAACTGTTTCCTTTAACTTTTTTTCCTCCTTTTTGGAGATAGAGTCTTACTATGTACTCTAGAACAACCAGAGCTCCAGAGCCTGCTACCTCAGACTCACAAGTTCTGGAGTTACAGGTTTTTACTACCACATCTGGCTTTTTTCTTAGGGTTCTGGACATCAAACCTGGAGACTCACCCTGGCTGTATCACTGACCTGCACCCCTAAGCCATCTCTTTTGATGAAAAGTTCCACGTCATTCCACCTCAGGCTGAGCTTGGAACTGCTGTTGCATGTATACTGAGTCTTCTATGTCAGGTACCGGAAAGCACCTGGGAAACAGTCGCTACTGGAGCCCAACTGGCTGAGAAGGATCTAGACCAGATGCAACCAATGCTCTCAGGGTTTCTGCCCCTCAGCATTCTTGTGCCCCTCAACCACTGTAGTTCTGCACAAAACCATGTGGTGGCACCAATACCCCAGGGCTTCAATTGGCTATCCTCAGCTGGAGACGCTGGGAGAACTGCCCCCTTCCCCCAGGGTCCACATCCCACTGACAACCTGAGCTCTAAGGCCGGTGCCCATGGGCACATCCTTTACCAGGGAGAAAAGCTGACACCAGAAAAGCGTACCAGCCAAAAGCTGATACACTCAGATTGGAAGGGTTTAACTCTAAGGGTTAGGGAGGTGAGCTAGAGAGGACCCGCTGGTCACAGAAGGGTTAGGGGTGCCAGGCCTCTTGGGGGCAAATAGCTTGTATTGGTACCCCTTGCCCAATGGAGTATTGCCACATGCCTCTTTTAGCCTTCTACCTACGCTGTTCAACTTGTCTGTCCTGGACCTAAGTACTGCTTCCCTGCCGAGTATAGGGGCGGCCTGGAGGTAGTGCAGGGCTGGAGATGGGAACTCAAAGCAGGAAAGATGCCTGGACGGAGGAGCTCTTACCAGCTGTCAGCTTCCCGGCTCTTGGGCTCTCAGGTTGGAGGCTCTCTGGGCTCCTGTCTTGCTCTGTGGTCACAGAAGCCCACGATCCTGGCCAGAGGATGAGCCTTCACCCTGTTCTTGGTTCTGGGTGCAGTTCAACAGAACAGGAAACCAGCTTGGGTACCATCCTCACCTCTGGTTTCAAGCCCAGTTCCAAGAATACCCAGGGAAGAGCAGACTTGTCCACCTTAGGTTCCCCTGTCCTTCATCTGTCTTATTTTAGGGAAGACCGAGACCCCAGATCCCAACTGCAGACACTCTTGCCCAGTCTGTTTAAACTTAGCATACTCTGGCTTCTGCTGTACAAACTAGCCCACACCCCTCCTGTCTCAGGGTATCCACCCAACACCCACATGCTCCGGAGGCCCACCCTCTCTCTGTTGACTATGCCTTCCTCTTTGAGGACCCCCAGATGTGGTTCTTCCCTCTGAGGTTCTGCCTCTGCTCTTAGGAAGCTGGGGCTAGGCCAGCTGTTTTCCCTAAGCAGCCAGCTGTTTTGCCCATCGGAAAGTAGCCCTGGCTCCTCTGCTAAAATCGTTTCTAGGTTGCAGCGTGGCAGCCCTGCTGAGCCAGGGCCTGGGAGTGGTTAACTCCTCGGGTCCGGGCAGCAGCTTCTGCCTTCCAGCTTTCTGCATTCCCCAGACTCAGCAGACTTCTAGAGACCCCAAGAAGGCTAACAACTCAACAACTGCCATTCCCCTCCCCAAAGTCCCCCAGGTAAACCTAAATGAGGTTCAAGGGATTAATGTCATCAACCCCCATTGAGAATAATTACAATAATAACAGCTGTCTTTAAGGCTAACAATTGTTAAGCCTTAAAGCCACCAGGAGTCTTTAAATGCCTCAGTGATTCATTTGACTTTGACAACTCTGTGGCATGGGTGAGTATTTTGTTTGTTTTGTTTTGATTTCCAGACACGGTCTCTTTGTGTAGTTTTGGCTGGAACTCACTCTGTAGAGCAGGCTATTCTGGAACTCACAGAGATCCACCTGCCTCTCTGCCTCTGCCTCCCGAGTGCTGGCATTACAGGCTTGTGCCACCACCCATGGGTGAGTGTGTATTCAGAGAAAAGGAGGAAACTTAAGGTGTGAAGAACCTCTGTTACCAAGGGTCGGCTAAATGCTGGTCAGCCCTAGGGGCTCTGGCCCAGCTCTCAGCACTGGTGTTTAAGTTTTCCTGAGCTCTCTAGGTCTGGGCTTGGGAGCCCCATCTGTGAACTGAGGAAACCGACAGAGAGAGTTAACACCACTAGCCCCAGTGAAGAGTTGGGCCAAGGCACCTTCCAAGTATTTATTAGCGATTACTCCTCCTGGTGGCTGCGGTTGGCCCGGGCGAAGGGCCCGGCTTCACGGCCTCCTGGCTGCCTGCCTTCAGGGGTTAGTGACTACCTCTTAGCCTGTCTCCAGAGCTGGAAAATGGAGACAAGAATAGCTGTCCTTGGTTTTGACAATGCAGGTGTCCACAACCCCACTGGGGACTAATGTGAAGTGTCCTGTCTTACCGATGTTGACCGTTGACCACAATTAGTAAGGGGCAGAGAGGCCCTTCCACCGTGGGTGCCTCCGGGCTCAAAGTGGAGCTAGGAGGTGGGAGAGCTGTCATTACTGGTTCAGGAGTCCCTACACAGAAAAAGCAGGCTGCAGATCACAGAACCGTTACCTGTGTAGAGGGGTTCAGCCTGTCTCTGGAGCTTCCAAGGCCTATTTTAACTCTGCACCCCTGTGCCTTTCTCCAGAGAATGGAACCTGGTCTGGGGAAAGGGCCAAGGAAATAGGGACAATCCCAAGGCTAAAATGGCTCAGAAGGTGACTGGGCTGCGGCTGGGTGGGATCTCAGGGTCTGGGAACGACCCCTCAGGATGCAGTGACCCGTGTTCTCCCCTTTTGTCCCATCCTCCCTGCCCACCATGGGTCAGTTCCCTGGTCCCAGCCTAGACATCTGGAACTGGGGCAGACAAAGGGCTGCGGGAAGGGACAATAACCTTCTGTCCATTTTCAGATGCTGGGCCAGGCCTGGCCAGGGCTGGGGCCGGAGCCCCGGCGAGGCGGTGCCAGGCCCCCCGCGGGCGGTGAACAATGTTGGCAGTGATGGAGAGGAGGCATTTCAAAGCGTTTTGTTCCTCCTGACCCCCTCCCCTCCACACATCTCGCCCCAGCTCGGGGTGAGGCCCCAGCCCCACCCCCAGCCACCCAGGCCTTGCTCTGGGCGGCTTGGGGACTGGCCACATTCTTGACCTCAGGGGAAAAGTTTAGACTCTTTGCGCCCTGGGCAACAATAACAGTGTCACAGACCTGATTTAGGAGCAGCACTTACCATCACAAAGCCACAGACAAAGGGCTGAGGCTGAGAACGCGCTGGCCTCAGAGTCTATTCCACCGCCAGGCTCGGTTCACTTCTCTCCCAGGTTCCGCCCAGGCCCACTCTGTGCCAGGCATGGACACACCTGGGAGGACCTGAGGCGGAGGGAAGGAAGGGACAGAATACAACTGGGAATGAAGGAGTTTTGGGAGTCGTCTCTTACTCTCCCATGAAACTGTTAAGTGACCCTGGATGGGTCCTTCCCCACTCCAGGCCTCAGTTTCCCCATGTGTGACAGCTAAATAAATAGAGCACTGGCAAAGCTGGAGCCTGTCCTTGTGGCAGGAGGGTTTCGATAAGGTGATGGCTAGGTGGGAAGGTACACCTGTTATGCCAGCCAGAGACCAGCCTGGGCAACACAGTGAGAGAGTCTGCAAAGATGCCCTGGTGGAGAGAGGAAAAGAGTCTCTGCTGCCCTTCAGCACTTCCAGGTGCCGGGCTTACTGAGTCCTCACCGCGTTTCACCCCCTTTGATCAGTTAAGCGCCAATCAACCTTATAAAGCAGGTGTATCATTAACTCTGCTTTAAGGCTGATAAACTGAGGCTTAAAGTGACTTGCCTAGGGCCAGGCCGCTCTGCTCCTCACTGCCCTAGTGAGAAGAAGTGAGGAGGCAGCTGGCCTCTCATGAGCTGGGGTGGAAGGGCCTCCCCTCCCAACAGAAGGCCATGAATAAATAAATATTTGATTATCCCCAGGGGGAATTCCACCCCCAGAGCAGGTGCCTTTAAAAATCTGGATTGATTCTTGTCTATGAGCAGAGGTTGGCTGGGGTGGACTCCCAGATGTAAGGCACTGGACACAATGACACTCCCCTCACGCACACACCTAGAAGAGGAAGTCATTTAAAAGTTTGTGGAACCACTTTAGGTTATGTGTCTGTACAATGCCCATTTGGCGAACCTCACTGAAGGCCTCGGAACAGTGCCTGGAGCAGTGAAGAGAGCCCTCCTGGCATCTCACCTCCCACTGCACACCACTGGGACAGGGTGCCATGCCACTAGCTTTCCTTTCCATGAAGTGGCTGGGTTAGGGTTAGACCCCGAGAGCAAAGGAGTCCCTAGGATCTGTTACACCAAGACCAGCTATGACTTCAGAGGGAAAGTCAGGAGAGAGTAGTGCCCGGCGATACCAGCAGGGGTGTCTGCAACCCTGACAGAAAGCAAGGAGGCCTGAAGCCTGGCAGACTCCACTTCTACCCCTAACTCTAGCCTCGAATCCACAGGAACTGAGCGACGTAAGTGGGCAGGGAAAGAGAGGTGGCAGAGGGACAGCAGCCGCACTGATGCCCTCCGTGTCAGTGACTGCTATTCACCTGGGCTGAACTGCTTCCCCTTCGGAACCCACCAATTATTCACTCATTCATTCATTCACTTATTGGCAGGGTCTCATGTAGCCAGTTTAGCCTTAAGTACCCTATCTAGTCAAGGCTGGCCTTGAACTCTTGATCCTCTTCCTGCCTCTACTTCTCAAGTGCTGGGATTACAGGCATGAACTACCATATCCCAGCTACTTTTAGAATGTTAAATGTGATTCAGTCAAATAAAATAGTAGGCTGGTTGTGGCAATATATTTCTTTAATCACAGCACTTGGGAGACAGAGGTAGATGGATTTCTAAAAGCTCCAGGTCAGCTTGGCCAAAATAGCAAAGTCTAGGCAAGCCAAGTCCACATCATGAGACCCTGTCTCAAAAAGTGGCTTTGGGAAGTTTGATGGCATGTACCTGAGGCTGAGTTTGAGGCTAGCTAGCCTGGACAACATGATGATCTCTGTCTCAAAAAAAAAAATGTTGGCTCAGAATCCGGGGCCTTCCACCCCAGCATCCATCCCCTCATCCCCGCTTCATTCCAAGAACAGTTTTTCCAAGTCCTATCCTGTCCTTTAACACCTCTCCCCCAAACACCGCTGACATATATCAGTCACAGACCATCCAAAGAGAAAATGCCACCACTGTAGGAGACACAGAGAGTTTATGGAGGCCCTAAGCAGTCCTAAGAAGAAAGACAGCCTTCCCTCCCTGCCTGGCTTCAGAACAGAGGAACACTCACCGGGCAGATCATCTGGGTTCCCCGCAGCCCAGAGGTGGATGGCCCTGCTGGGTGCTTAGGTACAAGATGACTGCCTGCCCAGCTCTTACTTTGGAGGGTTGGCCAGGCAGCCCATCCCAGGCCCAGACTTTCTTGGCATCTTTAGGCAGGAAGGGCACTGCCTCAGGGTTGGGAAGAACAAGGAAAGACATCCATCATAAGCAAAGGTGTCTCCCAGAGAGCTTGACCCAACCCTCAGCTCACTTTCCTCTGGACATTGTGAGATGAAGGTCCAGGAAGATAGGGGTCCAGAAAAACCAGGAGAGGCTAATAGAGAGGTTGATCTGCCCAGACCCCTTCCCCACCCCCACTCCAAGGCCAGGGAGGCCCACATAGAGGTGTTTGCTTTTCCTGTCTCCACACTGGTTCCATTCAGAGTGGCCCACCCCACCCCAGGCCAGCAGCCAAGGAAGCCGTGCACCAGGGAGAGAGATCACTGCCCAACCTCCCTTCTATCCGAGTTGTCCTGTGTGAACGTGGACGTGGCACAGCAGCCACAAGGGCCTCCCAGTTTCATGGTGCACTGGGGAGAGGAGAAAAGAGAAAAAGACCAGGTAGAGGAGAGGAAAGAAATATATGGAAAAGATGTTGAGAAAGAGGAGGAGCACACATAAAGTGCTGGGAAATGGAGCTTCTGAGGAGGCCCTGGGCATACAGTCAGCATGAGGAGCCGCTGGGCAGAGGGCCGGGTCAGCTGGCAGAGGCTTAGTCCAGAACCTCACTGTCTTGCTTTGTGCTGAGACACTGATGCTGGGATAACCACTTGAAAGCAAGCATCCTCTTCATCTCATCTCTGGACCAGGGGTCCAGGAGGGGTCCAGACCTAGTCTGGGGGTAGGGAAAAGCGGGTGAAAAGTTTCCCCAAGTCAGGAGGCCATGGAAGAGGCATCTCAGGGGTCTTGCTCTTTGCTCTCTCTGACTGTCACGTTGGTACATAAAGGGGGTAGAAAGGTCAGGCGTGCCCTTTCAAGCCCGTGAGAAAAACTCTGCCCATTTCCCTAATCCATATTTATTGGTGTGAGACATTGGGGTGGAAGAAAGCCCCTGCCCCCACCACAGCCCCAGCCAGGCCAGGTTAGCACTAAGAACAGGCTCCATGTCACCCAAATCCTACTCTTTGTCTCTAGATCGGCTCCAGAGTTTCCCCCCACCCCAATTCCCCGTTGAGGTTGCCAAGCAACCATGGAAGGGTAGCTGAGATATTTTCTTTATTACAAGCAAAGGCAAGACAGAAATGTGGTCCCAGAGCAGGGCAGAGGGTGCTGACAGTGAGGGCACCCTGTACTCTGGAGGGCCTACACTGTCCCGATGTGCTCTGAGCATTGGCATCGAAGAGATAGGACCCCAGAGTCCATTTGAAGCAAGAAGAAAGAACTGAGTGGTGGGAGGTGGAAGGGGCTGGCAGCCATCACTCCAGACTGAACATGACAAGGCACGTCCAGGAGACCCAGGCCTTCCTGTTGCCACCAGCTGTGCTCTCTGCATTAAGTCATTTTCTTTCTTTGGTCCTATGTTTTCTCCTTGATAAAATGGGAGTACTATTGTATATTATCTCATTTAACCCTCATGAAAATTCGATGAAACATAATTTCCCCCCTCCCTTTTACTGGTTAGGAAACAGGCTCAAAGATGTGGCACCATGCACCTAGCTGATAAGGCAAGGTGCAGTTCCTCAGCCTGACTAGTGTTGGATAACAGCTTTGCTGAGAGCTAAGTTACACACCACACAATTTGCTTGCCCAGAGTGTACATTTCAATGTTTGCATATTCAGTTCCGCACATAAAACTACGACTTATTTTATTTTTATTTATTAATTTATTTATTTATTTATTTTGTTTTTCCCAAGACAGGGTTTCTCTGTGAAACCCTGGCTGTCTTGGAACTCACTTTGCAGTCCAGGCTGGCCTTAAACTCTGAGATCTGCTTGCCTCTGTCTCCCGAGTGTTGGGATTAAAGGCATGTGCCACCCACCACTGCCTGGCTTATTTTATTCTTCTATCATTCTTTCTAAAAAGAATTCCCTCCCCCTACCCCATTCCCAAGATGGACTTATAGCACAGTGTTGGAATCAGCATTCCATTTATGTGACCCTATATGTAATTCCTAGTTACACGCATTAATAAATAAATAAATAAATGAAGCAAAAAAAAAACAAAAAAACTCATGCAATGCTTGTTTAATCTTGATCTAGGTACCCATTAAGGAGAAAATGCTCTTCTAGGTGCTGGGGATAGAGTGGTGAGAAGGACATAATCCTGTCCATACAAGTCATCCATTCTAATGTAGAGACAGACAAGACAGCTCATAAATAGGACACACACAGAGTGAAATAGATCAGGGAGGATGACAGCACAGTGTGATGGCGGAAGCCTGCTAGTTAGATGGTGACAAATTTATCTCTGTACGGAGAGTGGAGTCCAGGGCTTTGCACATGCTAGGCAAGTACTCTGTGCCTGGGCTCTATCCCCAGATCTATTACTTATTTTTAAACAGGCTTCTCTAACGGCCTAGGCTGTGCTCAGACTTTGGGTTCCTCTAAGTGCCGGGACTGCTGGTGTGTCTGGCTATCACGAGTACTTTGACTAAATGGCTTGCTTCCACCCGGCCCACAGAGAGGACTAGCATTTGCAAACTGCGGCATGAACTACAAGGGGAAGGGCTCTTGGGTCCTGAGTGAGGACAGAGGACTTAACTTCATGTGTGGGGCACCTGGCCAGCCACCACCAAAGAGAGCATTCTGTAGACCCTGGAGCTCAGACTGAGCCAGTATTGGCCCGAGGGGCTACATGAAGGAAGAAGAAGACTGGCTTGTGTTCTAAGCTGGCTTCCAGGCCAGCTCAGAGTCAAACTTGGATTGGCAGGAGACAAGACCACAGAGTTGAAAATACTCAGTGTTTTTGTTTGTTTGTTTGTTTTCTGAGATGGTTTCTCTGAACTCCCTTTGTAGACAAGGCTGGCCTCAAACTCAGAGATCTGCCTGCCTCTGCTTCCTGGGTGCTGGGATTAACCACATAACTCCACTATCCAGTTGCAGCATGTGCTCCTAACTGCTGAGCCATCTAACTTTGAATTTTTGATCTTTCTGCCTTGGCCTTTTTTTTTTTTAAGATTTATTTACTTATTTATACAATGTTCTGCCTGAATGTACACCTCCAGGCAAGAAGAGGGGACCAGATCTTATTATAGATGGTTGTGAACCACCATGTGGTTGTTGGGAATTGAACTCAGGACCTTTGGAAGAAACAGCCAGTGCTCTTAACCCCTGAGTCATCTCTCCAGCCAGGGCTTTGAATTTTTGATCCTCCCAAGTGCTAGTATTACAGGCATGTGTCACCACATCTAGCCTTTTCCCATTCTTTATCTTTTGCTCAATTGTCTTAAAGTTGGTTTCTTTTTCATCCATCTACCCATTCATTTAATTATTACATTAATAAAGCATTCATTCATGCACTTGTTTGTCATTCATTCAACAGATGTTTCCTGAGCATGTCCTTTGTGCTGGGCAATGTTTGGCCAAAACCTTGGTAAAGTGCCAGTCCTGGTGGGAAGTGTGCTCACAGCATGTGGACGTCCGCTGCTGTTTTCTGAGAGTTGCTTTTCTTACTTTTAGTTGTGCATGTGTGCGTTTTGTTTTCTCTGTGTAGCCCTGGCTATCCTGGAACTAGCTCTGTAGACCAGGCTGACCTTGAACTCAGAGATCTGTCTGGGTCTGCCTCCCAAGTGCTGAGAGTAAAGTTGTGTGCCAGCATACCCAGCTTTTCATCAGGGGGAATGAAGAAATGGCTGGATGAGCTGACTGCACACCGAAGCCAAACATGTATGTGTGCAGTAGTAGGTCAGATAAACCCTTCTTCATTGGAAGCAGATGCCAGATTTTGGATTTTCCCTCACACCGTAGAGGACAGGCTGTAACCAAGGTCCAGCCCCTAAGAGCTCAGCTGCCCTAGAAGCCCACCGTAATGCTGCTTCTTCCGGAAGTCTCCTATCTTCCTGTTGAAATGAAGCTCTGCTTTCTATAATCTCAGAGAGATTTGCCAGTACTGCAGAGTGCTTCCCCTGCCTCTGCCCCTTGCAGTGCGGGGACTGGAATCTAGATGCCTGTTTGTCTGCCTTCCCTCTAGCTGTGGGAGACAACGGCACTCTGTGGATCCTTCCCCTCCCTTAGCTGGCAACGTACACACTAGGTGCTCACTAAATGGTGCTCAGTGCAGACTGGAATGAACAGAGATGGATCTTACTCTCTCCTGCCAGCTTTCTCCATCAAACCAGCAGCATAGTAACTGGTCTAGACCAGATCATTCAAATTTCCTCCTTCATTCCCAGCAAATCTTTAAACATGTAAATGTGCCTTTCAGGATCCCCGTGGTGTTTAGGGTAAAATCACAAATCCTCCCAAAGCCCTACCAGTCTTGGCAGGGCCAGCCTCCAATTGGTCTCTAAGCTCCAGACATTGGGAATCCGGTCTCTACTCAGAACTTGTCAGAACCTTTCTTTGCTGGCATCTCTGCTTGGGAGTGTCCATCTTTGCCCATCCCACCCTCAAGTTTCTTTCTGGGGATTTCCATTCGCTATGATCTGCCTCAGATACACACTGGGTTATCTCCTTTGGGAGGGAATGCCTGCCTGTCCTTTGCTGTCCTGACTATCACAGGGTAGGCATTCCATACATGTGCAGGATTTTTGCTGGCTCCTCATTCTGTGAGGGAAGCTTTACCTGAGACTTCGAGGCTGTGGTCAAGAACTTGTTCAAGGTTCCTGATCAGATCCCTAGTACCACAAACAAAACCAAACCCGGAGTAGCGGAGTAGCGATGTCTGGAGAAGGTGGCAGAAGGGAAGAGTTTTGTTTTGGTTCTCCATTCCTGTAGTAGCTTCGTGCCTGACCCACCTGGGTTGTATTCCCACCAGACTGCAGTGGGTTATAGCTTATGCAGTCTCCTTGCTGCCTCTGCTTTAGCTCATGTAGGCGGCTTCCTCTGGGTCTGCTAGGAAATACTTTGCAGTAGGCAGGACAGTCTTAGGACACAACCCTGCTTCTGCCACCTCCCAGCCAGCCCCAGTCTGTTTCTTTATCTGTAAAATGGAGCTGATAAGACACCTACTTCCAGAGTTGTTGCCAGAATCCAGGAAGCTGCTGCCCTTCTTAACCATTACTATCTGAGATGAGTTTTGCTATATTGCCCAGGTTGGTCTGGAACTCTTGGATTTAAAGTAATTCTCCTGCCTCAGTTGCCCTGAGAAGCCAAGACTACAGACACTTAGTGCCTGCCACACAGTACTTACTGTCAGCATCTAGGGGAACATCCCCAGAGTTGGGATTTAGCTAGCAGGGCTCCCTCTCTTACAAACCCAGAGATCACATTTTGTCAATTTTTGTTAAGAAAACCTCACAACTCTGTGTTGTTCCTTTTAAGGCACAGGACATGCAACTACTCACACACATTTAATGAGGAGTTGAGGGAGGGCACTGTACTAGGCAGGTTCCAGAGGCACAAAGGTCCACCCCATCCACTTCCTGTGCTAGTGAGAAGGATCCCACAAATCTACAATCACAACGCAACTGGGTCCATAGCAGAGCTGCCCACAGGGTACACACAAGAGAACATTTCAGGGCATGAGCGCAGGGTGTGTCGTGGATGAGGTAAGGTCCTTGAGGAACCCTGGGGTGGACAGAAAGCAGGATGCTCGAAGATCACCATGCCATTCACTCCTTTCTGGGATGTGACCATTCACTGGGGGAAGCCAGGCTGAGCTCTGGGGATGGAGCTTTTTCTACATCAGACCTTCTTCCAAGCTCCTGAACCTCTGGATGGGTGGGCCCTCCAAAGACACAGGAGACAAGCATTAACAGACTGCTGGTCTTTTCACACCCACCTGCTTCCCTCATCGATGCTGCTGCTGCTGGATGTCCAGGAGCCTGGAAATCGAGCCCTTGTCCTTGGGGAGGGGAGGGGGTAGCTTCCAGGTCCCTCTTGGGGGTGTGGTCTCTGGAGACTGCATCTTCAGTCTGTTAGTCGGGACTATACGCTTCCCCCTTATTCTTCGGATAAGCATTCTAAGGGGGGGGGTGACCCTCTGACCTCCAGACTGTTACCCCCTCACATGCAGGAGGAACCCCTGGAAAGGAGCTTTAAGGAATGAGGACTCAAGAGACCACACATAACAAAGTGGCTGGAAGGCAACTTGGGTCTTAAAGATTCTGGGGTCCCCTGGTTACTCTTGGGGAGCTCAGCCAAGCTTAGAGAGGCCTCATTCAGGTCCAGAGTCCAGGACCGAGATGTGGGTGCCTGGCCCTGGAGGGAGGGGGCCACCGGCAAAGGGGTCAGGCTGAGGGAGCAGGCGGGGCATCAGGAGTGGAGGGTGCTGAGTGGGGGTGGGAGGGCGCGGGGTCCGGTCGGTGCAGGGTGGGGGGCGGCCCCCAGGGAGGGGCATGCTATGTCTTTAAGAGCTGCCTGAGCGCAGGTTGCAGCTGCCTGGCCAGCCCGAGAGACAGCGGAGATTCATTACCCGTCGACACAATGACCATTGATGGCCCCGTGGCGTTATTCAAATCCAGTACCAATTGCAGCCGAGCCCCTTTCTCCGCGCCAGGCCCGTATTGTTGGAGCGGCCCACTAAAAGCCCGCCCCGGCCCCGAGCCGCCAGAGGCGCCCGCTCGGGTTCAGCCCTGCGCTTCACCAGCACGCCGGCTCCCGGTCCGGCTCCCTGGGCGCTGCAGGTGACCCGGCGGCGCATTCCTGCGCTCCCCGCTGCCCAGGCTACCACCCTCGACTCAGCCACAAGGAAGCAGAGAGCGCCCGAGCCGGTGCGTGCGCGGGGCCGGGCGGGGGAGGGGGCCCCAGGAGTCCAGCACCCCAGACCAGAGGCTCAGAGGCGCCACCGGCCTCGGCCCCAGTTTTGTGGATTCCCGGAGAGCCCAGTCTGGGGGCGGGGATAGGAGAGTCGGGGTTCCCTGGGCCTGACAGAATATTCCTCCAAGCTGGGGTAGCCCAGTAGCCCAGAGACAAAACGCGGGTTACTCTAGGGACCCTTGGCCAGGATGGAAGGAAACACCCCGGGGGCGATGGGGATGCCCGAGCAGGGCCGGGATCTGCACGCCCGCTCTCTGGTCCACCTTACCGCGGGATGGGCTGCGACTGCTGAGCTTCTGGAGGTATTCGGATACGCAGCTCCCGAGATCTGGTGTGCGCTTTTAAGGAGCCAGGCAGAACCCCGAGGGGGACCGGGCCCCTGAACTCAGGGGCTTCGCCACTGATTGTCCAAACGCAATTCTTGTACGAGTCTGCGGCCAACCGAGAATTGTGGCTGGACATCTGTGGTTGAGCTCCAGGCTCAACAGAGACAGGGGCCGCAGAGAGGAGGTCCACGCTGGGAGACGGGGCGGCAGCCGGCAGGGCACAGCACGAGCAGAGTGGCCCCAGAGTGGTATGCAAAGGGACATAAGTCCTTGCCATTGACGCCGCCATCCTCATCCTCGCCTCCCTCCTTCTCCTGCTCTGCGGGTGACCCGTGTCGGCTGGCAGGGTCCTTGAGTTGATCGCACCGTACAGCTTTCCCCGCTTTCTAATTTCGGCCAGAACGAAGCTGGCACACAGCGGCGGGGCCCGAATGTGCTTCGTGCAGCCGGTCCCTGGCCAGAACCGCAGTTAGTCGGGAGTGAAAGCCAGATGCTAGCAGAATTCGTTCGCTACCTCGTTTTGAATTTGTTTCAACCTGTCCCCTGACCAGTACCCCCAAACAAGAAGGAAACAAAAATCCGAAACCAACCCGTATATCCCAAACCAGCCAACCAACCCTTCCCACAAGCTCCTCTGGACCGACTGAGGGGCGAGCCTCCCACCGCTGCCAGAAACAGAAAAGCTGGGGAAAGATGCGCTCCAGCCAGGCAATCGCCTCGGCTTTGGAATTAAGAACTTGGACAAACGAATCCTTTTCATTAAAAATAAATCTACGGAGGTAGTGGGACTTGTTTATTTCCTCAAAAGCAAGGGCCACGAGTCGCATGGGAGGGGGTTTGTTGGATGCTGATGGGGCTGAGTGAGTCACCGTCTCTGACCCCTTTCTGCTAGAAACTAAACCGACCTGAGTGGACTAGGGTGAAAGTGCCCTGACCAATTTGCACAACGGCAGTGGCACCCCAGATGGGGAAAGCTGGTTTCCTCGGCCCATTCTTCTAACAATCAGCATTAGCTGGTGTGCCATGGAAGGCGGGAAGTCCCCTATCCACATCCTCCCAGCCATCAGCTGCAGAAGGCATCCTAGCACTTATACCTAGTAGCAGAAGCTTAGGAACAAGGAAAGGCTGAGCCTCTATTTAACGACAAGCTATGAGAACTATGACAACGCTTGACCTCAGCCCAGCCTCACCAGCACTTTGACCCAACACTGGCTTTACTTTGCACCCAGCCAGTCCCTACAGTAACCCCAACGTGACTGCTCCCACTCACAAGCCCAAGAATCTGATTCTGTGGCAGTGCCTGGGAACAGCTCAGGAAACTGAGGTCATTCTCTATGAGAATCTGCCCAACAGTGGCCCACAACTTTAGGCACTCTGTTCTATACAGGGTGAGGAATTCCACCCTATTGACATTAATATGAAACATTTTGGGTCAGACGAAGCTTTTTTCTGCAGGTCATGAAGTCGTGGGGCTCAGCAATCTTACTTAGGCCACCCTCTTCTGAGTTCTGGGACTGCTGACTACAGTTGGCAAAACAAAGCCTGGCGTTAGACTGGTTGATGAGAATTTCTGGCTTAGGATCCTGGACTAGTCATTATGGGTCTACACTCCCTTCTCCACCTCTATTGATGGCCCTACTGAGCCACTCTCTTTTCAACAGTTCATGTTTTAGCCTTTCAGGTGAAGGCTGTCTCTGCCCATGGATTCGAGGGACATAGGGTACCACCAGTTTCTAAGGATGAAGCAAGGCTAGTAAACAAACTAGTCTTTTTATTTGCCCAAGGCCAGCTGTTGCAGACATAAGGTCCCCAGACTTCCAGAAGGGATGGAGGAAAGGGAAAGAGGAAAGCCCTCTGTCTACTAGGCGCTGTACCCCCAAACCCTGCTTGTTTTAGGAAGCTAGGAGTTGCATACGCTGACGCCCCAGCCCCTAAGGTTAGGCTACTTCCTTTCATTCTCTACCCCAAGCAGAATGAGTTGTGGGCAGCCTGGAGAGTGTCTCAGGAGCCCATCTGGTGGCCTATGTGGGGGGGAGGCCAGTCAGGGTCAAGGGCTGGGATGGGGGGGGCGACAGGAGGAGGAGTATGTGGCTAGGAGAGCAGCTGCTGGGTAGAGGGGAGGGAGGTGAGCACTGAATAGGGGACCCCAGCTGGGGTTCCATAATGATATCAGTGGGGGACAGGCAGAGCCCTCTGTGTCCAGATGGGGAAACTGAGGCGGAGGCCCCTCTAATCTTTGGCAAGGGAGGGGCTTCTCATCAGTTACTCCAGTCCATCCATCTTCTCCACGAAGACGGCTGTGGAACTGGAGTGCCTTCCAGGCACTCACACAGTGCTTAGTTATACCAAGACAGGAGTGGCAAGCAGCTGGGTCACCTGGGCATAGACCCCCCTCCACTCCTGACACATCACAGGAGTACCCTCCCCCACCTCAGCTGCTGGGAGATCTGGGCTCAGGCGTCTGCTCTCCCTCCCTGCTCACGTGCCTTGCCCAGAAAGGCTCATTTTTAGCACCTGGCCTCTTTTCCTTGCCTAGAGAAGACTCAGGGGTACAGCAGGGAAGGAGGCAGCCAAGGGAGACTGAGGACCTGGAAGCAGAGCCCGAGGAGAGCTGTGGTTGTCCTGTGCTCCCTTTGCAAAGGTGCTTGGGCTCACAGAAGAGCCCTCAGCCGCCGTGCAGTGTGGAGATGAAGAGGATGCTGTCCTGGTCCTGCAGCTGGTAGTCCAGCTCCCCCTGGGGCAGGAAAGAGGGACAGGGGCTATCAGAACATGGTTCAGGTCACTGCTGGGTTTTGGGACAGGGAGGAGAAAGGTGGCTGCTCTAGGAAAGAAAGAAAAACCTCACCAGAAAATGGAGATCCTACATCAACTTTCAAATCTCCAGGAGGGTGAGCTCCCGGTTTCCCTCCCCAGCAGCCATTCAATCCTTCCTCATTTGAGATGGAATACAGAAATAAACTCATTTGGGGTGGGGGTGGGGCAGAGGTATGAATGAGACAGATTACCCAGCCCCCACCTGGCCTGATCAGAAGCCCAGGGTCTCCCACTGGAGCAGGGAAGGAAAGGGCTGGGGAGGCGTGTCACTGGAGGTACTAACCAGCAGTTCCCAGTCGGCATCATTAATCAGCACCAGGATTCCTGGCCGCCTGTGGGAAAAAGGGTAGTGAGGAGCAGGAAGTGGAAGGCAGGAGGTCAGTCTGTGGGCTGCAGGAGTGTGGAGGCACCTTTCCTCCCAGTTTCCCAACAGTTTGCATGGTCAGGGAACCAGGTCAGAAACCAGGGTCATGAGGGTATCTTAAAAATAAATGGGCAAAGTTCAGCATCACTTACCACCCAGAGTTATGGCAAGGCATTCTATGTCTCTGAGTATCAACTCTCTTCACATGAAAACAGGGCCAATTATAAGACCTGCCCCATTAGGTCTGCTGAGGGATACAGCAAAATGGTATACATGGCTTGCCTGCCACTATGTCTCAGTAACCAGGAGGAACCTACCTTTACCCAGTATCTAATGTTACTCTCCTTTACTCTGGAAAGGAAGGGCTTTGGCTTCTAAGCCTCCAGGGTGCCCATCCTGGAGAGCAGCAAGCTCAGCTCTTCTGGGTCAAAGGAGGCTGGCAGCAGCACCAAGCACCTGAGTGCTTCAGAGTCAGTCCTGGCTCCTATGGCAATGGTCCAGGGAACACTGATGTCCTTGCAGGTGGCTTCCAGGATTGCTGTGCCAGAAACTGGAGACTGGAGAGCAGTCTTAGGCCATAGGGTGACCTATGCTTGAAGGCAGATGAGTCTCACAATTTCATGGCTCACCTCTTTTATACAAGAGGCCATCTTTGTTTACAAGTGAAATGACTTGGCATGAGGAACCTGGACCTTTGCTGGCAGGCCGGGAGAGGTGTGCCTGAGTGGCTATGTGCATGCAGTGACCTGGAACCTTGTCTCTGTGATGCCTCACTCTGCACCTACTGACCACACGTAGCCATTGCAATGACAAAGAAAGAAAATGGAATGTTTGAGTGTTTTTATTTAATTTTTAATTCTGTGTAAGCGTGTGTAGTAACAGAGAAAGAGTGCAAGTGTAGCAGAGGCTGAAGAAGTCAGAGCTGGAGTTATAGGCTACCTGATGTGGGTGCTGGAAATTAAACTCAGGTCCTCTGGAAAAATAGCATGTACTCTTAACTTCTGATCTAGCTCTCCATCCTGTGTTTGATTTTTAAGACTGGGTCTTGCTATGTAGCCCAGACTGTCCTCAAACTTGTGAAATCCTTCCATCTGAGCACACACACACCCTTTTCAAGACAGTGTTTCTTTGTGTAGCTCCAGCTCTCCTGGAGCGTTGCTCTGTAGACCAGACTGGCCTTGAACTCATAGAGATGCCCCAGCCTCTGCATCCCAAGTGCTGGGATTAAAGGTGTACACTGCCAGGCTTGAGACAGGGTTTTACTATGTAGCCCTGGCTGACCTGGAACCATCTATGTATGTAGACCAGACTACCCTAAAACTCACAGAGATCACCTGTCTCTGAGTACCTAGAACTGGGGATTAAACGTGGGGATTAAAGCATTTTAACTGCTGCCACACACAGTTAAAATGGAGTATTTAGTTTCTCAGTCACACTGGCCAACTTTGAGGGTTCAATCAGCCACAAGTGGCAGCAGCAACTACCAGACAGCACTAATAAAGAATGCTTCTAACATCAAGAAGAAGTCTATGGGACAACTGTCCTAGATCGGGATAAGGGAGACCTTGGACAGTATATCTTTCTTAGTATTTTCTGTACAGAGGGTAACTGAGACCCAGAGAAGCAAAGTAACTCACCTAAGTTTCTGCATATATCATGTCTGTGTAACCAGAAGCATAATACAAATTTTGGGGAAAATTTGCCAAGCTCCTTTCATATAGGCTTTTAAGAACCTCAAACAGCCTAGTGTGGTAATAAGAAAACTAGAAACAGACCAGAGCACAGCTCTTTTCTCAAAGGAGTTTGAGAAAATAAGAGGCCAGAGGACTCAAGAGGACATTCAGAACCCTAGGACATGGGTTTAGACAGTCTTCCCTCCCTCTGCCCTGCTCAGGGTGGGGGGAGACTCACACACTGTCTCCCTGGATGAACAGCTCTGGCCGCTCTTTTAGCAAATTCTTCTTGATCCAGACAAGGAGGTTCCGGATGTTCCCTAAAAAGGGAGGCACAGAACAAACTAATGTCAAATCCAAGTCATTCCTATGCCCCAAAGCCTTGCCTAGTACTGAAGAAAGTGAACATGGGGCTCATGGAGCCCAGAAACCTGATTAGGAGAGGCTAGTTATCTGTCAGAAGGGTTTTAAGAAAAAGTAGCCATAGCACAGCTAAAGGCACAGTGTATCTGGAAAGGTTTAGTGGTGAAGGGGAGGCACTGCTCTTTCAAAAGACCTAAGTTCAGTTCTCAGCATCCCCATTAGTCAGCTCAAAGACCACCTATGCCTACAATGTCCTTCTAAACTCTGCATGCACTTACATTCACATGCATAGACCCACACATATGTACACATAATTTAAAAGGATTAAAGAATAGAACTCAGGGACTGTGGTAGCTAGGTTGATGCTACCTCAACAAGGCTGCTTAGAGGGCATCAAAGAGCCACTGCCACCTTTATCTCTCTTGCCAGTCCAGCTGGAGAGGCCACAGCTTTGCTCACAGGCAGGGTCTGCATATATTTCCCTTTGTAAAGGGAGAAAAACAATTGCTAAGCTGATAACATCAGTTAATTTCCTCTAGCAGAGGGAGAGAAGGCTCTTCACCAGGCAGACACTGACAAATCACTGCTCACTACCCCCACTTTTGCAGAGCCCCGGAGGGTGGCCACCTTGAAGAGGCAAGTTCTGGGCTGCAAGGACCTCTCCTGCTTTGCTGAACACCCAGGGCCGCCTCCCATAGGATGGGTTCTGGGATGGCCGCCAGTTTCTTTGTGCAGCAATGTGGAGGCAGTGGTCTTCTTGACTGCCAGGGTTACCTGTCCTTTCCTAGGAGCAGGGGGATCAGCCCACAGCAAACTGGGACTAGTCTGCATCTATAAACCCCTCCGTACCCAGGACCTCTACCATCTGCTCTTCACTCAGATTGTTCTTGGAGGTCCTGCTCTCAGAGGTGAACCTGAAAACAAAGGTCCTACAGAAAAAAACTGGCATTTAGAAAGCCCTAGGCGGACTGTCCTGAGTCAGTGTCTTAGAGAGGTCCGCTACCTTTGATGGAGCCTGAGACAAGCTCTGAAGCTAAGCTGAAGCAAAGTGAGAGTGTGGCCTGAAAAGTCCTGCCTAGAGCCCAAGTCTTGGAACAAAGGACTGCTATTACACAGGAAGTCTCTCGGCTCCCAGTGTGAGCTTCACTTTGCAACACATATGCAGGTCGAGCCTTGGGTAGGGTCAGGAGGTGAAAAGGTGCAATATGGGCATTTTTGCTGGACACAAACATCTCATAGGGCAACATGCAGTGTTCATGGACTAGAATGGTCATCTCCCATTAAAAATTCCTTTTAGACAAAGCATGTGTAGTCCCCAAGGCAAGGAGAAGGGTGCTGCCTCCCTCAGGCTGCACTTGGATTCCTGGTGGGCTCTTCCCCAAGGCCCATGTTACAGAGGCTTTCCCTTGGCCTTGAATCCCTTTTCCTCCATCTTGGCACTGTCTGGTGGGCCACCAGCCCATACATCTTATGGCTGTTCGATAGAACCACTGGAGTCTGACACATCCATCAGCCAGCCTCGGCAGCCAGGGCTGTGCTTCTGTGTTTGGACACAGGAAGAAGGACTGAAAAAAGGTTTGCCCAGTGATCACAGGCCATATCTGACAGTCCTGGCTGGCTGGTATAGAATCAGGATTCTCCTGGGGAACAGCCCTGGCTCCCTCCAGAGAGAGGGTATTTCTGCTTCCCTCTGGATAGCTTTCGAATAGGGGAGGGCTAGTGGTCATGCTGAGGTCATCCACGTGATGACACTGTCATGGACTCCCAGAGGGGTGGGCTGGGGGATGAGTCTGCTGCCCAGTGCTGGCTCATTTATCATGATGCTCCTATTTGCTGAGGTCACTCCCTCTCTCTTTTGCCTGGCCCCCTCCAGGCCCGCCCACATTTTTGATAGCTTGTTACCATGGTGAGACTGCTGTATCACAGCCGCCTTTATTGTCCCTGTGCCTGGATTTGGGGGTGGGGAGAGGTGGAACTCATGGCTCCCTTCTCAGGCTGCAAGGGCCACTCAGCCTGGCCTGAAACGCACCCCCGGGGACATCTTGCTTGGCTTGCTGAGGCCCAGACAATATGCAAATAGGCTCTAAGCCAGATGGTCGGCTTCCAAAGGCACCCAGGGGAGGAGGAAGGGTTAAGCAGAGTCAGGGACTGGTGGCTTGGGGTGGCTCTGGGATAGATGGGGATAGAGAACCTTACTTTTACCTTCCCACTGTCTTCCTTCTCCTCCTGTGAGCATGGTCTCCTTCCTGGGACTGCCATTCACAAGACAAACATTTATTGAGCAACTATCCTCTGTCAGGCACTAGGGTGATGGTGGCCAGCAAGATGGATGCAGAGCCTTCCTTGTGAGAGAGGGCACAGAGGCGGCAGACATTACTTCATTAGTGGTGGTGCGTGTGCTATCTCCTCTGGGACCAGGAATGGCCTTTCCAGGAGTGCAAACACTGAAGCTTAGGTCTGAGGATGAATGGGCTTGGGTGGGGGAAGCGTTCTGGACAGACAGAAGCACATATGGGAAGAGCTGAGGTACCATGCAACTGGCAGGTTCAAGGCAGCAGACTGAAGACAGCAGGAAGATCCCTTTAGAGAACCTGGAGAAAGCCTGCTCCCTCCTCTGGAACCCCAGCAGTACTGATGAGGTGTGCAACCCCATGCCCCATACTTCTCTATCCTGCTACCTAACATGACACTCCCACTGCTGTTCCAGAGGGGAGTGTGAGGGCCCAAATATATTGCTCTCAAAATTCTACCCCAAGATGCCGGTGGAACCCCAGTGGGAAGGGGGAAGGTGAAGGCTGGCCTTGAACTTGCTATGTAGCTGAGAACTACCAATCCTGGGGCTCCTGCCTCCTAGGTCCTGGCTGGAGTTACAGATGTGCATCACCGTGTCTGCCAGTTTTAGTTTTGACTTGGACTCCATTTCTTCCTAGGTATTCTCAGAGCCTCAGCTTTCTTTAAAAAAAAAAAAAAAAAAAAGACGTAAGATTGCTACTGGCGGGCTGGAGAGATGGCTCAGTGGTCTGCTCTTCCAAAGGTCATGAGTTCAATTCCCAGCAACCACATGGTGGCTCACAACCATCTATAATGTGAACTAATTCCCTCTTCTGGCAGGTGTATACATAAAAATAAATAAAATCTTTAAAAAAAAAAAAAAAGGGGGGGCTGGAGAGATGGCTCAGAGGTTAAGAGCACTGGTTGCTCTTCCAGAGGTCCTGAGTTCAATTCCCGGCAACCACATGGTGGCTCACAACCATCTATAATGAGATTTGGTACCCTCTTCTGGCTCATATGCATACATTCAGGCAGAATACTGTATACATAATAAATAAATCTTTAAAAAAAAAAAAAGATTGCTACTGGCTCAGAGGGTAAGAGTGCGTGCTACTCTTCTAGAGCACTAGACTTAGGTTCCCACACCCAGGTTGGGCAGCTCATAACCACCTTCATTACAGCTCCAGGAGATCTAATACTTCTGGTCTCCTCAGGCAAGTTGTCTCTCTCTCTCTGTCTCTCTCAAACACATATACAAACAATAACATTTTTAAAAATTGAGAAAAGAATGTGGATCTGGAGCCAGGTGTGGTAACGCACACCTTTAATCCCAGCATTCTGAGAGGCAGAGGCAGGCAGATATCTGTGAGTTCAAAGCCAGCCTGGTCTACAAAGTCCAGATCAGCCAAGGCTACACAGAGAAACCCTGTCTCAAAAGACAAAACCAAACCAAGAATGTGGATCTAGAAACACGGTTCAAGGGTCAAGAGCACTGGCTGCTCCTGTAGAGGACCCAAGCCTGACCCCCAGCCCCCACACGACATTGCACAATCCCCTGCAACTCCAATCCCTGAGGATCTGATGCCCTGTTCTGATCTCCACTCATACACATAAAATTAAAAAAATTTTTAAGAAAAGAATGCATTGTTAGGAAGATCAAATGAAACAATCTATAACATGATTCTTGGAGCTGTGTCTAGACTGTCAATTATTCCTGAATCCAGGGAACAAGAGAAACTGTCTCCTCTGGTTTTCTACCTGCTCTGCTCATCACCCATAAGCCTAGCCTTAGACAGAGGTGTCCCACTAATCAGTGCTGGGTCTTTCTGTATGATATGGCATGTGCTCACTGGAAGCCAGACGTCAGTAACAGAAACAGGAGAGTGTACAGCCAGTCAGTGACCTCATACATCTTTAATCCCAGCAACTCCCAGAGTTCTTCAGGCGATCTCTGAGTTTTAGGTGAGCCTGGTCTACAGAGTAAGTTCCGAGATAGCCAGGGCTATAAAAAAACAAAAACAAAAAAACAAAACTTATCTCAGAAAAGCCAAAAGAAAAAAAAAAAAAAAAAAGACAGAAAGAAAAAGGAGAGGGTATGGGATCCGCACACTAGTCTTATTTCCCAGGTTGCCCAGGCTGGCCTGAGTTTCTGTCTCAGCTTCCCACATAGTTGGGGCTATAGGCACATACCACGACTCCCACCACCTTCCTCCCATTTTTGGTTGGTCAAGCTCCTGGGGCAAGCTGTGTGGGAAGACTCATATTCTAGGGCTGTGCTTGCCATAACCAGTCATACACTCAACACTGGGGTGGAAGAGGTGCTCTAATGCAAGCTTTCCAGTACAAGTGGCTTCTGGCCAGCCCATGTGGGAACAGTGGGGAGAGAAACTGCTGCTTTGTAGTGTACCAGTTAAAGATCAAATAGAAAGCTTGCAAGGAGGGGTAGATAGCCTCGGGCAAGAAGTCACTTCACCTCAATGTATTAGTATCATTTATCCTGACAAATGTGGATAATAATCTACACTCCAAAGCATTACAGTGAGGATTAAGGCAAAATGCTAGCAGCAGGACATAGGCATCAAACACACAGGGAACACACCACAGATGGGTACTCTGTGCTGTGTACTCAAGTGAACTGATTCCTCATCCTTTGCGCTGCCAGAGCCCTGACCTGAAGGTGTAGAAACCATGGTGGGCCCACCTTAGAGAACAAGTATGAAACCTCTATCTGGCTACACTTGAGGGTGAAAGCCAGTAATCTCAGCATTTGGGAGGATGAAGCAGGAAGATCAGGTCATCCTTGGTTACACAGCAAGTGTGTAGGCAGTCTGGGCTACACCTCAAAAAACACTTAGTGGTTGGTGCTCACAAAAGTGAGAGAATATACTCAAAGTACATTATATACTTGCATGAAAATGGTCTTGGCTAACCATGTATGAGAAAATAAGAAAATAAATGAAGGAGCCTCCACCCAGAATCCCTTGCCCCAGCAGACCTTCCTTGTTTAGGAGATACTGACAGCTCACACTGGCAGGGCTCCTTGGAGCAATGGTTCTCAGCCCACGGGTCTTGCCCACTTTGGGATCACATATGCGGATATCCTACATAGCAGATTAATAACAGTAGCAAAATTACAGTTATGAAGTAGTACAGTTATGGTTGGGGGTCACCACAACATGAGGAGCTTTATTAAAGGGCCGCAGTGTTAGAAAAGCCGAGAAGCAGTGACAGCCCCTCAGAGCTGACAGTGAATCCAGGCTGCAGCATAGTCTTATCCAGCCTCTGCAAACACATGGGGGACAAGGGCTGCTCCATTTAAACTGTTCTCTTCCACAAAGAAGTCAGTCTTCGGCCACTCCTGTCCACTGGCACTGGGCCCAGGCCAAGAAATGTTTTCTCACCTTTACTTGGACGCCGAAAACTCATCCCTATGTTAAACTGTCCCTTCCCTAGCAAGCATACCAGCTCAGGCTACACGGCAGAGCTCTTCTGGGATTCCCACCCCAGGCCTGAGCTAAAGGGAGAAGAAAGAGCTGACACGGGAGGAATGAAAGAGAAGAGGGGTGGAGGGAACCTCAGAGGCTCCATTTACAAGTGAATGGGGGTAAGAATGGAGCAGTTTGTGGGCTAAACTGGCCTCAGAAGGAGGTTTACAGATGTGTGAGGGGACGCTCCTCATTGTTTAATTAAGCAGAAAGTGGATCTTTTCAAAAGCAATTTTGCACAGGGACTGGGAGGGGAGGGGAGAGGAGGGAGCTAGGAAAGGGATCAGCAAACAGGCCTGGAGAGCAGAGAAAGGAACAGCTGGCCCCAGAGAGGCTGTGAAATGCATGCTAAGCAGTTTAAAGCGCCCAGGAACTGCTGCTCAGCTCCTGCCCTCCCTTGCTAGCTACCCTTTAACATGACTGGAGCAGGAGGGGAGCATGTCTGTGATGGTGCAGCAGAGAAAAAGGGCCAGCCTAAGCTACACAGAGAGAGAGCTCCTCTGTCAGTCAGTGAAGCAACTAATCAACCAGTGGAAATAGCCGCTATCTCCTAGGTCAGCAAAGGTGTCAAGGACACTGGCAACATCCGGAAGAATAAAATGATGACTACTCAAGTGCCACTTGCTGAGTATTTAGTGACTGAGTGACATGGAGATGAAATTCTAAAAACGTGTGTATTTTTGTGTCAAGCAAACTTAGCAGGAAATACAGTAAAACGTGTGGTATTTTATTTTGGATAGAGTCTTTTATGGATCCCAGGGCTGCCTCCACCTCCTGAGTGCTGCCATCACAGTGTCTCACTACTACACCCAGTTTTTGCCCTGATTTATCCCATGCTGGGGATCGAACAAAAAAGGGCTTTGTGCAGGCTAGGCAAATTGTCAGCCCATACTGGTATTTTAATAAACTTTTTTTTAGCTGGACTTGGTGGCACATTCCTTTAATCCCAGCACTTGGAGGCAGAAGCAGGCAAATCTCTGAGTTTGAGGCCAGCCTGGGATACACAGATAACCTGTCTTGAAAAAAAACTAAAACAAAAACTCCCAACAACAAAACCTTTTTGTATGTTAATAAGTGAACTGAAAACCTCTCTTGTTTAGGCACTCTCCTCCTGTTCTTACTGGCAGGGATTTTTTTGGTGGTGTTAGGGGCGTCATGAATGATGGGCAAGGAAGGACTCTATCACTGCACCACATTCCTAGCTCCAAGACTTATTTTCACCTACTACTTTTTCTTTCTTGAGAGAGGAGCTCACGCAATTTTGTTTCTTTCGTTTTGGTTTTCCAAGGCATGGTTTCTCTGTGTAGCCTTGACTGTCCTGGAACTCACTCTGTAGACCAGCTGACCTCATAGGTAGAGATCTGGCTGCCTCTCCCGCCTAGGCATGCAAAATCACTGTCCTGCACATTTTTCTTTCTTTTTCCTTTTTTTAGTACATTTCTTTTATAATGCATGTATGTGTGCTCAGGCACACACAACCTGAGGGAGTCAGTTCTTTCTTTTTATCATGTGGGTCCTGGAGATCACATTAAATTACCAGGTTTGGTGGCAAGCACGTTTGTTTGTTGAGCCTTCTTTTTGTTTGTTCTTTGAGTCAGGGTCTCTCTCTGACTGTCCCAGAGCCTGCTGGGTAGATAAGGCTCACCTTAAACTCACAGAGATCCTTCTGCTTCTGCCACTGAGTGCTGGGATGAAAGGTGTGTGCTATCATGACCATTTTTTTTTTAAAGATTTATTTATTTTATGTATTCTAGTGGGTTTTTGTTTGTTTGTTTGTTTTCTTTTTTTTGAAGACAAGGTCCTAAACTGGGCAGTGGTGGTGTACAACTTTAATCCTAGCACTCAGGGATTAAAGAGGCAAAGGCAAAAGTGGAGGCAGATGGATCTCTGTGAGTTCAATGCCAGTTTGGTCTACAGAGTGAATTCCAGGACAGCCAGAGCTACACAGAGAAACACAGTGTTGAACCTTCCACCCCACTCAAAAAAAGATAAGGTCGTACTACACAGCTCTTGCCTGGAACACTCTATGTAGAGTTTGAGGTTAGACTCAAACTCAGAGATCCACCTGCTTTCCTGCCTTTGCTTCCCAAATGCTGGGATTAAGGTGTATACCACATCTGGCTTGCACTAGTATTTTGCCTGCATATATGTCTGTCAGTCCACCTCATGTGTGCCTGGTGCCCACAGGGATCAGAAGAGGGTCTTGAAACCTCTGAGACTGGCCTTATAGATGTGTTGGTGCTGGGAACTAAACCTGGGTTCTATGCAAGAGCAGCCAGTACTCCTAACAGATGAGCCATCGCTCCAGCCATTCCCCATGTGAAGACCAGCCTCCCACCCCTTCCAGAGTTGGCCAGCCTTAGGAAGGAAGGAAAAGCATACTTTCTAGTATCTTCTTGCCTTGCAACTGGCCAGGGCAATCCTAACTATTTCCACTTAGACCACAAACCCACTCATGTCCAAAGGCCCCAAAGACCAGCCAGGAAATCCAATACTCACAGGGTTCCTCTTGCCCAGGTAAGGTGACTTGATGTTTTTTTACTCCATTAAACAGGAGCTCTGCACCGCCTCTGCAAAAGAAGGGCAGAGAAAGACAGCTGGGTGAGTGACTGACTGACTGCACATAGGACTGAGATGAGTCTGATAACTGCGGACAGGGCTGGTGGTGAAAGCTGAGGAGATGCACAGACCAAGGTTCAAGAACAGCCTACTGACTTTCTACTGTGGGTAAAGAGGATGGAAACTATTTTCACTGTTAGTAGAACACCCAAGCCTGCCGCCTCCTTTACCCCTCTGCTTTTTTGAGAGGCAGTTTAGTACACAGAGGTAAAACACAGGCTTCAGAGCTGCTAGCCCCAAGAAGGAAACTGACTCTATTTAGCCCTGCCTGCCAGTCAGACCCTGCCGATCTTATTCCCAATAATGCTGAGCCACCCTTCTGGGGTGCTCTGGAGACCCTGTGCATTTCTGGCCATGTATGAGTGGAAATAACCCTGTTTCTGCCATGCACTTCTGAGCACAGGAACTTCGGGAACGGAGGCCGAGAGAGCCCACTGGGCTTCGCACTAAGAACATCACCTTGTCAGTTATAGGCTGCTCTTCATCCCATTGTATCCTCTGCCATCCCAGCAAAGGAGGGAGGAAGCAGACAGAGTGGACTAAAGCCCAGAGGAGTTAAGTAACCCCAGAGATTTTTTTCAGAAAGCCCCTAAGAACAGACTTCAGTTCGTTTCTGTGTCCTAGCACCTGGCCAAAGGACAGTCAAGACAGCAGAGATGCTCAAAGCCAAGTTCAGAAGCCAGAACTTCTGGTATGGGCAGTGGGGCGTCCAGTGCCCCACACTATTTCTTCTTCTGGGTTTTCTGATTCCCGTCTCAGACTTCATGTGGGGCTGAACTGAGAAGGCCTTCACAGACTTTTGATGGATGTGCTGATTCCTACCCCACCACCCTTTTCCCATCTCAGGGAACAGAGATGTCCTGAGGAAGCCCACTAAGAGGCAAAGGCAAGGCAAACATTGTCATGGGGAAAACATGGGGCGACTGTCATCTAAACAAGGTCATGCTTTGTTGATGCAGAAATGTGGAGGGGGAGTAGAGGCCCATCTGTGGCTGTGCACAGGGCCATTTCAGCTGCAAGCCCACACAGAACCTCCATTTATCCCTTTCCAAGAGCATCATTTTCTGCTGGGTAGGGATTGGCACATGCAGCAGCTGGGCTGGGGGAGGGTGATAGACAGGGGGTTCAGGACTTGAGGGTTAGAGAAGAGGGGTGGGAACTGGAGGCAAATAACCAAGAGTGGCCAAACCTGGTAGTGCCAGGCTCCGAGGCCAAGTCTGTTTTCCCTCTTACAAACAGATGAAGAGCAAACCAGTGAGGCTTTGAGTGACCTGTCACTATTTGGTCAGCTAGGCCCTGAGGGAAGGTCTTGTACTTCAGTCAGCATGTCTGGCATGAGATGAGCACATCTAACTTCAGGGCCAATTTAGGGAAAAAAGACACAGGAGCTGTTGGGACCCCAGAGACCTAAGGCCAGATTCTATTCTGTTTTATAGGATTTGCCATTCTAATTTAACCAAGATACCTCCATCTCCTCTCAATACCTCGATTCACTGCTAATACTAGTGACAGGAATACATTTCTCTAGTTGCTTTAAAAAAAACATATCTATATAAAAGCTGGTCACGGTATCACTGGCTTATAATTCTAGTACTTAGGAAACAGAAGCAGGAAAAACAAGAATTCAAAGCCATCTTCAGCTACATATTAAGACTAGCTTGTTACATGAGACCCTGCCTCAACAACCAATAAGCCAACAACAACAAAAGTCTACCCATCCATTTTTAGTTTCCATCCACCTTATGGAACACAAACAGGATCTAAATGGAATAAGGCCTGGCATACAGCAGGAATTTAAAAAATATTTGCCACATCAATGACTATTAACTACTTCTCCTCCTTCTCTGACCTCAATAGCATGTCCAACTTTCCCCCCACCCCAAACTCTTGAAATAAGACTCTCACATCTGGGTCTTTAGAGCCTGGAAACGAGGTACCCCAAACACACCTGGACTATACTTCAAATTCTGTGTGTTCTTAAAGAAATGCTCTACTAGAGCTGGGACGTGTGGTGTGGTTTAGTTGGTAAAGTATTTGCTGTGTATCCAAGGAAGCCTTGGATTTCATTCCCAGCACTGCATAAACTGGGCATAATGGTACATGCTTGTAATCCCAGCACTAGGGAGATAAAAGTATAAGAATCAGAAGTTGTAGGTCATCCTCAACCAATTACTGAGTTGAGATAGGCCATCCTGGATATAATGTCTCAAAAAAAAAAAAAAAAAAAATCAAAGCAAACCCAGAGGTGGTGTTGCACACTTTTAATCCCAGTGCTAGGAAAAGGCAGAAGGAAATGGATCTCTGAGTTAAGGGCCAACCTGGTCTACAGAGATAGTTCCAGGACAGCCAGGACTACATAGAGAAACCCTGTTTGGAAAAACCAAACCAAACGGCCCCTGCTAACAACAGTTCAAAAGGCATGCCAAAAGATGACAGAATTGGCCCTAAAAAGAAAAAGATGGGAGTGGTGGCACTCCCTTTAATCCCAGCACTCGGGGAGGCAGAGGCAGGTGGATCTCTGTGAGTTCAAGGTCAACCTGGTTACAGAGAAGACTGTCTGGACTACACAAAGAAACCCTGTCTCAAACAAAATAGCTCTATCATGAGCTCCTCTCTCCAAACAAAACCAAAATGGGAAGAGAGAAAAAATGCTTCTGGCTTTGGCAAGCATATTTATCTATTTCTAGAAGGGTCTCTCACTATGTCGCCCTGGCCTGGCCTTAAAACTAAAAATCCAACTGCCCCTGCATTCCAAGTGTCAGGATAATAGAGCCACCACGCCTTGTGAAGTTGGAATTCTGATGGGTCACTTATGTGGGAAGGTGTGGAAGGAGATGAACAGGTGGGTAAAGAATGTGGTCCTGTCTTGCTCAAACTAAAAAATGCTTAGAGGTAAGGAAGGCTGAAGCTAGGAAAGAAGCAACTGTGGAGGTCTGTAAACTCTGGAGGGCAAGAGCCTTATTTACTTTATGACTTCCTCACTGTTGTCAGCATAGTATGTCACACAGAATACATCTCTGCTGAATAAACACCAGGTCTGACTCACTGAAAATAAAAGGCAAGTTGGCTACAAATAAACGTTAACACTGGCTTCTTCCCTTTCCATTCTGCTGAGGCTGGTCAAGGCATCAGGAAGTCCCCCTTTATTCCCTGGTTGGGAGGTAGGAGGGTCCGATGATAGCTAGGCTAAGGGTCAGAGAGGCAAAATGGTCAGGAGGCCAGACCAACAGAGTTCTAATTGGATCCAAGCAGCCAGACAATATCATCAATTAAACTGTACTTAGCATTCATGAGATTAATCCTCGGTGTCTGGCTCACTGCCTGGCACATGGTAGGCACTCAATAAATGACTGGCGAATGAACCACCAAGTAAAGGGACAACATAAAAGAAATGGGGGACAGCCAATGGGAAGAGAGGCATTTGCAAAGAACTTTACATTTCTACTCTAGAGTTTTCCCTTCACTTCGATCTTGGCTTATTCATATACACAAGACACAGCCACACAGACATGCTTAGCTTTTCCATGATTCTAGAGACAACCACCCATCTCTAGAGACCTCAGTTCTTTGTCTGTTCTCAGCTACTAAGTCTGTCTTCTGCAGATTTTGAAACCATGACAGACCTTCTATGTGCTGGAAGAACAGACTAGGGATATGAGAAGATTTTCAGTTTTCCCCGTGTTCCTTCAAGTAATGATGTGTACTCCCATTCTGGAACTTTTCATCTTGTGTATAATATACTGTCAATGTTGGTCGCTCCCTCCGTGGTATATTATTTATCCCCGTATCTCCTCTAAACTCCACATCTGCAGAAGGCACTCACCAAACTATTTCGCAAGAGATTTATGTCTGATTAAAAGTCCCACGTTTGAGAAAGAGAAAGAAAAGTGTCTTGTCTTGGCCACACATTCTTCCAAGAAACCAGGCGGGAACTGCCTCCTGAAGACAGAACTGAAGGATTATTCAACGGGGAGATTCGTGTTCTCCTTGGGAGCCCAAAGGCCAGGCAAGGCGCCCGGGCTCGGAATAACACTGGTAAAACAGGCTGTCTCTAGAAGACAGCCTGCTCACTGTCAACTCCTCCAAGTCCTACACGATACAGACCACGGCGCGAGACTCTCAATGCACCCCTCCACCCGTGCGTGCGCCTCTATTCTCGGATTTACGGCCTCGTCGCCCACGGAGACCGCGTCTGTCAGAGGCCAGGCAGGTGGCCCGGCTCTCGGAGGGCGTCAGTAGCCTCGGCAGGTCGACAGAGGTCCAAAGTTTCAGGCCCTATGGCTTCGCTCTATCCCCAAAGCGCCCGGGTTCTCACTCACCCGAACTCCACCTCCACCTCCACGGGCGCCGCCATGTTGAAGAAGCCAAGCTAGCAGGACACGCCTCTCAACTTCCGGAGCGCCGTCTTATTTCCGGTCGCCACCAGGTAGTGTGAGCGGAAAGGGCGGTACGTAGGGGCCCGGTACTCCTCAGCTATTGGACAGAGGCGCGGTCTGGGCGCTGTGGGCTGGAGAATTGATTGCTTAGGTTTTTTTGCAAACCTAGCAGAAAACCCCGAGCTGGAAGGGAGACTTCATGAAAAAAGACGACTAAGGGGAAGAAATTCATCAACCTCCGATGACATCATTGTGAGACACGTACTGTTGCTCTTTCATTGGTCACAAATCTGTTTTCAAGCCAGGCGTTATGGTGCACGCCTTTAATCCCAGCACTCAGAAAAGCAGAGAAGGCGGATCTGTACAAGGCAGCCTGAACTACGTAGGGAATTCCAAGACAGCCAGGGCTACATAGTAAGAGTGTGTCTCAAAAACCAAACAACAAAAACAAGAATCCTGTCAAGCCTGCCTTAAGCAACACATCACTTGAGGGAGTAATACGTGATCTGTCCAAATTCTTATTTCTGACCCAGTTGTCTCTCTCCGGAGCTGCCACCTCGCTATCCAAACGTCTGTGTCAAATGTCGATTTGGATATCATCTACTCCGCGGTTATTTAGTTAGCAACGTGCCTGACATATTGTTTGGTCCCGTGGAGAGTTAGTATTAAAGGGTGTAATAAGTGAAGTTCCTGCTTCTAAGTGTAGCAGGGAGATAATGTAATCAAATAAACGTACTAGTCACATTAATGAATGTGAAATCCCAAACTGGAATAAGATTTCTGAAATTAAAGAATCTGTATTACAGAGATTTGTGAAAGAAAACGTTGGGGCTGGGGAGATGGCTCATCTGGCAAAGTGCTTTCTGTGCAAGTGTAAGGATCAAAGACAAGATCCCTAACACCCACTCAAATGGTGGGTGGGCATGGCAGCCTGCCTGTGAGCCCAGTACTCGGGAGATGGAGATAGCTACCAGGAGTAGCTGCCAAGCTAGACCAGCCAGTGAGCAAGCTCTGAGTTCAAGAAAGAACCTGCCTCAATATACAAAGTGGTAGACTGGAGAGATGGCTCAGAGGTTAAGAGCATTGGCTACTATTCTAGAGGACTCAGGTTTGGTGGCCAACACTCACATGACAGCTCATAACTACCTGTAACTCCAGTTCCACTTGCATTTATTCAGGCAAAAACAAACAAACAAACAAACAAAAAAAAAACCCTAATACACTGAAAAATAAATCTTTTTATAATATATGGTGGAGAAAGAAAGAAAGAAAGACAAAAAGAAAATGTTATGTGGAGACAGTGCCCAATTTACAGTGCTTGCTCCTGTACAAGGGCCTGTGCTTGGTCACAGTACCAGCTGTGTATATGTATATATATGGCAGAGCACATACCAATGTGGACTTGCTGGGCTCTAAAGCTTTGTCGGAGTAAATGAGGTAGATATGAGGAGAGCCTAAGTTGCAAACTAACTGGCATCGAGGGAGGAAATTGGAGAGCGGGGAGCGTGGCCAAAGACAAGGTTGAAAAACTGTGTAGGATGTCAGGCAGTGGAGATACACATCTTTGATTCCAGCAGATGTAGGCAGATGACAGGCCTGGCCTACAGAGTTCCAGGACAGCTAGGCCTACGCAGAGAAACGCTATTTTGAAAGAACAAAAAAAGTAGGCAAAGCCAAGCCATGTCTCATAAACCAGGTAAGCATTCGGAGTCTAGGAGAAATGGGAGGCTGTTGAAGGTTTGAGGAGGAGGGATGAGAATGTTTTAAACTAAAGCATTGGGAGCTGCTGATATAGCTGAGCTGGCAAAATATCTGCCTAGAATATACAAAGACCTGGGTTTGAGCTCCACCAATTCAGAAATCAGGGGATATGGTGTTGCAAAACAGTAATCTGAGTACTCAGAAGAAGTTCAAGGTAATTCTAAATTATATATGAGATATTGTCTAGGAAGAGTATGGTGGCAAGGGCCTTTCATCCCAGCACTCATGAAACAGAGGCAGGCTTGTCTCTGTAAGCTGGTTTTTGTTTTTTCAAGACAGGGTTTTTCTGTGTAGCCCTGGGTGGCCTCAAAGTCACAGAGATCCATCTGCCTCTGTCTCCCTGAGCTCTGCAATTAAAGGCATGTGCCAGTCCAGCTTGTCTCTGTGAGTTGGAGTCCAGGGCTATGTAGAGAAACCTTGTTTCAAAAATAACAAGGGCATTCACACGAACACACACACACACACACAAAGAAGTATTGAGTTTGAGGCCAGCCTGTGCTACATTGAGATCCTGTCTCAAACAAGACAAAACAAAATAAGTTTATCAAAACATCTTTTTTTTTTTTTTTTTTCGAGAGAGAGTAGTCCAGGCTCAACTTGAACTTATAGCAGTGTTCTGCTGTAGCCTCCTAAATGCTGGGATGAAGGTATGAGCCACTGTGTTCTGCAATCTTTTGAATAATATAACTTGAAAAGCCACCAACACAACTTCTGAATGTAACTCTTGTTAAGATAGTAAATGTTGCTGGGAGCAATGGCCTTATAATCCCAGCACTCAGGAGGCAGAGGCAGGTGGAGCTCAGTGAGTTTGAGGCCAGCCTGGGCTACAAAGTGAGTTCAGGACAGCCAAGGCTATACAGAGAAACCCTTTCTCAAAACAAGATTAAATGTTGCAGGAAGGGGTGGTGGAGACCTTTAATCCCACAATGCAGGAGGCAAAGGCAGGTGGATCTCTGTGAGTTCAAGACCAGCCTGGACCATTACACAGAAAAAAATCTGTCTCAAAAAAATAAATAATTAAATGCTGCCAGGCTTGGTCGTGGCTCACAGCTTTGACCTCAGCACTCAGGAGGTAGAGGCAAATGGAACTCTACATTCTAAGTTAGCCTGGTCTATATAAATTCCAAGACAACCAGGACTACAGAGATCCTGTCTCAAAAATAAAAATAGAAATAAGAATAAAAATGAAAAAATAAATCTGAATAGTGGTGGCAAACAGCTTTCATTCCAGCATTTGGGAGGCAGAGGCAGGCAGATCTCTGAGTTTGAGACCAGCCTAGTCTACAGAGAGAGTTCAGGGACAGCCAGGGCTAAACTGAGAAACCCTGTTTTTGAAAATCTAAAAATAAATAAAATAAAAAAAGATAAAATGTGGGTTTCTTGGCAGGAACATGTCTAACAACTATCTGTAACTCCAGTTGCAGGGGATCTCATGCTCTTTTCTAACCTCTACAGGCACCAGGCACTCACATGGTACACATACATACATACATACATACATACATACATACATTACATTACATATGGCAAAAACACTTGTACATGTAAAATAAATATATTAAATGTGATTTTTCACTCAAGAAGCTCCCACAGACGCTATCTTTCTTTCTTTTTCTTTTTTACTTTTTGAGAAAAGACCTTTCTATATAATCTGGCTGTCCTTAAACCCTCTAACCCTAACAGACCAGGCTAGCCTCAAACTCAGAGATCCACCTGCCTCTGCCTCTGGAGTGCTGAGATTAAAGGCGTGTACCAACATGTCTGGCTAAGGTTTTACATTTTTTAATTGTCTTTGAACTCTTATGTTTCAAGTTTTTACAGACTTTATCATTATTATTATTGTTATTATACTTTTCATTATTAGATTTACTTGTGTGTGTGCATGTGTTCCTATGCATGCCATCGTGTATGTGGAGGCTAGAGGACAATTTGTAGGAATCAGTTCTCTCTCTGCCTTGAGAACCATGGACCTGAACTAAGGGCAGCAGCTCCTCAGCTATTCTACACCCCCAACAGTAAAGTTTTCTTCTCTTTTTATGGTTTCCTGAGACAGGGTTTCTCTGAATGTCCTGGAACTCACTCTGTAGACCAGGCTGGCCTCAAACTCAGAGCAATCCTGCTGTGTGTCTTTAATCCCAGCTCCCAAGTGCTGGGGTCAGATGCATGTGTCACTATTGCCTGCTTGGCTTTAACTCTTGATCCTTGTATGTTGTAGGTGACGATTAATATTTACTATTGCTATATCTTCTGGTAATTCTGCTGTTAGTCCTAAACAGCTGTATAACCAAATCACCACACAGACACTGGCATTTATTTAATTAACCTAGAACACAATGCTGAATGCTGAGCAATAGTTGTTCCATCCTAAACCTCCAAACCCACATAGTTTCTACCATTCAGATTTCCCACATTATACTTGCTTTTTGTGATATATTAGGATCAGTCCATCTCTCCATGGTTGTTCCAAGATCTCTGTTCAACTCTCTCCCAGCTCTCTCCTCTCCCTCCCACCTTCCTGTCCTCTGGCTCCTTCCTCTCTTCCTGCTTCCTTTCTATTGCTCAACATGGTGGCTACTTGCTTTATTTTGGCATGTTTACATAAAGCTGAGACAGGTGATGCTTAGAGTAAGTATCACAATGCAATGTGATTGAAACCAGAGAGTGGGGGAGAGAAATCAGCATTTGAATGAACAAGGGTAAGGTGTATACATTTCAAAAGAACATTATACCAACACTTGTATTTATTTACCTATCTTCTGCATTATTTATTTATCATCCATGCAGGTGTTTGCCTGTATGTATGTCTGCGTGAGGGTGTTGAAAGTGTAGTTGCAGACAGTTGTGAGGCGCCATGTAGATGTTGGGAATTGAACCAGGGTCCTCTAGAAGAGCAGCCAGTGTTCTAAACCTTTGAGTGTATCTCCAGCCCCTATCTTGTCCATTTTGAATTATTTTTCTTCTGGGATTATAGGTGTATGCGCCATCATGCCAAGCTTACCACCTCTGGTTACTTTTTTTACTTTGGTGCTTGGCGTTGAACCCAGGGTCTCATGTACACTAGCTGTGTGTTATATTACTGAGCTGCATCCCTTCCCCTTTTTCTGGTTTGTCTGTGTGTGTGGGGGGGGGCAGGTAACCCTGTGTCATTCCTCAGGAGCCATCTATTTTAAATATTATTTTTTTTAAAGATTTATTTATTTATTATGTATACAGTATTCTGCCTGAATGTATGTGTGCAAGCCAGAAGAGGGTACCAAATCTCATTGTAGATGGTTGTGTGAGCCACCATGTGGTTGCCGGGAATTGAACTCAGGACCTCTGGAAGAGCAACCAGTGCTCTTAACCTCTGAGCCATCTCTCCAGCCCTTAAATATTATTTTTGATGCAGGGTCTCATTATGTAGCCTGGCTGGCCTTGACTTCAAGATATAGACCAAGCTGGCTCAAATTTATAAAGATCCCAGAGGCGGGTGTGACACACACCCAAGTGCCTGAAATCCCAGCAGGAGGGAGGCAGAAGCAGGTGGATCTTTGTGAATTCAAGGCCAGCCTGGTCTACAGAGTGAGTCCAGGACAGCCAGAGATACAGGGAAACTCTATTTCGGGGGAAAGAAATGAACACAGAGATCTCTACCTGCTTCTGTCTCCTGAGTACTAGGAGTAAAGGCTTGGACTAGCTATTAAACTTGACCTTTTTTTTTTTTTCTCCTCCTCCTCCTCTTTCTCCTCCTCCTCCTTCTCTTCCTCCTCCTCCTCCTCTTCTTCTTCTTCTTCTTTTTAAGATTTCTTGAGGAGGGGCTGGAGAGATGGTTCAGCAACTGCACCAGCTGTCCTTCCAGAGGACCAGGGTTCAATCCCCAGTCCCCATATGGTGGCTCACAACCATCCAAACTCCTGTTAAGGAGGTCCTACAGCCCTCTTCTGACCACTTTGGGCACCAGCTACATACATGACACACATACATATATGTAGACAAAATAAAATGAGTCTAAGAAACCTTATTAAGGAAAATGAGAAAAACTCCCATGAGTATGAGGACTTTCAAGGGAGAAATTCCAAACCTTGATTTTTTTTTTTCTTCCAGGTAAGTTCTCTCACTGGCACGTTGTGCTTGCAGATTAGGGTAGGTGACTGGCCAGTGAGCCTCAGGGACCCCTTATTCCCTCCCACCCAGCAATTGGCTACAAACTGAGTTATCTTCTCAGCCCTTCGTTGTACTGTTTTTGCTTGTTTGTTTTGTTTTTAGATTTCCCTTTGTGTGAGAGTGTTCTTGTATATCCATTTGGGTAGAGTGAGGGACTCAGGTCTCAAGCCTGCCTGTGGGGTGGATAAATATAAGAATACATTCAGTGGAAGGGGAGGCATCAAGATACTGAGACCAGAAGAGTGTGGATCCCCTGGAGCTGGAGTTTCAGGCTCTCATGAGCCACCAGACATGGCTGCTAGGGGCCAAATGGTCCTCTGAAAAGGCAGCAAGCACTCTTAACCACTGGGATATCTTTCCAGCCCCTAAAAATCTTTTCTTAGTAAACTTAAGGTTTCTCTCATACTGAGTAGTCCTTAAATTACTTTCTGTATTTTAAATCAGAAATCCAGGGCAGGGGAAACTCAAAAGTTAAGAACATAGCTGTTCTTCCAGAAGACCTAGGTTGATTCCCAGCACCTAGGAACTGGCTCCCAACCACCTGCAACTCCAGTTGAGGGAGGACTGTTATGTCCTCCTTCTTCTGTCCTCCTGGGGGACTGTGCAGTGCACATACGTGCAGGCCAAACACCCATACACATAAAATAATAAAATCATTTTAAAAAGAAAGAAAGAAGCTGGGCATGGTGGCATATGCTGTTGTTTTGTTTTTTGTTGTTTTGTTTTTGAAGACAGAGTTTCTGTAGACCAGGCTGGCCTCAGACTCACAGAGATCTGCCTAACGATGCCTCCCAAGTGCTGGGAGTAAAGGCATTTAACACCACTGCCCAGCAGTTGCACATGCTTTTAATCCCAATACTCAGGACGCAGAAGCACGTGGGGCTTTGTTAGCTGTAGGTCAGCTGGGTCAACATAGTGAGTTCCAGGCTAGCCAGGGCTATATAGTAAAGCTGTCTCACAGACAAAAGACTAGATGTTAGTATTTCTATAAAAATGTCATACATACAACTGATCTTATATGAAAGAGTTTATTCAGGGGAAAGGAAGCAGAAGAGAGTTAGGGCCTGAGGGAGCCATGAGGGGAGAGACAGAGAGAGACAGAGATGGGGAGAGAGGGTGCCCTGAGAGAAAGGGGAGAGCAAGAGGAAAATGAGGGAGATGAGACCAGGTGTCGGGTTGGTCCTTTTATAGCTCATGAGCAGTTGCACTGCGTCTGCCAGGTGCATCTGCCGCACACCTGGCAGGCAACACACGATGACATCACAGGTTACTAAGCAACCCAGAAGCAAGCTGCCTAAATGCTAACACTTGAGAGCACTGGCTGCTCTGTATTCTTCCAGAGGACCCAAGTTCAGTTGCCAGCACCCACATGGTCATGTTAGACCTGAAAAAACAAAACAAACAAACAAAACCGTTCTGGGACTGTCTGATTAAAACAATCTGTATTTAGAGGTGCACAGGGACTGCCTAGATGGCTGCCTTCCCCTAGATGGGAGTTTCAGGGAGAGCAGCTCCTCGATGGCTCTTGAGGTCCCTTTAATGGGGAAGGGTTAGGATTGATAGAAAACAGCTGTAGGGGTAATTGGCTGTTAGCACCTGGACAGAGAGTGAGGGACTCCGGTCTCAAGGCTGCCTGTGGGGTGGGGAAGTGCAAGAATGAATCCAATGGAAGGGGAACCATCAAGGTACAGAGACAAAACCTGTTTTGGTTTCACAGCAGCTCACAACTGTCTGTAACTCCAGTTCCAGGGATCCAAAACCCTCACACACGCATACAGTGCACATTAAAAAAAAAAAAATGTACTGGGTGATTGCTATTGTGGAGGCCTGATTCAATTCCCACCACCCCTACGGCAGCTCACAACCCAGGAAAACCCAATGCCTATAAATTCTCAAATAAAAACTTTAAAAATATCCAAGACAAACAAAACAACACCTGGGAATGGAGCTCAGTTAGTAGAGTGCTGGCCTAGCTCAAAACTCTGGGTTCGGTCCCTAGAATCCACAAACTGCTGTGATGGCGCTCAGCTATCACCCCAGCAGTCCTGACAGAGTCCCTTTCAGGTACACGATGAGAATGAGGTTAGGCTTCTGTATACTCTGGTACGCTGAGGCTGCTGCTTCTGCCACTTCCGTTTCACACCCACGCTTAACTCGTCATTTAGAAAAAGTACAAGTTCAGCATGTGTTCCCTCAAAGAACACTTACAGAGCTCTGGGGTACCTAAGTCCAGCGGCTTTACCGCTGGGCTACACCCCGGGTATTCCTCCCATTTCTCAGATGACAAAACCGAGGCTCAGGAGGTCGTGCCTTTGGGATCCTGCCCTCCCCGCTGCTCCTCACTAAAGGCCTGAGTCTCAACCAAATAACTTTCGCCTAGAATCCCATGCAGTAGAGGGTCTGGGCCCCCAGCCTGCCAGCCAGGGCGCAGGCCTCCATCCTCTCTGAAGCTCCGAGGGAGACAATGGCGAGGTCGCGGGCGGAGGCGAGGGCGCTAGTGCCCCCCTGCCCGCCGCCCTTTGTCTTCCCGCCTGCCCCCTCGCGCGCCCCGGGAGGCTGGGAGGCGCTTCTCGCAGGCTTCCTCCTCCCATTCTTGTGCTAATTGGGTGTCAAGCTGAGATCAGTGAGAAAGAAATCCGCCCTGGCTCGGGTTAAACTGCCGCCAAAGACGAGGGCTGAGCCCAGAATATGATTAGTCCGGGAGGAAGCCGCGGCCCGGGGGAGGGGTGGCTGTGCTTTAAGGCCCCGTTTGAAAGTCACTGGGTCGCCACTTCCCCCCTCCCCTGCCCTCGCCACAGCCGGCTCTATGGGCCTCTGGAAGGTATTTAACCTTCTTTCTAGGAATTGAAAGCGATAGCCACGCACTGGCCCAGGCAGCCACTTGCCTGTCCCGAGCGGGCCTGGACCTCCAAGGATGCAAGAGGCTGGACCCTTCCAGCAGCGCCCGGCAGCGTGGAGGCGGCTCGGGGTGGGGGTGGGAGGCACTTACCTCCAGGCTCTTTGGTGTTTGGAGAGGCTTTACCAGCCCTAGTCTCTGGTTCCTCATCAGTGGGAGGGGGATAAAATCGTACCTGTTCTGTGCATGGTGGCCAGTCTATAAGGGAGTGGCTGGCCTCAAGGGGTCTCCAGCCTGTGGAGACATTAGTGCCATCAGTAAGATTCTCTGCTTACACCCTTTCTGCAGGAACCGCTTCCCCTAACCATACAGCTTCATTGTCCTTACCGGTTTTTACTTGACTTTTTTTTTTTTTTTTAAATTATGTGTATGTCTTTGTGTATATGCATTTGTGTGTGCAGTACCTGCAGCGTCCAGAAGAGGGCATCGGATTCCTGGAACTGGAGTCACAGGCAGTTTTGAGTCACTTGGATGCTGGTGCTGGAAACTGAGCTCATGTCTTTGCAGAGCAATATGAATTCTTAATTACTGAGCCATCTCTCTAGCCTTTTTTATTTATTTATTTATTTTGTTTGTTTGTTTGTTTGTTTGTTTGTTTGAGACTAGGTTTCTTTTCGTAACAGAGCCTTGGCTGTCCTGGAACTCACTTTGTAGACCAGGCTGTCCTCTAACTCAAAAAGATCCTCCTACCTCTGCTTCCTGAGTGCTAGGATTAAAGGTGTTCACCCTCCACACACACACACACCGGCCTAATCCTTTATATTTCAAATTTATATTTCAACCACTCTGATAGCCTTTTCCTTTTTTCCTTTTACCTCTGAAATATAATCCTACTTTAAAAAAAAAGATGTATTTTAATTTTATATTTATGAGTGTTTTTCCTGCATGTATGCATATTCTGTGTGGGTGCTGAGAACTCAGGGTCCCCTACAAGAGCAGTCTGCCCTGCTCATCCCCCTTGACGGTGTCTCACTGTGCAGCCCTGCCTGACCTGAAACTCATTATGCAGACCAGGTTAGTCTGAAAGCACAGAACTCTACCTGCCTCTGCTGTCCAGGCGCTGAAACCAAAGGTGTGAACACCCATGCCCAGCTGGTTTACTGCTTCTTCTGTAGGCCTTGACCTAGTCTGGCTGGAATGCTTCTTGAAAGCCTCCAGTTGCCAGGCTCTGGCGGCACATTCCCAGCACTTGGGCCAAGGTAGGAAGATCCCTGCGAGCTGCAGGCCAGCTCAGGCTACACTGGGAGAACATTGGTGCACCTCTGTGTCCCCAGGGCACACCTCGTTCGGTACCTCTGCCAGTGGCTGTCACTGCTGGGCTCCATGAAGGCAGATCTGAGGCCTAGCTCTTGCTCCCATGGCAGCTTTAGAGTCTGCTCGGGTGAACTGCTAGGTGGTACTGTCGAGTACCCAGTAACTGTGAGGAACTGCCAGTGATAGTAACTATTGTGAGTTAACTTTACAAGCATGTTGTGGAGAGGGCTCTCTCAGATGCAGGTCCAAGAGCTGCCAATCCTTCATGGAGGGGTGGAAGGGGTCCCAGTGTGGAGGCGGGGAGGAAATAGCCTTGTCAGGGATGTTTTGTTTGATTACATTATTTATTATGGTCTGTGTGTGGAGGATGTATAACCCAGAGTCATGTCTTTCCCCCCTGAGTGGACACTGCAGACCACACCCAGCCTGGCAAGCTGGGCAGCAGGTACTTTTACCTACTGAACCATTTCACCAACAGGTTTTACTGGTTTGCTTTTTGAGTTGGAGTCTCACTATGTAAGACTTGCTGGGTGGCCTAGAACTCTCATTGCAGACCAGGCTACCCTTGGAATCACAGATAGCTCATTGAGTGCTAGGATTAAGGCATGCATCACTAAACTGGGCTCCGTGGCACACGCCTGTAATCCCAGCACTCTGGGAGTCAGAGGCGTGTGGGTCTTTGTGAGTTCAAGGCCAGCCTGATGTACAAAGTGAGTCCAGAACAGCCAAGGCTAACAGAGAAACCCTGTCTCAAGAAACAAATAAAAAACAAAAACCTACCACCACCAACAAAAAAGGAATGTATGGCCATGCCCAGTTATTTTTATTTTAATGTATTTTGCCTGCCTGTATGTATGTAGGTATGTGTACCATAGTGTGCTGTAAGATTTACTTATTTATTGTATGTATATGAATGTTCTATCTGCACGTACACCTGCATGCCAGAAGAGGGCATCAGATCCCAGTATAGATGGTTGTGAGCCACCATGTGGTTGCTGAGAATTGAACTCAGGACCTCTGGAAGAACAGCCAGTGCTCTTGATCACTGAGCCATCTCCCCAGTTCAACCATCTCTCTAGCCCTGTAGTGCTTGTTTTGAAAACTCTACTTCATTTGGAATATTTAGGCCTCTATGTCCCTTCCACCAACCCCCCAACTTTAGGTAGGAGAGAGAAGGTTAGTCGGGAGAGGGGTCACAGACCCCTTTACTTCTCCTGCTATTTAGGGTTGATGGGTCTTTGGGGGCTCGACCAATCTCCATCAACAGCAAATGCAGGCAGCAGTCTCCTCCAAGCTCTGAAGTGTTTCTCTCCTCTGTCTGTTCCAAACTGCCACACCATCCATGTCTCTGGTCTCTACAAACTGCTGCACACATTCATCAACACCACAGTCACACCACTCTTTCTGGGCTCTCAAATTTATATCCTCAGAGTCCTAGACCACACCCCTCTCTGCTAGGCTGTTACCAGTTGGCAAAAGCCAAGCTCCACTGGAGACAATTAACAGCTGTGGACAAACTATACTCCAACTAAAATCCCACCCTTTAAAACAAAAACATATTTACATAAGTGAGTTTACAAAGAAACCAAAACTTTCATTACAGTGTACAGTGCCCAAGAAGGCCAGAAGAAGCCATCTATTGGAACTGGAGCTGTGAATGGAACCCAGGTCCTCTGCTTTTAAGATGAAGTGTCACGAGCCCAGCCTGGCTTTGTTTCACTGAGGTCCTCCCACCACAGCCTCTTCAGTGGTGGGTTACAGGTGGGTACAGGACACCATCAGGCCTGGTTTCTAGTAGTAGATTTGGGGAAGGGAGTGTTTCAGAGACATGCTTTCTTTGTGTAGCCCTCGGTATCCTGGAACGCTCTCTGTAGACCAGGCTGGACTTGAACTCAAGAGATCCAACTGTCCTCTGCCTCCCCTGCTGGGATTAAAGATGTGTGCCACCACATCCCAGCTCATTTTTAAATTTAATTTATTTATTTACTTTTGGGTTTTTTCTTTTAAAATTTAGTTATTAATACAGTATTCTGCCTGCATGTGTGCCAGAAGGCCATAAGAGGGCACCAGATTTCATTATAGATGGTTGTGAGTCACCATGTGGTTGCTGGAAATTAAACTCAGGACCTTAGGAAGAACAGCCAGTGCTCTTGATTTCTGAGCCATCTCTCCAGCCTTATTATTATTATTATTATTATTTTGAGTCAGGGTTTCACTGCAGCCTTGGCTGTCCTGTACCTGCTTTGTAGACCAGGCTGGCCTCAAACTCACAGTGCTCTACCTGCCTCTGCCTCCTAAGTGCTGGGATTACAGAAGTGTGCTTGTGTCCAGCTTTATTTTTTATTTTTATTCTTAGATTTTTCAAGACAGGGTTTCTCTGTAGCCTTGGCTGTCCAAGACTCACTTTGTAGACCAGGCTGGCCTCAAACTCAAAGTGATCCACCTGCCTCTGCCTCCCCAGAGTGTTGGGATTACACGCATGCGCCATTGCATCCCGATTTCATTTTTACTTTATGTGTACATGTATATCTGTGCACTATTCTGTACAGTGCCATCAGAAGCCAGAAGAGGGCAGCATAGTCCCAGGAACTGGAGTTAAGGGATGCTGGGAATCAAAGTGGGTACTCTAGAAGAGCAGCTAGTGCCCTTAATCACTGCACCATCTTTCTAGCCCCTGTATGAGATCCTAATATTTGAGAAGGTTTCTTTTTCTCATTAAGTCTAAGTCTGTGGAAGCCTAACCCAAAGTCCTCGGAGACCTGCATTGGGAGTCAGAGTGTCACGTCATCCCTTCCCCCTTCAGTGGTTAGGCAAAAGGACAACCCCTCCTGCTTCCTTGTGGGCCAGGATTGCAAATCTGAGCCCCTTGCTCCCTCTGCTGGCCGTCTTTGGCGTGACACCCAGCCATGCTTCACGCCTGCCCCTTTATCCCAGGTCTCCCTCACTTGGTTTGCTTTCAGAAGTACCCCAACTCAGAAGCCTTCCCCAGAGGAGGCACCTGGATTTCTTTCTTAGCCTGGACACCCAGCCTCTGAGCTGTTAGCTGCAGGGTGTGGCCCACAGCAGGTTCCACAAGTTCGTGTGGAATGGCAATTTCCTGCTTCCTGCTGCCTTCTGTACCTGGGAGGGTGGTGCATGGAGAAGAGCTGGGGTTTGCATTCCTGCCCCCACTACCTGTGTGTGATGCTCAGACTTTGAGCGACTCAATCACCTCACTCTGGGCCTTTTCTTGAATAGTCAGTTTGGCTCCTAGTACCCACAATCCCAGCTCCAGGGAGTTCTGAGGCCTCCATTCTCATGCTTGCAGAAACCTGAGTCATGTGCACATAACCATACATGTAATAAAAACAGAAAGAAAACAAAACAAAACAAAACACTCCAGCCAGGCATATGCCTTTCATTGTAGCCCTTGGGAGGAGGCAAATGGATCTTGAGTTCAAGGTCATCCTCAAGTACATACCTAGAGTTAAAAGCCAATCAGGACCACATAAAACCATCTCAAAACTCAGCCACCTCACAGATACAGAGTGAAGGTTCAACAGTGGAGACAGGGCCCTAGTGCAGTCCACCCTGGGTGGCAAGACCCTCTGTACTTTCCAGGGACTCCCATGCTGGGGGACTCTGGAACAGCATTGCCGGTAAAGTCAGGCATCATCCTAAAGTGGCCTATCAGTCTCAGCTGGGCAGTCTCCTGGACAAAAAGACGGAGCTTGGACATCAACTCTGGGGAGGCAGCAAAGCCCAGCCAATGGGAACAACAGTGTAAAGAGCCCAGGGTCAGTCCTGTCCTGGCGAGTGCTTTCTCTCAAAGACTCTCAAGTATCCACTAGTGCATAACAGCGTCACTTAGCTTCAGAACTCCACCCCCAAGTATCCCCATTATTCAGGAGACTGAGCCACTTGCTACTTGTAAAGGTCAAGTTTGAAAGTTTAACATCTTGTCAGATCTGAGAGGAACTGCTCCTTAGGAGTAACAGGAAGGCAGCAGATCTTTGGAAAGGGAAAGGGAGGCAGCAGCTACTGGCCTTATCCCAGTAAGTGAAGGGCCTAGAGGGGAAGAAGGCAGGCAAGGAGTCAAGACTAAGAGGAGTCAAGGCAGAGTTTATTGGCCCCTGAGCCTTCTCCTCATGCCTGCTCTGCCCACAGTCAGGCTAGGATAGATGGAGAAGGCAACACAGACTCACAGACAGGCAGGAAGGCTGCATCTGAGAGACAGACAGACAAACACCCTCCCACCCGCTCTCCCCCAAGACAAGAACACAGAGAATCTGGGGGAACAAGGAGTGTAATCCCGACTCCTTGGTACAGGGGCCCAGTGGCCACATGCTGTCCTCCTTTTCCCAGAGGTGCAGGCAGGGTTAGGTGACTCTTTGGCAGCTCCGAACCAAGATCCTCTGTGGACACAGAATGCTGGCTACTACAGTCTGGCCACTTGGCTTCCTGAGTCTGGAGGCTTTTGCCTTGGTCTCAGTTGCAAGCTCCCTTCCTTTTGGAGAGAGCTTGGTGACCCCTCTGCCACTCCCTGTCCTGCTGGACTGAAGACATCCTCCTAAAGGGCCTGTCAGTAAGCCTGGGGCCCAGAGGCCTCGCCCAGACCCAAACACAGAACTTGGACATGAGACTTTCACAGAAAGCCTCGGGAGGGTTGGGGAGGCGGCAGTGAGTCTCTTGGCAGTTTGGGAGGGAGGGGATCAGCACCTAGGGGCGGAGGTGCGGGCCCTGCTAGCTTTGGTCTGGCATTGCCCAGGACCCCTCTGGGGCAGAAGCTTGGGATCTGAATCCGGTGTCCTCTGGCCCTCAGAGGGATGTAGGGTTTTCACAGCTTCTCCTCGCCTGCCTGGATGCGGGAATAGGCCTCCTGGTCCAGTGCAACATAGCAGCCCTTCCGGGCATCCAGATAGAACAGTGGGTCTTTTACAACAGTTGGGTTAAAGCCCTCCTTCCGCAACTCTGTCTTCTGGAACTTGAAGGTCCCTAGAGAGTGGGGAAGAGAATTCAGAAAGGGTCTGAGCTCCTAGAAATCTGATGGCATGTGCTGGGAAAGGGAGAGCTAGGGGAGGGGAAAAAAAAGGTGTGGGAGGAAGGGGCACAGCTCTTTACAGTCTACAAGGAATGTTCCGTCCATTACATAGGGAATTGCTTCTCAAAACAGTCTTGGCACAGTGGTGGGAGGGGAGGGTGGACACAGGGGCACTGTTTAACATCATCGCTGAATGACAACAGAGTGGAGGCCAAATCTGGGTCCCCTTTATTTGAGTACTGACTGGAGGCAGAGGCCTCAACATTTTGAGGTAGGTGTTCAACCATATTCTAAGATGCATGTGGTGTTTTTCTTCCTTTTTCCTTTTTTAAAACAGGGTCTCACTAGATAGTCCTAGCTGTCCTCCAAACTCAGAGACCCACCTGTCTCTGGCTCTACAGTGCTGGGATTAAAGGTATGCATTACCAAATTGGGCAATGTGCTGCACACCTGTAATCCCAGCACTCAGGAGGCAGAGGCAGGCGGAACTCTGTGAGTTAGAGGCCAGTCTAGTCTACAAATCAAGCCCAGGATAAGGCTACCCAGAAAAACCCTGTCTGGGGGCTGGGGGAAAGTTATGTGTTACCACACTCAGTCTGTCACTCATTTTTTGACCATAGCCCAGAGCTACTTAGTGGCAGAGCTAGGATTTGAACCTGGGTACGAACCCCTCTCCCTGTACCTGCTAGCCTCTGACATGTCAGCTATTGCTCCCACAGAAACTGCACTCCCTCAAACGCCCCCAATCCAGACTTGCCTTCTAGCTTGCTTTGAAGCAATGCTGTGGGATTTCTAAGTGAATCTAGGCCTCCAAGGACATTGCCAGTTCCATCCCATGCACTTTTGGGGGGATGGGGTCGGGTGGTGGGGGAGAGAGGTGCCTTGAGCCCAGACCAGCCTTGGGAAGAACCAGAGAAACCATGTGCGAGGTGAGGCCCCTGGACTAGCACTGCTGATATGTACATTTCTAAGTCATACTAACTATCTGAAATGTTCAATCCCTCCACAGTGCTAGCTGCCACCACAGTGGAGATGCCAAACATTCCTGCCAGCACACAAAATTCAGCTGGACAGGGCTGCAGAAGAGAGCAGCAACCCACCTTACAGTTGAATTCCAACCCCAAGTCACTAACTCACAGAACTGTGACCTTTAGAGACCTCTACATGTAGCTCATTCTGCAGCTAGGCCACTGGGCAGCTTCCCTGCTTAACCTGGGCAGAAGTCACATGTCCAGCCCTCAGGAAGCTCAGGTTCAGTTGTGAGACTGGCACCCCTGTCCCTCCCTGCGTCACACTGAAGCCTGGGCCTTGTCTGCTGTATCATGTGCTGCATGGGGCTAGGCTAGCCTCGACCTGACAGGGACAACATCATCTAGAGAAGGCTTGCCATCGAGGAGAACACGGGTGGGTCTAGACAGGGGTCTCTATACTTCCTGACTCAGGGAACTCCTGAGAGCCACCAACAGGCCAATAGATAGAAGGGTGTTGGTGTCCTACCATGTGACCACAGACCCACAGCTTGCTCTGGGACAATACCAACTGCTCCTGGGATACCCACAGTCCTCTGCCCCTCTCCACTGAAGCCGGAGATCTCTGTGGGACAGGAATCTTACCAGTTATCACCCGCTCAAACATTTTGATAGCTCCTGACTATTTCTAGGCTATCCAACTCCCATGCTGGTCTGTAAAATCCTACAGGCTCCCTCGTGGCCTCTCCTCTCTTACCCAAGGCTCACTACTCTTAATGCATCCAGATTTAGGGGTTTCTTCTCTCTTTCTTTCAGTTTCTTGGTATTACCATCTGCCTATATGCTTTATTATTTGTTTATTTATTACTACTTTGCTGTGGTACTGGAAATTAAACCTAAGAAATCATGTATTCAGTGATACAAGCTCTATCACTGAACCCTGTCCCCAGTCTGTTGTGCCTTGATGTGAAGTCTATTTTCTCTTTTGCTACTCTGTTCTTGTGGAGACAGGGTCTTGTGTACTATAGAGCCTTCCTCCATTATTTTTTTTTAGATTTATTTATTATGTATACAGTGTTCTGCCTGCATGTACACCTTCAGACCAGAAGAAGGCACCAGATCTCATTATAGATGGCTACGAGCTACCATGTGGTTGCTGGGAATTGAACTCAGGACCTCTAGAAGAGCAGCCACCTCTACAGCCCATCCTTCCTCCATTCTAAAGCATAAGGATTACAGGGGTGTGTTACCACACCCAGCACACTCTTTATCTTTGGAATTCCTTTGGAATTTTTCTCCTTTGGGTCTAAAGCCTGGTCAGACCACAGTCTCTGAACCACAGTACAGCAGCCATGGAACAGGGCTCATTCTAAAGGATGCTGAACCTTCTCTGAAGGCTGGGTTTGCACACTTCCATACCAGAGGGTAGCATCTTCACCCTGGGACAAGGCTGTGTGTCAAGGTCAAAGATCAGCCAGGGAGCTTACACTATAGAAAGCCCCAGCCCTGGAAGTCAGGTGCTGGAACCAGAACAGACCTGTTTTGTGCAGCTCAGGCAGGAAGCGCAGGAAGATGGGGCGGGCATACAGAGGCAGCTCCTTTTTCAAGGTCTGTGCAAAGCTCTCCAGGTCACAGTTGCTGGTGTGGCCCGCCACAGCAGCCATTCCTGCTCGGCCCTCAGTTCCTGAGAGCAGGAGGGTACAAAGTCAGTGACAGGCAGTGTCCCAACATAACCACCATCCTCCCCATACGTACCTGGTACCTCAACACCATACACTGCCACATCTGCCATATCAAGGAGGCGGCTGAGTGTGCCCTCCACTTCTGTGGTAGACACATTCTCCCCTTTCCAGCGGAATGTGTCCCCTGTGCGGTCTCGGAAGTACAGGTAGCCCAGCTCATCCATCACCAGCACATCACCTAGGAAGAGGTACAGGGAGTCACAACTGGGCCAGACTGGCTCCTGACCCAGATCGAGCTAGATAGCCATCACTGAAGCCAGTGGTGTGTTCTATCATAGAGCTGGGCTTTGGACAGTTCAGGAATGTGTTCTTGAGGCAGTGGAAGCTCTCCTTATCTCTCCCTTTCCCCTCTGAAAGGAACGGCAAAGATCAGGGGGCTCACCAGTGAGGTAGGCTTGGTCCCCCTTCTTGAAGACGTCATTAGCAATCTTCTTGTTGTTGGCACCCTGGTTGAGGTAACCATCAAAACGGCGCAGGGGATCCTGCTGGATGATGCGACCCACCAGCTGGCCTGGCTGGCCTAAGGATGAGAAAGGCAGTCAGATGTGGCCTCCGCTACCTGTCTTGTCCCACAAAAGTACCCTGCATCTTTTTTTTTTCTTTTTTAAGATTTATTTATTAAATATATAATATTCTGCCTACAAATAGAGGAGGATACCAGATCTCAGTAGAGATAGTTGTGAGCCACCATATTGTTACTGGGAATTGAACTCAGGACCTCTGGAAGAGCAACCAGTGCTCTTAACCTCTGAGCCATCTCTCCAGCCCCAGTTCCCTGCATCTTGAGCTGACTTAATGCATGCAGCCTTTCACAGAAATGGTCTATTATCAGTCAACAGAAGCAAGTGTGCTTAGCATGTATAAAGACCTGAATTCAACCTTCAGCACCTCAAAAAACACTTCAGCCACTGTCTCCCAGGCAGGAGGTGGCTGAGAGCAGGAGCCTATCTGGGCAGTTCTGAAGTGCTGGGCCATGAGTGGTGAGGGTCCAGTGAACCGATCCAGGAAAGAACAAATACTCAACGCACAGAGGCTCTACTAGACAGCTGGACAAGCTGGCACCACTGAGCCCTGTGCCCATCCTGGCACTGCTCAGAGAGTTTCACACTCTTTACCACATATAAGCCTCAGGTCGACCCAAGTTAGGAACTGCCAGCAGCCCTGTATGAAGATGAGGGCCCCATGAGGGCCCCATGTATAAGGCTGACTTTAGTACAGTATAGGCTAAAGGCCCAAGCCAGAATCAGTCCCAGGTGGCCAAGACAGGGGCTTCTCAGGAAGGTGTGCAAATGGCATGGTGAGGGATTGAAAGTAGAGTAATGGCAGTGGAAATGAGAAATGAGTAAAACAGAGCCCTCCGCTCAGAAGAGGTTTGGTGTTTATCCACACTGGCTGACTACCCTCCAACACCAGGACCTCCCCCATCAAATGCCCAATTCCCTCCTGGGCAGACCTGGTTGACAGGGAATGCAGACGCCGTCGGGTCCCCGGATCAGTTCCATGGTATCCTCATTGACTCGGACCAAGCGGATGGGGTACACAAAGGACAGGATGCGGCTGTTGAAGCCACAGGCCCCCACCTGCAACGGCCGAGACTTGGGCCAGGGCTCTGTGGACTCTCCCATAGACAGTGGGGCTAGAGGGACCCCGGCATCCACTCTCACACTGGAATACCGCTTACCCCTCTGTAAGCCTAGGGCCTACTGGGCTCCATCCCCACACCAGCCTTATTAGCCCCGATCTGGACCGTACCTGGCTGTCAAAGTTGCCCAGGCTACAGTTGCACTCAGTGGCCCCGTAGAACTCGGCCACCTGAGGGATGTGGAAACGGCTGGAGAAGTCGGTCCAGATGGACTGCCGTAGGCCGTTGCCCAGCGCCATGCGCACCTTGTGCCGAGACTCAGCCTCACGGGGTGGCTGATTCAGGAGGTAGCGGCAAAGCTCACCAATGTACTGTACAATCTGGGGTGGGTGTGGTGTGCGTCCATACTCTAGAAGGCCCACCGCATCACCTCCCCATCCTTCCAGGCCTCCCCGCCAGGGACTGAACAGTCCTCCCCGCCTCTCTGAACAATGCTGAGCAGCCTCAGCTGTTGAGATGCTCCAGTGTGTGGGTGGCAGGAGGGAGACAAGGGGATGGGGCTGCTCACGCCTGTCCCTTCTCACTCACTGTGCAGTTGTACTTGATACAATCGTCCCAGAACCGGGAGGCTGAGAACTTCTTCCGGATCACCACGGTCATGCCGTGGAGTAGACACTGGCCGACCCCCACGATGTTTCCTGAAGTCAGAGGGGTCTGGAAGTTAAGGAGGGGGAGACCCAAGCCCAGAACCTCCTCTCATTCAGGCTTGCCTCTTTTGAGACAGGGTCTCATGTAGTCCAGGCTGGTCTCGAACTCCTGATTATCCTGCCTCCACTTCCCAAGTCCTGGATTATAGGGGTTCACTACCACAACCAACTCCCAGTTCTGCCTTTTCACAGGACCCCGCCCAACCTGTCTCCTCTTGCTCTGTTCTGCTACACTGACTGGCCATACCTCTTCCTCCCCTCCATGTCTGCACAGACATGTGGGATCAAGCCCACACGTCTCAGGCTGTCCCAAGTCTGCACAGCTCCATTCAACCAAACATGACTGCACTCTTCCCTGCCCTCTGTTTCCTCTAGGGGATCTGCTCAGCCCAACCGCTGGTTTTCCTGTGTGTGATGCTTGTGCTTCCTGCTCCTCCTCTACACTCACTAAAGTCATCTCTTCCTGATAGTCAGGTGGGTTCCCCAAATCCCCAAGCCCCCTTCAAATACACAGACCTTAAAGTATTTTAGAGGTCAGAATGATGCTCAAGCTGTCTTCCTTTATGTCTCTATAACCATGCAGCAATACTATACACGCCTACAGAAACCAACCTCAACACACAGCAGGCAAAGCCACCTGGGACATTGACTTACACCAGACTCTCATGTCACCATCAGTGGACAACAAGCAGAGTAAATGGCCCTGACTGAATCTGAACCCTGACTTGAGCTCCCATGTTCCACAGTAAGGGGCAAGAAAATGGGGGCTCCTAACGACTCAGGGTGCTGGCAGCTAAGGGGCAGGCCCAGGGTTACCTGCTGAGTGGTACAGAGGGAGACAGTCATAGACGATGTCATCAGGCCTCATGCGGAATCCATAGTACACCAGGGAAGCCATACGGTAATACCTTGGAGGGTTCAGGGCAAAGAGGTCAGGGAAACCCTGACTGGAAGGAGGAAGCTTCTTCCTCGTTCCAATCCCACAAAGGCCACCTCCACCCTCGGGCACTTGCCCCTTACCTGCTGTGCACCACAATGGCAGCTTTGGGTAGCCCTGTGGTGCCCGATGTGTAGACATAGAAGAGCTTATCTGAAGGAAACATATACAATGCGGGTCACGGAGAGGCCAGTGCAGGACCGTGTGGGCGATGGAAGGGTTTGCCCATCAGCTTATTTTACCCCTTTTCAGGGAGACCTAGTGATGACCTCAACAGCACCTATCCTCCCAGGCCTCGCCTGAGCAAGGCTGAGTGAAGGAGCAGATGGTGAGATGGATACACAGCTGGTCCCCTTTGAGGTCCCGGCTGAGTGAGACATTCAGATGAGGAAGATAAGACACTTCAACAGCAAGTCTAGCATGGAGCATGGGAATGAGGAGACCTGGCAGCACAGGCTGGCTCAGCTTACAGGGACAAAAGCAGTGCCAGGAGGGCATCTGGGAGGAGGGGATACCTCCTTCAAGGTTTAGCTGCAAGGAGGTGCGTGGTGATGTACAACTTTATTCTAGTGCTTGGGAGGCAGGGGCAGGAGGATCTCTGAGTTTGAGACATGGTGAGCTAAAGGACAGTGAGAACTACAAAGACACTCTCAAAAAATAAAAAAAAAACAAAGGCTGGGCATGATGGCTTTTAATCCCAGCACTTGGGAGAATCCCAACAGAGGCACGAATCTCTGTGAGTTCAAGGCCAGTCTGGTCTCCATAGTGAGTTTCAGGACAGCCAGGACGATGTTTTCCTTGTCTCAAAAACCAGGAAAAAATAATAAAAGGGAACAGGTATCATGGCCACGCTACACCACTGATGTCTATTTACCACACCCAAACAGGCACTGTCACGAGGCTCAGCCCTATCACAGAGGTAGGGGTGCATGCGTGGGGGTGGGTGCGTGCGTGCGTATTCCTCTGGAGGTCAAGAACTCCACTGGATGATACTGAGAGCAATCATCTCAGCGGTGTAGCATCTGCCGTGCGCCAGCCCTGAGCCATCTGGGGGCACAAGGGTGAACCAGCCATTGTCCCCCTCCTCAAACAGCTTCTGGAAGCACTTAAGAAATAAGGGAGAGGAGAGGCTCAACATGGGCAATGGCCTTCCTGCCAACACCCTAGCCTAGGGTTGACCTTTAAAATAAAGCCATGAACTAGATTGCTGCTATTCCCTTTACTGCAGCAGAAATGAAGCTCGGAGGGCAGGTCAGTGGCCTTGATCACATAGGAAAGAGTAAGAGCCAGAGCAGAACTCAGATGGAGTTCAGCAGCCCAAGCTCTGAGCTACCATGCAATAAAGTAGGCTGTGGGACTTCAGCGAAGGGGAAAAAGAGCAGCAGCTGAAGGCCTGCAGGTACCAGTACAGAGGAAGATTCCAGGAAGGCTTCCTGGAGGAGGGGACAAAGGCTGGGACCTGGCAGACCCTACACTCAACATGCTGAAGGATATGCTGAGTGTCTGGTATTCACCCTCTTCCTCTCCACCTCAACTCCTGGCTGAGACTCAAAGCCAGGCATTCAAAGGATGAAAAGAGTCCTACACATTGGGCATTACCTCAGGCTGCTCCACAAATCCAACAATTTCACCTTTTCCAGATGGAAAATGGGAGGTGCCTAATCCAGACCCATGGCAAGTTTGTAGAAGAACTCAGGCCTTCTGACCCTGGGGGCAGGGCGGTCTTTCAGAACATTTCAGAACCTTCCAGAGTGGTGAGAGGCCCACCTGTAAAGCCCTTGTCAGGGCGACTGGGCAGGTGCTTCGGAGCATCTTCTAGCAGAGGGTCCAGATGCTCTGTGTTGGCAGGCACTGTGCTGGGCTCCCAGGGACCAGAGCAGAAGAGGCTGAGTGAGGGGTCCAGGCTGGCATGAATCTCAGAGACAGCTGAAGAGGAGAAACTGCAGGTCAGCAAGCAGGCTAGGAAGCCTGTTCCCAAGACCTTTGTCATGCATGACTGACTATCAGGGAAGACTGGATGGTACAGGGAAATGGGAGAAACGCATTCACTATTGCCAGGAGATGCATTTCTTATCAAGTCTTCTTAACTACAGGATGCCTTACCCACAGGCTCCTGTTTTCAGATCAACTCCCCACCTCCCTGCCCTCCAACCCTGATTTAAAAAAAGACAATGCAGCTATGTTTCTGGCCTGACACTGCTATGTAATCCAACTCTCTGCTTCATCTTCCCAATGCTGGGGTTAGTGGTATACACCATCATGCCAGCTACCATCAGCCCATTTTATAGATGGGGAAAGTGATGGTAAGGATGGAAGAGATGCACTTCACACCAGGCTTTCTGTTGGGGAGCAATTAGAAGACAAAAGAAGTGCAGAGGCCCCCATTCCCAGGAAACCTTTTCTCAGGTCCTTGGAGCCGCACAGACTCTATTCACCCTGGACATGAGAGAATCCTAGCCTGTTGGTTCTACTTTCTTCAGCTGTAAATTCTTTCTCCAGTGTTAGGAATGGAGTCCAGGACCTGGCAAATGCTAGCAAAGAGGGAGGTCCTCAGTCTTTCTGGCTTCCCTCTGACTCATCCACTCTTCTTTCCATGCTCTATTCTTCCTCCTCCACTTGGAACAACTTGATACCTTTCCTATTACCCCATGACCAGAGCAGTACGTGAAGAAGTAACAGGGAGGCTGTGTTTGTATTTGTGTGACTCTGGGTGAAGTTTGGAGCACTTCCTTCTGAACCTGTCTCATTATCCAAAGACAACGATCACTCTCTCCTCAGCCTCAGTGAAGATCAGAACTTTGCAAAGCACCATGATCAGCACTTTCAGTCCCTGACTCAGCAAAAAATAAAACCCAGCCAAGAGGAGGGGAGGGATTAGATTCTTGCTCCCCTTGTACAGGTGAAGCAAATGAGGCCTAATTTACCAGAGAACCAGCCAGCAATGGCCACTTTGCCAGTGCTTCAGAGAAGGAACCGTCTTGACATTTGTGGTACTGCAGGTAGGGAAACTGAGGCTTAAGGGATCTGTTATTCATAAAGGCTCACCAGCATCTCTGGCAGGGTCCAGATGTTCTGCAGCTCAGAGACTCCCACAGCCTCCCACAGGGCTGGAATGGAGTTATCATCTGTGCAAGGTCCCAAGGGTCTCCCACTTAGAGCTCACCTGAGGCCATCTCGCTGCCAAAGATGAGGGCTCTCGCCTTTGAGGTGTCAAGACAGTGGCGCAGGGCATCACGTCTAAGGTTAGTGTTGATGAGAGCCGCCTCCACACCCAGCTTGGCCATGCCCAGCCACAGCCCCACGAACTCATTCCGGTTCTCCATGAACAGGGCAACTACATCGCCTGAGGCCAGGCCCCGGGCCTGCAGAAGGTTGGCCACACTACTGGAGTAGTCATCCAGCTGGCGGAAGGTCCAGTGAGTGTCCGTGCCCTCGAAAATCAGGGCTGTCTTGTCAGGGTGACGCTGTACCATTGAGGCAAACAACAAAGGCACTGTCTTCCGCTCCCGAAGGTACCGTCGGACCTTTGTCTTCACCTTCAGGAGCACCATGCCGCCGCTGTGCGGGAGCAAAGAGGCCATAAGGGCTAAGCTAGGCAGGCTGTGCTCCTGACACCTGTCCAAACAGCCTGAGTTTCAGGAACCAGCCTTTTCTTTTTTTTCGAGACAGGGTTTTTTTTTGTTTGTTTTGTTTTTTTGTGTTGTCCTGGACACGCTCTGGAGATGAGTCTGGCCTTGAACTCACAGAGATCACCTGCTTCTGCCTCCCAAGTACAGGGATTAAAGGCCTGCACAACCACCACTGGCTTAGGAACCAGCTTTCTAATAGTCTCAATTGTCAGCCCCTCCTGTGTGCTTGGCACTGTCTATAACCCCTCACTGAGGTCAAAGAGCAGCAGTAAGAGATCCTGTGATTACTTTCCTTGATGCAAGAGGAAGAAAAAGAAACCAAGGCTTTCATAGTGCTTCAGCTTGCCCAGGGCTTCAGAGGTTGAATGTGACTGAGCTATAACAAGCCAAAGCCAGGTCTCTCTAGGGCTGAACTCCAGAGTTCCACTCTTCTTTTATTTCCTTGTTTTTTGAGACAGTATCTCTCTATTATGTAGCTCTGGCTGTCCTGAAACTCACTATGAGAGCAGGCTGGCCTCAAACTTACAAAGACAGAGCTGCCTCTGCCTCCCAAGTGCTGGGATTAAAGGCATGAGCCACCATACCCAGCCCTTGTTCTCTTCTAAGTCTGCTGTTCTGCCAGAAGCCCTCTCAGGCCCAAGCCATAGTCTACATTCCTGACTCCACGTCTCCTTGGTCCTCACTGCCACAGGAAATCAGGGATGAGTTTTTCTCTGTCATATTTAACACTTTGTCCCTTAGGCCTTCTCCATGCTGGGGACAGGGAAGATGGCCAGTGCTTGTGGAAACACTTTCACGCCCCACCTCACCAACTGCCAGCTTCAGTGTCTTTGTCGGTGCTAGGTCCTGTGGCTGTGCCTCCCCCTGCCACCTGCACAGCACCTTTCAAGCACAGCTGCTTCCCTCTAGGAGACTTCCTGGATTCCTGGCCTAAGTTTCTTGTCTGAGGTCCTCTCTCTTCGCCCCATGGCTCCTGTGGGGCCACTTGATAGCTCCCTTTATAGTCAGCCCAGACTGACAAACACCAAGGTACCTATTTTAGGAGAGAGGTTCCCTGTTCTGGGTACTGGAACCCAGGAGTGAGCAAGACTGCCAGGGTCTCTGCAGCAATGGTGCAGGCAGTTTCTCCCAGACATCTAACTTAGGGCTTGTGCTAGCACCCAGTGTACCCTGGGCTCTCTCAGGCTATGCCAACCTGAGGAAAAGTCCTTTTCCATTGGGGTTTTCTTCACCTTGTCATAATCTAGTGTGCTCAGAACCCCTCATGGACATCTCTTCAACAAACCTGCTCTGATGTGTGTGCCCCAGCTTCCAAAACCTGCCCCAGGTTAAGGAATCTCTGGTTTAGGAGATTCCTTGAGAGACTTTGACCTTGGAGATCAAAGTTCTAGGTTTGACTGCCAGGGGAAGGGCATGGAAAAGAAGATGTTCCTTTGTGACCCTGATGTCTTAGGCCAGAACAGTTGAGACCCCAAGAAGGGCTAGATATGGTACTCACAAGACATCTCGCCTGATAGTCTTGATGAAGACCCGGATGAAGCGCCAGCCGCCAGACCCCAAGTACAGGAGCAACAGGGAGAATCCCACCTGGGTCCAGGGCAGCTTCAGCACCAGCTTGGAGAACACCAGCGCCCCCACCAGAGATGCCCCTAGCAGCATTGTGACCTGCAGGTGCAAGGCGGTTAGGGACTCAAATAACTATTTCTTTAGGACCCTCCACTTGGTGACCAGATTCAGTATGATCCCAAAGGGTCAACATATGGGATTGCTTAGTCACCTCAAAAGAGGTGGCTTAGAATAAGGTTCAAGGCATTGGTTCCATGCCAAACTGGAAGGAACCTGAGGTATAAAGCAAGGTAGATAGATAGACAGACAGACAGAAAGATAGATCTAACTTCTCATTCTATCTCAGGTCACCTTGCTAAGTGACCTTGGGCTATCCCCTTTCCTAGTTCAGGCCCTCAACACCCTGCTCTATGCTTTGGGTTAGTAAGACTTGTTCTTAAGACTCTTTCCAACCCAAGTATGCAGTTCACTCACCTATATTCAAATACCCTAACCAAGATGGCTGCAAGATGGGTACTAATATAAGTGTCTCTGGCTTGACAACTCTCCTAGGGACTCAGTAGGTTTTGGAGATGACAACACCCAAAAGGGTAGCTTTCTGGGGCCCTGCACAGTCTCTGCTCACAGAGGCAGCGTTGTGCCTTCTCTGGTCCATAGAGGGCGAGGCAGCAAATGGGTTAGAGGCAGGAGGGGCAGAGAGGTGACAGCCCAGGGGTAGGGTGGAAGGAGATGACTGTCGGACAGGAAAAAGAACTAGAAGCACCACACTCACCTATACCCACACACTCAGCAAGTCACTCAGATGAATCTTTGGGGACTAGGGCTGACGAGAAGGGGAAAGGCTGTGTTGAAGCACAAGGCAGAGATTATGGCTCAGGCTCTATTCCTGCTTCTTTATGGATTTAGTCAGGAGGACAGCTAATGGGCTGCATTTCTTGGGGTTTTCCTTTTCTTGGGAAGAGCCGAAGGTCAAAAGATATTAAATAGCCTGAATATCTCCAAGCTAGGCGGAGGACCCTGGCCTGGGCCACGGGGAATCCCTTATGAGACTGCTTTCTGGAGAAAAAAAAAAACAAAAAAAACAAACCATTAAAAACATTAAACACTAATGCAGGATCGCCAAGATTCTTAGCCCTGACTTGCCAGAGCCACTCACAAAAGAGGCTAGGAGCCGGTCCAAGATTGTTGAGAGAGGAGACACGACAGGAGGGGTGCCGCAGACCGACCTGCCTCTAGACAGCCGGGACAGAACACTGGCTGGGAGAGGGAGGGCGCGCCCCTCAGCCCGAGCGGGCGCCGCCGTCTCCCTCTGCTCGGCCTGGCACGTTCCCTCCCGCTCAGTAAGCCGCCGTCCCCGACTTGGCTCACCCGGCTGCGGCTGCGCGGCGCGGCGCCCCGACAGGATGCGGCCCGGTTGCGGCAGCGGAGTGCGGAGCGCTGGGGGCATCGGCCGCCCCGGGGCGCACACAGCCGAGCCTCGGTGCGCCTGGCCCACTCCTCGCTCTTGTAGGGTCTGTACAGCCGGCGCGCTCCACCCCCGCCCGCCTCCCGCAGCCGCACCGGCTGTGCCGGCCGGCAGCACCGCCTCCCGCGCCGTCCCCGTAGAGGGCGAGCTTCGGAGCCCGTGCAGCTCAGCGCAACTCAGCCCCAGCGCGCCCGACACCGCCCAGCCCCGCCAGCCCTGCGCGCGCCACTGCCTCTGCCGCCCGGCCCGCTGGGAGTGGTAGGTCGAGCCGCGTGGCATGCTGGGAGTTGTAGTCCTGGTAGCCTCGTTTGTTCTAGCTGCTGAAGTTGCTTGCCCTGGTCAGGCAATGTGCGGATCTGCTCCTGGAGTCATCCTTCTCTGCAATTCCCTGGACCAGGGAACCCAGAGAGAATATACCCATTCATATGACCATTCGAGAATCCGGAGCAGGAGATGAGGCCCAAGTAAAAATGTATCTGTTTAACTTACTATTACTATTTCACATTTGTTTTCTTATTTATGTGTGTATGGATGAATGTTCCAAAGTCCTGTGTGGTCAGAGGACAACTTTTGGGAGTTATGTTCTTTCACCAAGCAGGCTTCGGGGATCAAATTCAGGTCATTTGGCTTGGCCTTCAGGCACAGGGACAAGCACCTTCCCTGCGCCACCTTCACCTTGCCAGTCCTGTTTTTTTTTTTTTTTTTTTTTGAAACAGGGTGTTCCTCTGTAGGCACTTTGCCCTGGATCTTGCTGCAGTCAATCTACTTTAGCCCTGAATGCTGGCACTACAGGCATAAACTACCACACTTATCTTGGAATAGAATTTAATAAATGTTCATTTCAACACTGCTCACTGAAAGAAAAGGCTGGATTTGTGAACTGGCACAAATCCTACTTGTGGACCTTGGCAGAATACATGGGGCACTGGGCTTCTAGACCATTCAGGAGTGGTCATTCACCACAGTTGAGTATGACTGCTCCCTCAGGACATTTAAAGTTTTCAGTACCTTTTCAAGACTCAGAAAGAACTGAGGAGCCAGGAGTGATGGCTGCAGAAGATCTCCCAGAATCCAAGGATTTAAAGCCCGTGTAACTAACTTTAACCCTGACTGATTAAACACTCCAGAATACTAGTTCCCTTGTAAACCAGAGAGCTTTGACGTGTCTTCAGCCTAGCTGTGGGCAAGGGTCCAGACTCTCAGCCTGTGTGGTTCAGAGGCTCTGAAAGGTTTTGGGGTGACTAAGAATCTTGCTCATCTGTTACCATCCCTTGTCATTAAATAGCTCCTTCAATGACTCAGCCCAATAAAGTCTGTAAAGGGGGAGGGGCAGTCTTCAGGGTGTGTTTATAGGTGTTACAGATGAAATTCTGGTCTGATGATGACTTGGACCAGGCTGTTCAGAAGTGCATCCTTTGGAGGGCTTGGATAGTAAGCTAAAGGGACATCTCCAGGGCTATAACAGAAGGCAGTAGCGCCCCCCACATTCATAGGCATGGCTACTACAGACAAATGGGGACTAATGTTTTCAGCACAAAGTTCCAAGTCTAAGCTCCTTCTTATGTATTAAAAGTAGGTTTTAGGGGGTCAAGTGTGGTAGCACATGCCTCTAACCTCAGCACCAAGAGGCAGTCAAGTGGATCTCTGAGTTAGAGACCAGCCTGGTCACATAAGTGAGTTCCAGGACAGCCAGAGCCACATAGAGAAACCCTGTCTCAAAAACAAACAAATAAACAAAACCAAACCAACCCCCCAAAGTGGGTTTGTGGGCTGGGCAGGCATGGTGGTACTTATCTTTAATTCCAGCACTTGGGAGGCAGAGGATCTCTGTGAGTTTGAGGTCAGCCAAGGCTACAAAGAGAGACTTTTGTCTCAAACAAAAAAATAATATCTGTCTGTAAATCATAATGCTGAGGACTCACCTCACAGCCCTGGTGTGTAGATTCATGAGGCACATTTGAAACAGTGCCGACATATTTATTATTATAGTTTATAGGCTCTCTGGCCGCAGAGAACACATAAATCAAACTCTAGGAGACATTATGCTCCCTGGGTTTGGAGTCATCATGAAACACAGGGTGTCAGGCTAGAGCTGGGCACATAAGTTAGTGGAAGAGCCCTTCCTAGCTTGCCCAAGGCCCTAGTTTGAACCCAGCACCCGAAAAACCCAACCAATCTGTAGCGCTTGCTTTTAAACTCTATTTTACTTGGGGTGTTTAGGCCTCTATCTCCTTTCCAACACCCTAATCCTAAATAGGAGAGAGAAGGTTAGTGTGGAGAGGGTGCTCGAAGGAGACTGCTTGCTGCGTCTGCTGTTGCCAGAGATTGGTATAGCCCTAAAAGAACCCATTGACCCTAAACAGCTGGGAGAAGTAAAGAGGTCTGCGGCCCCCTTTCCCGACCAACCTTCTCTCTCCTACTTAGGGTTAGGAGGTTGGAAGAGAAAAGCTTAAAGGAACCCCAAATAAAATAGAGTTTTAAAACGAGCAGTACACCAATCAACCAAAAGAGACATGCGGGGAATGATGACATACACTCCTCCCACTACCACCATACATGTGGCTCCTATGGCACACATATACCTTAGTCTACTCAAGAGGCAGGGGCAAACAGGTCTCTATGAGCTGGAAATCGGCATGCTCTACATAGTGAGTTCCAGGCGAGCCAGGGCCACAGAGACCCTGTCACAAAGTCAAACCACAAAATGCCAGGGGCGTGGGAGCTGGTCTAGCAGTAGGGAGAACTTGCTGCTTCCCAGGGGACCTAAGTTTGGTTCCCACACCCAGCAGCCCGCAATTGCTACAAGTCCAGCTCCAGGTATCTGAAGCCTCTTTTAGCCTCTGCAAACATACACACACATGCTTATATACATAGAAACACATATTTGTTTCCAAAACAAAGGAAGGAAGGACCAGGCCAGTCTAGGCCATATAACATAGCAAGACTTTGTATCAAATAAAAACTCTGAGCAGAAAAATCATGCATGCACAGGGATTAACAAACAATGTAGATCCTTGTTGAGTGAGTGAAAGGGAGACTGAGGCTATGGTGACTAGTGAGTGTAAATATACTTTCTCGGCTGACTATTGAGTTCAGCTATAAGGAAGTTTGCTGTCTGCTTACCAGACTTGTCACAGTGGCCAAATTAAGGCAGTCTCCCACAAAATACCAGGCTAGGTCTGAGGTGAAGAAGCCAAACACAGAGGTAAAAGACATTCTGCCTCCAAGCTGCTTGGTGTGAGTGGACACAGGGAGGGTGGGTGAAGACAAATCTGGATTAAGCCGCCCTTCCCCACATTCTGGCAGTTCATCTGCCTAACACTCTTCCTGGTCTGTCTCTTTCTCTTCTGGTCAGCCACAGCTAGGATGGAGTCCCTGGCCTCAGAGGCCAGGCTTTCACAAGCCACTCTCCCAGAGCACAGAGCATATCCAAACCTGTTGAATAGAAATCCCTCCTGTGGCTGGTAAGAATTCAAGGTGACGTAAGTGGGGCTGGCACAAGGACCCTCAGCTGGCCTCAACTCTGAAGCCAGAAGTGGCACTGTCTCCGTTACTGCTTTTGACGGTGTTGTCATCCTCTAGAGTGCCCTGGGAGGTGGGCCTCTGAGCCTGCCTATGGGGATTATCCAACATAAATAATAGCAGGAGACCCTATTGTGGGTGGGGTGATTCTCTGGGCATCAGATTCTGGACTGTAGAAAATGAAGAAAGCTAGTCAGGCATGGTGGCCCATGCCTTACTCCCAGCACTCAGGAGGCAGAGGCAGGCAGAGTTCTATGAGTTCTATGCTCTTCAGGCTAGCCAAGGCTAGTGAGATCCTATCTCAAAAATAAAAGCAAGAAAAAAAGAGAGCTAGCTAAGCTCTTGCATGCTTTCCTTGTCCCTGTTTCCTGATTGTGCATTTGACCAGCTGCTTTTAAATTTTTGTTCAAAAAACAAACAAGCAAACAAAAAAACTGTAAGCCAGAAAAAAAGCAGTGTAAGGGAGAAATGGATGATTTTGGCTCACAGTTTCAGTTATCACAATGGGGAAGTAAAAGAGCAGGAGTTTAGAAAGGCATCTGGTAGAAAGGGGAGGAGGCCCTCCCCAATCAGTGGACTTGGAAAGGGGCAGGGAGGAGATGAGGGAGGGTTTGGGAGGGAATGAGGGAGCAGAAACAGCTGGGATACAGAGTTAATAAAATGTAACTTATAATAAAAAATATAAAATAAAATAAAATAAAATAAAGGCATCTGGTAGCCGGGTGTGGTGGCAACACTTTTAATCTCAGCACTCTGGAGGCAGAGGCAGGAGGATCTCCAAGTCTGATCTACACAGTGATTTTCAGGAAAGCCAGGTTACACAGAGAAACCCTGTCTCAAAAAACATTTTTTGTTTAGATTTATGTATATTTGTGCTTGTGTATGTGTATATGTATATATGTATGCATGTATTTATTTTACACCATTCCTGGAGGTCCTGCAATACCAAGTCAATGTGTGGAGTGGACAGAACAAGCTCCCATTCCAACTCCTAGCTTCAAAAATCCACTTAATATATTGTCCTTGGAGAGAGGATGTATCAGCTATTAAACTGATAAAAACAGATACTATACTTGATCTTAGTCAAAAGTCCAAGAAGCGATTAGATATGTTTTTCCTGCATGTGAGTGCTTGGTAGGTCAAAAGAGAGCACCAGGTCAGGAAAGGCATTGGATTCCTTGGAAATGGAGTTATAGATGGTTGTGAGCCACCAAGTGAGTACTGGGAACTGAACCAGGGACCTTTGCAAGAGTAGCAAGTGCTCTTAACCACTAAGCCATCTCTCCAGTCTCCAGTTGCCTTTCTTTTCTTTCCTTTTTTTTTTTTTAAGATTTTATTTATTTATTATATGTACAATGTTTTATCTGTATGTAGACCTGCATGCCAGAAGAGGGCACCAGATCTCATTATAGATGGTTGTGAGCCACCATGTGGTTGCTGGGAATTGAACTCATGACCTCTGGAAGAACAGCCAGTGCTCTTAACCTCTGAGCCATCTCTCCAGCCCTTTCCTTTTTTTATTTATAGATTTTTTTTTTTTTTTTTTTTTTTTTTGAGGCAGGGTTTGTCTATGTAGCCCTGGCTGTCCTGAAAATCACTCTGAAAACCACGCTGGTCTGGAACTCAGAGATCTGCCTATCTTTGCCTCCAGAGGGCTGGGATTAAAGGTGCAATCAGCACTTCTGGCTCCCAGATGCCTTTCAAAGCTCCTACTGCTTTTACCATCCCACTAAGATGGACAAAACTGCGAGCTAAAATTAACCGGTTTTCCTGGAGAAGGGAGGAGTCACTGCAGGGCTCAGCTCCCTCTCTTTGGCCCTGCCATCCTTTACAGGTTTCTCTACAACAGCTGTATGGGAGGCTGCTTTCTTCAGGGTACTTTATCCCTTGGTCTGAGGAATGTCTTAGTCGGCCTTCTTGTGTCTACCAAGTGTCCCTCAGGGGCGAAAAGGATTGTGGAGGATTTCCGAGGACAGAGATGGTCCTGACACTTCAGCAAAAGGCTTAGCTTAGGCCGACATGGTGGGTGGGCTCTGACATGACCCCATCTGCTCCACAGTTAGGATCTAACATGAGCATTGAAAGCAGTAAACTAACCAGGAAGGGCTCTGTGAATTGCAGGGCTCATAGGTGTGTACCAACTACACTCAAATGTTTTCCTCATACACATTCTGCTCCTTTGGCCTGAGGAGCTATGAGCTGTAGCAATCCTACTTTGGTCTGACTTTGCCAGTGGGGACTTCAGAGCTCTTCATGGAACTTCTTGGCCAATAATAACTTCTATTTCCTAAGTGCTAATGATGTACTAACAAGTACCACCATGGGCCATCTTACGAGCAACAGGTGTTTGACGTTCCTTTTAAAGTTGGGAAAGAGAACTTCAGGAGACTGCTGCAAGGAAGCACAGCAGGTCAGTGGTGGGGCAAGGCCTGTCCTGGAGCGCAGCGCCCAAGCACAGACAGGTATGTGCTACTTACGGTGTCGTGTGAACCCGTGGTGTCGGGAGATCACGCCCAGGACCCCATGCAGTTCATACAGTGCCCTACAATTGAGCCATATCCCCCGTACTTCATTGTTCATTTTAATTAAAAAAAAAAAAAGATTTATTTATATGTGTGAACATTTTGTGGGCATGTATTTATATGTACCACAAATATGCCTGGGACCCACAAAGATTAGAGGATAGCATTAGATCCCAGAGTTAAGGATGGTCATGAATCACCTCGTGGGTGCTAGGAATTAAACCCAGGTCCCCTGTGAGAGCAACAAGTGCTCTAAACTGCTGAGAATCTCTCCAGCCCATTTTTTTTCTTGGGGGTAGGGGGTTCGGGTGAGACAAGGTTTCTTTGTGTGGCCCTGGCTGTCCTGGACTCACTTTATAGACCATGCTGGCCTTGAAGTCACATCGATCTACCTGCCTCTGCCTCCTCAAGTGCTGGGATTACAGGCATGCGCCAGTGAGACCACCTCCAGCCCATCATTTTAAATAGTTTTCACATTTTATTTTGCACATGAGTGCACGTGTACGCACATGGGATGTGGTCAGAGGACAGCTTGCAGAAGTTGTTTTTATTTTTTTTTAATAATTTATTTTATTTTATGTGCATTAGTGTGAACGTGTCAGATCCCTTGGAATTGGTGGTATAGACAGTTGTGAGCTGCCATATGGGTGCTGAGAATTGAACCCGGGTCCTTTGGAAGAGCAAACAGTGCTCTTAACCACTGAGCCATCTTTCCAGCCCCGCAGAAGTTGTTTTTTACCTTCCATTATGTGGACCTTGGGGATGCAACTCAGATCTTCAGGCTTGGTGGCCAGTGTTTTTACATTTGTAAGCCATCTAGTAAGGCCTGTTTTGTTTTGTCTTGTTTCAGTTTTGAGGTTTCCTTTTGTGTCAGTGTACACGTGTGTGGACATGAGCATGTCACAGCAGCACTGGTAGTCGCCATCTCTTTCTACCCTGTGAGTCCTGGGGACTGAAATGCCATTGTCAGGCTTGGTGGAAGTGCCTGTACTGCTGAGCCATCTCACTGGTTCAGTTGGTTGGTTTTTATCAGGGGAGGCTCAAACAGCTTTTTCCTTTGGCTCTTTCCATAGGCACTATCATTCTTCCTCTGCTGATGTCAGAAGTCTGGCTTAGAAATAAGAAGGACCTGTGAATTTTCAAGGCTAGGGACTTGATTCCTAACCTGCTTGACTTCAGACCCAATGACAGCAACAAGCAACTGAGGTCCAACTTGGGAAGGAATTGCCCTCTCCAGCACTTCAGGCTAAGGGAGCACTAGGCCAAGGAAGACCAGTCTAGGCTGATGGGAGCTTTATTCAGACAGCAGAGACACCTTCTGCTCCCCATCACTCTTCTCAGAGCTTTGGAACAGGATGTAATAGTCAGGTCTTCGAAGACAGCTTGCCAGAATGTCCTGTCAAGAGTAACTGTTCCCACCTGCACAATCCAGTAAGATCCAAGATGATTGTTCCAAGCACACATCTTGCTCTCTTTGGATAGCTCACAGCACTCCGGGGCCCCACTACCCTGCCTGCTGTCTGGACTGGCCCTCAAGGCACATGACAACAATGCCTATAAAAATCATGATAAATGACACTATGAGTTCAAGGTTCAAAGACAAGAAAGGAAGGCAGTGGGTAAAGAGGCAAGTTCAGCTTTCTCTGTGAAGAGCAGCTCTGGCTAGGCCAGGCCCTGGACAAGTTTCGGGGGAGGACTAATGCCCAGCTCCTCCCGCAGGGCTGTCATGGACTGTTCCCAACGCTGCTCATAGTAGATGTTGAGGAAACACGGGGCCCTGCGCCCGTTCTGAATTGCCCAAGGGATCAGCTCAGAAAACAGTACTTGTAGGCTCCTGGAGGACAGTGGAGGGAAGAAAAGACATTAAGGTCCCCAAGGGTGCAACACACTCTGTTCTCAGTCAACCTTCCTTCAGACCTAAGCAGACCTCAGTGAGGAAAGCCTCACAGCACACACCCTGAACACGATGAAGCTCAGGTTTAAATATAGGCCTGTCCAATTCCAGAAACCTCACCTTCATGCTGACCCTGTTCATTCTGATCCAGCCCTGGACGCCTGGCTCAAGAGACCCCGGGGTTCATTGACTCAGTTTTCTTTTCTGCCTTATTATTCCCATCTTTGCTTTCTGGAGAGGCTTGAGGTACCTGCATGCCCATTCCCACACTTCCTGGAGCCCCAGCCCTTTGGAGGTCTCCTTCCATCCCCAGAAAACTTACTGAGCACGGAGGCGGAGAGGTCCGAAGAGTGCTCCCAGGATGCACATGGGTAGGCCAGTCTGCACAGCCTCAAACCACTTTACCACAATCTCTCCTAGAGGTGAGGGAGAGGGTGGAAGGTGAGCAGGTGATGGGGGCAGGGAGGTTGGAGGGCCCCCAGTGAGGCATGCTCTCCTTTCGTACTTCTAGGGGTTGTTTGGTGGGGTGTAGTCCCATCCTATATGGGCTGTGGGGCATTTGGCTAGAAGTGAGGGAAGGTCCAAGAGGGGAGTCATGGGGACAGCATGCAGAAGATCTCAAAGGTTAGGCTGACAGTGGTCTATTCAGGCCCAGGGAGTTGCTATGGTTTCAGAAGCAGGGATCCTTGGTGTCTAGATGCTGAGACGAGGGCTGGGAGGCATGGATGAATGAGGATGCATGGCAGGGATGCTACCAGGATGCATACATAATACAGAAGGCAGGAACTGGGCTAATTGATAAAGAAGAGGCACGAACTGTGATCCTGCCTGGAAGACAGGCCCGGCAGGGGACCCCGCCACTGCCTACTCAGTTGGCTATTCTGCCAGCACTCACCCAGCATATTGGTTGGCATCCCCAGCAGCGTGTGGAGCATGTCGTGCACCTCACGGTATCTCTGGATCACATAGGCTAGTTCCTCGTCGTCCACGAAACGCGTAGGTGCCCGTGTGTCTGGAGAGACCCTCTGACAAACACAATCCCTCCTTGGACTCCTTCCCATCAGCCCCCAGAGTCCCACCGGCCTGCTGGCCCGACACCACCTTATTTTCACTGTTCCCACCAAACTCATACACTATCTGAGATCCCTGCTGTTTTTACCCACACCTGCCCACAAGGAAACCTCAGGGAAGAATTACTGCCGCCCCTCCCCCACCTTCTCAAGCTCACACAATGCTGGCAGCCTGTTGGAACCTATAGCTTTAGTGAGGAGAGGCGGAGTGGGTTTTGTAAGACAGAAAGTTCTGGGATTAGCCGCACAAAAAAAAAAGAAGAACATACTAGGAGCTAGGGAGATAGCTTGGTCAATGAAGTGTTGTATTAAGTGTGAGGACTTGAGCTCCACCCCTAGCACCCACACAATTAAAAAAAAAAAAAAAAAGGTAGTTGCTGCACTGTGCCTGTAATCCAGCACATGGAAGGCGGAAACAAGAGGCCAAGGCATCCTAGGGCTTGCAGGCCAGCCAGTTAGCCAAACTGATGGACTCTAAATTCAAACAGGGCCTGACTTGAAACATAAGGTTGAGCCAGGCGTGGTGGTGCATGCCTTTAATCCCAGCACTCAGGGAGGAAGAAGCAGGCACATGGCTGGGAGTTCGAGGCCAGTCTGGTCTGCACAGCGAGTCCAGGACAGCCAAGGCTACACAGAGAAACCTTGCCTCAGAAAAAAAGCAAAAACAAAAAACAAAAAACCCAAAACATAAGGTTGAGGAAGACACTTGATGTCAAGCTCTAGGATCCACACATACACAGACACACCTACACACAAACATGTACACACAAAATAAAAACACTGTTGCTGAACTGTAAACTTAAAACGGCTGCAGTGGGGCTGGGGATGTAGCTCAGTTGGTAGAGTGGGGGCCTAGTATAGCCCTGGCACTGCACAAAAATGAGCACAGCAGCACATAGCTGTAATCCCAGCAGCTGGAAAGTACAGGCAGAAGGATCAGGGGTTTAGGATCATCTTTAGCAACATAGAGAATTTGAGGCCACCCTGGGCTATAAGCCTGCCCAAAAATCAAAATAAAGAGGCACACACCTAAATGTTATTAAATTAATTGTTTCCTTTTATTCAAGGGGCCATTAAGAAGCTTTAAATTCCCATGTGGCCCATTTTACTCACTGTTGTGGCTCTGGTGCTTGGTCCAGGACCCAGATGAATAACTCCTTTCTGTTGTTTTATAGAGAGTCTCTTGCTGCCTAGCCCTGGCTGACCTTAAACTCCTGGCAATTCTTCTGCCTTGACTTCCCTAATGCTGGGATTACAGGTGTGTATACTCCCAGCAAGGGTAAGGAGGCTGATCACCCTCGCCTAGTCAACCCTGCTTCTCTGAGTTGCATTAGTACCTCAACACACTTGGGGCCAGCCTAACTGGCCTGCTCCAACATGGCCTCAGCTTACCCAGAAGCTGATGGAGTTGAAGTGTTTGTTGCTTCAGGGCAGCCGGCACAGTGTTGTTTGGTGTTAACCGATGGCCAAGCTGGGTCCCAAGACATTACATCTGTGTGCCGATGAAGCACTGCCTTCACTGAGGGCCTACTATCTGCCAACTATATATGACGTCCTTTACATATATTGTCATGTTTTGCCCTTACTGTAATCTAGGAGGTAGATGCTATTACTAACTTGAGAAACAGGCGAGAAAAATGCGGCTAGGAGGGTAAAGCGTGGGGCCCAAGATCGTACAGCTGAGGTGCCTGGAGCGGCCTGTTGGTCTCCACATCCAGTAGTCCTGATATCCATTATCAATCAGCCACATTAGTGCCCTGAGGATGAAGAATCTGTCCTCCGTCTGCAGAGGATTTGTGCAGGGCTGTGAGACTGGGAAGAGAGGCGGAGCATTACCTCTGTTCCTTTAACTTGCCAAAGTATGACACTACCTTTCAGCAATGCCAGCCTTGGCTCCTGTGGCTTTACCTTGAACCTTCCTCTTAATTTTGTAAGACTCATGGTGTTCCTTCCCCTTCTGTGGTGATTGATTTCCTTGTCCTGGAAGTGCCAGATCTCCAGACAGCCACTATAGTAGGGAATATGCTGGGTAAGGTGCCCAGGACAGCCCTAACAGAGCTCCTCCCCGACCTCACCACAACAGGACTAAAGGCTGTGGAGAATGCCAAAGCTGGTCCTCCCAGGGTGGCAGTTGGGGCAGGTTTCTCACTGATGAAACAACCTGCAGCCTGGTGAAACTAGGGCAGGGACTACTCTGCCAAGGCAAAGGTGCTAGGAGAGGGCAAGAAGCAGGTTACTGTCTTGAGGCAATGCCTTTATGGAGCTGTTGTTCTCAGCTGCACATCAGAGATCTTTACAATGTCCAGACATTTAAGATTGTCACCACTCCACTGGATGGATGAGGGAGGCACAGGACAGTTTCCCAACCAAGAATCCCAACCCACAGCATCAGTAGCGTTAAGTCTAGGAAATCTTGTTCCAGAGTGACTCTTAGTCACCCACATCCTCCCTCAGCCTGGCTGGCTTCTGGATGGAGAACCGTTTAGCTTCAAGGAGATGTGCACACAATAGAGGGAGGGGACAGGTGGAGTAGGACAACTGGATTATATGGTTCTTTCCTTTATTTTGATTGAGAGTCTCTGTGTAGCCCTGGTTGTCCTAGAACTGTATAGACTAGGCTGGTCTCGAACTCAGAGATCTGCCTGCCTCTGCCTCCAGAGTGCTGGGATTAAAGGTGTGAGCCACTGTGCCTGGTTCTAAGGTTCTTTCATCAGTCAAGCTGTATTACTATTTTGTTTTAAAAGTTCCAATGACTTTTAATGGCTGTTACAAGATGCAGTTTCTTTCCCACAGCCCCAGTATAACCATCAGCCTGCTCCTTCCCCTGTTCACACCTCAGTGTTCTATTTATCTATGTACTTATGCTGGGGACGGAGCCCAGGGCCTTATGCTGGCCGAGAACTATCTACCACTGAGCTATCCCCCCAGGCCCTCCGATGTTTTGTTTTGATAATTTATTCTTTTAATATACACAGTGGGTGTTTTCATGTGTATATGTCTATGTACCAAGTGTGTGCCTGGCCAAAAGCTCACTGTGTGAGCAAGGCTGGCCCTGAACTTCTCTTTCTTCTTCTCCTGTACAGCAAGTTCATGCTGGGGACTGAACCCAGGACTCTGTGCATAAACTCTACCAACTGTACTATAGCCCTAGACTGCTACATTTTCATTTCATTTTTAAAAACTACTTTATTCCAGGTCTCTCTAATAAGAGCACAAGCTCTGGGAGGACAGAGCCCTGGCTCACTACACCACAGCACGTAGACCGATGGGTGGCAGGTGCTGAGTAGTGAGGCTTTGATTGCTGGGAACCCCTGTTCCTCCCACTAGCTGCCTTGCCTGGTGCTGGAGAGTACCAGACTGGCCACAGCACAGTGGTTCGGTGCATAAGCTGGGGTGGAACACTGCCCTGGGTCATTCTGGCTATAAAGTTACCAAGTTGTTTCACTGTTCCATGTCTGAGTCCTCATCTCTTGCAAGAGGGTGACAATAGAACACACTAGACAGGGTCACTAGCAGGATCTAGCCAGATCATGTACCAGCCTGGCAGGAGGTTAATAACCACCAGCATTTGGTGCTAGTATTTGGGATGACATTCCCAGCCCATTTGTCCATCCCATAGAAAAAATGCAAAGCCTGAAAAGCACCTCTGCCTTAGTTGGCAGCTTTGGCATCCTCTTGTCCTAGACTATATCCTCCCATGTCACTCCTCTGTCCTTGTTGATAAGTGCTGGATGCACAGAGGCTGGAAACTCACATTAACATCCAGGAAGCGAAGATACTCACGGCCCAGAGAACCTTCAGGCAGGCTCTGGAGCTTGCTTAAGTCAAGGGTGGACAGTGAGATCCGGGGACGATCTCTGAAAGACAGATTGTCGGAGGTGGGACTGGGTGTGTGTCAACCAAGGCTAATGAAAGGGCCACATAAAGGAAGTTGGGGTGGGCATCAGGCCACAGGACATCCATGTAGCCACATAAGCCCTTGTGGAACACTGTAGTATTAGGGACTGTGGAGCCCATCACAAACCAGGGCTGAGCTGGTGCCTTCAAAGGCATGATCTAGCCAGAGAAGAAGGGCACAGATGCCACTGCAGGGAGGTGATAGTGAGCGCACATTTGGAGAGGAACAGCTGGTTACTGAGAGCCTAATGCAAGCAGTCTTGTGGCTGGCACTGGACTAAGACAATGTATTGCACAACCCAGGAGATCCATTCCACATGTGTGTGTTCCTGGTACTGAGCAGGGACCCATGCACTACTGGGCAGTGCATCCATCCATGGTCCTCTGAAGATGAGGACTGACATACCCCTACCAAACGTCAAGACAAAGTTAGGACCTACCGTAAGATCTGGGCACCCTCTGGATCCTTCTTCATCTGGTCCCTGAGGAATTTCAGGGTGTGGCATCCTGTGGTCTCTCCCAGAACTGCAACCATGTCTAAAAGGTCAGAAATGGGCAGATGGAGGATGGAATCCTTTTGTTTGTTTTTTGTTTTTGAGACTGTCTTTGTAGTATAAGCTGTCCTGGAACTCAGTATGTAGAACTGGAACTCAGGCTTGCTTCAAACTCACAGAGATCTTCCTACCTCCACTACCCAAGTGCAAGATTAAAGGCATAAACCACCAGGACAGCAAGCTCCTCCTCTTCCTCCTCCTCCTCTTCTTCCCTTTTGTCTTGTTTTTTTGTTTTGTTTTGTTTTTGAGGCAGGGTCTTTCTACATATGTAGACTTGGCTGTCCTGGAACTCACTTTGTAGAGCAGGCTGTAGCTATTATTCTTAACATTACTAATCTGTTGGAATATGGAATCAACAGAAAAATGAACTACTTTCATATCCCATTATTGTAACAGAGTATCAGGTTTCTACTGATTAGTACCAGCCCTGAGATTAAATGCTGATGAAAGGCTGATATATCTGTGCTGACAGAGGGCTTGCTTAGCTCACTTGAAGCCCTGAGTTTGGTTCTTAGATCCACATAAGCTGGGCATGGTGGCACACATTTGTTAACCAGCATTCAAAGGAGGCAGGAAATCAGGAATTCAAAGTCATCCTTGATAGAAACAAGAAGCAAGCTCAGTCTACACGAGACTTTGTCTCACCAAAACAACAACAACAACAACAATGGTGCTAGATTTGAGTCCAAGTGCAGTCACTAGATAAGGGATCCTATATAAACCACTTCATGTCTTCTCCTCTTCCTCCCATCTTTTCTTTCTTTGAACAAACACTAGCCACGTACTGAATAAGAAGCCAGTCTTGAACTGATTCAGCAAAGAAAATCCTGAAAATCACGATCCTTGATCTTAGCAAGTTTACTACTCAAGAGAATGTTGTACTATGGTGTGTACACGTAAGTCATTCAGTCCAGAGATTAATATGCTGGCTGACACACTCTCCCAAGAATTACAAAAAGTCAGACCTGTAGATGTCACACTTCCTTCCTCCTCTCCTCGCTCTGCCCAGCAGACCCACAACAGTGATTTTGGCTAGAACTTGGCACCTGATTATCATAAACGTTCCTGGGGACTAAGAGCTAGACGCAACCAGGTTTGGGTACCCGCGACTGCCTGACTCTCCGGTTACATAAAACCAAGGCTTTGACAAAGGTCATGACAAGCCCGAGCTTTCAAGGGCGGGGAGCGAACGTCCTTACCGTGGCGATAGGGGTTGTAAAGCGCCATTCCGGCCGAGCCCGCGGCCAGCAGCATCTTTTGCAGCGGGGTGGTGGGGATGTGGTCTGGGTACAGCAGCGGGGCGCCATGGCTTCCGGCCCTGAGGGGCACATCTGCGTGGCAGGAGAGGGGTAAAGGTGAGAGGAGCCGGGTTCCTCCAATCGCCGCGCACACCGGGGTAGCTGCTCACCTACAACAGGCCGCGAACTGTGTTGGAGACTACGGCGGAAGCACAGGGAGCGAAGCAGTAGGGTCGCCATGGCAGCGGATGTCCGCGGTGGGTGGGCGGGGCTCCACTGGCACAACGGAAGCCGGAGAAGTCTAAGTCGACTCCGTGGGCAGTCTTCATTGTTTCCTTTTGAACGGAAATGTAATATGGACAGGTCCAGAAGGAAAGCCACTGTCGTAAGCCAGCGTTACTGATAGCGTATGTCCGTCAATTCAGCACATGAAAGTTGGAAAGATCAGTTCAAAATCCTTTTTTGGCTATTTAGTAAATTCGAAGCTCAAAAACCAAGCTCAGTGTGAATTAACCCTGTCACTCCAGCACTTGGGAAGTGGAGACAGGAAAATCGGGAATTTTCAGCAACACAGCAAGTTTGAGGGAAGCCTGGGATATATGGGAAATAAACAAAAACTCCTGAAAGGGATTCCAAAAAGAACTTTACCGAGCGCTATGCTGTTCAACATTCGGCCCTATTTCCTTCTCCACCTCATATTTTCCACCGGAGGACAATAAGATGTGACCCTCTTCCGGCTTAGGAAAGATGGCGGCACCCTACAGTAGGGACTCCATTTGGGACAGGACCACATGGCACTTCCGTTTGCATCTCAGATTCCGAATGAAGTACTGCTGTATTCCAGCCATGAGGTCTTCTGGCATGAAGCAACTACAGGGCCTCTTCGCGGTCTATAAACCTCCGGGGCTGAAATGGCTGCACGTGCGTGAGACCGTGGAGCTGCAGCTGCTGAAAGGTGAGTGCTTCAACGCGGACCCACGGTTCTGCAGAGTCCGACGCCGTTTGGGATCCTTCCCGCAGAATGAAACCACGTGATCCATTGGCCTGGTTTTAGCCATTTCCTGGTTTTCTCTTGTGTACATTTCATTACTCCCCACTTTCTGCTATTTTCTGTTAGAGAGATGCATTCGTAGTAAGGATTTTCGCACGGTTACTATTGTAGAGTTAGAATTTAAACTATTTTTTTCTTGGATTTCTCGTGTAATTAATTAATCCGGCCTTGAAATCAATAAGACCTTGAGAATTGTGAAGCTCCTGTCTCCACCTGCCAAATGCTGAGATCATAGGCATGCACCACCACACAGAGCTTCAAATGCCATTTTTTTTTTCTTTCTCTTTTTTCTTTTCTTTTGGTTTTAAAAAGAACTCTTCGTGGGGGCTGGAGAGATGGCTCACCGGTTAAGAGCACCGGCTGCTCTTCCAGAGGACCGGGGTTCGATTCCCAGCACCCACATGGCAGCTCACAGCTGTCTGCAACTCCAGTTCCAGGAGATCTGATGCTTTCTTTTGGCCTCTGTGGGCACAGATATACATGCAGATAAAACCCTTATAAAAATAAAAATAAAATAAAATAAAATAAAACAACTCTTTGTATACCCTCAAATTTCCTTTGTAAGCTAAAGATGTTCTTGAACTTTTGATCCTCCTGCCTTCACTTCCCAGGGGCCTAGATCACATCTGTATATCACCACTTCTCATTAATGGGTACTGGGGATGGAAACCCAGGGCATCTTTTATATTGTGCAAACAGTCCAACAACTTAGCTACATTTCCAGCCTGGTCTTTCTTATGGACACTTGTAGAGGTTTGTTTGTTTGTTTTTGGTTTTTCGAGGTAAGGTTTCTCTGTGTAGCCCTGGCTGTCCTGGAACTCTCAGGTTGGCCTTGGATTTAGAGATCTGCTTCCCCATTGCTGGGGTTAAAGATGTGTGCTAGCACACTTGGTTTCTTAAGGACTCTTATTCTGTTCTCTACAATACACAACTCTATCTTCTGTACTATCATTATTCTCTGCCTTCTTCCAGGTGTTGGGAAAGTATTGACAGTCCTTTCCTTTTGTGTTTAGGTCTCAATGCAGAGAAGCCTCCTGCTCCTGGACAGCGTGTTCGCTTCTTGCTAGGCCCTGTGGAAGGCAGCGAAGAGAAGAAGCTGACTCTCACAGCCACCAGTGTGCCCACCCTCACCACCCATAGACTCGGTGAGTCAGGCGGGGTACTGGCTGTCATATCATCGGAAATCCCTGGCTGAGTTAGATTTCTAGCCCAGGGATGGCAAACATCCCCTAGAGGGGTATGATTTTGAGCATGTTAGGCCTTACTGGCCACGTGGTTTCCTCGGCACTGTTCTCACCTTTGCCGCTGTAGTGCAGAGCATCTCTAGACAGAATAGGAAGGAAGGCGTCTTCTCATACTCCAGTCGCTACTGGAGTGCAGAGCAGCTATTCAAAGCAGTTGTACACACGTGTACAACTTGTGTCTTCTGAAGGGGGCTGAAGCGGAAGGATGGTTGAGACTCAGGAGTTCCCAGCCAACACAGTGAGGCCCATCAAAACAAAACAAAAGTAGACTTGATGGTTTGGTCTGTGGACTGTAGCTTGTTGATTTAACTATTCTAGGACTCTAAATAGAAATTGAGAACCTCAGGTAGACCTTTGTAGTTAATTAATAATTGCTCTGTACTAGAAACCATGTTACCTTTTTCCTCACCATGGTTCTGTGAGGTAGGTCCTTTTTTTTTTTTTTCCTGGTTTTTCAAGACAGGGTTTCTCTGTGTAGCCTTAGCTGGCCTGGACTCTCTTTATAGACCAGGCTGGCCTGGAACCTCTTTGTAGACCAGGCTGGCCTGGAACTCACAGAGATCTGCCTGCCTCTGCCTCCGCAGTGCTGGGATTAAAGGTGTGCAGCACCACACCCAGCTAGTAGGTCTTTTTTTTTTTTAAATGTATGTGTGCACAAATATGCATGCCAAGGTATGCCTGTGAAAATCAGAGGGCATCTTTTGAGAGTCACTTCTCTTAGGCCACCGGGTCCTAGGATCATGACTAGGCAGCAAGTCCCTTTGCCCACTGAGCTACCTCACCAGTCCTTGTTTTTGTGTTTTGAGACATAGCCTCCTGTAATCTAGGCTGGTCTTGAACTCACTATATGAGAACTTCTTCTTTGAAGAAGTACTGATCCTTTTGCATCTGCCTCCCAAGTTCTGGGGCAGTCTTTTAGTAGTTGAAAAACTGAATCTGGGGCCATAGGGCAGTATTGTAGACAGACGGACCTCGGTCCCTCCTTAGGAGCCCACAGACTCAGTGGGAGAAGGGTCAGGTTTTCTATCAGCAGACACTGTGCAGAGAACCCCATAAACTTGATGCCCAGTGTAATGTCTGGAACTGAAGCCTCTTGTGGGGAGGATGGTGATAGGCAGAGTAGAAGATTCTTGGGTTGTCCTTTCTCTGGACCCAGGAAACTGGGAAAATAGTCATGGTTCCAGCTTCCATGGAGGAGAAGGCTGGGAATGTAGCCTATCATGATTTGAGCCCCATGAGGCTTTAGGAATTCTAGGTTCTAGGAGTGAAGGCCTCATGCCAAATCGATCCCCAGGGCTTATTAGTTGAGGAAATGAACTGGCTTTTTCTTTCCAGTACGTGGTCCAGCATTCACAAGCCTGAAGATCGGTGTTGGCCACCGCTTGGATGTCCAGGCTTCTGGTGTGCTTGGTAAGTGATGCACTCAGGCTGGGGATATCGCTGTGGGCTTGGGGGAGAATCGGGAAATGATCAGGAGCCCAGCCCGCAGCCTATCAGACCTCACTCTCCCACCACTCCCCTTTCCAGTGATTTCATGTCTCATCGGCTGGGAAGATGATCTGCGCAAGGGAAGGGTCTGCCTCTGTCAAGGGATTCCTGCATGATGTGTGGCTCAAGGCTTTTTGTCGACATGTATTTGCCACACTTGTGGTAGATGCTATATAGTGTAATGAGTGAACAGAGTAGCACTGGAGCTGAGGTGACCCAGCTGGTAAAGGCCCATGGTTCCAGAGGAGCTACCATCAGGTTAGAGTGCAGCCAGGCATGTGGTTCTGCTTCCTTTAGTTAGGGTCTGGATGTTGCCAGAGCTGCATACAAAGCCCCAAGTCACAAGCCATCTGTGGCCGTGGGGTCAAAGGGCAGCCACATTGTACAGCCTCCAGTCTTGGTTCCCTTGCCCTTCTTCCTGAGGTGCAGACAGTCAGACATGATCTCATGTCACCTCCCTGTTTTCTTCTCTAACAGTGAATGGAAAGCTATTCATTTCTTTAGATAGAGGAATAAACAGATCAGGGACTAGGCAGGAAGTGGCTCCATAGGCAGCTTTAAGGGATCATTCCTTTGTGCCATTAGCTTCCTGTGCGTTGCCTCCCTCCATCTGTGTGGTATACACAGGCCTGAGCATCCTTATCTGTTTTACTAACTCAGCTTGAGGGTCAAAGATGTTAAAAGTTGGAGTCAGAAAACCTAGGTACTTGTTTTTGTTTTCTGAGGGTCTCGGTGAGCCCAGCTGCCTTCCAGCTTGTTGTGAATGACCTTAACTCTTGGTCCTCTTCCAACTTCGTGGTGGGCTTGTAGGCATATGTCACCTTGACTTGGAATTTTTGGTTTGGTTTGGTTTGGATTTTCAAGACAGTGTTTCTCTGTGTAGCCCTGGCTGACCAGGAACACACTTCATAAACCAGAACTATGGCCTCGAACACAGAGATCGACCTGCCTCTGCCTCCCAAGTGCTGGGATTAAAGGCGAATGCCACCAACACCCAGCTGATTTATTTTATTTTTAAAATGTATGCATTTATATGAGACAAGGTTTGACTACTTGCAAGGCTTTGTGGAACTCAGGGTTCTTCAGCCTCTGCCTCCTAAGGGCTGGGATTACAGGTGAGTGCCACCCCTCCAACCCCAAATGTAATTGCATTTTGGTGGAGCTGGGACGATGGTCTCTTGCTTTTGAGTGGTTTCAGAACCCTGTGGGAGCTTCCTTGGGCACCCAGGTCTGTTTCCCACCGTGAGCCAGATGCCACCCTCGCCCAGGCCTTGGAGACCCATGTTGATATCTGCTCGGAGGGGCTTCTTCCCTCGAGGCCAGAGCGCTGCTTCTTCCCTTCTGGCTACAGCAGCAAGAGAAGAGTGTTTGGGTGGCAGGGAGCAGCAAGGGTAGTTCCCAGGCAAAGGGAAAAGGACTCTGGATAAAAGAGGGTCTGGCTGCCTTTCAGTGCTCGCCGTGGGACATGGTTGCAGACTCCTCACTGACGTGTATGATGCTCACTTCACCAAGGTATAGTGGTCTCTAAAGATACGGGAAGAGTGTTTATTCCAGAGGTCACTGACAGGGAAGAATAGTGATCCAGCACTATTCTGTTCTGAGCACCACCAGGAGCTGTGTGTGGATTGCCTTAGAGAAGCCCCGTCCCACCTTCTCTCCCATTTTCCTGTTGAGTATATTGAGGCTTAGGAGGAAGGTGCCCTAGCCAGGGTCACAAATTTAATGCTTTAGGAACTGAAATTTGAGCTTGGATCTGTCTCACAACACAGTCCAAGCTCAGCAGTTCTGTTCTCGCTGCAAGACAAATGTGGATGTCACTATTCAGTCCTTGAGCTTCCCCCAGGACTGGGCGAGGCCAGAAACTGTGAGGTCTGCTAGGGGGAAACTAGGCAGCTGTGTCATCAGAACTAAACAGCACAGAATCTGGGAACAGAAGGCTGCAGTTCACAATCCCAGTTCAGGGCTGTGGTGAGATACTCACTCCATATGCATGAGGCTCTCCATACCCAGCACCAAAAATAAAAAGAAAAAAGAAAAGAAAAGAAAAAGGGAGAAGGAGAGACAGAATCCATGCTCTGCCCCTCTACTAACCAGCCACATGTCAGCTGTCCTTGCAGATTGCTTAACATCTTTGTGCCTCAGTTTCCTCAAGTCAGTGATGGGAATAAGGAGAGCATTCCTTGAGACAGTTTATCCGGGGGTGAGGGGGTGGGGAGTTAAAGTGACTTCATGTAAGCCCTCACTCAGTCACTGGCACACAGTACAGGCTGACTCAATGTCGCTGCTGTTGCCATCTTTATGCCCTCACTGTCATTACCCCAGGAAGAGGCAGTTGTCTGTACAGAGTGAGAGGAAGGGATTTCCTGTGGGCCACCAGCACTGCCTTGACATGGGCATTGAAGCTTAGCCCCATGCAGAGGCCAGGACGAAGCTGACAGGACATAGGGGTGACACTGTTCAGTTTGGCTGGGCGGTGGAGACTGGTGTTGGCACCATGTCCAGGTCACAGGGAACAGAGCACAGAGAGCTGCCCCCAACCCCAGAGTAGAGCCCATGTGCTCCCTCAGGGCAGGAGGCAGCGGCCATGCTGTGTATGGAGCTCCATGAGGCCCCAGCCAGCATCAGGCTGCCACTTCCAGAGCTTACAGGGGACTCTCCTGCCCTGTCCCCACAGGATTACACAGTGCGTGGCCTCCTGGGCAAAGCTACAGACAACTTCTGTGAAGATGGGCGGCTGGTAGAGAAGACAACTTACGGTGAGACCAGAGGCAGGGTGGGAGGGGTAGCTGCCTCAGCCTCCCTTTATTTCCTGACCCTTCCAGGCCACATTGGTGCTTGTTCCATCTCGGCACAGCTAAGCTCAGGCTAGAACTCTGCACTTAACACCTGCCTCCCAGAATACCCTGCACCTGCTTCCTCTCCTGGTTTGGATGTTCCCTCCCCCAGGGAGCCTTCCATGCTTCAGTCTTACATTAGGTGCACCCTGAGTGGAAACTAACTGTGAATGATTGCTTAGGGTCTACCTAAGCAGCACTATCCTCATGAGAGATGGACTGTGAGGTTCATCTTGTGGCCACACACACTGCACAGGGCCAAGGACCTGTTGAGGCTTATTAAGTAGCTGTGTAGGTGGATGATGGATGGAGGATGGTTTCCTCACTAGTCCTATATTGTAAGACATGCCCTGGGACCTAGTCCATGTGTTCATTTGACAACTGATACTTCTGAGCACCAACAACTGACCAGGCACTGGAGGGACACGTGGTCAATGGTGATGAATGTGGTGTCCCATACTTGCTGTTAGCAGCTTGAAGATATGTGGTACAGTAAAGCTTTGTCTGTGCATTTGGTGTGTGTCAGCATCCCACCTCCTAGAAACAGTGAGCAACTTGGTGCTTCTGGGCAGGAGGAAGCAGGAATCTGGGGAGGAGAGGGAGAGGCTGAGCTATAATTTTGGTTTTATGAGACAGGGTCTTGCTAGATACCCTGGGCTGGCCTCAAACTCATGTGATCCATGTCTGCCATGCTAACCTAGCTTTGTGTATGTGTGTGTGTGTGTTTAAGGGTGAGGTAGGGATGCCATGGCATGCATATGGAAATTATAGGACAACTTTCTGGTGATGGTTCTTCTACCATGGATTCCAGGAACTGTACTCAGCAGGGTCAGGAGCGAACTCCTCACTGCAAGGGAATGAAATAGGACCCAAAGGCTCATCCGCTTAAGGGCCTCTTTACCCTTCCATCTGGCTGAATTCCCAACAGACTGCCAGTTTTGGGCAGCAAGCATTATGCCCACTGCCCTATCCTGCCAACCCTACCTTAATCTTATTTTTGAAATTCTGTAGCCCAGGCTGTCCTTGAATTCACAGAGATCCACTTGCCTCTGCCTTTGGCTCTGCAGTTCTGATGTTATGAGCATCGCTGCTGTGTCCCACATAGTCTAAACATTTTAAAGAAAGCCAGTTGTGGTGGCCGTTGCCCTTAATCCCAGTGCTTAGAAGGTAGAGGCAGAAGGAGCTCTGAGAGTTAGAAGCCAGCGTGGTCTATAGAGTGAGTTCCAGGACAGCCAGGGCTATATAGTGAGACCTTGTTTCAAAAAACCAAGCCAAACTAATAACAACAACAATAACTTTTCAGGGAGTGCTGAGACAGGGTTTCTCTGTGTAGCCTTGGCTGTCCTGGACTCACTCTGTAGACCAGGCTGGCCTCGGGGGTGTCGAGACAGGAGTTTTCTGTGTAGCCCTGGCTGTCTTGGAGCTCACTCTATAGACTAGGCTGCCCTCAAACTCAGAGATCCACCTGCCTCTGCCTTCTGAATGCTGGGATTAAAGATGTGTGCCACCACTGCCAGGCATAACAACTTTTTTAAAGGTGATTTAAGTATGTACTGAGGACCAAACTCAGAGCCTTGTGCTTGCTCTGCTATTAAAATCCACCAACTCTTCATATATCAGTTACATAAATAAAAAGTAGAGTTAAAAAGTATATTAGGTGTTAGGAAAGATCCAGGTGCAAAGTACCCAAGAGGAAAAACTAGGAGAACTGGTGTGGGTGGGGGTGGTGCTTCCTAGAAGAGGAAGAAGCTAGGGATGCTGGGAGGGCTTCCTGGAAGAGGAAGCACTTGATTGAGCTTGTCAGGGGCCAGGGAGACTAGCAGGTTAATTCTAGGTAGCACAGAGGTTCATTGCAGTCAGATAGGATGGAGACAGCAGCTGCTGAGGCTTCAGCCCTATGCTGCTCCCAAGTCCTGGCAATGCATAGAAGTTGGCATGTATCCCCATGGGCCCCAAGGTCTCAGCTTCCTGGTAGTTGTGAAAGTCTGAGGCTTAGTTGCTCAGTCCCTCAGTGGGTCTCAGTGGGACAGAGTTGCTCCCTCGTGTGGCTGCTGCCACTAGCATGGACAGCCACAGACCAGGGCAAGTGTCATTGTGTTTGGCTTTCACTTGTGGAGGAAACTCTTTAGACACTGAATCTTGCTGAGACGAGAGTCCAGTTTTCATCAATCTGAAAAGAACTTTGTGTGTCCTGGGTGGATATGTGCACCATGGATACCATTTGTATGCAAGAGACTGGTGGTCTGGAGGATTGAATCCCCTGGAAACTGGAGTTACAGATGGTTGTGAGCCATTATGTGGGTGCTAGACACAGAATCTTCGTCCTCTGTAAGAGCAGCCAGTACTCTGAACCACTCGGCCATCTCCCTAGCCTATTCGTCAACTTTTCTTTTTATCTTTTGAGATAGAGTCTTAACTGTAGCCCAGGCTAGCCTAAAACTCTCTCTGGCCTCTAACTCACAGAGATCTACCTGCTGTGTCTGCATCCTGAGTGCTGGGATTAGAAATACATCACCACGTTCGGGCTTAGTTGATTAATTATTTTTATTTTGCTGTGTAGCCCAGGCTAGCCTCAACTCATTATTCTCCTGCCTCTGACTGTCAGGTGCTGGTATTTTAGGCGTGCCCCAGTTGCCCAACATTATTGAGCTCTTTCTAAAGGTCTGCAAACAAACCTAATCTGTAAAAACCCCTCAATGGACACTGGCCATTTCCAAAATGGGCTGCTTTGGGGTAAAAGATGCTTCCTCAGTGGCTGTGGTCTGCTCTCTGGCCACCTGTCAAGTGATACTCACGCCCCTTACCCTGTGCCTCTTCCAGACCATGTGACCAGAGAGATGCTGGAACGCATCCTGGCTGTGATCCAAGGCTCCCACCAAAAGGCACTAGTGATGTAAGTAGATCCAAGAGCTCCCTCTGCCCTGATAAGGGGCAGGTGATCTAGAGAGGGAACCTAGGGTCCACACCCCTGAGGCACAGGACTGGAGGTGGGAGCAGCTGATGGGATCACCTAGTATCTGAGAGCTTGGCCAACAGCCCTTTGCCCAGCAGCCTGGGGCCCCTGACTCCCAGGCATAAACCCTATGGCTCCCAGAAAACTAGCCAGCTGTCTGTAAATGAGATAGACATGCACCTGAGCACAGTGTCCCAGGTAGGGACAGGAGCACAGCATGGGCAGAGCCTGCAGGATTGCAGGAAATGGCTCAGGGAACAGTGCTCAAAGGATTAGTGGGAGCCAGGCCCCATGCCATGACTGAAATGGCCAGTTGTGCTCAGAAGCCAAGAAACAGGGCTTGAAGTGGGAAGGGCTGGGGCAGGAGCAAAGGAAAGCAGGATAAGGCTGGCCAGGGCAGTGGGGACTGGACAGTTCTGAAGCAGCACTATGGTCTCATGTGGAAAGGCCAGGCAGTGAAGGAGGCAGGCTGTGAGGACTGGGCCCACTAATCTAAGCCTGGAGGCAGCAGGGAAAGCAACCACAGAGGAGAGGGAGAAGTTAGAGAGGATGAAGTGAGAGCAGGAAGGAAGGGACCAGGAGGACACCAGGGCATTTGTTTGGATGGCCCTAGAATAGGGGGTATTGAGGTCCCTTGGGTTGCACACCTCAGGTAAGGTGGAGCACAGTGTGCAGGGAGGGGGCAGGGTGCTCAGCCTGTAATAGGTGAAGCCAGGGAGTGACAAAGGATGCCTTTGGTGGTGGAAAGGGAGGCTGCTCCAAGGTGGGTGGGAGAATGGAGAGAGGATGGGTGGGGAATTTAGAGAACAATGAAGATACACCATTTAATGGTGGGGCAGGCGGCCCACACTGGCCTCCCATTCTGGCCTTCCTGTCTCCCAGGTACTCCAACCTGGATCTGAAGTCCCAGGAGGCCTATGAGATGGCTGTGCAAGGTGTGATCCGGCCCATGAACAAGTCCCCAATGCTTATCTCTGGCATTCGCTGTCTGCACTTTGCACCTCCTGAGTTTCTGCTAGGTAAGTCACCCAGGAAGCTGGAGCCTGCGTTTGGGTCATGTGTGGCATGCCAAAGCCAGCATACACAGACAGCCTTGATTGGCTAGCCATGGGTGGTCAGCCTAACTCAAAGTAACGGCACAAAGGCTGCGTCTGCCTCCTGTCTACCCAGGCCTCTGAAGCCAGTCCTTAAGAGCAGAGGCTGGATCTAGCAGCTCATTCCTAGAGCAGGTCCACATTGCTATAGGCCCCTTGGACGCTACTGTCACTTCTTGAGTCTCGCCCAGCTCTACCCCAGCCCCTTCCATGTTCTGTTGACTTCTTCCCTGAGCCCTGACCAAAGCCCCTGACAGTAAGCCCTACATGAAAGCATGTGAGTAGACCAAGTGTCAAAGCAGTGCTGCCGGAAGCTGGGAGCTGCAGTCTGACCCAGCAGGGGTAGCTGGGGCCTGTGATCTGCACTGCCGCTGTGCTTGGGGCCCTGCAGCAGAGCTAAAAAGCATCTCTTGAAGGATGTGCCTTGTGGAGAGGAGTCCAAGAGATAGGAATCCGGGTCAGCTTGGTCCCTGGAGCTGCTCCTGACAGTCATGTCTGTCCGTGTCTGTCCCACAGAGGTGCAGTGTATGCATGAGACACAGCAGCAGCTGAGGAAGTTGGTGCATGAAATTGGCCTGGAGCTGAAGAGCACTGCTGTCTGCACACAAGTACGGCGCACTCGGGATGGCTTCTTCAGGCTGGATGATGCCCTCCTGAGAACCCAGTGGAACCTACACAGTATCCAGGCTGCCATCCGGGCTGCAGCCCCCCGTGTAGCAACAGAACTGAAAAAGAACTTGAGCCTGCGGTTGGGCCACCAGCAGCTCCCTGGTGCTGGGCAAGCCTTGGGGCTTTAAGGGTCCAAGCTCCTCTTTGAAGGTGGAAAGCTGTGCAGGACAGTGAGAAGCCAGGCAGCTAGCTGCCCACATGTAGGTGGGCAAAGACAGGCTCAGCACAAGTCAGAACTGATGACCATGCAGAGTGAGATCAAGGCCCTGAACAGTGTCTGTCATCCAGCAGAACAAAAAAGTAAGAAAGGAAGTCTCCTAGAGGAGACACAGAGGAACTGCAGATGTGAGCTGAGTCACCTCAGCTATTTGGGAGGCTCAGGCTAGAATCTTGTCAGTTCAAGGCAGCCTACCTTGTCTCAAAAAGCCAAACCAGAGCAGGGCACGGTGGCACACATCTGTAATCCCACTCAGGAAGGCAGAGGCAGGCCGATCTCTGATTTCGACGCCAGCCTGGTCTACAAAGTGAGTCCAGGGTAGCCAAGGCTAGAGAGAAACAAGCAAGCAAACAAACAGAAAACACCAAACCAGAGTCAGCCATGATGGCTCAGGCCTGTAGTCCCAGTGCTCAGGAGAGAAGGGAAGATGAGTTTAAGGCCAGCCTGGGCTGTCTCCAGTGTTCAGCTTTTCACACAGATGGGGAATAGCGCCTCAACACTTACTGACCATTGGTGATGTACTTAGGTTCATATGACTGATTACACACTGTTTCAAGATGGTGTCTCACACCTGTGATCTCAGAGTACTACTCAGCTGAGGCAGGAGGATGGCTCTAAGTTTGAGGCCAGCCTGGAGTACTTTGTATTGCATCAGTATTAAATCTGTCTGTAGTGCAAACCAGTAACCATCGCCCGGGTGGGGGAGGCAAGAGGATCTAAATTCAGGGTCATCTTTGGCTATGTAATAAGTTTGAGGTTATGTGAAACTGTCCCTAAGACAAAATAAAAAGCCCCAGGATTACTTTTAAAGGCTTATTTTTATGCCATTGAGTGTTTGCATGTGTGCTGTTGTATGCACCCCATGCATCATGGAGGCTAGAAAAGGGCATCAATGCCTGGAGCCGGAGTCAGCAGGCAGTTGTTAGCCCACCATGAGGATGCTGGAATGGAACACTGGAAGAGCAGCCAGAACTCGTAATCTTAACCACTGACCCATCCCTCCAGCCCCCAGAATCTCATCTCCTGCCGTATGATGCAGCAGTTTCTTGTAGCTGTCCAGCATCCTGACTGTGAACAGTTATAAGCTGTTAGTTCGTGTCTCCCCTGTGAAAAACAGCAAAAAAGCAGTAACGTGTGTAAGGAGTATTGCAGAGAAGACACAAAAGAGATGTGTAAGATCTATGTTTTTATTCCAGAAAGACATACACAGTGTTTTGATTACCTCTCCAAGTCTTCCCAGCACGCCCCCTCTCAACTTCAAGGCTTCTGTTTTTTATAAGCCCCTGAGACCAATTAATGTTGGGCACACACATGGGCACAGGGCCAACCACAGCTACCAGGGGCCACACCCCTGAAGAAAAATTCTCTCCTCCAGCAGTCCCCCAGTCATCTAAAGGGCCTCCAGGTAGGGGGTTCCCATGAGCTCCTCCATCCTGGCCGGGATGTTGACTGGCTTACTCTTGTGCAAACAACCACAGCTGCTGTGAGACTATGTCATGCCCAGAAGACACATTCACAGTAGATGAGCAAGATAGTAGTAGCTTCTGTGCTAGGACCTCTGACCTACTCAGCCATGGGTTCTTGGCCAAGTTTACAGTGGCAGGCATGAGTTCCTCCTGTGGAGTAGGCCTTAACTCTGAACAGGAAATGGTTACCTTCGTAATATTAATGCCACTGATTGCATTAATTGACATGTATCTTGCCAAGATGGTCTTTCATCGTGGCTTGAGGGTTCAAAGCTATGTAAGACTTGGTTGGCTTTTCTTCCCCAACAACGTGCAAGCGCCTTCCAGCACTATGAGGGAAGTTTCCAGGTCTGGTCCAGTTGGATTTCATGTGCTTTGACCAAAGTGCTGTCTCCAGCAACATGTTCTGGTGGGACCGAGAGCAATAGCATTAACTTGTACTGCTTGGGGCAATCTCAGGGACCACCCTGACAAAGGGGGCATCCCACCCTTGACACAAGCATTTACCTTAATAATCCATGGTTTCTGGGGCAGAGCTTTGTCAAGACAAGTTTCTCTGTGTAGCCCTGGCTGTCCTGGAACTTGCTTTGTAGACCACGCTGGCTTCGAACTCAGAGATCCACCTGCCTCTGCCTCGCTAGTGCTGGGATTAAAGATGTGTGCCACCACACCTGGCTTGCAGCTCCAAGCAATAGGTGCTCAGCAGGCTCCTGGCTAGACCTCAAACACTCAACTTCCCCGTTCATGGAATGGGAATAATGACTTCACCCGTCTTTCAAGGTTACTGTGAGCAGGTGGAATCAAGTGTCAGATGATACGGTCCAGCAGATGGGAGCTGTATATACTGTCTTCTAAGTGCTGGCTTCAGAGCCAGAACGGTGACAGCAAGATCTTGAGTCAGGTCTTTCCTCCACCCCTTATTTCTGTGGTGTAAATGATCTGCCAGGTAGATTTTTGATAAGTAGAACCTCAGCCAGACAAGCTGATAACATAAGTCATACTGCTAGTGTGTGGCAACCAGGGGCCCCTTCTGCAGTCCTTCCAATGACCCATGACCTCTGTCTTATCATCACTAAAGGAGAGGCTCCAGGGTCGAGGCAGCAAACAAATTATCCGACCAATGTCTAAAGCAGGGACAGACTAAGCATTCGTCCTAGCCAAGAGGAGCCTAAAGCCAGAGTCCAGCACATCCTGGGTGAGGCTCAAGAACAGAACAAAGATAAGGAGACACAGCTGAGGAAGTAGGATTGATGATGGACTTTGGCAGTGCTCCACAGATATGCATTCACAGATGCCATTCCACATCACAAGAAACCGGCACCTAGGCGTGAGAACTCTGTCCTATCAATATTTTCTGAAAGTAACATAAGGAAATGAAGTTGCTGGGTGTGATGACATGCACCTTCTACTCCTGGGATTGCAATATAGTTGAGTCAGAAGGGCCGTGAGTTCAAGGCCAGTCTGTCCTTGTCTCTAAAAAACATCTGTGGAAAACCTGCCTCAGCCAGCAGTGAAGACCACCGTCTGCTGTTCTGGAGGACCAGAGTCAGTTCCCAGCACCCATGTTGGGTGGCTCACACTGCCTGTAACTCCTGCAGGGAAGCCTCTGGCCTCCTTAGGTTCCTACACAAGTGGCATAAGCAGACACTCACGTACCACACACACACAGAGGTTCTTTGTTGAGGGGTTGGAGAGGTGGCTCTGTGGTGGCATGTGCTGCTTTTTTGAAAGTCTTGGGTTTGGTTCCCAGCACCCACATGGTGGTTCACAAACATCTGAAACTCCACTTTCAAGGGGTCCAATGCCCTATTCTAACCTCTTTGGACAACAGGTGTGTGCATGTATACATTCAGGCAAAACAATCATACATAGAGAATAAATCTTTAAAAAACTGTAAAGTCCAGTATGATGGCACATGCTTTTAATCCTAGCTCCCAAAAGGCAGAGGTGGGAAGATCTCTCCGAGTTCAAGGCCAGCTTGGTCTCCATGGTGAGTTCCAGACCTACCTAGGCTACATACTGAGACCTTGTCTCAAACCACTCCTCCCTCCCAGCCCCCAGCCCTGGCTGTCCTAGAACTTGTTTTGTAGATCAGGCTGGCCTTGAATTCACAGAGATCTGTCTGCCTCTGCCTCTGGAGATTAAAGTCATGCACCAGTATGTGACCGGTTATGCTTTGTTCTGTTTTTATCAAAATGGAATATATAATTTGTGTATGCAGTACACTGCAACTTGCTTCTTTGATTAGCAATAATGTGTGGTTATTTTCCATCAGGCCCAGGCTTCCGTTTATGCAGAGTCCTACAGGGTGATGAGAGAATTGGGCCATTTTGAGAAAGGTCCTATCTAGGTGGTTCTGACCTCTTCCTTCATTGGGCAACTTCCTTCCTATTGAGCAACTATTGCCCGTAGGTTGAGGTCGACTTTCTCAAAGGCCTGAGCTCCAGTAAGTTTATGCAACACCACTGGACAGATGTTAGTACTTACAACTGTTGTGGGCTCTGGGAATACGTAAACACGCGAGAGACAGCCAAAACCCAGGGCAGAGGGGTGAAGATAGCAGTGTTCAATAGTCATAAAAATTTATTAAAGGCCAGGAGACAATGAGGGACAGAGCCAAGGAGTTCAGAAGGTGATTCATTGGGGAAAGGCTGGGCTAACTGTGGAGTGGTTCCATTTCTGGGAATCAAGGATCAGCTAGGCCTTTAAACCTGATGGGCAAGTGTTAGCTGACTTAGAAGCCTTGATGACCTGCTTTGGGTTCTGTGCTTTTGATTGAATGTCAGCCCAGGCTCTGAGCTAGCCTGACCGTGGTCTGCTCCTTCAGAGGGTCTGACGTACTGGACTTCACTGCTCGTGTTATCAGCAGGCTGGGGTGGTGTGGAGAGCCCAGCGAGGACACTGTGATTAGTAACACTGGCTGTCGTTAACCGAGGGCTTCGGGTGGGTGTGTCGTGTTTGTTATTCACCCCTTATCCGGAGCAGAAGATGTAGTTAACCTCAGTTTAACCCGAATAGGACAGCACCGCTTCAGCTCAGAGCCCTCTGGATCCCAGCAGAGTGATGAGCAAGTCCTCTGGGTGGGTAGCCTCAGCCAGTTTGCCATGAAGGCCAGGGAAGCTATACACAGTGATACCCACTTGCTCTGCGATCCTGTAGACAGGGGACACAGAACAGGGTTTATTTTGGTTAGCCTCAAACTCCTGGTTTCAAGTGAGCCTCAACTGCCTTCCCTTTAACCCACCGAGGCAGGACCTCTCAACCGAACTCAGGGCTCACCAGCAGCTGGCCTGTGTAGCCAGCTGCTTCCAGACACCTGTCTCCTGGCATTGTGAACACTGGAATTTCAGGCACGCTGCCACATCCACGGTGTGGTTCTGGGGTTCTGGGGATCCAGACTCTGGTCCTCACCTTTGCTGCTTTGGGAACAGGCTCTTTAATTGCTGGGACATTTGCCCAGTCCCTAGACTTTTTTGACTGATTGACCTGGAACTTTCCATACAGACCAGACTGGCCTCCAACTCTGCCTGTCTCTTCCTTTCTCAAGTCCTGGGGTGAAAGGCATGTGCTGTTACAGCCAAGGGCCATTATGATGGCTCTGCAGGTCAAGGCCCCTGGCTGTGAAAACTTGATGAGCTGAGTTCCTGGAACCCACGGTAGAGGGAGGACAAAGGCATTTCTCTACTACAAATACATGCATGTGGCTCACTGTCACTCAGGCCATAAGTATAAACAAGTCAAGAAAACTTCAGTTCTTTCTGTTACAAAGTCTGCCCTCAAGACCACAAGCAGGGGGACAGAGAGATAGCTCAGCGGTTAAGGTGCTGGCTGCTCTCCCGAGGGCCCACATTGGGTTTCAGCACTTCCATTGGATGGTTCACAACCACCTGTAACTCCTGCTGCAGCTGGTCTGAGCCGTCTTCTGGCCTCTGAGGGCATCTGTACATGTGTATGTACTCTCACGCACACAATTTAAAAAAAAATCATGAATAATTACAAAAAAAGAAAAAAGAAAGAAAAGGAACACCAGCAAACACATTAGCAGACTCATGCACCTTCCAACTCTCATGTTAGCTCAGGCTGGTCTTGAGCTTATGCCTCAGTCTCCCAAGTGCCGGGTCAGTAGGTGCACTACCTGCCTGCTTTAATGTCTGTTTCCCGTCACCTGAAACTTAACCTGTGCAAGCCCAGGTCTCCTGTCTCTGACAGCTGCTCTTCCTCAGACCAGAAGTTGGGGAAGGAGCGATGGCTCAGGGGTTAAGAGCACTGATGCTCTGTGGGAGACCCAAGTTTGGTTCCCAGCACCCACGTAAGACAGCCCACAGCTACCTGTAATGCCAGCTCCAGGGAGAGTTGATGCCTCTGGTCTCTGTGGGAGCCAGGACCCATGTGTACAAGACACGCACACACAAACACACTCATAACTTTAAAATTTTTAAAAACTTGGTGAATGAACGAACAAATGAATGAGTGAATGAATCAATAAATCTGAATAGCCCCTGGATACCTGTGGCTCCATGTCTTCCTCAGCCCACTCTGTCTCAGGTCTCTGTAGCTCTAGGCTGTAGGCTCATTAAGATCCCTGTCGTGGCCACAGGGCCACCACATTGCCACCATCTCAACAATGAGCTGACATTTACTAGTGTCTATGTAGTCATTAAGGCAGCCTGACGTGGCCACCACAGGCATCTTTTATAGATCAAGAAGTCAGGCCTGGTGAGATGAAGCCATCAGCACTGTCTCTACTCCATGCTCACCAGTGTCTTCAGCCACAGGCAAAAAAGCTGTTAGTGTCTTTTCTCATTGTGACAAAAGGCCTGAGAAAAACAAGTGTAAGAGTTGGCCACGGTGGCCACGGTGGCCATGTGGCACACTGTTGGCCTTCTAGCCCAGGCACTCAGGAGCTGAGGCAGGCTGAACTCAGAGCTTGAGGCTGTTCACAGTGGGACCTTGTCTCAAACAAACAGCTTAGGCAAAGGTTTGCTTCTGTTCACAGTTTGAGGGTGCAGGCCATCATGGCCCAGGAGGTATTGGCGGTAGGACTGCGGAGTAGCTGATCATAGGCTCGTGCTCATCTTCTGTCTTGGCTCCCCCCTGCCCAAAGCAAACGGGATGGAACTGCCCACATTCATAGTAGGTCTTTCATTCCTCCGATGAATCTTTGCAGAAACACCCCTTTGGCCAAAGGCCCATTTCCATGATGTTCCTAAATCTAGCCAAGTTAACAAGATTAACCATTGCTTCAGAAAGGATGGCCCATGGCCCATAGTAATTCCAGCATTCAGGGGTCTGAGTTGTGTAGGTTTGAGTCCATTCTGGGCTACACAGGGAGGCAAGTCTCAAAAAACCGAGAAGCAGCCAGGCAGTAGTGGTGCACACCTTTAATTCCAGCACTTGGGAGGCAGAGGCAGGTGGATCAGTGTGAGTTTGAAGCCAGCCTGGTCTACAAAGTGAGTCCAGGACAGCCAAGTCTATACAGAAAAGCTCTGTCTCAAAGGAGGAGGAGGAAGAAGAGCAAACAAATCTATATCTACCATGTCAGCACCCCACATATCTGCAAGCCTCTGCTCAGCCTGATTGACTCCCACACACACTTTGACCATTTTAGCTGGACGTTCAGGCCTTTTCCCAGGCATGGGCTGGGTGACAGGAGGGTAGCCATTAGTCATGCCTAAGGTCTGGTCTGGCAAGGACGGTGGCTGAGGAGGCTGTGGGGTGTGGAGGCTGAGAGACAAACACCTCAGGTGGGTGGCCAGGGTGTGGCCAACCAACCCAGTGGTCCTCACCTGGAGCCTCCCAAGCACCCCTGGAATCTGCGGAGCAGGTTGTAGTGCTGCTTCTGACCCCCTCCGTGTACTTTTTGTAGTCCTGGTAAATCAGAAAGCTGAAGAGCCCAAGATGACAGAACCCGCCTGGCTCCTCCCTGGCAAACCAGCTGGGCAGGTTCGCTGGTGCCAGGGGGTGGGAGGTGGAGCAGGTTAGCTCCAGAGACGAAGGCAGCCAAGCAACACCTGGGCCCCACAGCATGGGGGCAGCTCACTCACGTTTCTTCTGGGTTATGGAGACCTGAGATGGTGCTGGCTCTCAAGATCAGGCAGTATTGGCTTTGGGGGTGGGTGGGTTCTGGGCAGGATTTGTCATTATTACTGGTGTTGACAACCATTTCAACAGGCACCAGGGAACATGCAGCAGAGGTGAACGATGCCATCAACACTTAGGGAGACAGCCTGGTGGCACAGGCCTGTATTCCCAGGTACTCAGAAGGCTGAGACAAGAGGATCATAAATTCAAGACCAGTGTGCATGGCTGAGTGACTTCAAGGCTTGTCCAGTCTTCAACATAAAAGTGAAAGAGGGGTGGAGGCTTAGCCCAGTAGTAGAGCATTTGCTTGGCAGGCCAAAGGCCTTGGATTCAATACCTACTACCACAAAGGAATACTCACAGACGCGGGCTTGGTGGTATAGGCCTGTAGGCCTGAGGCAGGAGGATCCCACATTCAAGGCCAACCAGGGCTACAGGGTGAATTCAAGGCCAGCCTTGGCAATTTAGCAAGATGCTATCCCAAAGAGAAAATTAAAAAGAAACCTGGAATGTATCTTAGCTTGCCTATCACAGGTAAAGCTGGGGAGATGGCTCAGTAGTAAAGTGCTCTGCTATACAAGCTTGAGGACTGAGTTTGGATCTCCAGCTCCCGGGTAAAGGTCAGATGTGGCAGCATGCACCTGTGATGCCAGTGCTGAGGGGTGGTGACAGGTGGGTCACGAGAGCTCACTGGCCAGCCATCTTAGACTTTGACTCAAAAAATAAGGTGGAATAGCCACTGTGAAGACTTTGATGTCAACCCCTGGCCTCAGCTGTTCCTGCATACACATGACACATAATCATATACACACACACACACATGCACACACCAAAATAAATCCTCAAAAAAAATTTATGGTGTATGTGCAGGCTTGCCTGTGTGGGAGCATATATAGACAGAAGTTGGCATCCTGGACCTGGGGTTATAGGCAGTTGTGAGCCACCATGCATGAGCTGGGAATCAAACTCAGTCCCTGTAAGAGCACCCAGAGCAGCCAGTGCTCATAAGGACCTAACAAAGTCATGGATTCTTCCTTCTTCTGTGCCCTCTTCCCTTAGATGGGAACCAGGCATCTGGATGTGGTTCCAACATTTAGGAGATTGAGGCAGGAGGATGAGGAGCCCAAGGCCATCCTGGGCTACATGAGAACCTGTCTCAAGATATATCATTTCAAAGAAAAGGTTTTGTTACATAGCCTTGGCTCTCTTGAAATATGCTCATAGACCAGACTGGCCCAGAACTCACAAAGACCTGCCTACCTCTGCCTCCCAAGCACCGTGATTAAAGGCGTGCGCCATACTGCACCATTAAAAAAACATTTATTTGTTACGTATACAATGTTCTGCCTGCATGTACACCTGCATGCCAGAAGAGGGCACCAGATCTCACTATAAATGGTTGTGAGCCACCATGTGGTTGCTGGGAATTGAACTCAGGACTTCTGCAGGAGCAGTCAGTGCTCCTAACCTCTGAACCATCTCTCCAGCCCATACCACACCATTTTTAAGGCTGAACTCCGGTGGAGAAGTAGCTCTGAAGTCAGACCTCTAAGGATCAGATGTGCCTCATGCTCTGTGCCTCAGCTGGCTCGGGCTGGGAACGGGGTGTTTCACAGGACCTTAATCCATCGCTGGAGCCAATGAGATGCGTCAGGTGAGGTGCACAGGCTCGGCTGAGCCAAGGACTTGTGTAAATGTTGGTTATTGCAGTTCTCAACCCTTGTCTCCTGAAACCTTCCACTGGTAACTGGCCCGGGTGTCTGGCTGTCACCCTTTACCTCCTCTGCTGTTGCCTACCTGGAGGACCTTTCCTCAGCATGCCTCCAGGGACCAGGTTTGGAGGCTCCACCTTCTCCCCACTACTTGGCTTTGCCCTCTTCAACTGTCACTGGAGTGTACTCCTGTGGTGAGAAAGGTTGGACAGGGTGAGATTTGATGGTCCCACCCTATGCCACTCAGAAATGACCCCTTTTTGGTCGTCTGGGATGAATGGAGATTATATTGTTTTGAGAACAGGTTCACGATGAAACATAAAATTTTAGTTTTTAAAGAACAGAAAATTTGGGAAGGTGGCACTGGGAGGGGAGGAGGGGGGATACAAAGTGGGGAGGATACAAAGTGAATAAAGTGTAATTAATAAAATTAAATTAAAAAAAGAAAAGAAATTTTAAGCATTTATTTATTTGTTTATTTAATGTATATGAGGGCTCTATTGCATGTACACCTGCACGCCAGAAGAGGACATCACATTGCATTATAGAGGTTGTGAGGCACCATGTGGGTGCTGGGAGCTGAGCTCAGGACCTCTGGAAGAGCAGCCAGTGCTCTTAACCACCGAGACATCTCTCTAGCTCCCATTATTTGTGTTCATGAGTGAAGTACTCAAGGAAGCCAGACTCTCTGGAGCTGGAGTTACCGCTAGCTGAAGGATACTGGCGCTGGGAGCTGAACCCGGCCTCTCTGCAAGAGTAGCATGTGTTCTTAACCACTGAGGCATCTTTCCAGCCGCTTAGAGGGAGGCTGGGAATATGGGCTTTGAGCTGAACCCCAGCCCTACTATTGGTACTGGAGCTAGGTTCTCTGCAAGCAACCCAGGCTGATCCTGAACTCTGGACTGAAGCAATCCTCCCACATTGTCTTCCTTAGCACTTGCTGGGATAGTTTGTTTCTATTTTTGGGCAGTGCCTCGCTATGTAGGGAGGACAAAACTGGCCTTGACCTCAGGTTCTTTGCTGTGTCCTTCTCGCAGTTGGGATTGCCGCGTGTGCCTCATAGTGAGGCTCTCAGCTATTTTGAAGCAGTGGTCACACCAGATACAAGGAGGTCTGTGTCAGTCAGCCTCTACTTTCCAACCACCTGGTTCCTTGCTGCTTTGTTACTGGTCTCTTGAGACTTCTGGGAAGAGAGCTGGAAGATCCAGCTTGTGGCTGGTAGGCCGGCAGGCCTGCACCGCTGTTGGGCACGTCTCTGAGTGGACGCTGCCCCCTTGAGGCGAATGCTTGTCATGGCACATGAGAAAACAACAACTGGACTTTCTCAGTGCCCTACGTTGACACAAACACAGAGCCTAGCTAGGATGCGATTGGGTGACCTCTTATCTTATACCAAGGGTCTAAACGGGCGAGCCTGCTTGGCACCATTCCTACTCACTTTTCAACTAAACGGAATCGCTGTGTCGTGGGCCCAGAGAATCCTGTCTCTGGCTTCCGTACACAGTCTCCACTGTTTTCGGCCATACAGACGGCAGTGTTTCACCGCTGGGTGTCCCCTATGTTTCTCAAATCGGTCAGGTCCTGTTCGAATACACTCTGGTAAACCCACGGCATCTCTTTTTCTATTTCGGCGCTGGGAACAGAATCCAGAGCCTGCCCAGTAGATAACGTAGGCACTAAAGCTGCATTGCCAGCCCCCTACGCCCACCACATTTTTTGAGATAGGGTCTCATGCGTTTCATGGCCTTCATGTTGGAAGACGTGAGGCCCTCCCCGTTGATGTAGGATGTAGACTAGGAGAGACAACACCTCACGTGGAGAGGCTCTGTCAGCCTCAAAGTCTAATCCCTCCAGCCTCCTTACTTCCCCCTCAGCTTGCAGAATCTGCCTTCCTGCCTACCTCACAGCCGCTTTGTGCCACGCCTCATGGCTCTTATGCCACCATGGTTCAATCCCGCCCCTCCATAGCTGTCATCTCGCAATTCCACACCAGGATAAAATCACTCGCCATCATGGTCCAAATGCAAGTCTTCTCCAAGTATGACAAGAGCCTCTCATGAATTAGTCTCTTGAGAATCCCTGCCTCAGTTTCTACCAAACTTCCTTTCCCCCCTGCTACCTTCTTTCTGGACCCCAATCCTGTGGTATCGCAGACACAAGGCCAGTGAGCTGTTGAGAAAGTTGTCACAGACTCTCAGTTGATGAGGAAGTCCTAAGAAGGGAGAGATACGGTCAGGGGTGCAGGTAGCTTGAGGAGGATGGGGTTCACAGGCCTGAGGCCTGCCCTGACTCCCTCAGCAGGGAACACTTACTTGGTCTCCTCCATGAGGTTAGAGCAATTACCAGCATCATGGCTCTGTATGGGTAAAAACAAAACAAAACAACCCCACAAAAAACAACAACAAAAAAACCCCCATTATTATTCAGTAACATTATTAAAAAGTAACAGTATTCAGCTTCTGCTTATTATCACACAGGGACAGGCTGGGCCAAGCTCATCTCAACACCCATCTCCCCAAGCCTCCCTCATCTTGGCCTCCCCATGCTAGGCTCAGGGAGCATTACCTGGACCAAGCTACCTGAAGAGAGAAGAGAGTTCAGGGAAGGTAGAGTCCTTTGGGAAGCAGACAGGAGGGCAGCAGGCAACAGGGAAAAGCACAAACCTGAGGTGATGCCATGCTGGTGAGATTGGCATCAGGGGAAGGAACAACACCGAGAAACATAGTGTCATCATCAGCAGTTGGCGGTGCAGGAGAAGTGTGGTCTGTGGGCGCCTGTCATGAACAGAGCAATGGGGTTAGTTAGAAGACCATGCAGGAGACAGGCGCCTCACAGCCATGGACATGAAGTCATGGGGCAAGCAGGGCAGCACAGCAGCAGGCACAGGACGGTCGCACATGCTGGGAGCCACCGAGGTAGAGACATGGCCTGCCCGGGCCTCAGGCCACTTAGTAGCTCAAAGCAGGATTGCAGGGTCTCCTTCCTGAACACCCAAGGACCCTGTTCCCTTTGGAGTTCTGAGCTTCGGTAGCCACAGCAGGGAGAAGGAAGTGCCCAAGTCCAGGAGCCAGAGAGCAAGCCTGCCCCTGACTGTGGCCCTGACTTTGGGCCTTGCTCCTGGAATGGACTAGTTGTCATGGTCAACATAACCATTCTCCCTCTTCCTCTTGCTTTCCTGCCTTCCCTCCTTGTAGACCCACGCACTGGCTGTGTTTGCTGATTCAGAAACCACTGGATAAGGCAGAGAGCAATGGCTGCTCTTTGGTTTGCAGCATCCTGGAGGCTGAATCTTATAGATAAGATCAGTGTTACAGCAGCTGGCCAAGCATGGATGTCAGCTGTATCTAGGGGATGGAATTTAGGTTTGCAAGCCTGGCATCAAATGCTTTTCCCACTGAGCCATCTTGCTGGCCCAGGAAGCCATCCATTATTATCAGAGACACTTGAAAATCACAAGAAAATCTCCAGCTGCCGAGAAGAAAAGAACCTGGGCTGAACAGTCTCTGAGGACACTAGAACAGACCAGGATTTGCCCAATGAGAAACTGAGGCCTTAGACCCTCTCCCCTTTGTCTCTTTAGGATAGCAAAAGTCTAATATGTAACTTGCAGATTCCCAGGCAGTCCCTCCCTTGCCCTCCTGTCCTTCCCACCCCTGAGCTGACAGGTTGAGTCTCAGCACCTGAGCAGACCAGAACACCTGGCCAGGATCAGCTTTGATGACAGCAAAGGCATTCAGCTCTAGCTGAGCATCTTCATTTTGTCTCTCTCTCTGCTCACCTCCCCAGACCCAACTCCAGCAGGATATGACCCTTGTTGGGACCCCCTCCTTTAGACAGGTAGAGGCCCATTTCCTTCGTCTGGCAGATGTCTCTTGAGGAATGAGAACCACGAAGGAGGTACTAACATCAGGTCCAGAGGAGGTCATCTTAGTTCCACCTGGAGTTCTCATATCTGAATGCTCTCTATGAGCTCAGCTGTGAGCTCACAATGCTGCTGTGAGCTCACAATGCTGCTGTGAGCTCACAGCCCTCTGATCCCCAGCCGCAGATACCCACTTCTGCCAAGTTCCATCTTGCTGGCAGGATCAAAAGTGAATTCATATTCCCAACTCCTATCCTGCTTCCCCAGGTGTTTCATGGTTGTCTGTTAATCAGTAAAGGATGTAAAGAGGGAAGCTGCCATTTTCAGTTATCTAAACTAAGGTTGTAAATGTGTTGTAAATGTGTTGCTTGTCTTCCCTTAAAGCTTGTCCATTCTGTTGTTCCCCTATCTTTCTAAAACTCCAGGCCGAACTTCAAGAGAGGACATGACTCAAAAAGCTGAGTCTAGGGTCATGAAACCAGGTGACCTGGAAAGGCCCAGTCACCCACGTTCACTTCCCTTGCTCAAACCCTTGTGTCAAAATATGATTGGTCAATGCAACAGCCCACCGAGCTACTGTTACCATCCTTTAAAAATATAGTCTCGGGCTGGAGAGGTGGCTCAGAGGTTAAGAGCACTGGCTGTTCTTCCAAAGGTCCTGAGTTCAATTCTCAGCAACCACATGGTGGATCACAACCATCTATAATGAGATCTGGTGCCATCTTCAGGTATACCTGCAGAACACTGTATACATAATAAATAAATACATTAAAAAAAAACATATATATACAATCTCCCTTCAGGATCCCAAGCTTGCGCTTTAAGCTCCTATCTCTGAAATGAATCTCCTTGGCTTCCAGGTGAACCCAAAGAGAGACCAAAAGATAAAGTAGCAGCGAGTAGCAGTGATCGTTAAGAGTAGAGTAGGTGGGGTATAGAAGTTAGTAAATACCCTGAGGGGAGAGCTACCTGCTGCGTTCTTGCCCCACCCACCAGAGATACAGTTGCTAGGAAACTGGACCCTCCCCCTAGGGAGGGACACCTGGTCATGATCAATAGTCTGGGAACCTTCCTATAGCCAATCAATTCAAAATGTAACATCTTGACCAATAGATGCTTTCCAGGCAGGAATTGCCCCTGCCTTGGGCATGCTGGGAGGGACCAGAATCTATATATCACCCAACTAACCTGGGGGCGGGCGCTCAGCCCCCAGCGCTTTGGCGGTGGTGGGGCTGTGTAGGCCCAAGCTGCAGCTTGTAATTAACAATAAAAAGACCCTCATGTGCTTTGCGACGGAGTCGATTCCTGGAGATCTTCTGGGGGCTCTCGAACTGGGTGTAACACCAACAGTGTGCAGCGCATGTATTATTGTGTTTGTATGTGTGGGTGTCACTATGCACCCCACTGGCTGACCTGGAGGTTACCGTGTACACACGGTTTGAACTCACAAAGGTCTGCCTGCCTCTGTCTCCTGAATGCAGGATTAAAGAAGAGCACCACCACACCAGGGTTTAAGATTTATTTATTTGTGTGTGTGTGTGTGTGTGTGTGAGAGAGAGAGAGAGAGAGAGAGAGAGAACCCTAGTGTGTTAGTTCCAGGAGAGAGAACCCTAGTGTGTTAGTTCCAGGAGAGAGAACCCTAGTGTGTTAGTTCCAGGACAGCCTGCAGGTATCCCTTTTCTCCCTCTAGTTTGTGGGTCTTCGAGATGAAACTCAGATTGTCAGTCTTGGCAGCAAGCCTCCTGACTTGCAGAGCCATCTTGCTGGTCTTTAAGAAAGACTACTGCTGGTTATAGGGTCATAATATTCTGGGTCAGCAAGGGTTTACCTTTGTTTTTTTTTTTAATGTGGTGTGTGTGTGTACACTGTAGACCAGGCTGACCTTGAACTAACAGATTCAACTGCCTCTGCTCTCCAGTGCTGAGATTAAAGGTATGAGCTACTGCTGCCCAGCCTGTTTTGTTTTTTAAGACAGAGTCTTGCTATGTAGCTCTAGCTAGCCTGGAACTTGCTATGTAGCTCAGGCTGCCCTCAAACTCATAGAGATCCAGCTGCTTCTGCCTTCTGAGTGCTGGGATTAAAGCTGTGTGCTCTCACACACCTGGCTGGTTTTCTATCTTTTATTTTTCTTTCTTTCTTTCCTTCCTTTCTTTTTAGTTAGGATCTCATGTAGCCCAAGCTGATAAATTTTCAATGTAGCCAAAAATGACCTTGAACTTCTGATCCTGTGCTCCCGCCTACAGAGTGCTAGGATGACAGGTGACAGGTGTGTGCTGGGATGACTGACAGGTGTGTGCTGGGATGACAGGTGACTGACAGGTGTGTGCTGGGATGACAGGTGACAGGTGTGTGCTGGGATGACAGTTGTGTGCTGGGATGACAGGTGACTGACAGGTGTGTGCTGGGATGACAGGTGACTGACAGGTGTGTGCTGGGATGACAGGTGACTGACAGGTGTGTGCTGGGATGACAGGTGACAGGTGTGTGCTGGGATGACAGACCTGTGCCACCACATTCATTAGGAGTTGTCAGGATGTTTTACTTTTGAATCCATTTTAAACTTTATTTTATTTTTATTTATTTCTGTATTTTGAGACATAGTCTATCTACGTAGCCCTGGCTGTCTTGGAACTCACTATGGAGACCATGTTGACCTTGAACGCGCAGAACTCTACCTGCCTCTGCCTCTGGAGGATTAAAGGCATGAAGCAGCAAGTCCAGCTCTCCTTTTGAATTTATATGCACTTCATTTTTACACAACCACATCAGATATTTGTTAACAAAAACAATCCCACAGCATTTATTATCCAGTGATAAGGGGCACAAAAGCAGTACAAGTAAATGTCTCAGACTGTTCTCAGAGCAAAGGATGTCTTTAAAAACCTGAATTACCATCTCAACATCTCCCGTGCTTGACCATTTCGAGTTGGACACACTTTGGAGCAGGGTAATATTAGCTCCTTTTAGCATGACCCGACTCAGCTGTCCTCTTGACTTTGTTTTACACTGACTCTCTCCTGTATCATCTAGTAGGAGGTTCGTGTACTCATCCAAGCCAATAATACAACCCTCTGTCCGCATGCTCACTTCTCATACAGCCGTACCCGAATTTCAGATCTATTTTGCAAGTGTGTGAAGATGAGGTTGATGGCTTCACCATCACCTTCTGGCCCCGGCTAAGACACACCATGGTGGAAGTCACAAAGACCACATGAGTAGGAAGGCCACCTGGGAAAGCAACTTCTGGAAGTTAGACCAACATTTTTTTTTTTTTTTTCTTAAGAAATAGTTCCTCCATTCCAAATTGGTCAAATGAAGCAAAGTGCTGATGGTTGGCATCAGTCTCCCGCCCCTTTATCCCCCGAGACAGGGTTTCTCTGTGTAGCCCTGGCTGTCCTGGAACTCACCAGGCCTGCCTTGAACTCTGAGTGCTGAGATTAAAGGCATGTGCTACCACCACTCCCCCGTAGGCCCATTTATTTTAAGTCCTGGTATTGTGTGGATGAGAGTTAGCAGCCAGCCGTGATGACAGGCAATGGAGACAGTAATGGCATTCCTTTTCTCCACCACCCTTCAGGAAAATCATCTCAGGGTCCAGCCACACTCACAGTAGAGCATTCAGGGTTTCACCAATTTAAAAAAAAAAAAAAGATTTTTTTATTATGTAGATGAGTGCTCTATCCAAATGTACACCTGCACGCCATAAGAGGTTATCAGATTCCAGTATAGAGGTTGTGAGCCACCATGTGGTTGCTGGGAATTGAACTCAGGACCTCTGGAAGAGGAGACAGTGCTCTTAACCGCTGAGCCATCTCTCCAGCCCTTAAATTTGTTTTTAAATTATTATTATTATTTTAGAGAGGGAAGTGGAGAGATGGCTCATAGATTAAGAGCTCTGGCTGTTTTTGCAGAGGGCTAAAGATCAGGTCCTAGCACCCACATTTAGGTGGCTCACAACTTGTCCATAAATTGGTCTCTAGGGGATCAGATGCCCTCTTCTAATCTCCAAGGGCACTTGCATTCAGAAGGGCAAATACACATTCACACACACACACACACACACACACACACACACACACACACGGGGGGGAGGTTGTCATCTTCTTCCCCATCCTCTCTCTGCTCCTCTGTGATACAGTCGGGTAGAGGAAGTTTTGGTTTCTTTAAAAACCCAGTTATGTCTTTGTGTTAACCCCACATGTGGGATATGGAGCTGTTTTTAGTTTATTCATAGCTGAGAGTGTTATGCCAGGTTCACGGGACCCTCAGAGACCACCAGGAGACGACTTGATGCAATTGCAAGAGAGCTTTATTATGAGAGCGATCGAACTCGGGACCCAAGTCTCACTGGCGCAGCAGTAGAGAAGTGGGACCCCGAGTTCTGAATGAACAGGATTTTTAAAGGGAAAGTCTGTGAGCAGGGGGTTTCCATGGCAGCAAGCAGGGGGGAACAAGCCTTGGCGTTACAGAATTGGGTGAAGTTTAGCAGGGCGGGGTGACCTTTTCTGAGGCACATAATCACAATGGCTAAGGCATATAATCACAATGGCTATTTTTCTAAACCATATCTGAAACATTGGGGAGAATTTTCCCACCCGATTTTTAACCGATTCCCATTGATTATTGCCAGGGAGTTGGTCTCTATTTTCTATGAAGCATTTATTCTGTTATATTTCCTGCAGGCTGTTGCTAGGAGAGTTAACTTTGTTTTCTGCCAGGTGTATACTCTGTGATATTTCCTGGTACCTGAATTCAGTTCCCAGTCAAAATCTTTATTTCAAAATGGAGTTATATTCTGGCTAAATTAAACTCTTCAAGAGCAGCCTCATGTGTCTCTGAGAGGCGTGTGATCTTTGCAGCTGCAGATGAATTCTAAAGACCCTGAGAGGGTAAAAATACACAGAGAGGAGAAGAGGGAGGCTTCAAGGGAAGGGTCGGAGAAAGAAGGCTGCTGCTGCTCCCTGTGTTGTGGCTCGGGCATCCTTCTGCTGTGTTTGCTGTCTCTGGTTTGCTGGACTGCTAGATCCCCTGACGACCCTAACCAGCTAGGAGTAGCCAAAGAGAACTCTGCCTCCTCTCCAGGCTAACCTTTCTCTCCTACCTAGCATTAGGGTGCTGGAAGGTATTAGGAGGGATAAGGATGGAAAGGGAGGTTGCCGGAGCCAGTCGGCAGAGTCGAACGGTTCTTGAGTTGGGAGAGAGGATTAAAATTAATAAACCAACATACAACATATGGGACCTTTCTGAGAGGCTCTAGCAGAGACTAGACGCGTGGCTTTATTTCAGACTGCTGTTAAGCCAGAGCAAAAGCACCTCAGCACAATGAGTTAAATTCACAAGGAAGTGAAACAAGAGGTGGGATTTTGACAAGGCATCTCACCTGCTGTCTCAAACAAAAGGAGATAGACTTGGAAATTCATCACTGACTCCAGTGAAGGCCAAGGTGAAAGCAGTCTTTCCGCTGAGATCTAAATATCAAAGCAGCTGCTAGACCAGCGGCTCCCAACAGAGGTGGAGGCACAAGAAACCAATAAATTAGATTTAAAAAATAGCGCCTACACACTTGGGTCTTTTGGTCTCCATGCTTTCTGGGCTATGTGTGATCTGGATCTCTTGGTCATCCTGGCACCTTTTCCATGCCTACAGAGGGGATTGTCCCTACACTTTCCCCCCTCTTAGCTTGCTTTCCAGTTTGGGTGATGTTTCTTCTGGAAGGCAGAAGGGACTATTGTTGGAGCTTGGTCTGGTGCTGTGTATTCTAATGCTAATTACTGGCCCCTAAGATTTGGTTACACCCTAGATGAGTGCATTCTCACGTACACCAAGCAATGCTGTGTAACTCTGCCCTCCCCCCAATTATCCCCATTGGCTAATAAAGTTGCTGTAGCTAAAAGTTGCTAAGTAGCTTAGAGGTCTGATGTCTGCCTAGCTCCAGGGCTTTAGATCAAAGGCTCTGTGTCAAGTATTTTGGGAGCTAGCAGGGTTTAGGAAAACTGTTGCTTTATTAAGTATATGTTACAGAGTATGTGGATGTGTTTACATCTGTGTGTTCAGGTGCTGTTGAGGCCGGAAGAGGCCTTGGAGCTGAGATTTAGGCAGTGTGAACCATCTGATGTAGGGACTGGGAACTGAACCAGTCCTACGCAAGTACACGCCTTCAAGCCCTGAGCCATCTTTTCAGCTCAACCTTTTTTCAGCAGCTTTTGTTTACTTGTTTTGTGTTTTTCCAGTCAGGGTTTGTTTCTCTGTGTAGCCTTGGCTATCCTGGACTGGCTTTGTAGACCAGGCTGACCTTGAACTCACAGACATCTGCCTGCCTCTGCCTCCTGAGTGCTGGGATTAAAGCCATGCACCACCACCGCCTAGCATGTGAGAGACCAAAAAATTAAAAATCGGTGGCTATTATTTTAAAGTTTAAGGCCTGAACTAAGGCTAGCTGGGTGGAGACTTGTCCAGGAATGCCCTGAGGGAAGGAACTAGCCTTACTGTATTCTTTCCCCACCCATTAAAGGTACAGTTGCTAAGACACTGGCCCATCCCCCTAGGGAGGTGTACCAGATCATTAATGGTTTGGGAACCTTCCTATAGCCAATCAATTTAAGATGCAGCATCTTGACCAATAGATGTTTGCTAGGCAGGAATTGCCCCTGCCTTGGGCATGCTGGGGGGGGGACTGGAATCTTTAAATCACCCAACTAACCTGAGCACGGGGCTCTCAGCTCTCATTGCTTTGGTGAAGGGTTGTGTGTGAGCCCAAGCTGCAGCTTGTAATGATTTGTAATAAAACGATCCTTATGTGTTTTGCAATGGACTCAGCTCCTGGTCTTTTTGGGGTACCGTGATTTGGGCCAACACGTGCATTCTAATGTCTTGATGATCAGAGGCCCCCTGGGAAAAGCTTCTGTTCATGACAGTTTCTTTGTTTGCAGCAGTTTTCTTTTCCTTTTAATATTCACCAGCCCAACTTCAACCATTTCGTAAAAAGCCCCACTCCCTTTGGTGGGGGCTGCTCTCCATTCTCTCACAGATAGCGTGGTAGTTTGGACCTCAGAAAAGCTTCATCCTTTGGCCTTATCGCAGCTCTGCTGGTCTCACTTTCCTGTAAACCTTAGACCGATAAGTTCTACAAGTTGCCTGTGCCATGGTGTCTCTTCATAGCAATAGAAAAGTAACTAAGACATTGTATTTGTGTGTATGCATGTGAGTGCAGTGTCTTTAGAGGTCAGAAGAGGGCGTCAGATCCCTGGAATTGAAGTTACTGTTGGTTGTGAACTGCCATATGTGGGTGCTGAGAACCAAACACAGGTTCTCCATCAGAACAGCAAATGCTCTTAACCACTGAGCTATCTCTCCACTCTCTCCCATTTATCTGTCTGTCTGTCTATCTATCTATCTATTGTTAGGCCCCTCGGAAGGGAGAGCACACTGCTTGGTGTCACCTGCCATGCAGCCGTGTGCCCTCCCCAGCCGAGAACAAGTCCTAATTTTAACTGTCCTCTGTCCAAATTTTTGTCAGTCCAAGTCTACAAAGAAACAGACACAGAAAAACACATACATACATGAGAGACACAGGAATTGCCACCTTGCCTTATTTGGCCAAGGCGCATAGATTCAGATTGTTGGGGGAGCGCTCCCAATCCAGGTTGGAGGAGCGGAATCTCTTCGTCTCCTCCCTGTTCACAGAAGGAGCAAGCTTAGCGTCCTACAGGATGCCCCGTGGCCTCGGCGTTAATGACACGTCTGTCTGCCTGCCTTAATGAGACCGTTCCAGGCGAGTGGCCTCGAACCACTCAGGGGACTCGAACCCCTTCTACAGATGCTCGTGAGCCAGACCATAAACCCAACACTGCCACTGTTGGTATAACAGAACAAACATGTAACAGACAAGAGACACAGGACAAGGACAACTGCGCTACCTATTTCTGAGCTCAGATGAGTCCTCCGATAGCCAGTGTCCAGAGTTCTTCTCAGTACCCCTAAATCCCGGACGAGCCCCCATAATGTTAGGCCCAGCAAGAGCCTAAATACAAGAAGGTATGAAGAGAACGCAGGAAACTAATCACCCATCGATGCAAAAACACAAGAGACTCTTTTTAACCATTGTACAATGGGGTCACCCCTGCTGGTCAGCTAGGAGTGGCACCGGGAGACAAAGAGCTTAGGTTTTTAAAAGACACAAGGCAGGAATCTCCTGGGGTTGACTTTTTGGCAATTTAGGATTGGAGGAGGTGTTTAACTTTTAAAATAATTGGTTGGTTCTGGTCACCCTTAGGTCCAGTCAGCCCTGTCATAAATATCTTCAAGTCAGTTTGGAATTTCCTGCCATCCACAGTTAAATGTGGGAGGGTGATTAACTCATCCCATGTCTGTTCTGAGGAGTGGGGATTACAGGCTTTGGATCAAAGGTCAGGAGAAGGATTGGGGCCATTTGGCCCAGTTTCCAAACAAAGCCCATCTCACCGGCGCCAGCCGGTGATTTTTTCTCCATTTAGTAGAGATCTCTGCTTGTTCTCTTTCTTATCTCTGCCCTCACAGATGGCTAATGTCAGGAACTTTTACATTCCTCGGTTCTCTAGAGAAGCACTAAGAGGCTTTAATTAACATGGGCCTAAAACTTGCAAGTATAAGTTATAAGGCAATTAAAAGAAATATAGGTTACAAAGTTAGTCTGATTCTCTATCTATCTATCTATCTATCTATCTATCTATCTATCTATCTATCTATGCCACTCCTACTACCCCCCCCTTTATTTTTAACATCTATTTTAGGGGCTTCTAGATCTTACGGATGAGTTGGACTTGAACCGTATACTTAACTCACGGGAGAATTCTCTTCCCTTTCCAGAGGCTCCGCCGAATCAAGGCCACTTTCTTTGTAAACGTGCATAAGCCAACACCCCAGAATGGTCGAGGCCAATAGGAAACTCAGCCACGGCCAAAGCTGGGCAGTTGCACCTTCTTCATTCCGAGGCCTTTTCCTCCTCGTCTAGGAGCTCAGCTGCGAGTACACCCTGCATGGTGAGTGCAGTATCTTTCAGGTGGCTGGGTTGGGCCTGTTGGAGATTCTTTGGCCTGGGGCGTCTCAGGGAAGGTGGGACACACGTTGTTCTAAATTTCAGCTCTTGGCTTCTCTGGGGCAGGGGGTGGGAAGCTGATGGAAAAACAACAACAAAACTAGCTCTATTATCCTGCCTTTGGGTCACAGGTATACCCAGCTTCGCTTCCCTGGCCGCCCGGGTCTCCACCTCTCCTCAGTCTCTCATCCCGGTGGGAATTGCCCTGCCTCCTTCCTACCCCATTGTCTTGAAGGCTCCCTGCAGGACACCCAGGCCCTGCGACTCCGCCAAGGAATCGATCCAGGCTCCACAGAGCGGATCCTGCCCTCGGGGTCTGCCGTGGCGCTAACTGTCCCAGAGACAGGAGGTCGCAGGGTAGGTGCGAGCGCCAGGGAGCGAGGGAGCGACGTGTTGACACAGCCGTGGACAAACAAGGCGGTCAATTATTAACCTGCCGTGCGGCGGGCACCCGGAAACCCGAGCCGGCGCCGTCCACCGAGTGGGGCGGACCCAGGATCCAGGCCCAGAGCCGCACAGCCGCGGGATCCCGCCATGGAGGCAGGTGAGGAGCGCGGGGCACAGGGCTGACTGAGGGTGCAGACGGGAGCGAGGCGACCTTGGGGCCGGGGCACACTCGCACTCGGAGTCGGAGCCGAGGTCGTGTACAGGAGGCTCCGGGGTGGGGGGTTCAGGATCTCCCGCCCTTCCTCGCATCGCTGCGGGGCAGCTGGGGAGGGACCAGGAGTCCAGGCAGCAGCAGGTGGCTCTGCATTTCCCGCCCGGAATCTCCTCGCCGCTTCCAGTGTTTGCTGGCTTTGTTAACCACGCGGGACCAAGCTGAGGTCTCCCAAGCAGGGTGACCCAGTAAGGAGGCAGGGTGGGAGGAGAGAAACCTCGCAGGCTGGACCAGAGACTGCCGGCTGGGTGGGTAGGCGTGGCTGCTCCGTGGTAGAGCCCCATCAAGGCCTGATATCCCAGCAGGGGACCCCCGGTGTGTGTGTGTGGGGGGGGGGAGATTACAAAACTGCGTCCCGGTTCCCGCGCTCAGGGCAGAGTCCCGGGCTCGAGGGGCTTGGGGTGGTGCCAGGACCTGCAGGGCAGCGTCTGGATGGCCGGGGTGCCCCTCACATCCCCTGCCCCCACTGCAGAGGATGCTAGGATGACAAGAAGAATTCCTCTCTGCCCCACCCCCTTCTTGAACACCCCAGGCCTTGGAACAGCCCCTTTCCCTCCCTTATCTCAGCTGGACTGTTGCCCGCAGGCTCGGGTGTCGAGAACTTGAGAACCTGAGGCCGCGGAGCCGGCGCAGCCAGCGGGTTTCTTTACTGCGCGGTCCCTATCTCGGTGCCATCAAGCCTGGTATTTGCGCTGGCAGGATCCAGGGAAGCTGCGGTTTTTGTTATGATAACTGGACAGGCTCCTTCTGCAGTGGCTCGATGAAGTGCTTGCTGAGCCCCGATTCCCTAGCTTATGTAGAAAGGCTCCTGAAGACCTAGGGAGGACCCGAGTCCGGGGCCAGGCACCTGCTTCCCATCATCTTTGTAACACTGCGTTGCCATTATCTGTCCTTATTATTTATTTATCTATCTATTTTTCGGTTTTTTGAGACAGGGTTTCTCTGTGTAGCCTTGGCTGCCTTGGAACTCACTCTATAGACCAGGCTGGCCTCAAACTCCCAGCGATCTACCTGCCTCTGTCTTCCAAGTGCTGGTTTTAAAGGTGTGTGCCACTGTGGTGGTGAAAGAGGCCTAGAGGGGTCGGTTCCAGGTCCCAAGCCCACACCTGCCCTCAGGCCAGCTCGCCCGGGCAACGGCTTCTGAGACTGACAGGCTGTGTCCAGGAGTTGCCCAGGAGGAGGTTCTGGCTTATTGGCAGTGGCGTGGAAGAATTTCCCCACAAAGGTGTGGGGTGGGGTGGAGGGTAAGGAGGCACTCCAGTGTGCCAGTCTTGAGCATGTGTGAGAGTCTGTGTGTGTGTGTGTGTGTGTGTATCTCTGTATATACATACGTGTGAACTGGAGGGCCCGTATATCTGTATATACATACGTGTGAACTGGAGGGCCCAGAGTGGGCAGAGGCCAGTTGGCACTTCAGGCATATTTAGCATTTTCTGCTTTATTCCCCTGAGAAGGGGTTTCCCTCCCTGCCCAGGGCTCCGAAAGTCTCGGCCATGCTCCTGTCTCCATCCGACACAGCAATGGGGTCTCTGGTACACAGCTCCACTCCCCACTGACTCCTGCATTTTTATAGGGTCTGAACCCAGGTCCTAGCTCCTGCTCAGCAAGTGCTTTTACCTACCGAGTCATCTCCCCTCCTCCCAAGCCCTGTGCAGGTGACTTCAAAACAAAACCAAACCTTTCCTTCCCTTTCCTCCTCTCTTCCACCACCCCCATCCAGTATTGAAGATTGAACCCAGGACCCCATGAATGCCAGGCACTCTACCTCAAAGCTATATTCTAGCCTTTAACAAGCTTTCTTAATGTTTTAACTCTGAGATATTGTCCAAATAAACCAGACCAAACATAGTTAAAATGTGTGTTGTAATATTTTTAAACATCAGACACTTTCAAGACCTCATCATGCCAGGATGCAGGCTGATCTCTGAGTCTGAGGTCTACCTAGTGAACATCAGGCCAGCTGGGGCTACATAGTGAGAACTTGTCTCAATAAATAAAGAAATCAATTCAGATATTTTAAAATTTAGTTTAAAATTGTGACTTGGTTCTTTTTAAAATACGACTTCCTACTGGATTTGTTTCAGTAGTGTGTCTCTCTTTACCGTGTGGTTAAAATGGATGCTTTTTCTTGTAATTCCAGTAAATGGATATCAGAGTTGGCATGTGTTAGTTTTTCTTTACATTTATGTATTAATTTATTTATTGGTTTTTCAAGACAGGGTTTCTCTGTATTAACTCTCCTGGCTGTCCTGGAACTTGCTCTTTAGACTAGGCTGGCTTCGAACTCACAAGAGATCAATCTGCCTCTGCCTCCCGAGTGCTGGGATTAAAGGCATGCATCACCACTGCCTGGCTTTATTTATGTATTTCTTTTTGTTGGTTCTCCTCCTCCTCTTCTCCATGTTTACTCTGTGTGTGTATGTGTGTGTGTGTGTGTGTGTGTGTGTGTGTACGATAGCGCAAGAACGCACACACACAAGCACTGGAATGCCACAGCGCACATTGTCATATGATAACCTGCGTCGGTCTTTTCTCTTCTGCTGCGTGGGTCCTGGGGATTGAACTCATCAGCCCTAGCGACATGCTCTTTGCCACTCTGAGCCATCCAGCTGGCCTTTCTTCTTGGTTTTGAGACAGGGTCTCAAGTTGTAGCTTCGGCTGGTCCTGAACTTGAAGCAATCTGAGTGCTGGGCTTGTGGGGCTTGTTCATACTGCAGATTAGCCGGGTTGTGCCCTGGGTGCTGGGGCTGTTAGTGTTGTAAGTCCCTGGCTGGAGCGATGGGCTCCATTCGCGGCTGGTTTGCTCTGCGTTGCTCCCCATGTTCAGCTCTGTCTCAGTGCCCCACCCCCGCAGCTGCTTCTCAGGGCTGCACCCCGTACATGTGGACCAGAGAGTCAAGGGCCAAGAATCAGATGGCAGCCCAGCTCACATGGGGTGCACGGGGAGTTCGGAACCTCCCTTCCCGTCTTTCTGCAAGGCCAGTCTTTATCCCGGGCTGGGCAGCGCACTCAGCAGGTTTACCTCAGTTCTCCCCACATCCCTGCTGCGGCCAGGGCTGGGGCTCAGGACCCAGCGGGCAAGGAATCTAACCGATGCCTCACTTTCAGTGACCCAGGTGTTTTGTTTTTTAATGTGGGTGGGGCTTAAGAGACGGCTCGGGGTTAAGTACACTTGCTGCTCTTGCAGAAGACCTGGGTTCAATTCCTCGGACCCACGTGGTGGCTGTCACTCATCTGTAACTCCAGCTCCACGGATTCTAACGCCCCCTTCTGGCCTCTACAGAACGCATGCGTATGACGGCCAGGCACAAATGCGCAAAACACTTCACGCACATAAAATAAAAATGTTTTTTAGAAAGGGTGGTTAAAGCACACAGAATAAACTTTTCCATCATGAACTTTTTGTCCCTTATTATTATTTTTTCTCTAGAGGGGAGGCCATTGGTCAGCTCCAGGCATCATCCTTCTGGACCTGCCTGCTCTGTTTTTGTGTCTCCCCCAGGCTGTTAGATCATTAAGCTAAGGTGGCTGGTCCCTGGGTCCCAGGCATCTGCCAGTCTCCGCCGCTGGGATGGCAAACTTGTGTCACGATGCCAGGTTTTCTACGTAGGTTTCAGGGCTTGAACTCAGGTTTTCATGGTTGCACAGCAGGCATAGCACCCGGGAATTAATCTCACCGGCGCTGGTTTAGCCCACTGCTGAGAGTCCAAGGGTCCGCATCAGCAAGTTCTGTGCCCTGCGCTGTGAGCCTCAGCTTCCTTCACGTCCAGAAGTTCTTGGTCACCCGAGACGACCCTCTGTGCCACTGAGCGCCCTCTCAGCTCTAGTGACTCAAAGGGGAATCTGCGCTCAACAGCAGCTCGACCTCACAGGCCCGCCTTTCTCCCCAGGTTCCGACGCCAAGGGGGGCGACAGCCCCACAGGCCCGGAGGACTCCCCAGCCGCCGCCGACCCGCGCAGCCCAGCGCAGCCGTCGCTCCCGCAGCTCCCCCGCCGCCCGCAGCTGCTGGACGAAGATGCGGGGTCGGAGGAGGACCGGGCCGCTGCCGCAGAGGGCGATGAGCTGGCCCGGGGAGACCCAGAACCCCCGTCCGCGCCGGGCGAGGCGGGGCCCGGGCCCAAGGCCACCGGCGGCACGGTGCCGCCCATCGGCTTCGTGGGCGAGCCCCCGCCCTACGCGCCGCCGGACCCCAAGGCGGTGGCGCTGCTCTATCCGCCCTTCCCCCAGGTGCCCGTGCTGTTCCAGCCTGCGCCCGGGCCTGCAGCGATCTACCCGCCTCCGCCCGGCCCGCTCTTCCCACCTGCGGCTGGAGGAGCCTCCTTCCCCTTCCCTGCGGTAAGCACAGCGCTCAGGCCTGCAGGAGGCGGAGACCAGCGACAATCTAACAGGGTTCCCAAAGGACGAAAAGGAGCTGTCCAGGAAGGACACTGGGCACAGGCTGAGGGGTGACCAAGCCAGGTTTCTGGGAAGGATGGGTTTGTTTTGGTGGTCAGGAGTACGGAAGATGACATCAATGTGGAAGGCCTCAAGGGGGTAGACAGCCTAATAGAAAGAAAAAAATAATTAAAAAAACAAAAACAAAAACACTTTATTTTTTATTTTTTAAAGACAAGGCTTCATGTAGCTCAGGCTGGGCTGGAACTCACTACCTTATCCTGCTGCCTCCACCTGCTAAGTGCTGGTTCTAAAGTGGTCCTTTAATCCCAGCACAGGCAGAGGCCAAGCCAAGTCTACATAGAAAGACCCTGTGGACAAAATGAGGGCCCCATGCGTTGCGAGTGGAGGAGCGGTGGAGGCCACCCCTCCCACCTTCGCAGCTCCAGCTTTGGGCTGGACAGTGTGTGCGGCAGAGTTGAGGGGACTCCTGGGGCAGGAGGTGGGTGTGAGGAGGTGAAGGGAATCAGGCTCCTCTCCCTGGTTCCTCATGTAAGTGATTCTGCCCCCAGTATGGCGGCCCCGTGGCTGGTGCCCCCGCCCCCATGCAAGTGGAACACAGGCCGCTGCCCAAGGACTTCATGATGGAGTCGGTGCTGGTGACCCTGTTCTGTTGCCTGCTCACAGGGCTTATTGCCATCGTCTACTCCCACGAGGTAGGTGACCAGGAGGGACACAGCTGGGACACAGCCTCTGTCCCAGCTGTGCCCCTGTGGGCACTGGTAGGGGTCCCACCCAGCAGCCAGCAGCCTGGTAGGACCCAGGAAAAAGCCCTATTGAGCTTGGCCTTTCTTGTCTACTTTCTTCACCTGCGACCTTCACTTCTAAGGATCTGTCCTGGCAATTTCTAAAACAAACAAACAAACAAACAAACAAACAAAAGTATAAATGATGGATGAGGCCCAAGGTGTTGCCCATCGCTGTGGTGTTTCAGCAGCCTTTAGTCTACATATCCATCCTTCTGCCTCAACTGCCTCTTGGTCTATAGACCATCTGCCTGCCCCCCACCCTTATCTTTTTTTTTTTTTCTTATCAGTTACATTTTATTAACTCTGTATCCCAGCCGTATCCTGCTCCCTCATTCCCTCCCAGACCCTCCCTCTCTCCCTCATCTCCACCATGCCCCTTTCCAAGTCCACTGATGGGGGGGGGACCTCCTCCCCATTCGTCTGATCCTGTTTTATCAGGTATCTTCAGGACTGGCTGCAAAGCCCTCCTCTGTGGTCTAACAGGACTGCTCCTCCCTTGGGGGGTGGGGAGGCCAAAGAGCCAGTCATTGAGTTCCTGTTAGAAATAGTCCTTGTTCCCCTCACTTTGGGAAACCTATTGATTACTTAGCTACCACAGGCTACATCTGAGCGGAGGTTCTAGGTTATATCCATACATGGTCCTTGGTTGAATGCCCCACCCTTATCTTGCTCGCATGCATCTATTCATCTGTTAATCCACCTCTCCACCCTCCCTCCCACTAAGACAATCACTCCATCAACTCTATTACCCTCTCGCCATCTATTACCTCATCTGCTCATCTTCTCCTTTTTGTTTACCCATCTTCCAGTCTCTACGGAGCTGCTCTCTCTCCATTCACTCATTCATTTGCATGATTATATCCATCCACCCTCTATCTCACTAGCATCCCTCCTCCCTCTTTCCTCCCTGTTCCCTCTATTACTGTCCACATGCCTGGACATGTGGGGTCAGGCCTGGGGGACTCATTGATGAAGGTGCTGTGATGTTCTGACTGATGGAAGGCGAGCCTGGGTGTTACAGGTAACAGCCTGGCCTTGCTGGGAAGTGAGGGGAGGTCTCAGGCCCAAGGTCATTACTAGCCAGGACTTAGGGAAGCAAGCAGCTCAGAGGTAGGACTGTGGATTTTGGCTTTGCCATCAGCTGTTTGGCCCAGGGAGGCCATTTAAGTTTGCTGAGCTTTCATTTCATCATCAGCAAAGTGGAGTATAATGAGCCCCGTTTGGGAGCTGCCGTGAGGTGGCATGAGAGGAGCTTGAGGGCATTCCTCAGTGCTGGAGGGACCACTGCCATTACTCCTGCACCTTTGTAAGCCATGGACCCACTTCCTGACCTTCTCAGGCAGCATGTGCCTGACCTTGAAGGTGTGCTGGTGGGGTTTGGGGTGGGTAGAGGGGAACTGTTGTTGGTATATCCCACCTTGGCCTATCTTGTTGCAGACTCGAGCAGCCCTGGGCAGGGGTGACCTGGCACAGGCAGAGGCAGCCTCAAGGAAGGCCCGCTCACTCGTGCTCTTCAGCCTGCTCTTCGGAGTGTTCGTGTCTACCAGCTGGGTCATCTATGTGGTAGTGGCCCTCTACCTTCCCTGAGGCCCAGGACTCACAGGCCAGGCTGCCCTTTCTGTGGACCCTGGTCCCCACTGTAGCCAGCTGCTCCTCACACAGGGCAAAGGGGAGGTGGGCTCAGAAGCCCTGTTTATGGGTGGCCTACTGAGGCCTTGGGTGGGAAAGGTATGAGGGACATAGGCCCATACAGCCTGGAGGTTTTCCTGGGATGCCTGCCTTCACCATTACTCCTGGAGACCACAGACTAAAACCGTCTATGTCTTCAGAGCCTCTGGAAGGACATGGCTACCTCCAGCCCAGCTCAGGGATCCGGCTCTGGTCAGTATGGACTCTCCCCCGGAGTTCCGGCCTGGTCTTGCACCCTTGCCCACGCTGGGAGAGATCAGGACTACTATGTCGGTCAACAAAGTGGCAGAACTTCCTGTGTACTTCAGAGGACACGGCTACTTTCTGTCTTCCTTTGTGTGCAGTTGAATCCCCAGGTCTGTCTCCCGCCTTTCCTGGCTGTCTGATGCTCACAGTTCACCTTCCTTTCTTGAGATCCACTTTTCTGTAAATGTCACTCTTCTCTTGTCTGCTCTGGCTTCTGTTGGCCATCTGCTGAGGCCTTTGGTTACTGTCTTTTCCTGCCCCAGCTTCGCGAGCAATCTCTTTTCAGTTGTCATCCCAAATAGATCAGCTGAGGGGTAGAGGATGTGCCTCAGCTCATGCACAAAGGCCCATGCTCCATTCCCAGCACTACAAAAATGGGGCGTGGTGGTGCACATCTGTAACCCCAGAACTTGAGCAGAAGGAACAAAAGTTCAAGGTCATCCTTGACTCCGCTGAAAGATGGAGGCAAGGCTGGCTATATGATACTGTCTAAAAAATCGACAAGCAAAAGGGTCCCCAGTTCCTCAGAAGACTGTCCTGACTGGAGTGCTCTCAGATCAGGCCACCTCAGGTGGTAGGAGACACCTGCACAGTAATACACAGCTGTCCCCACATGCGTGTCCCGGGGCTCGGCCCAGCTGGCTGTGGGAAAGACTGTCGTCACAGAGTTCCATCTGTGAGGAGCACACAAGGGTGCACCGTAAGGCACAGTGAGCCCATGCAGGCTCGCCTCTCCTTTAGGCCCTGCTGCCTGAAGCCACAGCCTCTGCCAGTATGGACACAGAAGCCCAGCCTCCTCTAGGAGTAAAGAAGGTCAGCGGTGAGCAGCAGGGGCATCCAGGACACAGGGCTGTCCTGGCACCTGACCTTCAAAATGCAAGACAGCCGCAGCAAAGAGGAAAAGACTTTTTGGGGGCTGGTAGATGCCTCAAAAGTACCTCATTGAACCCACCAGCCATCTACAGCATTCTTACACTCCTTTAAGTAAGTCATGGGAGCTGGGCAATGGTGGTGCAGAGGCAGGTGGATCTCTGTGAGTTCAAAGCCAGCCTGTTCTACAGAGTGAGTTTCAGGACAGTCAAGGCTACACAGAGAAACCCTGTATCAGACAAACAATTACTGTGGAAGGTGTCTAGGAGGCTCCTTTGGAGGTGCTGAGTCCCCCAGGGGGTTTCGTTAAACTGCAGCGGAGACCATAATGGCAGCCTGAAGGTCTGCATGATTAAGGAGCTTCTTGCCTCTTCTGCTTCTGCTGCTGCTTCCAGACACCGCGGGTGGTGATTAATAAAACTGTTGAGAGTACCTGCACCAGGATCTTACCATAAAAGCTCCAGTGTCTGCTGCGTGATGCTGCTGTAAGGTTGCAGCTGATACAAAAAACAAGAAAGTGGAGGCTGGAGTGTGAGAAGCAGAGGAGGTGGAAATCAGTACAGTGTACAGTGAGTAGTCAGCAGTCAAAATGGGGTACAGCTCAGCGCTGTGTATGGATGAACAGTCACCAAAGTGAGGGACGGCTCAGCACTGTGTATGGATGAACAGTCACCAGTCAGAGTGGGGGACGGCCCAGCATTAGGAAGAGTCACCGGGTAAAGTGAGGGGATGGCTCAGCACTATCAAGTTAAAAGGTAAAGGAGTTTGCCACCAAGACTGACAACCTAAGTTTCATCTCCATAACCTGGCGTGGTGGAGAGAGCCAGCTCCTCAAAGTTGTCCCTGAGTGCCACACAAGCATCGAGGCATATGCACAGCTGCCCATGCACACACAGATACCCGAAATAGAAAAAAATAAATAAAATGTATTAAAGGAAAAGAAAATCAGAAGATATGGTTCTATAGCTAGTATGCCATGAAAACCAAAACCAAATGCACAGACAAAACAGAAGGCAACTCAGTAAGGTGGCTGGATACAAAACAACATAAGCACTTTCAGGTTAAAAAATTCAAGACACTGCTCATAAAAGTGACAAAAACGAAGTGGTGGCACATACCTTTAAGGTTGACCTTGAACTCATAGTGGTCTGTTTGCTTCTGCCTTCAGAGTGCTGGGATTAAAGGCATGAGCCACCATGCTGGGCAAAAATGAAAAATGAATTAAAAAAAAAAAAAAGCCGGTAGTAATGGTGCACACTTGTAATCCCAGCACTTGGGAGGCAGAGGCAGGCCAATCTGTAATTTCTTGGTCTATGAGTGAGTTTCAGGACAGCCAAGGATACACAGAAAAAGACCCTGTCTTGAAAAAACAAAAGTGGAGCACAATTGGAGATGACACCGAATGTTAGGGTCCAGACTCTTAACTCATATCCACATTCAAACACATGTGCTTGCGCACACAACTGAGATTTTAACAGTAATTGCTTCATACCAGTGAGTAGCTGAGGGTCAGATGACTGTTGTGGGAGTCTCCATGTACCACTGCATCTCACAACTGACATCTTGACAACACTAGCTAATCAAATATCTCATTTATGTGTATAGGTCCCCCTCCCACACACACACCCTGGGGATTGAATTTAGAGCCTCACAAGCTAGGAATGCACCTTACCACTAAGCTTCATGCCCAGCCCTTATATTTAGGCCTTTTACACCTCTTCCCTCTGAGTGCCTAGTTTTCTGTGTGGAATCTAGCACATTTCAATAGCATCCCTGTTTTTGTTTTTTTAAATGACAGTATTAGAGCTAAAAGTATTGCTATTTTCTCTTTTTAAAGCCCACATCGTCTGGCTGAAATCCATGTTCACATGATGCTGTAATCCATGTATTTTATTGTTTTCTTTTCAGGAATTAATTCCAGGTGTGTTTTTCTTGTTTTACTGCATCAGCTAGAATTGCAAGCACTGCAACACTGAATAGAAGTGTGGATGGTGAATTGCCTTTTGAACTCAGAAGTTTTTCAATTTTTCACCTTTGTAAAAAGACTAAAAAAATTTATCAAGTGCTGTACCCCTAGTTTTTTAAACACACACACACACAACCGCCCCCCATCATAATTTGGACCTGACTGGAAAGTTATGAAATGTGTTCTATTGCTATGATAACTATATTGACTTTCAATCCAGTTTGTTTTTTTTTTCAAAGTCTCACTGCAGCCCAGAGATCATAAAGATCTACCCACCTGCTTCTGCCTTTCAAGTGCTGGGATTAAAGATGTGCACTACCAGCCAAGTCTGGCTCAGACTTCCTTTTTTTAGGTTTTTGTGCGTGTGTTTTGTCTGCACGCACATGAACAACCTGCATGCCTGTGCTGGAGTAAGTCAGAAGAGGGCATTGGGCCCCTGGAGCTGCAGTTCTGATGGCTGTTAGACACCGCATAGGTGCTGGGTGTCCAGGTTCTCTGCAAGGGCAGCCAGTGCTCTTTTTTAATTTTTTAAAAAAATTTGAGACAGGGTTTCTCTGTGTAGTTTTGAACTCACTCTAGACCAGGCTAACCTTGAACTCACAGAGATCCACCTGCCTTAGCCTCCCAGAGTGCTGGGAATACAGGTGTGCGCCACTGCCCCTGGCTCAGCCAGTGCTCTTAACTGCCGAGCAGCCTCTCCAGCCCCCTTTCAGGTGCTGGCTGTGAGCTGTCCCCGGGTGTGGCACTTCATTCCTGGGGTCCGAGGACATTTCATGGCTGTCTTCCTCAGCACTTGTATTCGGACAGTCACGGGAATGAGTGACATGAGAAGCCACTGTGAAGGCAGCAGCCTCAAAGCCTGGTACTTGATCCTACCCTGGATGGGTCTGCTCGGAGGGTAGGTGAGGTGGCACAACTCTTGGGTGTGCACGGTGCTTGTGTATTTATTTTTTCTCGTGTGAAAGTGTGTGTAGGTCAGAGGATGACTTGCAGGAGTCAGTTCTCTCCCAATGCCTACCGGAGCCCCGAGACCCCACCCTAGCCCTTCCCCTCCAGCTGTCACAAGCAGGCAGACTGGCACAGAAAGCCTGGACACAGACATGGCATCAGACAGGCTTCTGTCTGTTTATTTTTCTTTTATATAAAAGTTGCGCGCTTGTAGGAAGATGCACTGTCAGACAGGTTAGTGGGGGTTTATATTACAGTGTCACACTGGGAGACGGGGCGGGTGTCTTGGTTCTAGGGTCAGCCAGATGTGGCATCTGCTTGCCCTAGCCTTGGCCAGACCATACCTGCAGGTAAGGCCAACTCAATTGTCCATGCTGCTGAGTATGTCTACAAAGACTGATTCTCACAGCTCCCCCAGCCTCCAACCCCCAAGAAACAGACACGTGGAAGCCAGGCTGCAGTGAGCGCTGGGCTCAGCTGCAGGTGACTGGGGAAGCCTGGTGGCTAATAAGTTAAACCCATACGTCGCACTTCGAGGGCCCCAGACTCCAGAGTTGCCCTGGCCCTTTGCCTAGCCTGCCAAAGGCCCAGGATTGCAGGAGGGCCTCGCTCTTCTGGGTCTGGAAGATGAGCCTTCCTTTCCGCCCAGCTCATGCTTGGGAGCCTGCTCTGTCTGCTGCAGCACCAGTAGGCTAGGCCTGACTGTTGGCCTGTGCTATGGAGGAGGCTGGGAGGAGGGGCCTGTATGCACAGTGCTCCCCACTCAACACAGCAACACTCAGAGCTGGTGAAGGACAGGAAGCAGGAGGCAAAGACTGAAATGAAAGGACCTGCAAAAGAGGAACAAACCAAAGACCCACACTACGCGGCTCACAAGCCTGACTCCACATACACGCCTTAAACAATTCATGGGCGGCTGCTGCCGGAGGGGAGCGGGCCACGGGGCTGTCCGCAGATGTCCCCTCTCTATTTACAGCACAAATAAACAGGAGGGGGTGGGGAAAAGAACCCATAGTTCCTTTTTGATAAAAGATGCTAAAAGACCCAGGAAGGGTTCAGAGTGATCCGGCCAGCAGCTCTTGCTCTTTCCTTCTGCTGTGATAACTGGGTTGAGGAAGCACAGAGATCTTGGTATCCACTTGACCAAGCCCCATGGCCAGAAGAAATGGGTGCTTGTCCATGCAGCACTGAACTGCAGCATGGGGCAGGGCCAGCAGCACCTGTCAACTAGCCCAAAGTGGTGGGCATGGAGCCACAGCCAGGGAGACCCCAGCACCGAGCCCTGAACAGATTGTCAACCTCAGCAGCAGTGGGTGGCTCTAGACCAAGGAAAGAGGCCCTCTGCCTGGAGTCAGGAGGGTCCTGGTGGCCCTCCCATCCCAGGCCTGCCTGCTCTGCCTCTTGGGTATAACAGATATTCCCAGGCAGCAAAAAGGGACTAGGAGCCTGCTGGCTGCTAGGGGTTGGGCAAAATAGGAGGGAAGCATATAGGCCTGGAAGGGACAGGAGGCGGCATTTAAGGCACACAGCAAGCACGGAGGGGCTGCTTGCCTCTCCCCAGGTCACTAAAGATTCTCACTCTGATCCATTCACAAGCACAGCCTTGGCCCAGATCAGCATGAATTTTCCCTTCTGCCTCTGCTTCCTGATCCCCAGAGTGCCAATGATGTGGGCTGGGGCTAGACCAGTGGTGGGGAACAGGACGGAAGGTGCTTCTGGAGGCCAGCACGGTCTAGCACGCAGTCTTAGTGGGCCGGGCATGGCAGGACAAATCTGGAGCCAATACTGTGAGGAGGGCCAGCTCTGTGGCTGTTACCTAGTACCCATCATACTTTCTGGGCTGGGTCTAAATGCCTCATCCTCCATGTTTAAATGGCAAAAGATTCCTGCCATGGCCCTTTTCTATCTTCTGCTTCCCATCTCTTCTGACTCCAGGCGCACTGGAGGACAGCCCACCCAAGAGACCTAGGGCCTCTACTCTTGTGTCACTTAAGAAGCCTAGGACAGCTTTGGGAGGGGTCAAGCCCGCCATTCCCCTGGTCTGCTGCCTGGATCTCTGCTGCTCTCCAGCTGGAGGGGACAGTAGAGAACAGGAGGCAGCAGACAGAAAACAGGAAACAAAACCAGACCAGGGGCCACCAGTGCACAAGCCAGTCCTGAGGCCTGCCGGTCAGCTCGTTGTGAACCCTGGGGCTGTAGCCCCAGAGAGGGAGGCAGGAATCCGGCCAGCAGGCTTGGGCGCTGCCACACAGCCAAGCCGTGGAAGGACAGGCTCTGAGGCCGGGACTCGCTCCAGGTCCTCTCCTGGCTGCTCGAGCGTTCTCATAGCCAGCCTGCCCCTAGGTCTTCTCTTCGCGGTCTGTTTTCCGCCTTGTTATGTTCCTGGGTTTGATCTTCAGAGAGAGTTCCCATAGGGCCTCCTCAGCCAGGTGGTCACTGAAGTCGTTGAAGAAGTTTATGATGTCGTCGTTTCTCCGGATTTCATAGTGCCTGGTGGGAAAGGGACAGTCAGTGAGTCCAGGGCTAGCTGAATAGCGGGGCCAGAACCTCACGGGGTACAACCCAGACCACCGTGGGCCCTCACAATCAACCGCCTGCTAGGGTCACTGCTACTAACCCAATAGGGGACAACAGCGCTATGCACCAGGGAGTTAAACAGCCCGCTACGAGCCCCGGGCCTCCCACACCGTTACAGCAGCTCCTCGGGATAAGGCTGCACAGACCCATCCAGAACATGGTCCACCCAGGTCATCCTGACTCGGCTGTGATGTCCAAGTCTGTCCTTCCACACTAGACCCAGGCAGGTCACATTGTCAGCTTCCTTCTTAAGGCCTGGAGAGTACCTGCTTCCTGACTTGTAATTGGAGGACAAGCTGGCCGCCACCATAGGGCCAGGGCCAGGCCAGGGACCAGACAAAGAGCTGAGCCCTTTATGTGGATTTCCCCATGCTGTCCTGATAAAAGCCAGGGGAGCAGGGACCAAACTCTACCCCAGAGAGCAGGCTCTTTGCCCTTGTGGTCATGCCCCTCCCTGCAGCGGGGCCAGGCTGGTACCAGGCAGCACTTACACCTGCTGGAAGCATCGCATACTGTCCAAGATGTTGAACTGTTGCCACCTCTTGGAGAAGTTCACTTTCCCATCAATATAGTCTGGGTTTCCCAGGTGAACGAAGGTCAGGTCCTGCAGGATCAGGCCTCTGAGGGATGAAGGCAGAAGCCAGTTACTGCATTGGGGACAGACTCAGGAGGCAGTTGTTTTGCTATGAGCTGGCTTTGCCACTAGAATCTGATGACAACTTTGGTCCATGGCAAGCAGCTGCTGAACCTTAGAGTAAGCCAGAGCAGATTTAGGTGGTCTTCCAACCCACATGAAACCTTGCCGCCTCACTCTGGGTCAGAGACCCCTGTGGATCCCTTAAGAACCAGCTTAGCACTTGTATCCTGGCTATGGAGGACTGAGGCTGACCTAGCTATAGGGGTGGACAGGGTAGTGGTTGCAAATGTCAAACTGTTAACTGAACAGTCAAACAGACTACAATCGAAACTGGGATCTGGACAGACGCTCAGAGGTTAAGAGAGCTTACTGTCTTTGCAGAAGACTTGGGGGTTTGGTTCCCAACACCACGCGGCTACTCACAACTACCTGTAACTCGAGTTCCAGAATATCCCATCCCCACTTCTGACCTCTGTCAGCTACTGCACACACATGGTACACACATAGACACCCAGGCACACACAAATACACCCAGGTGGACACACGCTTAATATGAAAACAAAAAACCTCCACTAAAACGGGGATGTCTGTATTATCAGGTGTGGGAGGGGAGCTAACTCACAGGTACGGGATACATGGGGGTTCAACCTCTGAGAGGGCAGCCCGGTAGGCTCGGAAGGAGGATGAGCTGTCAATCAATGTGCAGTACTCAGCCAGGCCCTGTAAGATAGAGGTGGGTTAGTGATAAGTGATTATAACATGCCAGACTCAGGCCCTGCTGACACCTCTTAACAGTGTCAGTTAAACCTCTGTGGCAGAGAGCCTCAGGCCTGTTCGTGTGAAATGCCCTTGTGCACTCACGTATGAGTACGTGTTCTCAGAGAGAACCCTTGCCTGGCCTCACTTGTCCTTTCATCTAGCACTCACCTGCCCACCAGTCCTAACGCAGTGCCTAGCCCAGAAAGGCCATTTTGGACGGAAGGGCTGGATTTAGCAGGCGAAGCTGAAGCCCAGACGCAGGGAGCGTTAACAATCCCACAACCGATCAAGAAAGCCCTACAGCCTGCTGACTGGAGAGACCAGACACACGGGATGTGAAGTGCATTACAGAGGTGAGTGTCGGGCGGACCCGTGCCTGGTCTTGCTCAGGCCCGCTCCAGCCTGCCCAGACTTGCCATCACCCACCTCTGAGGTCTGCCTCTGCCACTCCAGTCTGCGGATGGGCGCCGAGTCCAGCGCTGAGAGGATGGCCAGGTAGGAGTTGAAGTTGTTCAGCTTGCGCAGGTGCTGCACAGAGAGGCGGTGCTGAGGAAGGGTAGGGCAGTGCAGGGCTGGAGGCGCTCGCGTCCGCAGGCAGGGTGGGGAGAGCTCGGGGCATTGAGCAGTTACCTTCATGATCTTGATGAACTTGAGGAGCAGCCTCTCCCGGTCCTGGGCCTTTTCCTGCAGCATGATGATGGACCGTACCCTGCAGGAAAGGGCCAGAGAAGCAACAGCTGAGCTGACCATATGCTCGGTGGCCCTGGTCGATGAAATACATGTGACCCCCGTGCCAGCTGGCCACAAGTTCTTACCCATCTGGAGCCTGAAGCCCAAGCATGACCCTGGTCCCTGATCTCGGGGTCATGTCAGAAATCATGACTCCAAAGGGTACTGTGTACTTCCAGCCTGCCTGGGGCTTCTGGCAGCCAACAACAGCATCCAGGTAAGGCTCAGGAGGCTAGGTAGCTCCTATCTGCCCTAGAAGCCAGTACACTCAGACTGGAATGGTGGCCACTGCTGAGGGGAGGGCACTTCCCATGCAGGGGAGAAGCAAGGCCTCCATGAAGCAATGAGACCTTTCCCTGGGGTCACAGCGGGCAGGTGGGACAGGGACGATGCAGGAGGAGGTGGTGGCACCTAGTCACATCTTGAAAAGAAAAAATGACCGGGTGATAGATATACACACCCTGACAGCTTTTATTTTGCTTTAAAAATTCAGAGATAAGCTGGGTTGGTGGCCCACACCTTTAACCCCAGCACACAGGAGGCAGAGGCAGAGGCAGAGGCAGAGGCAGATGGATCTCTGAGTTCAAGACCTGGTCTAAAGAGAAAGTTCCAGGACAGCCAGGACTATGTAGAGAGGAGGAGAGGAGGGTTCCTGTGCCCCTCAGGAACAAATCAAAGCCTTAACACTCCATTTCTTTGCTAAGCAGCTGGTCTGTATCAGGCAGTCAGATGCTCTAGCCCTGGTGGCTTATAGCAGCTGCAGAGAGTGGCACGCCTCCCTGAACTACAGTCTATGGTGCTACGCCAACCAGCTCTGCCTTCTCTGTTGCCCATAGTCAAGGCTAGTGCCCAAGGTTCTGGAAAGATCCGAGGACTGACCATTCAACCTCTTTGCCAAGAAAGTTTGGGCTGCCCCTGACCAAACCACCTGAGAAGTGCTGTGGCTCCTTCTCACCAG